>NC_139419.1:1200000-1800000 GCF_905368555.1 Meleagris gallopavo | reverse complement strand
TAAACAGGATGATCCTGATGGTTGTGGGATATCTTTCCCCCCAAACTCAGCAACTCTTCAGAGAAAAAACACATAAACAAACAAACACAAATAAACAATTTAAAAGGAAAAGAACAGGAGATGTTACAAACCCTTCCTTGGCAGTGTTCCTCTCCAAGTAGCTCCAGCCCGGCATCAGGTGATGCTTTACTGGGCTACTGTACCAGGTGAGGGGCCTTTATTTCCTCAGTTGTGCAGAGGAATGGACATGAAAACAGTCTGTATGACAGTGCATGTGGTGTGTGCACTGCACTGCTGTGCAGAAACTGCCCCATCCTGGTGTTGGCTATAGTGCTGCCTGGCAAGGATGCCTTGAGGCTGAGCCCAGCAGTGCCCCGGTGCCACACTGTAGTTTTCATTTAGAAAGACCTTGCTCATGTCTTTGTGAAGAAAAAAAGAAGAAAAAAAAAAAAAAACAAACAGGAATGGTAGTGAGCATTCAGTGCCAGTTTCATTTTTCATCATCGTTATCAAGGTTTGGATTGTACCTTTGGAATGTCCTTATCTAAAATGAAATCAAATAAGCACTTAGTGGCGGGGGGTCCTACACTCCCTCAGCACCTAAGGGAGTTTGTGCAATGCCCCACCGCTGCGTGCTCGGCTCGGTTCACCTAAGTTGATGCACGTACACGTGTACCTACAAGTAGTGCCACATGCACGTACAGCTGGTAAAGCATTCCAGCAAAATGAAATGCATGTAAAACCCAAAGCACAATTTTTTATGGCCAAAATGTGGCACATGGCAGGACACAAGCAGGATCCCATCCTTCTGGCTGGCATAAGAGTATGTTCTGCAGGACAGAAAGATCTGGGGAAGACTTTCACATCATCCAGCCATGACCCATGTGCTTCTGAAGCATGCTGCCAGCTCTGGCTTCTGCCAAAAGCTGGGCAGGGGAAAAGAAGGGCCCAAAGACCTGCACCCAGCCCACAACAGACCCTGCTCAGGAGTCTGTCCCCATGGGTCTGGGCTTACTTGCATATATGGATGTGCACACCTAGTCTTCTCCCAGCACCATTCGTACTATAAAAGCCCACAAAGAATGCCAAGCTGACTCCTGCTTCTGCTCCTACCACACAAGGGATGGACAGGACGAGTCCAAGCATTATGTCATCTGCTTTCTGTGGGCTGAGGAGAGCTCAGTTGAGTCCCACGCTCAGATCTGGGAGGGCTGGCAGCCCTCTGCTGTCTCTGCAGCTTCCAGGCTTTCTTTTCATCCTGAACCTAATGGGTGGATGGCAGCAGAGTTCATGAGGATTTTCAGATGAGCTCAGAGGAGCTTGTTCATGAGAATTTGAATTTTTGGCAAAGAGCCCACAATAGCTGATATTTTCCAGCTTATGGGGGAGAGGGTTTTCCAGCTATGCCTATTCTTTAATTCACATAACCAGCACTTTACTTTAATGCTAATTCCTCTGCATCCCCTTTGGAACCATGTGCACCCTTAGGAAGGACGCATGCCTCTGTCTGAAAGATTCAGGGCTTTTCACATCTCTCAGTGCCATGTATGAGGTTTGGCTGCTGGATAACCTATCTTGGCTGCATGGGAAGAGGAGCTGCCACAGGATGGCAAAATGAAGGGTGAAAACTCTAGGAGGTGGTTTAATGTGCACTGAAATGAATAGCTGAAGGACCTGACATAGCAAATAAACAAAAGCATCAGAAGTGGAGGTGATTGAGGGGAAGTAAAGGGTAGCCCCTTTCAGGCATGTGTTGATATTGCTCTCCTAATCAGTTGGCCACAGACCACACGAACCTTTGCCTATATGCACCCACATTTCTGATTTCTCTGGGTCACTGCTGCCCAGGCTTCGCGTTGTTGTCTGAGTAAATCTTGCTTCTTTTGTCTTCTATAAACATTGGAGCCATTATCTGTGATATTCCACCCTCGTGTCATTGAAGAAGAATGTTCTGAAAATGAACTGCTGAAGGCTATAGGCTTAGTAAATACCAAGAGCCAAGAACTGGCTCTCATGTAAATCCATTGCCTTGGATAGAGTTACTGCAAGGGTGATGCCCCCCGCCCCCATCTTAATCACTACCATTTCACTCTAATTTCTGTAATAGTTTGGAAGGAGAGATGGGAACAGCTCTAGCTGTCTCCTTTTTTTTTTTTTTTTTTTTTTTTTTTTTTTTTGGCAAAAAAACAGATTCAGTGACATGAAAACGTTTTGTGAATTTGCCACATTTCCACTGAATTGTTCCTGCCGGTGCAAATAAACAACCAGAAGAAGCATCCTTCAAAACAGAATGTTTTGACTTTTCAATCAGAATAAATATCTTAATACTTGCCACCATCCTTAATGACAACTACAAAAAAATTAAATTTTATTCAAATTTCTCAAACTCAGTTTATCATTTGCCCCAGACAAGCTTTTCTGTTGATCTCAGAGCCATCTGTAAAATGTATTTGCCTATTTAGTTTGCTGCAAAATATAAAACTTGTTTTCTGACCTGATCCATGAATTTCAATATTCTTTCATGAAATGATCAGAGACACAAACCAAGAAACAATAACAAGCAAACAAGCAGTGATTTCGTACAGCTCTACATGCGAGTCTGGAAAAAGTACAAAGGAGTGAACTGAGTTCAAGCATTGATTTACATGGTTACAAATTCAGTGTGCAAGATCTGTGAATGTGATGGGAAGGTGAGACCACTGGATCCAAAGAAGCTCCTCAACAACATTCTCAACAGCCTTTGCAACTCTGCTTCAGATTTTAGAAATTTGTGTATGTGATACGGATCAGAATTTGCTGTTGCTATTCCAGTATATTGGTTTTACACCTTCTCAGTTTGCGAAAGTCGCATTTAATCTGCTGTGTCACTTCTTTTCAGTTGGAGCCATAGGCAGAATCAGGTGCTGGCTCAGTGTTTCAGCAAGTCTTGGTCTTACCTCGATACCTTGGCCTGAATCACGACATGACCGCTATAACCAGGATATCTTCATAAAACAACCCTGGGACAGTTAGCTGTCCTTATTCCAAAATCAGGGCTGGAAATTCAGCAGCAAGCCCTGATTCAGGAAAGACTGCTTTTTCTAGGATTTCCTTGCATGCCAGGAACAAACTGAAAAGCCAGGACCTCACCTCGACTCACACACACAGATTGCTTTGTTAAACAGTATCAGAGTTTCACTCCATTGCTTCTTCTTCCGGAAGCAATGAACCGACAACTTTAAGATGAAAAGCTGTACAAACTTGTACAAACCAAACAGTTCACAGCACAGTTTGCACAGCTTTCATTCAAGACCAAAGATGTCTACTCTGACTCGCATCAAGGCTCCTTCAGTATTCCTCTTCCACTCCATATTCCTAGTAATTTCCATTGGTTTACCTCCCACCGGTCTACCTCAAGAGCAAATAGTTTTCAAGATTTCCAGCTGCTGAACCTCAGGACATTTTTTTTCTTTGTCATATCTGTGTATTTTTTGAAATCTCATTCACAAACTGCTCTGTTGGGCACAGGAGCTTGCATTTCTTCATCACCTTTGGAGGGTTCTTTCTGAGACACTGGAGGGAAATACCATGCAGTTTTGAAGGAGAATGATGTTTGCTTGCCTCACCCAGTGAAACAGAGCTCTCACTACATGCCCTTTGCTCAATAAAGCAAATCTCAACCTCCTTGCAGTGTACTTTAACATTTTTGTTGACCTACATAGACACCTAGTATGGACACAAATCTGATCTGGTTTGCACTTCAGAGAGGTAGAACCCTTTATTCACTGAAATTAAAACACTATAAAAATAGCATAAATGAAAGCAATCTAACCTTCTCTATTTCAGTAAAGGTCATTAGTCTGTAAAATGAGGGGCTAGTATTTGCTTTTTGGAAGAACCTATAGCTTCCCAGTTAGGTAAGTTTTGTTCAAGTTGTGAAGGCAATACACTCTCATGGCAGCTACTTTCTTGGTCTCCTTATTTCACATTTGGTAGAAAAGCATGCTGGAGAGAAGACCCAAAGGGAAAGCAGCTTTGGAGTCCACAGTCCTGAGTAGGTGGGTGCAACTATCCATTTCTCCGTGGTCATTTTTCGATTGGAACAAAGTGAATCGAATTAACTCATCGAAGAGGTGCTGCTTTACATGTGGGACTAATTCAGAAACCAAGGGAGAGAGCTACTTACTTCCTGGATGTAAATAAAGTTATACTAATTCTCCTCCTCTAAGGATTTGTTCCCATTCTCAGAAGTATCAGCTCACAGTAGTGGGTGCTTTGGCACGGAGTTAGGGATGCCTGAATACCGTCCCAGTTAGTAAGTGATGATATTAAAAATAAAAACAGGATCTTATTGAACTGGTAAGTCATGATTTTAGTGTTATGCAAGACATGTAATCTGCGAGATAATAATTGGTTTATTAAAAATATACTAGAACTGGATATTGCAAGTGCTGATACAGTCTGTGTTGTGTCAGCCTGATGACATCTAAGTGGATAATTCACTTCGTGTCTTGTCAATCCACAGACAGCCTGCTGTTATAGAGCTCTAAAATTGATCCATTTAACTTTATCATTATCTAAAGAAAGAACTTGAGGAGCTGAACGAAGTGCTGTGAACTCCATGTCTCCATCCATCATCTTGTCCTCAGGACCTCGCCGTCTTGCTTTCTTAGAATTGGCTCCTGTTCAGAAAAAGATTAAGCAGCAAGTCTTCAAAAGCAAGATAAAAAGCAGATCTATGGACCGTGCTTGGCTGTGTTCAGCAGCTTCTACCTCTCTTCTTGTGGAGCAAGGAGGAGCAGCTGGAGAAGCTGGGCTCTGCATGAACAAGGCACGAGGTAGAAGAAATGACAGAGTTGGAGAGAACAGCATGCGCTGGCATGCATTCAGCTACAGCCGTGTGAACAAGCGGATGTGGTTCAGAGGAAACATGGTAACGAGGTTTATCTGCAATGCCGCCCCAATGTAGGTTTCCCAGCCATGTCCCCTTGTCCCCGCAGGAACTACCAACAATGGGAATAACTGGGCTGTGTGCTATTGGTGTCAGTCTGACCCTCCTTTACTCCTTTATCACTATGTTAACTAAATGTATTTACACTAAGGAAGTTCCAATAGATCTAAAAGTTTCCTGCTGTCTGAAATACTTTCTGTCCAATGCAGCTGAGACAAGAATGGAACTATGTGAAATGTCCAAAGAAATCAGGAATTTCTAATGCCCTATGCCATGGCCAATTGGACGAATTGTTCATTAAGGCCTTGCATGCTGGGAGAGGCCCTAAAACTGAAGACTGCTTTTTTGCTTAACAAAACTGTTAACTGTTGACCCAGCCCACCATGCCCACTTCCCATGGCTCCCAGTGCCACGTCTCCATCGTTCTGGAACAATTCCAGAGATGGTGACTCCACATTCTCTGCATCTTCCTAGGTGTGTTGTTCAGTTGCCTAAATGACAAATCAAACATTAATTACCTGTAAACAAGTGATATAAAGTCATTAAATTGCCTCATTGATTTATTCTATTTGAACAGCTTCCATTTACTCTCTTCAGCATATTCATAGCTCTTGGGAAATAAAATAAAATAAAATAAAAAAAAAAGAAAGAAAGAAAGAAAAAAGATAATTCATTTAAAAGCACAAATACTAGAAGAGCACTGAGGGATTTGTTCTGCCCTGAGGAAGGGTGAAAAACTCCAAACCCTCTGAAGCAAGGGACATCTCCAGAGTGTCCAAGCCGAGTAGGTTCCTGTGTCTTCTTGTTCCAAAGGCAGTCACATAACCTGCAGGCATTCCCCAGAGTTTCAGCTCTTACATACTATTTCATGTGTGGTAATTGTTAACTGGCTTAAATGAGGCAGTTTCGGTAAGAGATTCCAGCACTATTCTTTTCTGGTCCTTCCTGAGTGATTTATAACAATTTATATTAATTGTTTAGGAAAACCAATACAAAAATACTGGCCCCTTGAGACTGCAGGCTTTGTGGCAGTGGTAAGTGCAGCACAAGTAAGTGGTTGTATATGGCTTAGCAGTAGGCATGCACTCTTACGCAATTCAAGTGGCCAGAAGAAGAGCTTTTTCTCTTCCAGCTTAGGGCATCTGTCCAGAAATTACATGTTAAAGGGTTGAGAAATGAAATCCACTGGAGTAACTGATGTGCTGTTGTTGTTGGATTCACAGGGGAAGATTTCAGCCAAGATTCCTCCTTAGACACAGAGATCAATTTAAGTGATGGCTCCTTTCTTGGAATCATCGTGCATCAAACATTTGAACTGCAAACAGTTTTATCACTGAAACAGAGCCTGGGACAGCCCAAACTGCAAACACGGGCACAATGGCTGCGAGGAGGACATGGTTAGTGGGCATGGTGGTGACGGGCTGGTGGTTGGACTCCAAGGAATGGCAGCAGAAGGTGTTTTTAACTGACAGACATATTGCACCACCTCATTTTGCCTCGGTTTTAATTCAATTGCTATTTTAAAAAGCCAGACTCGAGTGACATCTCTTTTCACCTTAGATTCTCCTAGACATTAATGGCAATAGGTGTCACTCACGTATCTTGCTAGCCACGATGTGTGTGGCCACCACCAAAAGAGTGACCAAAGAGACTGGGCCTCAGTGACACAGCGGAGTGTGCTGCTCCTGACACCAGTGAGAATGGCTGACAGGAGGGTTCAAGTGCTTTATAGGGGCTTCCCTGCTAAATCTGCACCTGTCTACTCGTGCAGTAAATGGAGTGCCTGGAACATATAAATAAACTGCTTCCTGGCAGGTCACTCGAGATGGTGTAGGATGGTATGTTTTTATATCATTCCTTCCAGTCCAGCAGATATGAGCTGATTTAATTGCCAAAGATAAGCAACATCAGGTCTGGTCAGCACGGAGATGAGAGACCTCCAAGAAAAACACAGGTGCTCCAGGAAATGCCACTGCTGATTCAGACAGCACTGCATGGGGCTCCTGCAGCACGGCTACATAAGCAGCAGGTTCTTTCGGGAGAGCCATAAATCCCCAGCACTTCCCAGAGGAACGGGGTGTTAACTCCAGTGTGTGTGCTGTCGTGTTGTAATTCCTGCATGAGAGAGGCGATCCAGCTCTGCGCTCCATCTCGTGCCATAACTGATGTACCAGCACTCTTGGAGCCCTCTGCCATGGCTGTGACGTGCTTCTATGGGACACAAGGCTCTCGGAAGCAACACAATGTGCATAATTGTTTGGCTGCCCAAAATGACATCTGCACCCTGTTCCTCACTGCTTCTGTCCCCCAGCAAAACCAGGGTGCTGTGGTGGTGCAAACGGGTGGCCCTGCTCCGCCCTGCAGGAGGGGAACGTCGGCACTGCATTCACTTTTCTGCACAAAAATAATGGGAGCTCATTCTTACCTCCTGAAGTGATGTTGCAATCTTGGCCAGTCACCACTAGCAACTGACTCTGGATTTGTTCTCCTTTCTTGTTTTGGGAGGAATGGATGGCAGAGTAGTACTTTGGGGATGAAGTCATGATATTTTTATTTTATTTTTTTGCTGGCAATTAAACCGGTAGGGAAATATCTGACTTTACTGGAACACTTGGGCAACTCTCGTGCTTGGAAGTCTCCCTCATTTGCTGAAGAAAACTTGCATGTTGCAATTTTCTCAGTTCTGAGAATACAACCTTCTGTGCATTAACATTTCACAGAAGCTGCAGTTACACATTTTGGAGAAGGTAGGAGGGGAAGAAAAAAGGATATTCAAAGAAATCTCAGAATCATCTGTGGTTCTCACAGATACATGAGGATGAAAAGTGGACAGTTTCTATTAAGGCAGCTGTGACAGCTGATCTCTCCAGACAGAAAAATAGAGCTATATTCTGCCACAAGGTAGACTGAACGGCAGCCTGGTTTATACTTTGAATGGTTTGGGAGCTTCCAGAAAAATCTTTTGTCTCAAACCTTTACTACTATTGCCACCAAGTGGTGAAATCTGGCTAAAGGCTCCTGCAGCTGCCACAACAGTTATTTCTTCATTCTGGATTGTCACGTACGAACCAGGCTGGAGAGCTGTAACTTCATCACATGCAATGCTGTGCTGTGCTGTTTGGATAGCAAGATGTGGGATGGAAGGTAACCTGCTGGGACAGAGAGCAGAGCCTTTCTCCTGGCAGCTGTCTGCAGAGCTTTAGTACTACTTTGCATCCTCTTAAAACACGTGTAGTAGAGATTTGCAGAGAGGAAAAGGGAAGCCAGGTGCCTTACTACTACTGGGAGCCCCACAGGCCTATATTTAAGCTTCCAAAACCTGTATTTGGGTTATTTCACAAGTCTGCTGAATGCTGTAGTCAGTGGGTTGGGAAATCCTCTGCAGTGCATGTCCCACTTGGACTCTTACCCGTTTACAGCCAGGTCTGGTTTCTCCATAACCACCAAGCATAGTTTAGCAAAGAAGTAGTTATCAAGCATTAGAGCCATGCACACCTGCCCTCGATTTTCCTTCCAATTGACACCGGCCCCTATCTCACCCTCTTTCCTTAGCCATTTAAACCAGCCAGGTTTCAAGGATTTTAGAATCACAGAATCATAGAATCATAGAATCACCAAGGTTGGAAAAGACCTAAAAGATCATCCAATCCGACCGTTCACCTATTACCAATAGCTCCCACTAAACCATGTCCCTCAACACAACATCCAGTCTTTCCTTGAACACCCCCAGGGTCGGTGGCTCCACCACCTCCCTGGACAGTCCATTCCAGTGCCTGACCACCCTTTCTGAAAAGTAATACTTCCTAATGTCCAGCTTGAATCTCCCCTGCCGTAGCTTGAAACCATTCCCTCTGGTCCTAGCTGGGATACCAATCTTGCTCATCTCCCCTTCATGTGGCAAAGGACCTGTGTTGAGAGCAAGGATAAGAGCACGGATCGTGGCTCATATTTTCCTGTGCTATAGACTAGGTCAGAGACCAAAACTATCTGATGTCTGATACTCTCATTCCCACAGGTGGTTTCGTGCCCCTCCTGTTTGCTTCATTTGCGAAGCACCATTTTGTAGTTCCTTGGGGGTCTTTTTTGAGTGGGAACTGAATTCATCCCAATTTAGTGTCTGTGTTTCATCACCCTCCCCTCCCCTCCACAGTCCACTCTTAGAAACAAGCAGTCTGTGAGACACCTTTCAGCTGACCCAATTGAGAAAGCAGCATCAACAGAGATTAATCATGCTTACACTGCAATGAGTGTGTTGTCTACATCTTGCTTAGTGGTAGAGGAAACCCACAGGGAAGTATCTTATGTAGACAACATACAGATGCATATTTCTGCATCCAGCCCACTGCAAGGAGCCCCATTTTGAGGCAGCCTTCTCCTCTCCCCCTTTGCGAAAGATGTCACTGGGAATCTTGGCTGTGTCATCCTTGGCTTAACTCAGAGCAAACCAAGCTGGGGCCGCCTGTCCTTCTGAACAAAGAGATCCTCCAGGCACCAGCCGAGCTGGGCTGCCACGTTCCCACCACCATGGGAACAGCCTGTCCCCTGCTGCCAAACAGCTCAGCGCCTGCTCTCTTGCCCTATAAAGAGTTCAGCATGTGGGAGGAGAGCCACTGATGGGTAGACGTGGGGGTGTGAAGGACCTGTGGTGCTTCTGAGGCCCAATGGGGAAAAAACAAATTTTTCATTTTGGTTAACCAGATATGTTTTTGTTTGACTTAAAATGCAGTCGTTTCAGCCTTTCATTTTCAGGCTGTGTATCCTCCTAAGGGCTTGAGAAGTGATTTTTATGAAAAGAAAACCACTGTTTGCAAAACAAGAGTTGAACTTCGGGAGGCATCAGAAACAAGAACAGCAAAGTTTTTTTCAGAATAAAATGTTTCATGTAAAGAACACTGAAGCAGTCTATTTTGAAATTCATTAATTCATTAAAATTCATTAAGGAGCTGGGGCTGTGCAGCCTGGAGAAGAGAGAGCTCCCTGGAGACCTGAGAGTGGCCTTCAGTGTCTGGAAGGGCTGTAGGAAAGAAGGGGACAGACTCTTCAGCAGGGTCTGTGTGATAGGACAGGGGGAAATGGTCTCAAACTGAAGGAGGGCAGATTTAGGTGGGATGTAAGGAAAAAGTTGTTTACGATAGGGTTGGTGAGGCACTGGGTGCCCAGCGAGATGCGATGCCCCATCTCTGCCTGCATCGAGGTCAGGCTGGATGGGGCTCTGAGCACTGATAGAGCTGTGGTGTCCCTGCTCAGTGCAGGGCAGTCAGACTAGATGACCTTTGAGGGTTCCTTCCAACTCAAACAGTTCTATGAAAATGATTCCCTTCGTTTTTCCTTTTTCTTTTTGATCGAAAAGATTTCAGATTAGTTTTTGCCCTGTGTTATCTTATCCATTCAAAAAATAGCAACAGACTGGTCTGAGAAACGACCAGACTGCAATGATGTAAACCCTTCCATCCCTTGAACAGGCTAATATCTATGCTATGGATAGTTACAGGTACAAGGGAGCAAAAGGAGACCCTATGAGGAAAATGAGCCACAACAGACGGTTCACCCTCCTAACACACAGCTGTTGGGACCCAAAGTCTCTCTGCTGCCCTCACCTCCCCCATGTCTGCTGACCCTGGTGCCTTTTTTATGATTGACATCATGTTATAACTTCTGCCAACAAGCAACTGTGCTTCTGCCCAAATCAGCTCCCTACCCCCAAAGTTTGGGGTGGGGGGTCGAATGTTTTTCTTTTATTTTGCAAATTGTACCCATGGAACCCTCTCAGTACTCCTAACAGCCAGAAAACCCCATCATTCCATGGAGAAAGCCTGCAACAACCCTCCTCAGAAGATAATAGGGCTTTAATCACAGCAAGACTCACTCTTTTGAACTGTGCTCATGAGCAAGAAAAGTCCATGAGGCAAACACAGACTTTGGCACGTGGACATGGAAAAGCTTGGGAGCACTCCATGGCTTGGCCTCCTGAGTGCAGACTGAGCTTCACTCCGTCACTCTGGTGGGATTTTTTTACTACAAGCTTTTTTTTTTTGGTTGTTCCATTGTTGGGAGAGCGCAGATCTCCAGCTGCCAGATCCCAAAATGTGTATGGTCTTACTGAGCAGTCAATGGAAACAGCACAGTTTCCCTTTCTGTACGTGGCCATGAGAGAGCCAACTCCTCCTTCAGCCTGCAGAGAGCTGTGTTTGGGCTGGGCTTTGTGTAGAGTGTGATGGCAGTGGTTGAACTTAATGATGGTTTCTCAGCTCGGGCAGGTAGAAAGATGTCCCCTGAAATTACTGGTGGTGTTATCATGACATCTCAGCAGCACTTACTGCTCTCAGCAAGGAAAGCTGCTAGTGGTAAACTCAGCAGCTATTCCAGCTGAAACAACACCAGGACTTTCCTCTCCAAGAGCTGAACTTCAGCAGTGTGACTCCAGCACCTTTCCTTCAGCATAATTCACCCTGTTTTTTCTGTAAATATCGGTACATATTAACATCAGTGTGCTTAAGTATTGAAAGCAAACATTACAAGCTCAACGCCTCTAAAAGCAAAAAATAAAAATTATATTAATTAAAAAAAAAAAAAAAATCAGCATTGAAACCATTGCTTGACTTTTGGCAGAGCACCAAAGCATCTCATTACCAAGGTCGTGCACTTTGTGAAGTTCCCTGGCACAGTGGGAGAGTTCAAATAATGTACCAAGTTGCTTTTGCTGTGGGGTAGTGTTACAGCCCTGTTTGTTTGGTGTGTGTCTCCGGCCTCCCACCATCCCGGCTAGGAAGGATTCAGCTCTCACGAGTTAAACAGGGTCAGGACTGGTGAGGTGTTGAGATGTGAACGAGGGGAATGTCTGTGGTCAAGTATTTAATGAGCAAAAAGGAAAAAAATGTGGATGTGAGTCGTTCTGACAGGCTTGTAAATTAACTCTGATTTCTCAGGTGCTTCAGCCAAGAGAAGATGATCGCTAATAACAATAATTCAAAACAGTAATTCACAGTGCTCTAACCTTTGCTTTGCAGCATTCTCATGATGAAGATTTGCTTTGCTTTGATTCCAACTTTTTTTTTTTTTGCTGGAACTTCTATTTAGAGATGGTTCTAAACATTCTCGTGCTTCAAGGAGGGAGGAATAGTGGAAATTAAATCAATCATTTTGATTTTTGCTTGGAATGCTTGAAGTGGAATTTTAGATTTTTTTTTTTTCAGTTCCAAATTACATATGTTAAAAAATCAGATGGAACGTCATACTTCAGGGCTGCTGAACTGAATTCCCTTCTTGCAGCTTTGTACAACCAGTTCTGCTGCCCAAGGATAGTAGTCCTGGAGGTCCGATGAGTGGGACCTGTCCCTGCTGGTTCTGTGCTTAGGAAGTTAGTCCTTGACACCCTGTTATTCAGAGCTGAAGACGAGGTGCTTTTTCCTAGCAGGCATTCATCCCCTGGCTCTTTCTCAGCAATTTTGCCAGCCGAGGTTCAGGGCGTGGGAACTTCATGATCTTTCTCCAGCATCCTGCTTAGTTTGCACCCTCAGACATTTGTGCTCTTTGGATCTCACTGCCAATCTCATTGTCTTTGATGTATAAAAACATCTCACCTATTGGATTTAAGTCATCATGTCAGAATTTCAACTTCTCTTTATGAAAACGTTGTTTTCAGCCATCTGGATGTATGAGGAAAATATTGTTCAGTATGTCCCAATCCATCCTGCGTTCTCAGATAGCAAATGGGGCAAAAAAAGGGCCTAAAACGTGGAGATGTTGACCCAGAATGAAAGATTGGAGGAAAATCACAAGTATTTTAAGCAGTCCTTGTTTTCAATTCTTAAAGTTTTGGATGCTGTAAATCAGACTCCATTCTTCCTCTGTTCTCTGCATGCTACTCACTACATCTAATGAGACAGTGGTTGTTTGCCTGGAAAAAGCTGCCTTTCAGTGGCCTTTCATGGTTTTCTAGCTTGTTGAAAGGTGCTAGAACGTACCTCAGCACAGTTAATTTATATTTATTATTGTCTGTCATGGTAACTTTATTTATACTTGGTTAAAGCTCTTGGTGAGGGAGGCTGGATTCATACAAGCCACTCTTGGCTGCTCTACATTAAAGAGAGGCCAATATTTATGGAAAACAGAATATGGCAGAAAACTAGGGGTTTTGTGGTTACTACAGAACGTCCCCATTGTTTTCTTTTCTGGTGTGCTTCCCTCACTGCTTTCCCTCAGTGGCCAGGTTTGCTTTTGTTTCTTGACAGAATGTCTTCCCAAAGCCATTATTTTCTGATGAATATCACAATTTGACAGCACTTTGGATGGATAGACAGAGCACTTCTCCCTTCTTAACAAGCAAGCGGCCCTGAAATCTCCATGCTGGTCCTGCTGAGGGGAGCGATGCTGCAAAACTGCTGGATTTGCATAGAGTTAAAATCAAAATCTCTCCTAGGGAAAAAACATCTTCAAGCCCAGAACTTCCTGGCTAGAGTGTTGCCTTGCTTTCTGTTTTGCCTTGCAGAGGTGGATCTGGAGCTGGCATCCCAACTCAAAGAGCAGCTTGGGAGAGATGGATTCCTACAAGGAGTCCCTTGCCGCGTGGGGCTGCACATGGGAGCCATAGCCTCTGGCATGTTGTGCCACCCACTTGATTTTGATGCCCAGGGCCCCATCCGACCTGGCCTTGGGCACCTCCAGAGATAAAGGATGTGGTAGATATCCTAAGTTGTCCCCTCTGGAAATAGTTCCCTTGGAGGACCGGGGTGAGTTCTGCCCAGTTTTTGTTTATACATAGCTGGGATTTATGGGGGCCCTTAAGAGCGATTGGGTGTATGCACATCCATCACACACCGTGCTAGCAGCAGTGTCCCCTTCCTCACGGCTGCTCCCACTGCTTGGCCCCTGTTCTGGCACCAAAATGACATCCCGCTCTGCCTCACACACTCACCACACTGACTCAAAATCCAACCTCAGCAAATGCAAACCAGCAATGCAAAGGGACCCTGCGAGCCATACTAGGGGCCCTGCTTTTAGTCAGAGGATTAGTCTGAAGGAAAACGAGAGATCCTCGCAGCCCTCCTAATTTTAACCATAGTTAGCGCCTAATTAATGAAACATTTTGCTTGTCTGGGACATGGATTTTGAGGGGGAGATACCTCAGGCCAATCAGCACTGATGTATTCTGTTTCTCTTGCACTGAGGCAGAGCATTTCTAAGTGATGTGTGTGTGATTGCTTCCAGACTTACGATTTACTTCCATCCTTTTAATGCTGGATTTAAAAAATTACTCCAAAGAAGCTGGTTTGGCATAACCTAATTTTCTCATGTGAAACAATTTGCAGACCAGATGACCCCAAACAATGGGAGAGTTTGTCTCAGCCTGGCTGTTCTTGCTGCAGGCAACCTTCCTCTCAGCTGCCCTTCTGCAGCCAAGTGTGATGACAACGGTCCCTTCCTTAGTCTTGTCAGCTCTAGCTGGAGACTTCAGTGCTGTTGCCCTCACTAGGCTGCAGTGCTGGCAAGTGAAGAGCAAATCACAGACGGTGGGACTGGATGTGTCTCATGCCAAAAAGAGGACTCAAACTGAAGTGTGTCAGAACATTTTCCCTGCTAAACCCCAGATTTTCAAAATTCTATTAGACTAGCCAAGGGATATGGGACGTGGCCTTGGAGCTATTGCTAAGATACAGAAGAACTCAAGAGTTTTTGAATGGGATAAAGCTGAAGCTCTGGGTCCAGTAGGACAGCTTTCTTCTCATTGAGAAGAGAAGCCAGGCCAAGCCAAGCCTCTGCCAGCTCTCTTGCCCTGTTTGTGTTATCTTCCCATTCATAGAAGCTAGTATGACAAGAATGTGGCCGTGACAACTGAAAGGACAGCAGGCCTAAGTATTTTATCTGTGTGACAGTTGGAGTGTAAGAGTTCCCAAAAGCTGGTGGTTTTAGAAGTCCCTCTCCATCCAGCGCTCTGTTATTCATGCCCTTGAGGTTTACCCTAGTCACATGCCTTTTGTGTTTGCCTTTGTAGTTTATTTCGCAATCCTTCCAACTAACATCTGAGTAAATGACACTGTGAATATTAATATGACTTTTATTTATTCCCAAAGACAATAGCTGTGTAAATCAGCAGGACTCCACCGATCTATACCAAAGAGTTTGGAGTTGCTGAAGCATGGGAACTAGTGGCTGTGGAGCAGCTCATTACACACTCATTATAATTCCATCCTTGCAGGTGAGGAGTACCAAAGCTCTGATTATAGTACTGTATATTAATAGGGTAAATGTAGCCGAAAAATCCATGAAGTATGATATTACTTTAGGAGAAAAAGCCAAAAACCTGAAGAAATCTACAGAAAGGGCTTTGACAAAGGGCTGGACTTACTTCAGCCTGAAGATTTGCAAAGTAAGTTGTAATGTTTATTGGAAAGCTTTTCCTGCGTGCGGCACTGTGATTCATGTTTAACTGCAATGCTTCAGATTACAAAGACATTTTTCCGCTTCCTTCTCAGGGCAGAACGCAGAGCCGTGGGAGCTGGCTGGAGGTCAGGGTGGTCTTAATCTCCTGCTGCATCTTTCCTTCCCTGCCCTCTTCCAGGGACCTAATTTAGATAGCCACAGCAGCCTGTCCCTGGGGCTTAGCGCGTGCTAAGGATCTCCCACCCTGCTTGCAGAGCCCCTGCGTGTTTGATTGCATGCCTGCTCCATCCCTGTGCTCTCTGTCTTTCTGCAGCCCTTTCCTGGGCTCCCTGCATGTCTTGGAGCTGCCATGGGGCAACAGGAGGTATTTTCCTTTATTTGATGCCCTCGTAATTCAGGGGTCAATCTGGGGCCTGAGCTCCAGCAGTTGCAGACAGGGTTTCACTTGTGTCCAGGAATTGTCCTCCCCATGTTTTACTTATAGGCCAAAATCTGCTGGTGGTGTATGAAATACAACTGGAAAAATACTTGTTAGCTGAGGATATGGTTCAACTCCTGCAGGCATCTGTATGCAAAGTTGAAAAATAAGTACATAGATGTGCTTTCTCTCACTTTTGTATGCATGCACAGTCAGTGGCAAAATGGCAGTAAAATCACCTTTTTAATTTTGGATGGCTTAGAGCCATCAGGAGTTCAATGGTGTGTCCACACGGGTCATGCAGGCTCCATGGCCATTCTCCCTTGCTGAAATAGCTGCCGTTGGTGAGCCTTGCAGAGTTGCTGCAGAAGGAAGACAAGTGAGGGCACTATTTAACTGACCAAGTCTCACATCATCCTGTGCCTTAATCTCCCGGAGGCGTTCTGGATGCCTGTTTGGGTCGATGCCCTTCAGGAATCCAGGGGAAAGCATTCCCACTCATGGCTAAGCTAAATGAAGCAGAAGCAAGTGATTGTGGTCTTCTACCTGACTGCCTTTAAAGCTCTGCTCCCACGGACTTCTCGCAGTGATTGCTGTGTTCATCTGTATCACTTGTGATCCTTGAGAAAAAAAAAAGGTATCAGGACTGATCCAGGGACGGCGCAGTTTTGGAAAGTGCAGAATACTCCCGTCTTTGGCAGTCTGCAGTGGGCTGCCCACCAAAGCACCAGCTAGTGAATGTACTCAGTGCCTTCAGTTTGGGGCTAATAGTGACCTGGGAGTGATGCTCCTCTCTTTGAGAACTTTCTTTTGCAGCTTCCTTGGGTAGATAAAGCACAACAGGCTGTTCTTATCTGTTTGTATTTTGAGGTCTCTTGACCTGATTCTCATTTGCGCCGAGTGAAGAACTGCATGGCCTCACATTTCTTTCATGTAGAGCGGTGGAAAGAAACATTTCTGTGAGTGACCACAACGATCTTTTCCTTGCTGTTTTGGCATCAGTGGCTGTATTCCATTCTGATCTAATTTGTGGCATTTCCTCCTCATATTTGTTGTTTTATATTATGTATTTAAATATGATGTATCCATAATATAGAAAATATGTTCTGTACTTCTGAGTACACGTCTACAAAGGCTGATTCTTATGCTGTAATTCAAAAAACATGGATCAAAAGCAAAAATTAAAAGAAACAACTGCCTCAAATATACTTAAGGTAATGGCATACTGTCAGGAAAAACAAAAGCACATTCATTTTCATACCAAGATCAAGACCAATACCAAGCCCTGGAAGAAGACTTGGACGGTACTATTCACTTGTTTTAAAGTCAGTGATATATCATAATGGGAACAGGATGAGATATTTCATCTTTATATGGCCATACAAATAAAACAGATTACTTAATTTCTTTTAAGTTACAAAGACCTGGACTCATAACAGGAATCACGTGCATTTGTGAATTTATGAAACAAACATATCACTACCAACACCAAATTACATCTCAATCAATGTTAAAAGGCATCTGACATTTCCCTTTGATTTATGGATTAACCTTTACAGTTAATACAGTCTAGCATTTATTGTTTTCATTCAGTTTGTGGTTTGGTAGCAACCCCAGAGCTCATTGCAGGGAACCAACTAAATTAATAGCTTTTCCCACCATGATCAAACAACTAATGAAAAAGGCCTATCTTGCACTGCTGGTGGATTCTAATATTTAAACAAACCAAAGAAACCTTCAGGAAAAACAAAGGAATCTTATGTCCTGATTCTGGTCAGCATAGTTATTTATCTGGGGAAATATGAAAGGAGCCAAAACCAAGGTACACCTCTTGACTGGGTTTGAAGTTGGCTAAAAGGCCAACTTGTTTTACAGCTAGGTGATGTGAAAGCAGTCCCCAAGTGGCAGCTGGAGGAATACATTTTGTTTCTGGATCAATTTGCAGGCAAAAATTAGGAAGTCTGTATACCTCATTGCCTGTAATGCTCTTTCTTTGTCTCAAAAAAGATTGGGTGTTAATAATGATGGGTAGTTTCACCAAGTTCTGCTTCCATTAATGGCGTTCAGATGCTGAGAGACGATGTATTGGAATGACTAAGCATTAAGCAATTATCTGCATCACTTTGTGGAAATAATTCAAATACAATGCTTTCTTGAATAAAACACAACGCTGCCTTTAAATAACTAAGCTAGTCTTCCAAATGACCTTAACTGAGGACTAATTATTTTAACAAGAAAAACGTTATGCGACTTAAACTAATTTCAGTGATGAAAAGTCATTTAGCTGGGAACTTTTTGTTTCAAGCAGTATTTTACACACATTTAATCAACATGAAATTCCCGTTAACTTCTGTATTGCAAGCAAAAAGGGGTTAGAAGCTGGTTGAGCATAACACAGCTTGGCTCCGTGGGGGCTGCTGTGCAAGGTAGGGCAGGTTTGTCCAATTCCAGATATGGTCCTCTTGCACTTGGATTGGATCAGAGATAGGCTGAGCATGGATGGGCTTTATTGCATCCGTACAACTTCTGTATTTCTCTTATTATTCTACCTCATGGTAGTGGTGAAATTTCCACTCTATTCTATTTGGAGGAAGGAAAACTTCACTAAGAAGTGTCATCCTTATCATATTTTGGCAAACCTGCTTCCTTAATCTCTTAAACACTCATTTTTCATAAGGATCGCCAAAGGTTTCCAAGCCTTACAAGTCCGGGTTCATTACAGCTAAAGTCTCATCTGAATTGCAAACATCTGCTACTGCAGAGAGATAGAAAGCCCTATACTTCATCCTTATTACAGTTTATAGCAGCCCCAACAGATGCTACCTCCCCCTTGGGCAGTGGCTGCAGGTAAGGATGTCTGTACTTACGGTGCGGTGGTACCTGCCTCATTCACACGCACAGCTCCGCTCTGCTGCAGGTGGGCAGGCAGCCACACAGAGCCCCGGGGGCTTCTGAAGGAGAGAGGTGAGGAGAGCTCATTAGCAGAAGCGCTTTTCTCACAGATTACACAGGGAAGGGAAAAACCCATCAACTTTCCCACTTTGGCTGAACTTTTCCCTGGTAAAGGTTGGCCTGTCGCGGAGCCACGATCCATGACAAGCACTTGTTCTCAGCCTCTGTGTAACAGACGGCCATGGGTCATTACTTCAGGATGGCACTGAGACTGGATGTGTAGCAAATGCTAACTAACCAGCTGGGCTTGGCATGGGAAAGTTCTCCAAAGGCAAAATCAAAGCTCTGTTTTCCTGGAGCTGGAGATATTGAAAGCTCCCCTCTCCTACTAGAGCTGGACTGTCTCAGGATTCTGCATCCAGTTTTGCACCCAGGAAGTTTTTGCAGTGGCAAAAGCTATTTTCAGCTCCTGCATGAATTCCTTCCATTCAAACATGTACCCTGGCAGTATAGGAAACCTGTGTAGAGGCTGATTTAATTACCCACTGCAAAACCATCATCCCCAGTTATAAGGACTCCTCTGGAAATTCCAGGAGTTCTCTGCTCTTTTTTTTTTTTACTGCCAGCAAAGCGTATTTGTGGGTCTTTGTGAAATGAACAGGGTGCAAAATTCTTCCACTTTCTGTAACGACACAAAGTTTGCTTATGTGGGTGGTAGTGGGAATTAATATGTGACAGAAGTTGAAAGGCTGGAGATAAAGGTGTGCTTTACTTCATACTGGAAATGAGACACAAGAAGATAATTTTGAAAAAAATCAAATCCAAGCCTTCTTCTCTGATCCTTGTTCTCTTTGTTGTTGTTGTTGTTTTTGTTGTGTTTTTATTTTTGCGTTTGTTAAAATCCCCATTCCTGAAGTCTCATGAAGGAAGGATGGCTGATCACTTGTACACTTGTGCAAACTGGTCACCGACAGCAGGAATGAATTGCTCAGCTCTAGGGAAGGCTAAAGCAGAGGCAAAAGAGGTGAATGCAGATGAGAAGAATATAGAAGGTTAAGAACATGAGCTTGCTGTAATATCATATTTCAAAACAAGTGCTCTGCACAGATGAACTCTCTGTACTGCCTTGCGGATTGGGATGTGAAGACACAAGAAGGTGACTTGCCCCAAGGCATTGCCCCTATTAGGGTCAAAATCTCTGGAGCCAGAAGGTTTTCTTCTTATGCTGTTCTAGTGCAAAGCCTGAAATACAGAAACAAACTGTTTTCTTGGCTGTAGTTTAACAGCAAAACGTAGAATTTCCTGCTATCTCAGATGAATGCATTATAATCAGAATATGGTTACATCTAATAAAGGAATCCACGTGCCACCACCAGCAATACTCCTGCTGTAATTGCCTCTAGCTATTGCTACTAGAGTTCAGATTGCAATTTCCTTGTACCGTATGTCAATATTACTGGATCACAAGTGAGGAAACAGGAAGCCTGATAATCAATTTCAGTAGCTGTACAAGCATTAACTCGCAGGTCTGGCGGTTGGAAAAACTTCGAACTTTAGCTCCAAGTAAATGCAACCCAGAATTAAGACTGAGATACCAATTTTGTGTGTGCCATACCGTGTCCGTGTACCCACAGAGCCCAGCAAACAGTGAATTTGCTTGCTAATAGGGATATTCCTTATGAGAGGATATAGCAGTTGGGTTTATGTCTCATGAACAGCGTTTGCTCTTCCAGAGCGAAGTGACAAACATGATGCAGAGTCAGGGTTAGGAGCAAAAGAGGTTTTTATCCATTATGGCACACTCCTTCCTGTAGCTGAGGAAGTCAAGCTGGTGCACCCAGCAACCCACTGCCCTGCCACATTGATGCCTCCCTGCTGGGGCCAGCCCTGGTTTCACTTTGTCCCCAGCTCTTCTGCCACCACAGCAAACCTGTCTGAAAGTATTTGCTAAGTGCTTACTGCCTGCTCCGGGCTTGCCTTGGTTTCATGCACTGGAAAGCAGGAAGAGCCAAGCTTCCTCTTGACTTTAGAACCAGAACCAAAACTCGATTAAAATGTTGCTGCTTGAAATTTAAAGTGTTGTTTTCAGTGACATGATTATGTGACCTACCTTTGTTTGTTATAAATCTAATACCACAAGTTACAGTTCAATGAATTCATATTTTATTTGAATTTTTTTTTTGTCTGAAGTAGCCTAAAGCTCTTTGAGAAGCAATTGCACAAAACCATATGAGAGTTGCTAATTTATAATCTGCAGCATCGCAGCACAACTGGTTTTTCATTTGGTTAAAAGGAAATGGTTACTTAGAACAACAAAGCAAACCATGTGTCCATTGTTTATATTAAGTGCCCTTGGTATTTATTAGGGATACACAATGTATCATCTTGAAAACATTTATTTTCCCGTAATTTCATCAACAGCAAAACAAAATAGAAAGTAATACAGTGTCACTCCTTTGCCAAACTGCAGCAGATTTGGGACAGTTTCCCTTTGGAGGAAAATTTGAGATCCCACGTGTGGGCATTAACTTAGTGTAACTTGTTTATTTGGATGTGTACACCAGCCCCAGAACAGAGGTGCCATCAGAGAACACACAGAGGTCTTTGCACCAGGAATTTCTCTCCAGCTGCCAACATCTGCTTTTGCTATGTTCAGCCCTTGGGCTTTGGGGAACTTCTTCCCTGTTTGTACACATCTTCCATTGAATTCAAGGAGTATTTTGTCTGGCTGAAAGACAGAGCCAAAGAAACCTGTGGAAACAAGCTTCTAATTTGTCTTGAGAGAACCCCAAATATCTTATAGAAGGCATTTGATTTTTCTCTGCAGTCAACACAGCATTTAATCTGAACAGTCTCTGATCCTGGCAACAGTGGATGAAGTTTTGATCACGTGAACCCAATGGCAAACTCCCAATCATTTCTAGAGATTGAGGATTCAACCTATGAAGCCAGTCCTAGACGTTCCAGTGCAGAACAATGTTATGGGCTGATTAGTACTAAAATGCCTCCCAGGGTTTGCTAATTGCTCATATAGCCCACAGCCTCTGTGAAGACTGAGACAGATTAATCACAAAACACAGCTCATTGCACCTGCTATTTTCCGCATTCATTTCTGCTTCTTTTTCCCATTCCTACAGAGTCCATGCTGGAAGGAGAAAGTGGCAGTGGAGGATAATGGTGGCAGTCAATACTAGCACAATGTCATGCCTCGAGCTGAAGAGGGGAAAATGGGAAGTAATTTTGATGTAGTAATAAATATCTGTGGCATGAAAACCTCAGAAAGGATTTTCAACTGGAGCAGATGTGCTCGGGACAGATGGCTAATGGTCAGCAGAGCCTTTTGGGCTCAAGAGGAAAGTTGATTCCATCCTCATTTTTTTCCTGGGCAAAGGAAACCATGACAGTGTTTCACCATTAGCAGTTATGGAAACTGCAGCTTCAGAGGGACAGTTAGATCCACAAACATGGAGCTGTAAGGCCAAGTGCTGGTACCCCTGCAATGAAAGGCTGCTCCCATTGCTGCACAGCGCCGTCCCCTGCAACGGACTGACAATGAGCAGCACAGAAATACTGATCTCAGAAAGAGATGGTGGTTGGGTTATTGCAACTTCTAGTTTTCCTCTCTGACAGTCCTCTGCAAAAGCTTATTCTCAGTTTCATAGTTATGGTGAGAAACATGGGGTGTTTTGATTCCTAATTTAGACTGTTTATCCTGAGAGATTCCAGGATCTTCATTTGAAAGATAAATTCAAATCTTGTTTTTCCTTTGCAGAGTGCATTCCGTAACAAAAACATTGCATGCCATACTCTGCTACAAGGGCTTGGAAGACCTTCATAACCATAAATTTAGGAACTTGTGGAGCAGAATGGACTTTGGGATGGAAACAAGCCAGCTGGCCTATCTGGTCAGGTCCATCCCTTCTGTTTGAATTAACAGCTGGATTTCACAGTGGGAGAAATCCTGCAGTTCTTTCTCAGGCAAAATTCTCACAGTTAGATCTGCCTCCAACTATTGTAATAGGGTGGGAGGGAGCACAGCTTACTTTGTTATTTTATGTTAGCTCTTTGGGTAAAAAAATTCCAGTGTTCAGTAGGGCTTGGACTTACCCAGATCTTTAATTTAATGACCTGACGTGCAATGTGAAGGATGTTCCCAGTAGAAGAGAGAGACAGGGTATGCAGTAGGTTCTTTGTGCCTTGCAATGCAAACAGCAGCCATGTTCTGGAGAAAGAGGCTGGATGCTGAGGCAGAATAAGGAGGAAGGACCATTTGTTGCTTGAAGGATGCTGTCTTGGAGATGAGTTGCTGACACATTTTGGCAGACTGCATGTAGAAGATGTTGGGTACGAAATGCAATGTTCATTTTCACACTTGCTATTTCAATTTCAAAAGTAATTGAACTAAGGTTAATGGGTTTGCAAAGATTTGCACACAGCCCAAGAAACTGAGTCTTTGGAAGTCAAGTTGCTGCAGAGTAACCTGCCGTAGTTCCATCAAGATCTTTGATTTATCATGGGAAGCCTTCCTTTAAAAGGACAAATAAATACCTGGGGTCCCTCAGTGAAGCTGAACTTAGCTTGTACCCAGACAGAAACCTCTCACCTTTCCCTTTGCAAAGGTATTCATGACCCTAAAAGCACAGGACAAGAGGCTTGCTTTCCCCTTACAGGCAGCTCCAGCCTTGGGACAGCCAGCATCAGCTCCCGAGGGAAGCACATCTTTCAGGGTTAGGAAATCCAAGGCTCCTGAGTTTCCATTTGCAGCTAAGAAGACCCCTGAAAATGAGGAGTTCAGCCCAACACCACTACCATTGCTCACGTTGATGTGCACAACCATCCCAGTGATGGCATCAGTGGTGTGCAGACCCCTGCCCTCACCCAGCAAAGAGAGATGTTCCTATCAGATTTTTCTCTAGTGATGGCTGTATAGAAGTTGCTGACGGGCTGCAAATGGAGCTGAAGAAATAGCACCAGGCTCAGAGTGCAGGGATAAAAAGAAAAAAATCCTAGACTTTTTCCCCTCTTCCTCAAGAAAAGGTAATTTACGTAAATTTATCCACGACCAGCATATGGCAATAGCTCACAACTTTGTTAATGGAAACCTGGTGATCCATAACACTTGCGTGGGAGACATTTGCTCGGGGGTAATACAATATTAATGTTAATATCAATGATCGATCAGAGGATTTGCAAGAAAGGCATAAAGTATTTAATTATAATTACATCAGGAATGGCTTTGTAATGGCTACGACATTTGAATAAGGTCACGTCTAGCCCTCACCCCTGTTATGTTGTTCTATATTAAATGCCATTCACTTTAAGTGCTGGAAACCTTTCTGGAGTCGTCAGAATATAATACAGTGGGTAAATTGAAATATGTCCCTTCATTTTTTGAAATATAATTGATATCCTTTGCAAAACAAATGTTAACACCTATTGGTACACAAATTTCTTTGATTATATGTTAGAGAAATTCAAGTAAGACAGTCTCTCCTAGCAGGTACTTTACTGTGAGCAAAGGAAATGGCTATTTGTGAATATTAATTCATCTTATTGTAAATGGTTTGGGATTTCCACGGGTATATTTCTGCCTTTCCTAATGCATTTATGCTGCATTGCTTAGCAGCCATAACAGTTCCTCCATTGAGCAGTGCTCTGCGTTCCTCTGGGTGAGATGTGTGCTCGGTAGGAACTTTTGCTGTCATTTAGATACCTTTTGCTAAAAGCAAGAACAAAGAACAAATAGTAAGAAACATTTGCACACTTCATGGCAAGAAAAGAGATATTTCAAACGTAGTGCTGATGTGTAGGATAACTATTAGCCGAACAGCAGCACTGCCACGTTTAAAACAATCAAGAAAAAGAGATGAGTGTAAGGAGTGAATACATAACTGTGGGGAGGAAGCGAGAGGAGCACTGTACCACCATGGGAGTGCATGCAGACACTGAAGTACCGTGAGGACACGCTTCCCACACCTACATACTGCCATGTGTGCCAAGGGAACAACGTCTCACCTCTCTTCAGATCACAATCCATCTACCTGTGATCCTAGGGATTTTCCAACATTGGTGTACACAGCGCTTGGGCCAGGTCTAACCCTTCACGTTGTGTGTTCAGATAGCAGCCAGGTTAAGTGTGGATTCACAGGGGACTGAGAGCTCCCTTTGGAGGCAGTTTGGTCACGAGAAGTCAGCCCTTGGAAGTTCAGAAGATGTGCAAGCAATGCGACTTTGATGTGATTTTCCATTTGGCCTTTTTTTGAAGAAGCAAAGACTTTGGTGTGCCACGGAAGTGGCTGAAGACAGCAAGTTGTCTACTTTTCCAAAAAAAAAAAACAAAAAACAAGCATTTATTACCAATCAGTGTGAAATATTGCAGATGGTGAATTGTGAGTACGCGGCAGGACTTCCAGCAGCACGGCTACATACATCATGCATTTTTACAACATTTAAGTGCAGTGATATCGCTCCCTTTCTCAATAACAATATATAAGAATTTATAGTATAGATGTACATTATATATTAGACACAATGTAAAATAACTTAGTGAAATGTCAAAGCTTCTGCATAAAAATTCAAGTCATGCCCAAGCATACCTCTGGAACAATTTGCTCAGTCTTATCTCGTATACCTTCATTTTGTTCGTGTTGCAAAGATAACTTTATCTCTCTACATAACTGCTGAAAGCCACCAGAATCCTTGTCTGTTTTTTTGCCTTCCTTAGGCCATGTTTCTGGTTGCCAAAACCAAGGCTTTGTGGCATCTCTATTGATGCTGCCATTTGGTACCAGGAAGTGATTTCTTATGACAACTTACATAAAAACAAGTTCCTAGATGCCATGTAGAGTTCAGCGTTGTCCTTCAGGTTCTGTTCTGAAACATCCCACAGTGTGTGAATGGTGCAGGAATGGCTTTCATTAGGAATGGAGATCAGGATCTACCGTGGCTCTCTGCGCATGGTTCAGCTCACCAGCTTTCCTGAAATCCCATCAGGTACCATTTTGTCAGTTGCTAGCAAGAAGGATCAATAGAAATCTTTTTAGAAGTAATATACAACTTGTCTCAGAGCAGGTGGGTGGGATTCTGGCTGTGGCTGACACAGAATACAGCTTCTTGCAACCCCAGGTCTCTCTTCGTACTTGTTAAACAAAATGTGGCTAAGGGCTTTCCTGCAGCATCTGGAGACATTTGCTGGTAGTATAAGGGAGAGGGGAATTCCTGTTTTTAAATCAAGGCATGAGGAGACCCTATGCCTCTGTCACCCTATGCCTCTGTTTCTGCCAGTATTCAACAGCCTCACAACCAGCATTCATGTGCTTAGCCTGAACATAGCTTCTACAGTTTGAACAATTCTGCTCTGAACATCAACAAAAATATACCTTAAACACATATTAATAGCTATATTTACGAAATAACAATGGATTAAAGCTGCATAGTAGACAACAGTTTGGGACATGATGCTAAAATCAAAATTCAGAGAAGACAGACTGATTTCCTGTGATTCATTTTAAGACAACAAATCCTCACCCCCACCCCATTACATTCTTAGCCAGCGTAAATCAACAGAATTGCGCCGTTGTAGATCTGCTCAAGGGCTGAGCCATACATTTCAGAGGAATTAACCCAAATTTCCACCAGTGAAAGTGGAATCAGATTCGCTTTGTCTCTAAGAAAGCAGTGGGTGTGGAGTGAGCCTCTTCTGTCAGATTCTGCTTGAGAAAGGAAACTCTCTTGGTGGTGGATGGTGTCTGTGATAGTTCAGAAAACAAAGTCAGGATACGATGAATTTCAGCGTGGCAAAAACTGATACTGGTGACAGTTATCTGTACTTCAAGCACTGCACAGCTCTTTGGGTACAGATAGAGAAGGGAAAACACTTTCTGAATGTTGCTCAGGAGGAGGAGGCGGACTGCTGATGGCAGTGATGTCAGCCTGCACTGCAACCCAGACTTTGTTACCGTGGATAAATAACTTCACATTGTCCAGAGCTGGAGATTGATCTGCTGAGCCTCCAGTAGGTGATATTTGTTTTCTTGCAGATTATATTGAGATCTCAGGACAGGCAAAGGGTCGGGGGCTGAAAGAATGTAATCGATGCTGAATTTTATTTCAGAATCCGATTTTGCTAAGGAGGAACTGCTCAGGCTCTGCCTGCTGGCTGTGCTGTTTGGAGCAAACCCACGGGGCTCCAGAAGTCTTGGTTCTGAGCCAATTCTTTCATGTATGCTTTCAGAAGAGGAAGTGCTGTTTAAAGCAGAGTCCGTAGGAGATGTATCAGGGGATGAAGACCCTTTCCCTCTGCTTGATCTTTGCTCTTTATGTTCCTTTTTCATGTTCCTCCTCCTCCGTCTTCTCCGGTAATTCCCATTTTCAAAGAGATCCAGCATGGATTCGCATCCCGTTGCAAAGCTCCAATAGTTTCCTTTCCCCTTCTCATTCCCTTCTGTTCTGGGAACCTGTATTTATTTAAAGGCAGTTCAGTATTTGTATGTGTTACAGATGTTGCTGCTTAACATCTGCATTCATTTACATTCAAGAATGGTGTAAACATATATGACAAGACTTTTAAGCCTATTCTATTTCATTATATGACTAGGATGCAAACTCCAGCCTCTTCTGTTTGTTATCTATTAGCAGGCATCAGATGGGAATATACTCTTTATCTCTGTAATTGACAGCTTAGGAAGATTTAAGTGATTTGTGGCTCAGCTGTTCGTTTTCCTTCCTTCCTAGTGATGAGACTATTCCTGCATAATTTTTTTAGCCATGCATATTTTGTATGTAAACGCACAGTTACGTGTCTTACCTTTACAAAACAACTGTTTAGTGATAAGTTATGCCGGATGGAGTTCTGCCAGGCTCTTTGATTTGATCTGTAGTAAGGAAATTTCTTCATTATGAAGTCATAAATGCCAGAGAGGGTGACTTTATTTGAAGGACTTTGCTGGATGGCCATTGCAATTAAGGCAATGTAGCTGAAAAAAAGGAAAATTGCAGTTACACCATCACCTCACCCCTACACTGATACTAGGACCACACAGGTATGTGTGTGTCCATGATTCTGCTTCCAAAAGTTCTCCTTTCCTGCACTCTGACCCAAGATGTCCAGGATGAGCCCTGAGAGCAAACTCTGCAGTAACCAGCTCAAGAAGCAGGCAGCACTTCCAGGCAACTGAGCCCCAGAGGGTTAAAGGAAGATCACCCACCTCCTGAACCCCATCAGAAAAGTTTCTGTGAGCCAAAAGGCTGCAGAGAGACCCCTCACCGGAGCCTTGCCTTCTCGAGGCATGGACCTCAGCTGCCCCAACAGCACCCACCACGCATCTTCCCACCACACTGGGCACTATCTGCATCCCACTCCCCTGCTGGCATGCTGCACATCTCAATCCCCTTCTCCCACGGCTCCCGGAGGTCAGTGAAGACCCTTTGAGCTTTGGTGGCTCAGCACTGTGACCCCACAGGAGACAAAACAAACCTTGAGCACTTCAAGCACAGGAAGGGGGAAATGTGCCCATCACGGCCCCAGCCCCACCACGCACACCTGGGATGAGGAGCCCCACTGCCCCACACGCTCTGATCTCACCATCCCACAGCTCAGTAACCCTCCCCAGGGCTGGGGGACTTGGGGAAACTTCCTCTTACCTATATGCCGGTCTGGTGAATTTCTTTTCTTCGTCGGAACTACAGGTAGGGTAATCATCACCATCGTAATTAAAGCAGTTATACGGGTACTGCGTGTTGTCAAACATTGTTCTGCTCCTTGCTCAGCTCCCGTGGAGTGAGAGAGATGGAGTGATGTTTCTCAGAGCGTGGGCTCCCTCCTCCCTTCTTCCCTCCCCTCTGTCTGCCTCGTTCCCTCTCTCCCCCCTCCTCACTCTCCCTCTCCTCCATACACACACACACACACACTCTCCCTGATGGGGTGGGGACTGTTTTTGCAATTCTCTCATCCCAGACAACCCGTCTGTTAGGATATAATTATTTTATTTTTTATTTTGGGGGGATGCAAGGAAGGGGGGTGGAGGGGGCTGGGTGTTACTGTTATTGCTGCTCTCAGCTCCAATGGGGCTGCAGAGCCAGGCTGGAGCTGCAGAGTTGGGGTGACCCATTGCACCGGGCTGTGCTCGCCGGTAGCCAGCAGCTCGCTGGGTGGTCCGGGTTGGAGTGGGGCCACTGCTTCCCCCGCCACATCCCAACGTGACAAAAGCAAACAGCATGCTGCTAATAAATCGTGCTTCAAGGTCTCCGCTTGGAAATTCAACTTTGAGAGCAGAGTCCCGCTGCGGCCCCCCAGACCTCCCCCTTTGGCTTTTCTCTCTCCCCAGCAAAGAGGGGTGCCTTCCTTATTTATTTATTTCTGGAAACTGGACGTACGATGAGCAGGCAATCCGTGCGCTCGTCCCGATCCGCAGTCTATAATGCGGTATAATGGACATAAATTATATTTCCGTGACTAAAGGAAAATGTGTATGTTCAAAGAGAGGAGAACAGAGGGATACGAGGGACTACTGTCAAGCAGGAAAGTAAAAGGAAAATAGCTGTAGGCAGGAGAGCTGCCTGTGTGGGCTTTGATCTGAAGGATGAATTAGACTAATAGCCCTGTGTGTTGGCATCCAATACTGTAACAATTTAATAGTTTTTCAATGCTTTGGAGTGTTTTCCAACAAGTGATGTAAACTGAAGACATCACACGCCGTTTCAGAGGGGGCTAAGAAGGTGTATGCCACATGATAATTAAATTATTTGAAGACAGCTCTGTCCCAGGAACTAGCCCTGGGAGAAAACGGGTATTGGAAAAGAGAAAGCAAATTGGTGTGCAGAGAGTTGTGTGGATCGAAATATAAAGGCAGAACCACTAGCAATGCAACTGTGTTTTCTATAGCATCCTTCATACAAAGTATGTCCCCAAACCCCTTTTGGAGTTAAAGGATACAATTAGAGGAAAATTCATCCAAATGATAAAGAGCCCTTCAAAGTGACGTTTAAGGGGCTCCTGGGGTTTTGGCAAAGATAGACATAAGAAAGCTTTTTTGTGGAATGCAAGAATGCAATATAGCAGGGAGTAGGGAGAAATATATGGCATGAAAAAATAGATAGAAGAGGTGCTTTCTGAGGAAGATGAGGCCAAGAAGAGAAATCCAAAACAAAAATTATCTTCACTCTAAAATACATCAGTGGGCATATGCATGAAGCGTGCACTGCAGAGGAGGTCTTAATACAAAGGGTCAGCGACTGCTGCCCAAGGCACAAGCAGGGCTTTAATATTGAGTAAGATGGAGCAGGCTCAGCGATGAAGAATGAAATATGCAATGTCTGATCTTCATTCATACTCTGTCCAGATGGACTGAAAAGGTTTAAATAAAGAAACTGGTGGGCCGTGGACTTGTGAAGATTTTCCTGCACTGTAGCAGCTCTCCTCGAGACGGACACAGGTCCACATGGATTTGTAGCAGTGGATCTTCACTTGGGGATGGTTTTACTTCTCTGACATTCCCATAACACAAGCACTGTGGTTTCTGATTTATAATAACCTTTGAAAAGGAGTGCTGGGGTAGCTGCTCTTATTTTACACAGCCTGTTGGTACCCTTCATTAAACTCTTAGATACTCCATGACACCTGAAATGAAATGACAGCAAATGAAAGCAATGTCATTCTTTCAGTAATGTGATGCACCTCATTTCCTGCCTGTTCTTATCTTTGTGAGTGCAGTCAGCTCACCCCTGCCTGGCACATCTGTAACGTGCACCACCGTAACAGTTAGCCCTGTTCTGTGCCACAGCTCATGGCCATCATCTTGCTCATCCTTTGCTGTGGAAGAAAACCCTTCAGCTGACTTTGTGCCTCAGAGACTGCTTTGTGGCTCTACGTCCAGCAAATGGCTTTGATGTGCCATGGGAACCAGTGCTGGTGCCTCTGGAGAGCATCTCAGGAGCGAGACTAGGGGAGGTGGAGCAGGGCACAATGGCTAGAGACATAATGAAATCACTGCCCGTGCCATCTGTGTATTTTTTTCAAAGCCTGCAGACCGATGTTTTATTCCCAAAAGAATGTTTACGGTCCAATTGTACTCCTTGAGAATAATATTCATAAAGAATTGCCAGCGTGCTCTTCTGGGCGCCGTGGTTGTGCTGGCAGGTGCTGTGCTTACGGTGGCGAAACGTTGTACGAAGGCTTTTTCCCAGCATCTGTGTGGCCGTTATAGTTTAACTAGAAGAACTGTAACTCATCACTGCCGTTACCATAAAAGCATAGTTTTGCCAGGCTAGGGTTTCCTTGTGCTGTATATTTTCAAAACACAAAGCCATAAACCATTTGATTTGAGCTCGTAAATCGGTAATAAAAACACAGTGAATGATTTGCCTACTTTTTTTTTTTCCTTTTAATGTCGATATTAAAAAATTATCTGCAATTTTTGTAATTATGATACAGATTACAAAAATTGTGCATGGAATGCGGGCTGGCTGTAAATCAAAGAGGGCTGATTTACCCTTCATTTTAATTTCTTAGTGTAACAGTGGGTACCTCAATGTCTAGGAATGCATGCTGCCATCCCAGGCCTCTCACTGGGCATTGCCCAGCATCACACCTTCCCTTGCTTTACCTCTGAAGTGGGCCCCAGAGCTGGCTGCAGTGCGGGGTTTTATCCCAGACATCTTAATTTCAATGGAAGCATGGTGGCTTTCAGCAGCTTCTTGGATTAATCAGTGCTATTCTATATCACCAAAAAACTGCTTTCTTTGAGTGAAAATCCATAGGTCTTGCAAAGAAAGAAGAGGATGGGGCAATTAAGACAGTGGTCATTACTCTGCAAGTCGCTCTGCTATGGGATAAGGAGGAGATTCCTGTGGACTCGGCTGGGGCTGTGGTTGTGGTGGCACCTGACAGCCCAGTTAAGAGCTCTGACACTCAACTCAGTGGCGGCCACTTCTAGAAAAAGCAGAGTCGTGCCACACTGCACACCCCGTTTCCTACATTGCTCTCCATTTCACCCATGTTCATCTGCTGACTCGTTCTCCTTTCTCCTTGTCCTTCATGTGACTGAACAGATCTTTATGGAAATACAGTTTGCACCACAGTTTGCAATTTTCTGCCGGGGCTCAGCAAGGATTTTTTATGATTACTAGGGAGAGAATTATTTGGAGAAGCATTCTTCATCTGCATGCTTTCTAGCTGCAGCACTGGAAACTCGTGCATAAAACACAACATAGGTTTCTACCAAACAGGAATGTGGATAAGAATCCTTGGCTGACAATTCATCACATTAGCGTTGGTAATAAGAGAGCAGCTATATAAACTAGCTCAGATATATTATTCCTGCCTTAGGTAGATGCAGAGATTCACAAGATAAATGTGAAAATCCATTCCTGGGGATGTTGAGTGTCTTTTCACAATGAAAACTAGGAATAGAATTGTTTAAAGAGTGAAAAGCTTTTTGTCATGCCTGCTCCTGGTTTGGGACTTTCGGTCAAAAAAGCAATGCTGTCAGGAATTCCATCCAATCTGAGGGCTTTCCATGGTCCTGTGATGTCCTGTGTGCAGTCACCAGCACAGCTGTTATTTCTGCTTGGTGTGCAGCCAAGGTGCCCCACATCAGTTGCCATGCTTGGGGGAGATGACGCATGGAGAGCTGGGTTCCTGGTGGGCTGATCACAGAGTGAGTCAGCTGTGAGTGCCATTACAGGAATCAGCACTGCTTGTGTTATTTGCTCCTTTTCTCCCACGGAGTCATGGTTTTAAAGGTAATGGAGAGAAATGGTAAGCAAATCTCAAGTTTTAGCCATTTATTAGATAAAATTGTTGAATTTTTTGTGGACTTATGTTCTGCTTAAAAGCAGAAACAATAGGGAGAAGAATAAAAAATCTCAAAAATTATTTTTTCTTAAAACGTATTTTCAGGTTGATCAGAATGGCTTGGGTTTACCTAAAAGGATTTCACAATACCCCAAACCAGAGATACTCCATCCTCAGTTTGACCAGGACATCTCTGTAGGAGAGATGCTGGTGGTTAAAAGGCTGCGTAGGATTTTCTGTATTTGATACAGATACACGAGACAGATGTTCAGGTTTTGACTGTTCATGGTTTGGTATTCTCCTCCTCAGTGACACAAAATAAAATTCACCTCTTTGACTCTACGCAAGTAGACGGGATAAAGCACACTGAGGATGAGCAAGGCTGCACTGGAGACCTGGGCTTCATGCTGGCAGCTTTGTTCCTCCCTCAGCTGTGAAAGACTCACTGATCCGTGAGACTTTTGGAGACAAGAGGGGAGAGCTGGAGGATTTGCAGAAGGGATAAATCACGAGGAAATGCCTATTCTTTGCAGCACGGTGCACCTCTCGGACTGGCACGACGCTCATGCCTTGACACAGTCTACACTTGTTTACCAAAAATGGACATTCTCTTGGCACAGCTGCCATAGCTCATCCATCTTTGGTCATTTCTCATTTCAGCTATGTACAAAATCATTTGGCTATAGGCATCACTTGATACGTTGTTTGAATTCTGCACCAGACACAGCTAATAGCTCAGGCCAGGAAACTTGTTCCAGATGTTAATTAACTCCCCTCTGCATTAACTGGAATCACACAATTAAGGCCTGATTATTTATAAAATCATTTTATCAAGAGAACGATGGGAATGAACACAAGCATCCTGGCTCACACTTCCACACAAATGTCCATGTGCTGCTAAAGTGAGGAAACTGGCACCAGTCTTCCCACACATCCATTTTCAGCCATTGTCACGATTGCAGAGGATAAAGGGCAACAGTCAGCCAGGCATAGAGGAGCAGTGCTGAGGAGAAGAAGCTAATTCCCAGCTGAGATAAGTTTACTACTGGTACACCACAGGACGTCAAAGATGTCTCCTAAATATTCCATAGGCCATGGATCTCTCCTGCGCTCATAAATCCAAAGGACAGAACAGTCTCATTTTACCCAGCCACAAATGGCAATATTTAAGGGTTTGGTAGCCACCTAGGGGCTGGCCACTGTGTGATGTTTTCTGTTCTCTACCACATGTCTCTTTGTTTAAGGGGCTTTCTGGGGGTTGCACAAGCACTTAACAGCTCCATGAGACAGCAAATTCAAACTGGCTCAAAGTCAGCTCTCCCATCAGCCTTCCATACAGCTTGGAGTCAGAATCCACAATTTTTTATTATGTGGTGCTGCAAAATGGACAAATACAAGGCTTTCTGCAAGGAGATGCAAACAAGTTTTGCCCGAATTGGCTGAATGCATGTGGCCTTGCAAGAGCAAAGGTAACATGGCAATGCAGGTTGCCAGCTTCTTGAAAGATGTGCATAAATCCTCTGGGAGCTGCATGACGAATCCTAGAGCCATGCAGATCAAACTGGCAGGAGAAGAGTAACTGGAACCTGGGTCTTAAGCACTGCTGTAGCTGGAGAAGGGGATGGCAGCCAGGAACAGTCCAATTATCTATTCCTTCAGGTATTTTCTAATTTCTCCATAAGATGTAACCTGTGACTGCATAAACCTTCTAGAATATTCCAATTTTCTCCAAAGCCCATCTTTCAAATGGGATCATGCCTTGTAAACTGTCTCCTACATCTCTGTTTGCCAAATGGTGATAATGTTTGTCCATGGTCAATATGTTTCCCGTAGAAAACGCATCTCTTCTAACTCACAGATATGATTTGAAGTCTTTTTCCCTGCAAGCACGTTCAGTCATCAAGGTTTTTCTTTCCTTAATTCTGAAAAAAAAAAAAAAAAAAAGTAAATATGTTTTGATAATCCCAGTTAAACTACTCTCTTTCATTCCAGGACAAACACTTGAGTGCTAATGTGTCAGGGACATCTGATTACATTTTCCACAATGCCAGACATAAGCCTTCTTTTCTTCCTCTGAGTTAGAATAATCATTCAAAGTTCAGCATTTATCATCCTTCGAGTATTTGGCAATCTATCACATGAAAGAGTCTCAGCGGAGGGCCATTGGCTAACACTGCGTTTTGAGGTTTCTGCTGATAGCTCCTTAAAGAGGTGTAAGCTCCCTTCTTGCTTTCCCAGCCTTTTCATCTTGTGAGAGGCTTCCCGATGCTTGCAGTGGAGTCTAAAGAGAAATAAGCTTTGATCTCTGTCTCCCGAAGTGCTTTCTCACCATCAGTACAGTTCCAGGTGAAAATATTTGGAGTGCAATGCTACTGTCTCTGGCTCTGTTGTTGATAGGAAGGTGGGAAATTAATGACAATCCATTGGCAAAGTCATATTTTGTTTGAATTGATTAAGTGTGTTAAAAACAATGTATAGGTATTTAAAAGAAAAAAAACACCAGCTCTGATTTTGCTTCCTCCCATTGATTTTTGACCTCAGAGAACCTTTCTTTATCAACATTTCAGTTTGATCATTTTGAAACACCTTTGGGATTTCAAAGCGTCCGTAGCCCAATTGTAGCACCAGAAACTTTCCACTTTCTTTATGCTCAGTGGGAAGGTCCTTCTCCTGGAGAACAGAATTTAACCAAATGACAGCTCTGAGACACTGGGCATTTAACGGAATGAATCCTTCTCATCCAGGTCCCAGTGCTTTCAGGTGTATGTAAATAAATTCTCAGTTTACCACATATTTTGATTAAAAGCTGAAGACTGTGCTATGTGAGAGTCAAATCATGTGCATTTTCTGTCTAACTGGCTTCTGCAGCTGCCTGTTAGACTGGATACACGAGAGGATGGATTGTTATTTACAACTCACCTCTCCATTGATGACTATTTGTGAGCGCAGTTTATTTTTCTTTTGCATCTTGCTTATTTGCCAAGTTGTTCATCAGTTCTTACAAATAACTCTCAGGACTTCGGGATTCAGAAATACTGGTTGCAGTTGATATGCCATGAGTCCATCTGGAATTGCAGACCCTGTTGTTATAATGGCCTCCAGTGGGAGCTGTGATGTAGACTGCGGTCCATGACGGGGTGATCAGTGGTGCAGGTGAGACTCCGGGATGATTTCAGCCATTCTTTCTTTGCAGCTTTCTGTCAGTCTTAACAAATTAATGTACTTCCTTTCTTTCGTTTCTCTTCAACGCAAGGCAATTTGGAAAAAAAGAGGTACAACCACAAAAAGGAATTTTCCGTGCTCTGATCTTCATCTGGTGCTCCTATTGCCCAACACCCAGCACTGATCTGAAAGGAAGCAGTGATACAAGAGTGGTGGTTATTCTGCTTCATGTCCCAACCAAACCACACTGCATGTGCTAAAAAAACCAGCAGAGATCAGCAGTGGAAGCATCCTCCCATGTCAGCTGCCTTTTCCAGCGCAGACAGCAGAACAAGCACAGTGTTTGCTGACAAAGCTGGGCCTGGTGATGCTCAGTGTTATTTCTTTGGCATCCTTGGGAAAGGCTTGAAGCAGCACCTACTTGATGGGCTCTGCACTGCTAAAGGCAATTTACAGTGCAGGAGCAAACCAGTCACTCAGATATAGAGGCATGCATTAGCACTGACAAAGGTACTCGATCAGAATCAAGATGGAGTTATGTTTTCTAGGAAGCGGGATGCAATACAGCCATATGATCACTTAAATAAGTAGAGAATCCTGTGCTGGCAAGTACTGCAGATCTGCTGGCAGTGCATTGCGTAGCTGAGAAACTGGAGCATGGAAGTTTTACAGGTCACACATTCTGAGCATTCTGCAGTAACTGTGTCTGGGGAGAGAACACTTCTTTCTGTCCACTTAGCTTAATAAATCAAAATCAGGCACCAGTATCGTGGGAGGGCTATCTGAGTAAGGAGTTCTTATTCACGTTTTGAAATAGAACAATATAGAAATGTTGGATCCCAGTAACTCTACATTTGAAGCATGCAGCATTCATCTCTGGCCTTTTTATGGCTGAAGGCCTCTGTATCTCTTGCTAGCTTTTGTGGGGAAAATTTCTTCTAAAAAACGTCATTGCAACTATTTATGTCTGTTTGTTTGGTATGGGGTTGAACAGCACCAAGCAGAAAGCCAGAGATGTATTTAGATTCCTTCCCCTGGAAGACGGGTGGGGATGGACATGTTCTTGATTAAAACTGGGAGTTGGGAAGATTGTTTCCCAAGGTTATTTTTGGTTGCTGGAGCCCGGATCTGAAGCTTGCCGCCTGGCTCCAAACCCTACACGTTCATATCTGATTTGGCCAATTTGGAATTGAATCTGTTTTTAGAAGTAAAGGAGAGCAACTGTTTGCAGGTTTTAAGGGATGTCCCCAGATTTCTTCAGGACAGGGCAAGGGCTTTGAGGCCATCTGGATCTCACAAACGTATCTGACCTGCAGCTGTTGCCAGATAAGGGGTAGACTGGGAAACCTCCAAAGTTCCTAAGGGTGTCTAGGGATGGAGTCTTTGGTGTAAGAACACCCATATGAAATGATTTTGCATCACATTTCTGTGCTGTGGCATCAGCTTCCCTGTGTGAGAATGCTCAGTGGGACGAGCTGTGTCATGATAGGGGAAGAGATGGGAGGTGAGATGCTGGACAGGAATGAGGGGTTGCTGGGATGGACCTTGGAGCTTCACATCTGCTCCTCTCTGTCTGCACTGGGGAAGGCAATCCACAGGTCCTGTGGGAGGCAGAACGTGGCATTTACGAGTGATTTTCCATTCAGGGTTATTTAACATGATTCAAAGGGGCAGAACCAATTATATTGTTCAATACTCAGAAGGAAGTAATGACTTGTCAATCCTGGAGACACTAATCCTCAGCAGATAATGAGCACACTTGCCTTACACGAGGCCACCCACAGCAATTTGACGTGGAATTGCAATGACAAAGTGCATTTTCACGATTAAATGCTCCAGCTGGGGCTCAGCTGCATCCTGGAGCGTGGCACCAGGGTGATCCCAGCAGAGAACCAGGATCTGATGGGACACTGAGACCAGGCAAAGGGAAAGACTGCAAACCCTCCACTCTGCTCTGGGCAGCAGAGGGCTTCCTATTGATTTACCCCTGCTTGTCTGGGTGACCAGACTCGTGCTGGTTTGCTGGTTTCACTGAGAGGAGAACCCAGGATGTGGCAGACTGGGAAGAGGAGCCATGCCTTGCTACGTATTTCTATAGGGTCGACTGCTGTTCCTTGCCTGGGATGACAACTCCCTATAACCCCCTGAGGGCAGGACCCAAGATGCTGCCTGCATGGTTCCATTACCCAGCAGTTCCTCCCACAGCTGTGCAGCACCTCACAGCTCTCAGGTAAAGCAACAAGCCAGCAGTATTCAGTCATTTTAAACAACAAATGGTCAGTCGTTTTAAAAAAGGAAGCAAAGTGAAGACAAGAGGGAGGGCTGCACATGGCATATAGTATAAATGTTTATTATTGGTAAAGTGTTGACCACGCTAACAAAGGTCCATAAGAGTAGCCGGATGCTAATGAGGGCAGGGAATGTTTCCTCCTGCAGTGATGAGCACACGGCTCCTTGCTTTGGTGCACTTTCACAGCATTTTACACAGCGCCAGGAAAACATTTGCAGCAGCATATGTTTCTGCGGAGCTGCTCCAGCTGCAGTGAGGAGGCAGTAGGGACACAGAAATGTTTCCTATACAGTGGGATGTGGAAACATCTGTGTAGCATGGGTGCTCCAAGGGGAGGCTGAGCGCGGGGCTGGGTGATGTTGCTGCTGCCCTCTAGATGGTGCAGTCTGATAAAAAATTTGAGAATAAAATCAGCTTGCTGTGACTGGGGGCTCTCCGACTTTTTCTGGGCAGAAGTTTCTAATTGCATTTGCAGGAAGGCGTATTGCCAGTGACAGAGAACTGGAACGCTGCAGTGCTGCTAATTCCCTTAACTGTTGGGACGAGGGCCAGATCCATGGCAATATATGCATATTTTCTATAACCTGGTGCACTGCGCTGTATTGTGCCTTGAACTATTCTGCACGTTAAGTTTATTCCTAGGCCATTATTTTTATTTTTTAACCCAGCAGTCCGTTGGAGCAGCCAGGAAATGCACCGCATTTCAGAAGTCAGACTGGGAAATATCACAGAGCTGAGTAAGAAAGCTGGTTTAATGGTTTACAGTATTTACAGTTCAGAACCACCAATTTCTGACTGCAAATTTGTACTAAAGAGTGCCAGCAGTGTCTGTGCTGTGCTGCAAAGGAGATATCGGACAGAGCTGAGCACTGTCAAGTGAAACTGATTGAAAAGAAATATGAAGAAAAGAAAACGTGGAAGAAAACTCCTATTGGCAATCCTTAATAAGTGAAAACTCATGCAGAGAAATCTATTTGAGGCAGAGGAGAGCAATCTGATGTGAGCTACCTTTTGATTCATGGTGGAACAAAGGCACCAGGAGAGTGAAAGAAGAAACATAGACTAAAGAGAAAGAGAGTGTGTATGATGGGCAGCAGCCAACACAAACTGGAAATCATTTGGTTCTCAAGTGAACGTGAGTGGAAGATATATAACTGCAAAGACAGAGCGGGAAAGGTTGTGGAAAATAAAAGGGAGATTTGTTTTTAAGCAAAATATATCCTAGCAACATCACAGTCCTAATATTAGGGGGAGATACTGAAGCTGACAGAGCCATGGGAAAGGGAGAGGTATCCAATCTCTGTGTGGAAAGCAGCTCTCTTCTCACATGAGTTTGGCCGGTACCTCCTCGTCTGTATAGCGAGGAAAATGTTCAACATTTTCTGCTAGTGCAAAAATCAGACTGGACTCTAACCGTCCCTGTGTGTCCCAGGAGAATGGGCCAAAGAAGTCTCTGCTTCATGAAAATTCATTTTGGGTAGTTTGAATGGGGCGAAGCCTGGGACTGGAAGGATGCTACTGCCGTGTGAGTGCTTGAATGGGTCCAGCTGGTCCTGCAGGTAAGGCATCTTGTCATCCAACAGGACGGCGATGAGTCCTATGAAAGTAAAATGCATGGGCAGGGCACAGCTGTGCCATGTCAGGGTCTGTGCCCAGGTCTGTGTGCCAGACAAATCCCTTGCTCACAGAGGTCCCTTAGTGGGGCTGGATGCCTCCACACCAACAACCATCCCGCCTAGCAAAGAGCCGAAACAAGAGCTGCAGAGCTGGAAATTTGGATTATTATTAATATAATCACCATCACCGTCATTATCATTATCTTTGTTGTTGCTATTCTTATTTTAAGCTGCTGGCCTCTCCTCCAGGCTGCAAGGGAGACAGCACCTTGTGTAACCTTACTGAGGCAGCCAGGACTCTTCAGATCAGGGATCGTGGTGGTTTTTGCCATGGACTGTAAGCTCCAATCCAGTTGGTTTTTCAAAGTATTATCAGAAGCTAAAGGCTACATTTAAAAATGTATAAGCAGGAGCTTTCAACTCTGTGTGCCTTCATTCATAATTCACCAGTGCTCATTTCTAAAGAAGAGTTGGTATTTTCACAAGGTAAGTGTACTTTAAAACCTTTCTTTACTTTGCAGTGAGTGTGAAATGATGCGAACTTCTTGAAAAGGAGAGGAGAGCCGGAGTCCCTCAGCTAGCCACAATATTTTCATATAATTCAGCTGTGATTGGGAAATGTTGTTGCATTCCTTTGAAGGACAGCCATGGCATTGGTGTTTTTAGAGCGAATTTTCCAAAAAGATCTCCAAATCCTTGTCAACTTGGTGACTATCATTATCCTATATGCCTGAAGCACAGGAACTGCTTGGTCGTTCTCATCTCCCGATGTGCCAGTCCCACACTCCTGAAACCAGTTCCTCAGAAACATCTGCTGGTCGCACCAGTGTGTCCTAAGCCTAACCAACCCCAAAGATATACATAGGAATGAGAGAGGCCTTGAAGATGTGAGGAGCCTAGTGCGGATGGCAGCACGGAGCAGTGCTTAGGTTTCTGTTGGCTCCTGTACCTGCCGTGCTCCCACTTGTGCTGTCAGCACAGGCCCAGCATTGGTATGTGCATAGATCTGAGCCCAGAGGGGGGAAGGACTGGAAGATGTTTACTCTAACAAGAGATACCCACTGTGTCAGTCTCCACAGTAATTAGGAGCAAAGCACTTCTAATGCACCTTCCCCCCACCTATTACTCAGGCACAGTGTGAGGTGCAGCCATTAATCAGATAAGCTGCTGGAGATAACTGCTAATTGAGAACAGCCCGACTCCCCGAAGCTTCCCTCCCTCTTTCTGCCCATGCTGAAGTGTATAATTTGCTCTGCACACCGGTGTTGGAGAGCAGGCTGCGGCAGGTTGTGGTTCTGCATGGCTCCTGTGGGGGAGATTGGATGAGCAGTATGCATACAGTAACAAAATGTGTGCGTGTGATACGGCCCTGTCACATCTACGTGGTGGGGTGGATGCTGTGTGCTCATCTTCCAGTTCTGCGGAGGGGAGATAAGAGTGGGTGGCTGATAGAGGGAAATTTCCATGGATGTCCAAACTGGTGGCCTCCAGCTCACCCAAGCTACCAGTCTCAGAGTTTCCAGCTGGTGTCGGGAACTCAGCTTACTCATTTCACTTGCCCAACGCAAGACTGTGTTGTAACTCCCAGTATTTAACAGAAAGAAGGCTTCTGCACTGACTGTCCTCTTGAAATGCCACTTCTGTGTGAAGGTGCTGCTCGCCATCGAACTTCCAGTGCAGGACTAGCTGGGACGACAGATAGAAATGAAAACTAACTTGTCATCTCAGGAATGGCACAATAAATCAGGAGGAAATTCACAGAAACCGCTGGAGTTGACACACAGTGAATCATCAGGTCTCACATCCCGGATGTGCTGCACCACACTCAGCAACCTGCGGACAAAGTTGCTGCTGTCCCCAACGCTGGGAATGAGCACCTGCTGCTTTATTTTCCAGTCTGAATCAGCGTTTTCTCCTCATTTTATTTTCTGCAGATGGATGCATTTTCTCCCCTCATGATCATGAGTAAAGGATGCAATTAAAAACTGTGCTAACTCAGAACTAACTGCAGGAGAGGTGACTTGGTGCACCCCTCTTGGGCTCTCTCATCCCCCTGTGCTGCTGGTTTGGGTAGCATGGCAATGTGGCTCCTTGGAACACAGGCGAATGGGACAGTAATAATGTCCCTTGTGGCACTGCAGCAGTGCAGGGTCCGTTAGTGGGTGGACACAGGACAACTATTTCTATGGGGTGTTCCTGCCGATCGTTCTACCCAATACAGCTTTATTATCCAAAGAGCAGGCTTTCTGGGGGAAATGAAAAGAAAAAAGCCTCTCTCCCCAACAAGGCCATTTGAGGACACTGTCTGCTGAAGAGTTCCCACGTAATCCCCAATCAGACTTGGCTTTTTTCCCTCCTCTGCTCAGTTCTTCGTCTTTCAGGAGATGCCTTGGACTTTGTGATGAAAGCCTGTCTCATCCCGTCAAGGGATTCAATTTGGCCTGAATTCCAGCCCCATTGATGTTTCTATCTATTAATTGTTTTTGCTCTCATTTTCTAATTTCCTACTGATATCACAGAAAGCCCTGAAGAAAACAATCTTTGATGCAGAATAACATATTTCAAAAGGCAACTTCCCACCTCCAATGTTTGGGGATAATTAGAAGACTGAGTCTAAGTGGCAAAGCTGCTGATCAATGTGTTTTTCCTTCTGCTATCTAAAAATGTTTGTTTTTCTCCATATGTCAGACAGATATCCCAAACCCATGACAGAGGTGTTCCCTGTACGATCTGAGCTCTGGTACACTTGCCCTGCCAACTTCTATTTTAAGCAGTATGAAGTTTTTAGCATCTCCTGTGACAATCCTTCCCGGTGTTTTTGTATTGCTTTGTCTTCTGCATGCATCAGCAAGCAAGAACAGGTTAGCCCACACACTTCCCAAGGCAAATTTCTACAGATGGTCCAATTGGGTTAAAAGAACTGCAGTGAGGTCATGAGATCACAGGAGGAGTTGAGATGAACCCTGGAACTGGGGGTTCCTTGAACTGCCCGGTCCCGTGGCTCCAGATGGGGCTACACATTGATCATGGGATGTGGCCGCATCTGAACCAATCAAGGTTTTCAACATTTAGTAAAGGCAGAGCTGGGAACATAGTGGAAAAAGCCTTCTGAGTCACAATATATGGCCAACTCACATTCAGGACAGATGGCATTTTCTAAAAGTAGCTTCTTACTCCTAGAATTACTCTTCTTCCTTCCTGTGGCATATCGTCCTCATTCATTGCTGCTCCTGCCCACAAACTTCCCCTTTTCAGCATATTTCTTGTGGTAATTTTAACGATCTTTAAGGAAATAAATTGAAAAGGCAACTGTAAGCAACCTTCTCTCCCTGTCTTTATCTTCCTAATTTCATGCTCTCCTCTGGCAACGTCCAGCCCTAATCATGGTTAACATACAATGTCTGGTTATTTTGGAAGGTGCTTTTTGTCTTCATATAGGAGCTACAGTTGGAAGTGCAGTTCACCTTGCTTTTTGTTCAGCAGAATGTCAAGCTCCCTATTTAAGTTTTTCCTTCGTTTCCCTCTAACTAAGGAAATCAGGAATAGATTAGGAAAAAAAAACAGCCCCAATTTCTGCTGTGCTCTCTTCTCCTTCACCTTTCACAAAACACCGCAGTCCAGTTCAGGCATCTGCCATCGGGTTCTGTCCCCGCTAACAAATTCCTCCTGTTTTTGTGCCAGTGTGAAAACCAAGAGAGACTCAGATTTGGCCCAGCACACCTAATAGGAACCGTGTATCAGCTCGCCTCAAACTGTTAGACACATATAGCTGAATGCCATTAAATAACTCAGAGGTCCTGATCCATGTCAGCCTCCGAGCGCTGTGAGAGGACTCTTGTATTCCTCAGTCATAGTCTGAATATTAGATCTTCTGCAACTTAAGCCATATTTTCTTTCAGTTTGGAAGAGGTGACTTTCCACTGGCACCAAGTTCATTAAACTGCCTGTATGTCCATAACAGTATTCCAAAGCACTGCTCATTAAATCTTGGGAAGCAGACAACCTTTCCTCTTGTAAGCTGGGGAGGATGAAAGCACTTGCAAATGTCTTCCTTACAGAAGGAAAACCAGGCTGAGAATCAGAGGCTTTCTTTCTGCTCCTCACAGGTTGGTCTGCTAATGATTGCAACCGACACAGCCCTGCGTTCCTCCTGGATGTACTGATGATAACCCTGGCATACTTTAACTCTCTTCAGATTATAAGTAGCATTCCCACTGTGCCTGGAGGTCTCACCACTGCCCATCACCCTGGTTTCAGCATTTGTTTCAGAAATAAAATTAGAGATACAAATGCTGAATTTTGCACTACTGACAATGAGGAATTTTATTTTGTCAGTGTTCAGCTTTTAACTCCACGTTGTTAAAAAATTAAAGACATTCCATCTCTCAAGTGATGGTGCTCTTATTTGTGGAACAGCAGAACTACAGATGTAATCATTAATTTTTTTGCTTGAGAGGGAGAGGGAAAAAGTAAGATCATTATTTTTGATACTGCAAAAGAGATGTGGAAAAAGTCCTGCCTTCAGATTACACATGATGTGTGTCTGCGTTCCAAGTGGGAACCCGCAGCACCAACCTGCCTGCAGTTTATGCCATCTCACCAAAGCCCTGAGCACAGATTTGCAGCCGATGGGTACTAACCAGCACTCAGGCACAGACCAACAGTCCATGAGCAGCACTTATTCCCACTACGGTTCACACTGATGCCCAAGATTAATCTCTTTGCCCACAGCAGACTCCTTATTTGATTTATTTCTCTATATGGAAGGGGACCTACCCAGGGCACTGACTCGGGGCAGTCGTTGCAAGGACATCCAATTATCAGTTCATCATTTTAGTTTGATTAAACGACAGCTGTGATGAATGGCTCCACCATCGTTGTGTCTTCCGCTCTTTTCTGTGGCTGTGAACACGCTTAGAGCTGCACAGAGACCAACCCTTGTCTGAATGCAAAGCTGAACTCAGCACAAGCCTTTTCAGCAGGCCTTGGGTCAGCTTTGCCATGGAGTGTTGTACACTGTGAGTTTTGGTAATGTGCTTTTTCAGTCACAGGAAATGCCACGCTGCCACACAACCAGCTCCAACACACATCCAAATGAAAGCACACCATAGGTGGGACGATAAGTATAATTGCACCCCATTTTGCATTTGCACTTGTTTTCTAAAGAGCTAAAATGAGATTTTTAATATACTTATTATGAATATGTACATCTGCTCTGCCATTTTTGCATAATGAGCACATTCCTGATACTTAAAGAATCAGCTTCCTCTCTCTCTAGGAGATAGGCAAAATGAGGCATGCTGTTATTCACAAATTTATTTATTCATTCTTCATTTTTTGCTGGGCAATCCATCTTGTTCCCAGGAAAACCCCGGGGGATATGGAGAAGGCTCAGCATTCAGCTCTCATCTTAATTATCACAAATCTCATTCCATAAATTTGAATATGTTGCAGAGGAAAGAGAAAATGCAACTCTCCATTGCACATTTCCCAGAAGAGAGAGAGAAAAAAAAGAATGTCTGGGGACAGTTGCCTTGAGAAACACATGGAGGAGGTTCCCATTCTACCCCCGGATCTGTGCTGCAGGAAGATGAGAGCTCCTGCAGGTGACCTGTGGGAGCATGTGGGATTTGTGAGCTGCGCGATCACTGCGGTCCTCTCAATGGCTTCATTTACAGCAAAAGCCAGACACCCAGCTGCACCTGGGAGCAGAGGTTTGTCCGGAGTGGGGATGCTTTATGGGCTTTCATATATATGCAGTAACCTGACAGCTGGGTTGGTCCTCTTTGCAGACTATGCAGAACTGGTCATACAGTCCATATATTGCTCTCTCCATTTCTTAGCCTCCCTGCTAGGTAGGGAACATTTGTTTTCAGGTGTTGCAAAACCGAGCCCCATGCACATAGCTGAGGCATCACTGTTTAATCAGGAAGCACAAATACCACCGCAGGTCAGAGGACATGCAGGAACAGCCATTAAGCCCTTTTAATTTTTAACATCCCTGTTTGGAGGGAGGTTAGCAGCACTGTGCCGCTTGGCCCCCAGCAGCTGCTCTGGACTGGATTCAAACAACCTGAAACCATTGGGAAAGTGTCCATTAACTTCAGATTAGGTCCTCTGATGGGAAAATACTGATCACATCTGCTGAGCGAGGGGGCTTTGTGCAATGGCTGTTATTGCCTATTCAAGAGGTAAATAAATCTACTGTGGGAGAGCAGAACTTGCACATGAGAACAAATATTTTTTCCTGTGGAAACATTGAAGCACCCAAGGCGTGACACAGCTTTCCTAACCTCATCTCGGCTTCTTCAGAGAGAAGTTTCCATCAGCTTCTTGCAGACAGCCCACAGGCTCCCCATGCTGGCCCTGCACTTAGCGGCTGCTGAGAGCCTTAAGGGCAGAGAGGAAGCAGAAAGGCTCAGCTGGTTGAATGCTTCCTTAATGCTGTCACATCCCTTGCCAACACAGGGAGGGAAAAGGTAAAATAGCCACCATGAAAGAACCACCTCCTTTTGCACTGAAGCAATGCTGAAAGTCCAAACCACTTATTGAAGTGCAACTTCCAGGGCAGCAACCTGAAGGCATGGAATCCAGAATTGGTTGCAAAGATCCATGAGGCATCATCTTCAGCTGTGCAGGTACAAACAGTCCTCAGATACAGCCCTCGGGTGGACAGTGAGGGTGAAGAACTTGGAGTACTTATTATGGGGCTGCTAACAACATCCTGCGTACGGCTACTGGATGTATTGCAAAGGGAGGGCTCTGTAGAGATGAACATTGTAAAGAAACTCACTGCAAACAGCCAGGTCCACATGCTGTTATTAGCATTTTTAGGAAGCTGCTGTTTCACTGCAAAGATTGGACTATAGATGCTTCAATTTATAAATAATTGAATTCAGAGTTTATTCAGGCTAAGAAAGCACCCTTTACAAATGGAAATCTAGTGCAATTCAGTGAAACAAGCAGCTAACAATCTAGAGAATAGATAAATGATAAGAATAAAATATATAATCTTGTACCGAAGAAACCTGTGAGGAAGTCAGAGGTTGCTCATCTGCCAGTGGGGCAGCCAGGAGGGCCCAGGCCTAGGGTCTGATCTGTGAAACTCACTGACTCCACTGGTTAGGAAGAAGTTGTTTAAAAAGAAGCAAAAAGAATTTTAATTGGATCTGGAAAACGATGCGAACCTCACTCAGTGGTCCAACAGGAAAAGCCTTTTATCTCCACTATTTATAAAGTGCTGCCTGTGGCAAAGAGTCCCTGTGCTACTCCAAAAGGTGGCACAAATGGGGAAGAAAAAAGGAGGAGATGCTGGAAGGAAAGCCACTTGCAGCTCTGGGTCGGCTCAGTTCTCAGCTCAGAGAGTCTTTATCCCTGGTTTCCAAAGCTCAGCCTGAGATCAGAACAGTGAGTGGTGCTCCTGGCCTACGTTTCAGCAGCTGCAAGGAGGGGTTGTGCATCATCTTGTCTTTGTCATTTTTTAAGATATTTTTACCCCCACTTGGGCTTACACAGCTGCATTGCTTCCATCGTGCTGACAGCTTTAACTTTCATTTGTCACTTAGCTGGGCATGAGGGCTCAGAATATGCATGGGGATTGCAGTTCTCGTGTAATTAATGGCACCTGTGCAGGCAGCCAGGTGCTGCAGTGTGTGCTGTGGGCACAGAGCTCTGTGTTTCTGCCACCACCGCCGGCTGCATTGGTACAGCACCAGGAGTTGGAGGGATGAGATTTTAAATTGTCTGTCTTTCGGGTAGGATCTATCTTAAGTCACCCTGGGATGTACTTTGAAGTTATGTCAGGGTCAACTAACGCACGTAGGTGGTTTTGTACATATGTCTATCCATCAGCGAGCTCCTTTCCAGAAGAGGTGGCAGAAGAATTTATGTAGGGAACCTAATGTCATTCATTACAATGGCCAAGGCATGACATGACCCAGATTCCCACATTCATAGAAGTGGAGAGTGCTCTGATCTGACACCTCCAATTGTGAGATGCTCTGCTTTAGCTCAAGCTGCCAATTCCATCTGCAAGCTGTTGGGTTCAGGCCCAGGTCTGAGCAGGATTCAAGGCATGACACATGCTGCTTCTGACAAGGGATGGGGACTGTCGTGTGTGAAGTTCATTTGAATGAGTGGAGCTGATCTCCCAGCACGTAAGTCTTCATGCAGGGCACTGATACAAATGCAGACATTCCCCCAGCATGTTCCAAATCCCCTTCCTTCCTCATGCCAACTACATCAAAGCTGCAGAAACAGAAACCCTTGGAAAGTATTTAATATCTCTAAAAAGATGGGGCAGCTGATGGCACACTTTCCAGCATCTCTTGAACAGCCTCTGGGTTGTTCTTTTCCCTGACTTTGCATTAGAGGAAAGGGTGCTGAATCAATAACCTCCCTGTTTGCTTATGTTCATTTGTTGACCAGGACCAGGGCTGGCCTCTTCAGACTTTTTATGCCTTTGGACCCACCAAAACTATTTGCTTATCTTTTTTTTTCCAGGCAGTCCCCACAAGCACTGGATGAGTACTTTCCTGATGCAAATGGAGAAGCCAGCAGATAACTGAGTCTGATGTGGGCACAGTCTGAGTCTGGAAGTGACCAATGAACCACACAGGTTCAGTGTGAAAAGTATTCTCAGGAAGATCCAGCAGCTTCTTGCTGGTAATAACTTGAAACTCCATGTGACAACCTGTCCCAAAACTCAGCATTTTCCTCAGACACTCAATTTACATCTGAAAAAGAATTTTCCTTCAGTGTATTCATTTCTCCTTCTTGAGCCACAAATATTTCAGGAAACAATCACTGGCAGATAGTCCACAGGAACAACTGATATCTGAACTCATTCTGGAAAACTGTTTTTGCAGTTCTCCATTCAGCACCAGAAAAAACCTCGCTCTATCAGGATGCACGTCATCAAGGCTCTGGTGTGGGCCCGACTCCAAGCCAGGGTCACAAACGCCTTGGCACAGGGAAAGCCTGCAGGTGGAGGTTGTGGGAAGGGGATGCTGTGCTGCTGCGTGCACCAGGGTATGGCAGGGCTGCCCAGGGAGGTGGTGGAGTCACCGTCCCTGGAGGTGTTCCAGAAAAGGGCACATGTGGGGACGTGGCTGGAGGCACGGCGGGGATGGGCAGGGGTTGGGTTTGGGGATTTTAGGGGTCTCTTCCAACCTCAACAATTCCATGATTCTCAAGCAGATCCTGGGGCACCATGCAGCCCCACCAGCAGGGAGCACAGAGTCCTTCAGACACTCCTCCCTCTGTGCCCACAGAAGAGTTCATTTTGAGTTCAGTGCCCTAAGGCACCATTCGGGCTGAATTCCCACATTCCCTCCTCCTGTGCAACACTTCACAATATTGCTTACACTGCAATCTCCTTCAGGCTTGTAGCTTCTATATACATTGTAGGCTCTGCCCGCTGCCGCTGATCACAACAGCAATACCTAATTCAAACAATGAGAGCTTTTTTTTAATTCGTGTGAATTTCCTTTGATGTTTAAGTGACATAAAACCAGCAAAACAAAGCAAGGCTCTCATCTGAATCACTCAGGAGAATACAGTAAGCTGTTCGAGGCTGCCAGATGCAGTTGTAATTAGGTGCTTGCAGAAGTGTATTATCTATTTTATCTGTTATTTACTGTGCATACTATACTTACTGTGCTGAACGCTCCTGACAGATGACTGCAGATTTCTCTATCTGTGATTGTCTGGATGCTGTTGCTACACTGTTTTTGAGAGTCGGAGACAAACCAATTGGATTCTGACATTTATTTATCTCCTTAGAGCAAATCTTTTTGTCTGAGAGATATGTAGGACTCCTAAAGAGATGTTACACTGCCTCGTGCTAATCCTCCTTAGCTCCCGGATTACTGACCTAATGCACAGTGACAGCCCTTTGGGAGCACCGCGCTGAGCTGCTGCATGGCGTGCAGAAGCGCTCTGCTCCATGAGACCCCACTGCTATGGGCTGTCCTCGTGCAAAGGGGCCTTCAAACCGTACTGAGCTGTATGGCCTGTTTAATTAATCAATCACCCCTTCCACACAGCAATGCCCTCTGGGTCAGCCCCAAATCCTCGGCTCCCTCTGCCCTACAAAGGGCAGGAGCTCAGCTGCTGCCACTTACTGTATAAGCACCTTGACCTGTATTTGGGTTTGCACTGCTCAGCTGTGGTTAATTTACCCCAGTTTATCATCTGAGGCCCAGGAGAAGGGAAATGTCTCCCAGCTTCTTAGCTAACATCTTCTTCTAAGGTGTTTGCAAGTCTCATCCTAAAGGGGAGCCCCTCTTAGCTTTTCTTTAAATATATAGGAATTATATGTAGAGAGCTAGGTAAGAACAGATGTAACCCAAGATTGTATTACAACCAGTTGTAAAACAGAGCCTGAAAAGAGAAGTGCTGAAGTTAAGGAAAGAAACTGGAGACCCAGTGGGCCTGCCTACAGTAAGGTAAAAATAAGCAACCTTCAGTTAATTATTCTACGTAAACACTGCTCATTTGGTTTATAGCAGTGAGTTTATGTCTCTGAGTTCCTATCTTCTGCTGACTCTCCAGCCTCTCCTTCCTGCCAGGAGCTCCTGACCTACAACTCAGCTTCTCCAGAATGAAAACGTCTGCTGTCTCAGAGGCAGCTCAGAGGCTGCCAAGCGCTGCTTTCCAAATGTACATCAGCTTTGCACCGACCCCAGGAGCAGAAAGCAGAACTGCACCCGTAGGAGATGCTTTTATTGTCCTTGCCTCATAATCTCACAGTGTGGAAAAGCTGCACCTGCAGGAAAACTGCAGCCAGGCACTGCAGAGTGAGTAAGGGAGAGAATTTGAGATTTTGCTGAAGGAGAAAGAGAGTAAGGACACACAGGCGGTCCTCTGTAACCCCTCAGGGACGAAGGATGCAAACAAATAAGCATCACCCACCTCTCCTTCTTGCAATCCTATATATCGCATCTTTAGGCTAAGGGAGAGGGAATGGCAGTGCCGTGACACAGAGCACATCCTCAGACCACAGCTGGATCTCAGGAAGCGTAAAACACCACAGGGTAACACAGCAGTTTTCCAAGTGCATGGACAGCTGCAGTGTCTGAGCTGCTCTGTCTTCCTTGCATACCATGTTTGTGAGGGTCATGGGAATTGGAAATGGGGAGTAAAACAGTAACAAGGACATTTTTTAGTGATTATATATCAACTTCAGAAGTGAATAAGACTGCATGGCTGTTCTTTTTGTTCATCGTGTTAAGACTGCTGGGTTACACTGCAATGCCTACCTGCTAGGCTGTGTGGCTACAAGCTTTTAAAATGTATGTTTACAAACCCTTGAGAAGAGAGACATAAAATGAAAGAAATGACAGCTGTGAATGATGACTGTGATGAATACTGTCATAATAAATCCTGTCCTCCGCCCAAAGGAGTGGTGAGGGATTCCTTCTGTACCATGCCATCTTTTTACATGTCAGATACACCTCTCCTACAATTTACAGCTAGCTTTTGGCCTGAAAGTCTCAACACACGTTACGTGAGCTCAGCTGTGCGTGATTCAAAACTATTTGCCTGAAAATACTGCATATATTGATAATTTAGGTTAAGATTTCCAGGACTGCTCCAGGGCTTCTGCTCCCCAAGCCAGAGGAATTGATGCATATAAACCCTCTGGGAATGTGTCTTTTTGAGATGCTCTGCACAGCCTGCTTTTACAGCTATAATTGCAAGAGGAAGGGATGCTGAAATGATAGTAAAAAAAATGCTTTCCTATGAAAGATTAACTACTTTTACCACTGTGGTCCTTAGCAGAGTTGTAACAAACATTAGCTGCCAATTCCCTGCTTCAGCTCAACCTGCTGTTGCTACAAAAGGGGATGGGAGTTAAACAACTACTTCTGGATAATTTGGCTGAGGAAAAGTTGTGCTCTGTACGAGATCTGCAATGACAAATGAATTGCTCTACACATGATGGCTACACATTTTGCCATATCTTTATTGCACTTTTACCACGTTGCAAACAATTCCACAAAAATGCTGCAAAAGTAAGCCTAGAGCTGCTGAAAACAGCTTTTTACCCATATATGTATATATTTACACAAAACTATCAAAAGCAAAGTTGAAAAGTAGCAGCTCAGCTATGATAGTCTAGAAAGATAAGAGCTGCCACCTCCTTAAGGATAAATAGTACAACTTGTCATTTTACATCACTTTGTAAAACCAACATTCAAGTATTCCTGTCAATGCACAATTAGTGAAATTCCCTTCTGGTAATCACTGTATTTATTGTTATTATTATTAGTATTATTTTTTGCCTTTAAAAGTTTGTAATGCCTTAACCCTTTAAATGCTGAATAGCTGGAAATAAAGAAAGTGTTCAATTTAAATAAGATACAGTGGATTAGAGCACTTAAAGGGTTAACACAAAATCCTAAGTGGACTGTCACCACAAATAAAGTGTGAGTCACAAAACTATGCTGTCCCTCTTCGTTAAATTTGGTAGGCAGGTCTGGGGGTTCATAGATATACCATATATAAATACAAAATATTAAGTAAAGGCCTCCTTGCTATACAAAAAGGAGAGGAGGTGTTTTGCTATCAGACCACTGTCTGTCGACGATTTGAGTATTTTCTCAACCTTTTCATAATCTCTTCTCGGGAACTAATGAAAAGCATCACGTTAGACCTATTTTTCTTAATGAGCTAATCCTTTGCAGAGTCTACACTTTACCTACTCTGGGAACAATTATATCTCATTTCTGAATTCACTGAATTCACAAAGTGGCATACCAGTCTTTTGCAAGACTTTTTTTTCCTTTTTGAATCTTCTTTAATTGGCTGATAAAAACGTAGTCTTGCGATTTCACTACCTCTCGGTCGCAACAGTGTTAACATCAGCGTTAAAGTCATTTTCAACCACATTGTCATAACCATCCTTTTCTATACAGTCACTAACAGCCTTGAGGACAATCCGCAGCCGCCTGTCCATCGCCTCCAAGTGAGGTTGGTAGAGAATGGGAGCAATTTTATCTTTTAGCAAAGATTCCTTCATCAGGAGACTGAGTTTGTATTCCTCCTTGGCTAACAACTGCAATCGCAGATAGGTAGACTTCCTTATTCTAAGAGAAAAAGGAGAAAAAAGATCTCTATCAATGTTTTCATCACTGTTGATCTCAACAGGGTAAAAGGCTTGTTGTCACAGAGGTGATAGCAAACAAATGTTATTATGTGATCTGAAATGCTAAGAGCGTCATATTCCAAACGTGTGCTTCCATTTTCACCTGGCTGGTGATATTTGGGAGCCTGCAGAGAAGGAGCTGTCAGGCAAAATGAAGCTCTAGATATCACTCATCCTCAAAACTCTTGGCCATGGGCTTTGAGGAACACACCTTTGAGAAACACTCAAGCTGAGGGAAGAGTTCACCCTTGATTTCAGTTTTGCCTTAATAAAGCCATATTTTAGCAGAGCCTCTCACAACAGCTCAGAGCCACACTCCTGCTGGCAGATCTTAATTCAGTAAAGCACTTCAGCGTGTCAGTGCCAATGCTCAGGGACAGCTCAGGTCAGGCTCACCAGGCAGGATCACAGCATCCCGTCTCCATGGTTTGCAGAGGAAGACACACTTGAATATTTCAGTCCAACTAGCTGAAAAATCTGTACAAAATGGAGGATGACTACAGAGATGAAACATACCTGCAGCACTGGTTTAAAGGCACCAATATGGAAAGTTCATCGTGGGAGTATTTTCCAAACCTATTTAAAGGTAAGAAGAAGAATGTGACAAATGCTGCTTTAAAGACTCACTCGCACAACTCTTTTCATTTCAGGAAATGCAAGTATAAAACTCATAGCTGTGTATGTTCTGCTTAACTGGACTGGCACTGAGAAAATCTGGACTCCAAGTTCAGCCACTTATTCTGAACAAATGACACAGTTCTGGCAGGTTTCAGTTTTTCTTTTCTGAAACAGGGATGCAAATATTTATTTTGTACTCTTCTCTGTTAAGCTGCTCTCCTTATAAACTATGAGGAATGGACAAGGAAAACTCGTTTCTGAGCAGCCAATAGCATGCAAGAATTTGGTTCTGCTTTGGGGCTTTTAATACTGCCTTATTATACCAGTAATTGCTAATAATTCATAAATTACAGGATGCAAAAATTGTCTCATAATAGCTACTGTGAAGTAAATAGTTTGCCCAAAGATTGTTCAAAAGATTATTGAAGGCCCTTACCCTCTTCCATTATCTAAGTGGATAATAAATGTTTCATTTCCAAACTTTTCAAAGGTTTCATAGTGATGTCGATCCATGTTACCTATGGTGAAGAAAGACCATTCTTGTTAAGGTTTAGCTTTACAGGGGGAAATGGACTCTTGAAATAGGGATATTAATCCATATGACTTCACTAATGCATTTGATCCACAACCAAACTGTTTTTTCTGGTTAAGAACTTCTTTCTAAATTTCTGGCTGCCTGGAAAGCCAAAAATAAAAAGCTACAGTCTAATATACGGAGCAGGATGCTCCTGGTACTGCTTTGGGCATCCATGGCAGATGGACTCGTGATTTCCATTTTAAGGTCACTATGTAGAGCACTAGTGCCAAGTTGGAGTTTTAGATTCATAGCGGGGATCCTGAGTCACTTCTAGAAGCTGCATATGGCTTCTGAGCTGTGATTTGGCCTCTCCTGCTGCAGTCTATTGCAGAGATCTCAGTAGTGGAAATGGCAGAGGCTATGTCCTTGCTCACTTGTCTTCAAGGACCAAGTGTGTCTGTTGACACCTTGCAGTTATATTGGTGCAGCAGGGCAGGTTACATACACAAATGTCTCAGTGTTAGCCTCTGACTTGGCATAGGTCACTGTTAAATTCTTGTTAATAATTAATTTATTGTGAGCAGGCTAGCTAACCTTTCTGATGCATACCACAGTTGTCTTTGTGACAAATCAATACTTCTCCATCCCCCAGTCCCAACCTCCAAGTCTGTAGAGCAAGCAGCAGGGAATATTACTGCAGGATGAAAGCAACGTGCCAAAACTGAGCAGTCTTTGCAAGGGTATGCAGGAGCTGTACATAACTGTGCTAAGGCGCTCACCACAGCAAATTGTGAAGCCCCTGGCAGCTTTGAAGGAGACTAGCATGACCTGCATTTATCACTGTGCACTCCTGAACATCTTTGTTCCTTTAATCTGCACTGATGGGAATACATAACCATGTAAATGTGCATTTTCTCATAATCATCTAGAATGGCATATACTGTAAATGCAGCTTCAACCGTGCTTTAGCAAATTGCTGAGCTATGCAGAGCAGTGTAGAAAGAAATGGTTCTTATTCTAATTAAATGTTGCATTTAATTTTTGAAAGAGATGAAACATACCCATTAGAAAATCAAAAACTGTCATATCCATTATATCCAGAATTCTGGTCCCACTGTCATACGGGGGTGTTTGTTTAACCTCTTCACAATAATCTGGATCAACTTCCCATCTGGAAAAGCCAATATTTCAATATTTTATGTGACATGCAAAGCTTACTGAGTATTAAAAAACAAATTGTTGATTTGCAAGGATTTACTTGTATTCAACTGAGGGCAGGAGCATGAGGAGGCAGCAGATTCCTCAGGCTGCTTTCAGTATTGCAAGCAACCAATAAAGGTTGTGACTGATGAAAAAGGAAGAAAATCACAAGACAGAAAACTATGCGGTTAACAGGTTCAGGATTTAGGAGACCAGCTGCATCATCAGTCATATGGTGAAAACATTTGGGACTTGTTTAAGGCTGCTGATAGCAGTGAATCTTCCTTTTTCTGATAGGACATAATACAGGTCCCATCGCATCCTGTCGAAAGCCATTGCACATATCTATCCCACAAAGAGACACTGAAGGTCATTTCAGGTTCAGGACTGTAGTCCAGAGCTCCTTGAAATTGCAAGTATTCCCCTCCTAGGAGCTGGAGCCACTGAAGAAATGCAAATGTTCTCCTACACCACAGCACACTAAGTGAGATAGAGAAAGCACTGCTTAATCTTCCTCTTGGCATTTGCTGCAGGTGAACTTTGCTCAGTACTACTCACTCTGCTTTCTTGCGCTTGTGGTAGGAACGCCTCCAAGGGTTTCTCCAGGTTTTCCTTTTAGCTAAGGACAAGTCAGGAAGGAAAGCAGCTAGAGACCCTTCGATCTGATCTGGTTTTCCACACAGGGCATGCTCGGTTGAGCAGTAGTAGGAGCATTCTCCATAGAAGCAGATGTTGTTGGCTGACAAATAAAGGAAAACAGTTTTAAAACCTACTCTTAAATTAGTTTTCAAGAATTCACAAAAACACTGCTGTACGTGAAAAAACTTAAGCAGAAGTAAAGCTCTGACCCAGAACCCGCTGCTACCATGCATAGTTCTCTTCCGCTGAAACCACTAGAAAGACTGATTTATTTCAGTGGCTGGGATCACGCCCTATGCTGAGCTGTGACTGTTTCCATGTTATTTATATTCCAAAACCACAAAATATATGTTTTTTTTTCTTCCTCCCAGCCCCAGACTGATATGTCCTCTTGCATACATGTGTTGCCCTATGCTAACTGGAGTGGCTGGAGCCCCAAGTCCTGCAGCTGAGCAATGACACATGACCAAAATTAAGCCACCTCCTAAAATCTTGACTTATGTTTTAAAGAACATAAAACAACATTTAGTCCATTTATTTGCTGGGATGAAAACTGGCAGTTTTACTGAGGAGAGCTACCTAGCGTGCAGACTGATGTGGGGGTGCATGGAGAAGGTGAAAATAGCACAAATGTAAATCTTTCAGCACACATCCCAAACAAAAATGTTCTCCTCCACAAGTCACATTACCCCAGCAACCAAGACTAAGGACCTGCAGCATGTTTTGGAGCGTGTGTTACCTTAAGACTTCCCCAAAGCTGCCACCACACTTTCTGTAACAAGAGGAACCACCCCTCTTGGTTCTCTTTATAAGACCCCCCCTTTATAAGACCCCCTTTATAAGAACCCCTTCACTTCCCACAGAACCATGACCAAGAAGGAGAGCATGATGCTCAGCTTGTTGGTGTGCAACAACTCTTCCTAAAATTACTGCATGCACATCAAATGTCATTAGAGGGAGATTGTGCCCTTCTCTTATGGCAGCACGCAAATGCAAAAGTCGCTTTGCTTCCTAGTTCCTTCTAAATTCAAATATTTCTTCAGAACTACTCTCTTTGCAGAAGGAGTAAACAGGTGTAAATGAGGCAGGGTGGGCTGGTGTATCGATGGAGGTTGGCTTCTGCCTGCTGCATGTGGCTCAGAAAGGCAGGCTGGCACACTGCCACCGCAGCACACCCATCAATGGATGGATGTCTGTCCCTCCCAGCCCACATATGTGTGCAAACCCAGCCTAGGGCTGGCAAGGCATACAGGATTTGGAACTCTGCTGGTGCGACACAAGGGAGATAAGGAGCAAAGAGGGCAAGGAGCAACGTGGTCCCCACGCCACAGGGATAAGAGGAACAGAGAAACAATGTGGGGCTGCAGCTGGGGGAGGAGTGGGAGGAGGTGGAGCAGCAATAAGGTCTCATTATGGCTTTGGTTGCATTAATTAGCTGTATTGCATAGGACTGACTGCTAACCCTGGAATTACCCCAAATAATCAGACTAAATGGCTGATGATTTACTACTTGACAGTTTCAGTCAGGATTTCCTTTGCAGCCTCTATCGATGGTCATCGATTTGTCCATTACAAATCGATGGTTACTTTACGCTGGGCGCACACTTTTCAAATCCCTCTGTTGAGAACAGCTCTGAGGGCTGCCCACGTGTCTGTCCTAAGGTACAACTCCTGCCCAAACAGTGTATTCACATTCTCACGTTAAAGCCCGATTCACTCCAGAAAATGACTGAAAGAGAAGTACTTGGGAGAAAAGAAAATGAAGATCAGAAACACCAGAAGGCAGAGGGGCAGCGCAGTGCTGGCTGCAGGCTGGCCCTGGGTCCCTCAGACCAGGCCTGCTCCTCCTTCCCATGCCAAACAAAGCCGAACCCCTCAGCTCCTTGTACACCAGCTGCTGCAGAACCATCTCAGTGGCCCTCACTCGTTCTCTTAGCCTAAAATCAAGTGTAAAGTCAACATCTGAAGAACCCCAATGCGATGCAAACTGTGGGCTCGCGGCCCTGCAGCCTATGATCGCTCAAGGGTTCCCTTTCCACAAGGGCTCCTGCAGCGCGGCCCTGATGTACACACCCCTGGGCTAATGCAGGTGCCTCGGCTGCCTTTGATCATCCTGGCAAAACCAAGAGGGCTTCATGCCTCCTTGCAAACCTCTTAGGATGAAAGTGCAGAGTTGTGGAGCACCTGCGGGCAGCACGGTGTGCTGCAGTGGGTCTGAGGATAGGAGGAGCGGGCGGGTGGTTAGGGGGGCTGGGATATGTTCAGCCAGCAAAGAACGGGGGAAAACATCTGTGCTTTATACCTTGAAAAGAAGTGATTGCAGACAAAGTGTTTCAAGGGGCTCCGGGCTGCCACAAGGGATGGTTTACAAGAAATCACATACAGATGCTGTGCCTGCTGCAGGCTAGCACAGAAGAATCAGGAAGTACAAAGAGATGCCTGATTTCCCAGTGCCTGCTAACACGGTGGGAGGGCAGGGCTCTCCCCAGCTGCAGCCAGAGCCAGTGTCTGCATGGAATCGAAGCTGCGGTGGGCTCCTGTTTAGTTTGGCTATGTCAGCATCACCTGCTGCTCTTTGCAGGGAAGGAACCCGCTCTTATTTATCTAGATCACCAGAGACAATTTATCTCCCAGGGGCCGGGTGACCTGACTTCCCAGCTGGCAGCAGGAGGTTGGCACTCAGTTATCTGCTGCTGCATGGGTTCTGCAGTGAGCAAAAGGCACACAGAGATGCCCCTCCTGCGCTATCGCAGCCTCTGCTGCACACTATGCAAATCTGACCTTTCAGAAAAAGGAATTATAATAAACACAGCATTTTGCACAGCAGGGAAGATATATACTGTGTTTAATAGTTTGCTTCGGAATTTAACTTGGGGAACAATGAAGCCCTGCTTGGTATTGTCAGCAGAAGCCAACTGGGACTAACCATCTGACAGTAATCATACACTGGAACCCAGATAAATCTCAGGAAGGCTTGAGGGCTATCTCCACTGTCACGCTGCTGCTGCTGAGGGGTGACACAGCTGGCACATGGGCTGCTCTGCTCCTGCCGTGCCCCTCCAGCTATTGACTTTCCCGCAGAGCCCCATTGCTGCAACAGGAGCGCAGCCGCGGCAGGATGCAGCCTGTCATTAGGGCAGCAAGCATGAGGTAAAGGCATAATGCCTTTTCTGACAGCTGGTGTTCTCTCAGACATACAGCACTCACTCTGCGTCACTTCCATCTGATTTCTGGGCATAGTGGAGGTGACAGAGTGCTGGATCTCAAGTGATCATTAACGAGATTAACTTTTTTGATGGATACAGAAGAGACATGCTGAAATGTCTATCCTAGTACTTATGTACAGAGAGTGAGATGAAGCAGTCTAAATTATCTGGGGAAATACACTCATTTTAAAGGCTTCTTAAAAATGTAGAAATCAAGAGGTACCAAAGATAGACACTGCTCTCATTTAGGGCTTCAAGGTGCAGCAGCAAGCTTCTTGGAAGCCTAAGTAGGTGACCCACATTCTGCGGGGCACGCTGAGTGGGAAATTCCAGCCAGAGACACAAACCCAGCGCTTCAACAGGAGCCCCACACGGAGCAGGGCATGGCCTTTGGAAGGCAATGAGAGCCCCAAAGAGCAGCAGCAGGAGCAGCCGCCAGGGCTGCGTGCAGGAATGGCAGCAGCAGCACTACCAAAGCAGAAAGGAATGTTTACATACACAGAAATGTTCAAATACTTTGAATTTGTAACATGTAAACCCCTTCTTCATTAAAAACAAACAAACAAAAAACCTGTTTCCCTCAAAGCACAGCGGAAGCAAGTGAATTTTGAGCAGTATTGCAAATGTCTTCCATTATCTGAGGATGGATGGACACAATTCATAATGAAATCCAACAAAAATCACCACATTTGGTGATCAAAACTTGAACTAATTATGACAATTAAGAAGCAGTGTCTGTGTACTCATCTGCACGTTTTCTGTGCATCGCTCTGATAGCCGAACCATAACTCTTCTTGGGAAGAAAAGGAACAAGTGGAGATACCTTAAAGCAAATTGCTTGGCAGAGCAATCCTTTTACTGAGATTTGCATGACTCTTAATAGAGGACATTTAGCAAGCCTGTGCAATTCAAGTACTGGAAAGAGCCCTGAATATTTACCGATGCAATGCATGAAAAGATCTTTCATTTACCTGCTCAAAATAATAGCTAATTCAGAATAGCTATTGTTTGCTGAGAGGGAAAAAAAAAACCAGAATCCCTTGGAATTGGTTAATAAGAAGAAAAACATAGTGCTTACTAGCTGTGCAACATTGATTTCTTTAAGCTGCTGCCTCAATTACTTCCAAAACGAAGGCTGACATCATTAATATGTCTCTTTTTTCCTAGCAAATTACCATTCATTTGTAAGAGTAGCAGGGCTACTGCAGTCTGCCCTACTGCAAAGGATGTAAAATTAATTTAAATAATTACTGACCTAATTCCATTTCTCATGTTCAGTCCAAACTGCCTGGAAGAGCACTATTCTGCAATCTGCTATCTCTCTGAATGCAGCCTAATGCAATGCCTGACCCCAGCCCTGCCTGCACGCAGGGAAGGACAGAAGGGCACCACGTGCTGTGCAGCAGCACCTGCCTGAGCTGCCTGGAAGGAACAGATCTCCATTTCTGCCGGAACAAGTGTGGAAATTCAGGAAGGTCCCTCCTAACATACCTCCTGCCAGTCTACGCAAAAACACCGTGTATTGGTCAGCAGTCACAATGCTCATAACGAATCCCTGAAGGGTTTTCACTGCAAATGATGGTCTCCCAGCCCAAGGGGGAGAGTTCTGTACATAATGAACTACATTCAGTGCTTGTTGTGTGGATAGGGACACACTGCTGGCGGAACAAATACATCCCCATGAGCAGCCGTTGTCAGCAGACACAGCTGGGGAGGGGGATGCAGAGACACCAGGCAGTCCCAAAGGGGCCTCAGTGGCCGTATGGCTGCGTGCAGACTGATTCTTGCAAGAATCCATGTAGCACTACGCAACTAATTGCTTAATTTAGGACTTTCATCACTTTTTCATTAGGCATTAATTAACGTCTGCCTTTTAAGGTCAGTATGAAATACAAGATGGAGGCTGGGCATATGTTAATGAGACTCCTACTAATTAAATAGGAGCTTTGGAAGGAAGAGCTCTGACAAGTAACCAACATGATTTGCACATAGTACATTGATTCTGAAAATGTAAAATTGAAAAGAAAAAACAATTGCGTTTATTCTCCAGGAAAGCCTGATTCATAGTTCATCAAATATTTTAATTGAATTTATCGAAAGCCTCCAAATAAATTTGAATAAAGGATTATGCTTGGATCATCCTTTGGCCGTCTGGAATTTTGCAGTGACAAGATCCTTATCTTCATCCAACAGCAGCTTTCACTCTGCACTGCTGGGCTGCAGCTGCTGCAGCTGCTCTATAGACAAGCATGGTTTTGGAATTCTCAGAAAGCACTCAAGTTCACCCCTAAGCCTCGATATAGAACCCAGGAAGACTAAAAAGCAAGCAAGCCTACTAATCCTTGTCTCACTGGCTAAAATGTAAGTAAAACGTCTTATATTTCAAATGAGCCAAAATATCTTGTGTGCACAAACAGCTGCAAGATTTTTTGGTCATCTTTCATGGGTAATTATTTGCTTGAAAACAAATCAAGCAAAAAAAAAAAAATATATATATATATATATATACTAATACACATACGTAGACAGAGAGAGATAGAAGGAAAGGAGTGAGAGAAGTGCCTGGCTGGGTATGCAGTGTGCCTGCAGACCACGTTTGTGAACACCATCAGTCATATGGGCACAACTGGGGCACGTATAACATGGGGAAGGTGAAACATCTCATAATCATGTAATGTATTGCACAATTGTAGTTACTGGAATGAATAACAGTCTGCTCAACCATATCCTGCAGAGCCAAATATAAATATTAAGCTAAAAATAACAGCCACAATAATGACTTTATTGGTGCTCACAATAGTGTGATAAACACTAAAAACTGAGAATGCTGTGCAGAATGGCTCTGCTTCCCAGCTAGCTGCAGTAACACACTGCTGCCATGGGAGAATCTGTGCTGAAGGCTTTGGGTGTTGCTTTCAGGGATCTGGGCTAAGCAGCTGCTGGCCAGGCACACCGAGGGAAGGAGAGAGCCCTGGAGATTCCTACTCCAGAGTTCCTGTTACACAAGTCACAGCCCAAGTTCAGGAATGCACATTTGCACACAGCTGAACTAATACGAGCTAAGCTCTGCAGACACAGACACAGCTTTTACATCAAGCATTTCCCTGTATATCCTTTCTCCACAAACATACGTAAGTATGTATTTTTGTGCCTTAATTCAGAGCCTTAACCTCAACATTTCAACACCCCAGAGGATTCCCTTTGACTGTCTTTACCTATTTTTGTATATTCTGGGAGCAGGATGGACTTTTACCCTGTGTTTGTACAGCTCCCACTCTGTGGAGCTCTGTCCTTGGCTAGGGCCATCAGATGTTGTGAAAGAGAGAAGAATATTACAAACAGGGGTGATAATGACTCCTGGGCCAGTCCTCAAAGCAGGTTCAAGGGCTGGGACCAATTCAGATCAGTTTTACTCTAGACTCTGTGCAGCAGCGAATGTGAGCTGCAAGCAGGAAACATTACACATCAGCTTCATTTTGTTTCAGGCTCCTCTTGTAATAAAAACTGAGGTATGTGACTCTGAGAAAAGGAGGTTCTGGTCCTCCAGTAAAAAACAAGGAATAAATGCATACGACCACCAAAAATGACAGCTCACACAGCACCAGAAAAAAAAAGGTCTAAATAACTAATAGGCTGAGTAATAAGCTTTTGGGTAAACAGAAAGAGAAACAGAAGAAATTGCTTTAGAAATTGCTCTGTGTAAAACATTTGTTGAGTACATTGCTTTTGTGAAAATAAAAGCTTGTCTCTGTGGATAATTTGTCAAGGGGAAAGGCACTCAATTCAAAACAATAAAGTCTTCTTTGTATGCAGTGTCTCCACATTTATATTTATTCAAAGGTCTAGAAGACAGTTCTATTAGAAATATCTGAGCAATTAAGCAATCTACACATCGTTCCCTTAAGTACGTGTTCGACGGGATAGAAAGAACACAGTGCTGTTTCCAAGGCTACCTGGTGAGATGAAAAATGTTCTCCACAGCTTCTTGTCACGAGTCACATCTCGTATCTCCCTCGTCATGTTAACCAGTCTGCCTGCAACCGGTGGGACACGACGGAAGTCCAGGATCCTGGGAGAAAAGAAGAAGAGGCGGTTTATGTAAAGGATTACAACACAATGGCAGTGATAGGATTCGGGAAGGTTCATTACACTCTGAAGGCACGTTAATCTGGGGCCTTTAAGGAAGCCCGTCAACTTTAAATTGGATCATCCTTCTGATAATATCCTACAAAATGCATCATGAATATTATCAGCTCTGACTCGCCCACATAGTACGGAGCAGACACAGAGCAGTGTGGAGACATGCTGTCCCATGAAAAAAAAACAGTGACATGAAATTCCAGAAAGAAGAGACAGGAGGGACTTGGTGTCCACCTGGTGCCAATTCAGAGTTGTCACAACATGTGTTTTGCTCACCAATGTTTTAGTGACTGGAGGAATGGGATTTCAGCCTCTGTCTTCCATGAACACCATCTAATAAACCTGAAAACTAGTCTTTTGTTTGTTTGTTTGTTTGTTTTCCTGACAGTCTTAGTATTTGTTTCATTTGTTTCCTTCTGCTCCTCCCTGTTTCAGTACCCTCATACCAATATAAACTGAAACTAAACATTTTCCCACAGGCAAAGGCTGGAGAAAGAGCTTTTCTCAACCACAAACTCCCCAGCTTTAGTAGATCATTAAAAACTCCCTATGAAGCAGTGCCATTAGACACAGTAAAAGAGCAAAGTCTCCATACAAAGCCTCCCCATAGGTGGGATTTTTATGTCCACTCTGCTGATAAGATTTTCTACACTGGGTAGCAACTGCTTTTTCTGCTTAGCATGTGGATGTTTAGCATTACTCCCTGCAGGAACTCCATTAATGCCTTTTCCTACAGCACCATCTGCTTAAAATGGCAATATAAAATACAAAACAGAGGGGATCAGCACCAAGGTCAACATTAAAATACAGAAGACCCCTTTAAGAATGAGACCAAGATGGCTCTTAATGGCCAATATACTCTGTGCCACCCACAGACATGTTCCCTCATCCTGACCATCAAACCAGAAGGCATCAATACTCCATGCGCCTCTAAACAATTTGTGACCCAAAGCTTCAAACTTTTGCAAGGATCTTTTTTGGCACTGCAGACTGTGAAAGAAGCCTCAGTTCTAACTCAGCCTGTGCAATGAAACGCTTTGCAGCCCTTTTGTTAGTAATTCATTAATAATTAATTCTTGCTCCTAACGTGGGCTGGCTGAGACTGTCCTCTGTCCATTTCCAACACAGCCTACACTATTTCTGCTTGGAGGACATTTTCAGCTAACAGGAACGTGAGATGACCATCAGTGTCCTCTGTCCTAAATACCCTCCTGACATGGGACAGCCCTAGCTCCTGGCTGTGACGCCTGGTCTGCTTTTCTAAGGCAGTTACTCCTCTTTGACCACTCAGGAGATTCCCCATGCCTCACTTGGATTTGCCCATCCTGGAGCTGATTGGAGTGAGCCAGCTTCCCGCTGTGCTTACGCCACCTCTTCCCCAGGAGATGGCTCCTCCCCACAAGCACTTGCAGATCACAAAGAAAATTAATTTCTCAGCCTCCTTTTGAGAGCATTTCTCTTTCTTTTTGAGAATTACTTACTGCTCAGTTTCTCACTCCTGGAGCAAGTCACATTTCCAGATTATTAATCTACCATTTCATCACCTTCCGTTTCTTTTATTCATGGCTTTTGCCCACTTTTGTTCAATTTTCCTCCTTTTTAAAAGTAATTTATTTACAGAGCTGGGCAAGTGCATGAACTTATCGCAATATTTCCACTTTTTCTTTCAGTGCAAATCCATTTTACTTGCCTGTCCAAATGAAATGCTGCAATTTCTGCGTTATGTCTTTCATAGTCTGAGAAATAAAAAAAATCAGGTGGGGTTTCTTGTTCTCTGGTTTGCCTGCAAAGAAAAACAAGGAAAGTGTTTTAATGAAGGGTTAGCATTCTAAGGAGCAGTACTCAGACATCAGCGTGTTGTTCGGGGGCTCGGTATTGTTTGCTTAATGGAAGGCCTCTAAATACTTCATGTGCGCGTTATTTGTCATGTAGCCTTCATTTCAAGTTCTGTTTTAAATTACTGTAACAAAAAATAGGATCCCAAGACTCGTGCATGCAGGCTGCTGTCACCAAGCTCCTCCACTCAAGGCTCTCGCTCTATTTAACAAGATCTATTTTATCACTCTCAAACATTTCATTAGTGATAGCAGCGAAGACAATGCCATTTCATTAAATTATCATTAACTGTAATTATGAAATTTCCAAAAGTAATAACATTTTTCTTTCATCTCTGGGAGCCGTGCAGCTCCTATCTAAAATACAACTCTGTCTTTGTATTTCTTGGAGCCAAAAGTGACATGTTTTTCTCATTTCAGAAGAAATGGGATCATTGCAGTTTGACGGCCACGACACATGTCATGTTTCAAAGAACATTAACAAGCCCGTGTTCCAGAGAAGATGCAGAATTTGTTGTTTCTTCAGCATAAGAAACAATAAAAAATGTCATTCTGATGGAAAGAGAAAGGCTAAAGATTGAACACTGAACTCCATGGCAAACAGAAAGCTCTGTGTGACAGGAGCAAATCTGCCTTATTTTAGACAATTTCCAGCCCTGATGGATTTTGGATGGGGAGCAACTCAGGCAGTTGACCAATGCAATGTCAGGGCCCCACCAAAATCTGCACCGTATTCTATTTGAAGTTTTAAACTTGCAATATGGACTGCAAAGCTGTTCTGTAGAATATCTGCAAGGGAGGACAGTTTCCTAGAAGAGGAAAGCATAACTTTCCCAAGCTCTTTCTCATTCTGTGCTGTCTCAGGTGGCCAGCTGACAGCTCGTGCATCACCTGTGATACACAGCAGCCATTAAAACACATCTCACTTCCACAAAGACCATGGTATCCCTGCCCACGGCAGAGCACTTGAACCAGATGACCTTTAAGCCTTCCAACCCAAGCCACAATATGATGCTATGATTCCACGATAAGTGCTGAACTATTGCCATCACAGAAGGCAAAAATGGCAAACACCAAGGTATTTGATGGGTCCAGTATAACGGGAGGTCAGAGGGGCAGGAGGTCAGAAAATAAAAAATAATATTGTGGTTTGTCTTCACCATACATGGAAAGGAAAAGGATAGCACCTACAAGGAGGAAAACAGAGAGTCCAAAACCTGAAGCAAGTCACACAGTGCGCTGTGTAAGGAGCACAAAAGCTAGGAGAGCAACCTTGCTGGGTATATTCCCCTCAGAAATGAAGAAATGAGCCTTGAACATAAATGCAAAGAAATAGGCAATGATATTTCTGTTGGGCAGAAGATTATGAGTCTGTATATAACTTTCCCTCCCTTCCAGATTTTAAAACAGTCGATTGCTTCAACAAATGAAAAAAAAAAAGACTCATCCCAAGCCTTTGCAAACTTTACACATATCAGCACATCTGATAAGCAGCAGAAAATATTACTAATTAGCTAATCAATGCCATCTGCCTTTTATCTCCAAAAGGCTTTAAACAAATCATGGCTGTTCCTTTACAAGAAAATCTTGCTCTGGAAGATGAGACTTAAAGAAAGGGTTGATCTGAATCTTGCAAGCACAGCTCTCCGCACCGCCCCATGTCGGCAGTCAGCACATCACCGCCGGGATGCTCTGGTCTCTCTCATTTCATTTTTCTCTTTGTTTCCTGCCACCCCTGGCAATAGTTGGGGATATTATTCGTTTTCAAGTAAGTATGGCTTTCCTGCAGGCTTCTGCTTGTTTCTAAATATTTCTCTCCTGTCATAATGTGTTATTGAATGGTGGCATGGGCGCACCCTCCTAGAAAATCATGAACTTGATTGTCCCTAAAACTTGCAAAAATGGATACCAAATTGGCAGTGCAATTCAAACAATGGAAATACTGTATTTTTAAGCCTGACTAAAGATCATGAAACAAACCTGTATGTTTCTTCAGCGCTTCGGCTGTTTCACTGCAATCATCCATAGATGACCACTCTCAGCCACAGTCACCACGGGCTGCGCCCACAGGCTGGCACCCACTTGGCTGTTTCTGGGCAGTGCTGGGTACTTCTGAATGCAGACTGGAAGGATTATTTATCAAAAACAGCTCTGCAGAACTAAGTTGTACTAGGCTCAAAAGTGAAGCTCTCTGAAATAACCTTGAAAAATCCCTTCGCATAGCAGGATCCAATAATCCACTTAAAAGAAGGGGAATCTTGCTCTTTGGATCTGACCAAAGGCTACAGTTTTATTCAAACAAATTATCATTAATTTCATGTCTGCAGCAGCACCTAAAGAGCACCTAAAGAGATGCCAGCAGGTGTGATGACCATTGCCTTCAGTACAGCACTGCATTTGAAAGGTCTAACGCAGTGCTGAATTGATGGAATCAGTGGACCATTAGGAATGGCTTCTGCAGTGCTAAAAGGATACCTACATCATAATCATAACCTTGATTGTTTCATTTAAGTAAATTTGTAAATGATTTTATTATATTTGAAAACTTGATAGTTTTAGTGTGTGCAGTCTAATCATCACCCAGTTTGCTGCTAGTTCTTCTAATTATTTTCTTACACGCACACACAGTCTTTGGACATGCACACCTGATGTGTGTGTAGGGAGTGATGGGAAATTCGATGATTCTATGCACCAAACCCTGCTCTCAGTAACACGGGTGGGCAGTCAGCAAGCCCAGCAGTTATCGAGCACAACAGCCTCAGTCTCTACTGGAAAGGCTGGGAAAGGAGCGTGCACTCTGAGCCAGAGTCAATTAAAATATCTTATAAAACAACACTGGAGCTGATCCATCTCGTAGCATGTTTTAAATCAGAGCTGTGTTTTAAGGGGAAAAAAAAAAAAAAAAGCAACCCTAAGGAAAATCCCAAGCCAGAAAGCCCTCCCTGTTATTTTGTCACCCGGTGGTTATTGAAGGTTAGTGCCTAACAAAACAACACATGCAGTGAAGTATTTGAGCACACGGACCAATCCGCCAAACGCTCACACAGCGCTCGTGTCTGATGGACAGCAAACCCCATAGCATGCAGGACTCAGTCCTGCACACGTTGGCAACAGTGAGAGAACATTTCTGGCTGCAGCTCTTATTTTGCAAACAGTTGGAATCTGGTGATCCTCTCTTTGGAGGAGGATTTGGCTGATATTTCCAACGGCAGGCTGGGAAGCTCTGGAGGAGAGACAGATGGAGGTCTGTTGGTGCTGCACACAGTTAAAAATTACACAGTGGCACCAGACCAATTACTGCATAAGGGAAAGACAAATCAGCACTGGTAACACTCATAGGGGAGGAATAAGAGGAATAAGAACTAAGGGGAAAGAAAAGCCCATGAAAATTTCCCAGCTTGGAGAAAACACAGGAAGTAAAGAAGGATTTTAAACAGGAGAAGAACGCATCTGCACAATAAGATGGAATTGTCTGATCTTGCAGCTGGAAGAGCAAATCGTGCCTGAAAACAGGAGCAACAGAGATACTTGCTAAATGAACGCAGTCGTGAGTAAATCAGGTGAGCAGCTCCCTCTGACCGTGGTTGGGACCTGTAGTGGTGCTCAGGAATTTCTGGATAAGCCTACATAGTGATGTGTGTGCAGGTGTAACTGCAGAGCCCCAAGTTTTTTTATTGTATTTTTCTCCAAACAATTGTTGGCTAACTTCGCCCTAACTCAGTATTATTCATTTCTTGGATTCTTTTTTTTTTTTTTTTTTTTTTTTTTTTTCCATGAAGCTCATCGGCACGCTGAGGCTGCAGGCTCTGTGGCATTTCAGGATGCACTGTTGGGATACCTTTAAGATGGAAATCTCTGTTTAGCCTCCAGGATTTCCTGTGTGCACCTGCCTAAATTACCTGGATTAATCCCCACCAGGGCCATGCATTGCTCGAAAGAATCCTGCCTCAATGCCAGACTTCCTCTAAACCGGAGGGGTCCTATTATCTGTGCAGCAGCCAGAAAGCCAGAAAATAGGGCAAACAGCCCAATCTGACTCAACTGCTATTCCAACAGACACACTGTCCTCCTGTGCCGCAGTGCAAGGATATTTCAGGACACCTTGCTCTCACAGGCGCGTACCTCAGCTCATCAAAGGACATGCTGATGAGTTGAAAACAGCTCCTCCTAACGAGGCTGTGCTCCTGTTCCCACACCTAATCAGGGGAATCAGCGAAAGGGATTCGGGATGATTAGGGATCACGGATCTGCTGCAGAGAGGGGTCGCTTGGGTTGGTTTGGGAGACAGAGACCCTGATCCTGATGGGGAAATCTGGCAGCTGCAAAATCAGCAAGAGTGTAACTGGGAAAGGAGGCACGGTCAGTGCATTGGCAGGGGCAGAGCTAACACTGATGACAGAAACGTGGTTATGGGAAAAGAGTACTGGAGTTTAGCTGTGTCTACACACGGCTACAGATTGCTATTCTTGTCCCATGGAAAGCGGCTTTCCTCTGTCCCTTTTAAGGTGCCTAAATACCTGCTCTGGAGCCAAATCAAGGGCTTGACAGTTAATATCCAGTGTTATCCAAATGATAAAACATAGTTAGTGCAGGAGCTAACCCAGGAAAAACTGGGGACTTCTTGCATTCAAAGCTGCTTTTACACCAGCAATCAATTGATGTAACCACAGATGCTCCATCAAGTCCAGAAAACCCTTCTCCCGGCACAGGCAGGCAGGCAAATCTGCAGCCTAGGAACTTCTTTGTACTCTGGAAAATGCAGACTGTGTCCCGTGTCTGCTTGCAGGATTTTCTCCCGCCCCCCCCGCAACCCTTGTGTCAAATTGGATTGTGCAGCACTGGGATCCAGAGTGCCCTGAGATAATCTAAAGCGTATTATTCTAACTGAAGGAGGCAGCCCGTGGAAAAAAAAAAAAAAAAAAAGGGAGAAACAAAACAATGTCTCTGAGGCTTCTGCAGTGCTTAGGAGCACACTCAGGTTTTGCATGCAGAGTCCTATCACCAGGGAGAGCTTTCTATGTGTTTGGCACCAGTTAGAACAGGTGGAAAAAATGCCACTTAATTTTAGAATACATTTTAGTAGCTTAATAAGTCCTTAGGAAGATAAATGACACTGCTAATGCAGTTACATCTACAGTAGCAGAGCTATCTGGTGCCTGTTTCCGACTCCTTATGGAGTCTTGGCAGCTGACGGCTTTGGCTTTATCAAAGTGCTCTGCTGCAAAGAGCACTCCCAGGAACGATATGAGCTGTTTACAAGAGCAGAATACGGTCCAGAAAATGAGTGGCCAATCCAGGAATGCAAAGACATGCGCTTTAAGTGGTACAGAAAAGATGTTTGGCCCGTGTCGTTGCTCTCATCCAAACAACAATATGGGCCTCTGCAGAATATTTAGGCTTCTCTCGTTTAGCTAGCACTTCTGCAGAAAAATGAGAGAGTATTTACTGTGGCAGAAAGACAGAAATTCGCACAGGGATGTGCTAGGAATAGGAATAATTAGCAAACCGCCACAAGGATAAATACCGAGATGATGCTATGGCATGCCAGCCCCGAGTGCTTTTCTCCAGAGAAGATGAGGAGAGCTTGACAGCAGCACATGCTCAAGGACCAGTCAGTGCCACAGAAATCACAAACTTCTAAGACAGTGCATAACAATAAGCTTCAAAAAGAGCATTTGTATGTATGAGTATCTCGTTACCTGGCACAGGAGGGTACTGGGGGGAAGAGAGAGAGAAAATCCTCGGGGAAATGGTATGTTGAAGAGGTTTTTTTCCATTTCCAATTGCGGAGTCAAAGGAAAAAGGCTCAGGAGGTCACCTACCCCAGCCCCTGGCCCCAAGGAGAGATCAGCCTGACCCAAACCATTCTTGACAGACGTCGCTGTAACGCAGTCTTCAAAACATCCTTTCCCTGTCCCGTGCCTACAGCCCTCGCCTCCTTGTCCCCAGATGCTGGCCTCACTTCTGCACATTTCCCCACTGTCTTCTCCCTTCTCCTCCTCACCCCATGACCGAGGCAAAGCCACCACGTCAGACCTGCTGCAGCATACCTGAGTGTCGTCCTGAGGAACGAATACATGCGAGAGATTTGCCACAGCGATTGGCTCCCATTCCTGAAAAGCACATCCCAAAGCTGAGACCCAGGAACTACACCTTAATGCCATTTATATCTCTGCTCAGAGACCCCTTCTTTAGGGAATGACGAAGCATTCATCTATTTTTAATTCATTACAATTCTCTCCAACCCAACGCCTTGAAATATTGACTTTTGCCTTTCCTCTCAAAACCAGTGCTGTTTCTAGAAGACAAAGAAGCAACCTCTGACTCCTTGACACAGATCAGGGAATTTGGGAAAAGGGTTTGCAAAACTGCACCCTGGCTCAAAGCATCGTCAGTGAAAGGCTCCTGCCAGTCTGTATGTGACAATATATCACTCATGAGATACATGGAGAAAAACAGATTTCCACCTGAGCGAAGCACAAGCTGCCCCTCCTGACTACACAGGCAGATAGGATACGAAGGAATGAATAACTAGAAGGATCTGAAAATATGAAAGATTTGTTTTATTCTCCAATAAATATAAAAAATAATAATAAAACCAGACATTTTCCTCCACCTTGGGGCTTTTCTGTTCCTTCTAGAGATCTGGATTTGATACTAATGTCTCAAAAGACACCCTCTCTACACCATTGCCTTTACTGACAAGGCATACAATCATCATTTCATTGTCTACCAGCTCAGAGAAATAACTATCTTTTTTCATTCATTCTTTTGTGCTTTAGGATACGTTCAACATGCAGAGAATCTTTGATCAGTATAAAAAACACACAGAGTTTGATCAACCAGGAGAACTTCTTTCAGCAATTCAAAATATTACTTCCAGTGCTGCCTAGTAAGTAGCTGCCTGTCGTGGGAGAAGCAAATGGAAAAATATCACTGGTGAAAGCCATTTGTCAGGATGCCATCCCCACCTGCACTGTTTGGTGCAGCAGGCAGCAGCCCCTTTCCCCTTCCTCAGCTAAAGAGAGAGGATGTGGGCTAGATATCTGATTCACAGCTCTTTATTATTATTATTATTATTAATAATTGTGTAATTAGAAGATGTCTGGAAAGAAAGCCAAACAAAATGCTGTTACAAAGCAGGTAACATGAGAGCAAAACTCCAGCACTACCAAACTCCAAGTAAATGCACATAAGTGTATGCACACAGGTGCACTTTATGTATAACCCAACACTTTCACCAGTGTCTTCTGCCTCCGCTGGGATACAGGAAGCACTGTGATCAGACAGGTAGGATCCTTCATTGTAACACTTGCTTATATTTCCCCCTTATCCCCCAGATACCTCAAAAGCCAGGCATAGTGCAAGCACGCAAGTTTAAAAGACTTAAATTGAGATGAGTTTTTCTTGGGGATAGTGTGTGGTCTCAGTTATTACCGAAATGAAGCACCACCGAACACCAGGGTAAATGCAGATCTACCCCATGCTTTTCATGACTGCTTCTGGAAGCTGTGTGCAAAGCTGCTTCTGCTGTACATATCAATATGCATGGCTGCTTTGGGGACTGAAATGTCTGCTTTCAAAATCAGAAGCTCATGTCTCCACACACCTTAATTTAAAGAAGCCTGCTGTCCGTGCAGGTATAGAATCCATTCCGCTCCACTGATTGTGCAGGAGCTGACACAGAAGTAGAAAGTGCAGGTGTGCAAATGTGTGGGACTGACTGCAATTCACCTTCCTCTCCTTTCTTTTGAGATACTGATGGGGAGAGTGGACATGGGATGGGGAATGAACAGATGTCACTGTCCCAGTGCTAAGTGGTGTGGCACGATGCTTAGGACGTTTTTGTTCCCATCCAGAAAATGCAAGGCTTGTACAGAAAAACAAATGAGTCACAGTATGTGGAGAACAAAAAGTTCTGGGAAGCTCCTGTCACTAATTCACTTTGCAGATAAAAAAATAAAATACTTAATGCAGAAATAAGGTTTGATTCATCCCTGAGATAGAAACTTGCCTTGATGTACGGGAGCTGAAAGATGAAGAGGTACTTAACAGCACTACAGAGCAGCTCCCAGCACCAACATTAACATGGTCAATGCTGTTGCCACAGCAGGGAGAAAAAGACTCACAACGATTAAATAAGGAGGAGAGATAATTAATGAAGTGCTGCAGTGATGGTTTGTGCTGTTCTTTAAGGTTTCTTCATTAAGGAGCTGTACCGCTGTACTGCTGTGGCTGTTTTCTGCCCAGCCTTTCCGTCCTGGATTCGCCTGTGCTCCTGGATGAGCAGTGTGAGCATTTTTGCCATGCCAGGCCCATGAAATCTGTCATCTTTCCCCTTGATGTATCCCTCGGAGGCTCAGCCTTACACTGCCTGCTGGTCATAAATTGCAGACGTGAAAAATGATCCAGCTGCAGAAACTATTTTTGAAAAAGCAGTCAGAGCAAGCAGAGCTCAGTGTGAGCCCAGGTACTGTCAGCCTCTCCTCGGGAGAAAGGCTACAGAATGTTTTCTGCAGAGAAGGTTTTTCAATACCTAACATTTTTTGAGCGCAGGAGGAAAAACGGGTGTGAAATTAGAAGTCTGAAGCATTTATTCTGCCCTGAGAATGATTTTAAATATGTCTGCGGTCATTAAAGGCAGGGATTTAAAGGAACAATAACATTAAGCGTATCAGAAGCATCACAGAGCTCAAATTTTTTGCATTTTTTTCTCCTTTTTTTTTTTTCTGCACATGATGTAAATGCCACTGGAACCCCAGGTTCACAGTAAGTTGGAAAATTAATTACTCTGAACCTGATTCGCTGATATGTAACATTTTCTTTTTGCTCATTACTTTTACTCACTTCTAGTGAGCTTGTCTTCAAAATATCTCAGGAAGCAAGAAAACAGCAGCCCCATTTTTTCAGCAAAAAGCTGCAAAACACGGAGCTATTAAGGATTCAGCTCTGCCCTAAGCAAAGCACTCTAGCCTCATTAAGCACATGCTTAACTTTGGGCACGCATATAGTCAGTGAACTATGCTGTCCTTGACAGTCAAGCGCAGACTTAATACTTCCTTGGAGCTCTTTTGTGCTCAGCACTTTGCAAGAACAAGGCAGTGATGAGCGAGATCCCAGGAGCAGCTCTCCCCCTTTGCTTCCAGATTCAGTGCTGTTTTCTCTTTTTTCTTCACCCGTGACAATAAGTACTTTGGGAAAAGCTCCTAATTGCACCAAAAGTACAAATCAGCTTTGGCCATGGGCTTCAGTGGCACCCAGAAGTCACCTCTCAGGCTGATATCTGGCTGACTTCCAGCGCCCAGATAACAGCAGCATACAAAGCACTGCAAGACTGACCCAGTAATTTCCTTTCAGTCCAAGGAGAAGTTGGGTGAACCAAATACTGGTGGCATGGGACGCCATGGAAAGACCGTAATTCAGCTGGAATCTCTTTTCTCTCTCTCAAATGAAATGTTTGCAGCTCTTGAGGTGGTGTAATGGGATAAAATCTAATGTGACAACACCTCTCTATTAGCCGTACAATGAGGCCATCATTTTATAGTGGCTTGTAGGAATAAATAAAAGGACACTCAGGGCTGCAGCCATGAAGTTTCAGTTCGATGTCACGGGTGACCTGTACATCTGCATTTCTACAGAGGAGTTCCATTTCCTCATGGACCCCAAAGAACTATAACTTACATCACTCTGTCCTCGCTCCCCCTCCCCATGCAGACACCACGTACTTCTGGCTTGTATTCACCATTTATCAGTTGAGAACTATGGGATATTCCTTTACACTGAATCAGGCTCCTGATTCAGATTTTGCAGATAAATCGATATTGTCAAAAATCATTAGGAGGACAGATCTACAAGTGTGAACTGAAAGATTTAAAAAAAAAAAAAAAAAAAAAAAAAGCATAAAATTCCCATTTGTGGAGCAAGCAGTGCACTGCCCAGCTGCTGCCAGCTGCGGCTCTCCAGGTCTGGATGCTGCTCTCCTCCCTGAGGCAAACAGAGCAGCACAGAGCACCTGAGGACGCTGTGCCACATCCTGGTGCTGGGTTATTCCGTCAGAGAACTGCAAGTTTTGCTTTTCCATCGTGTTTCAACCCCAGATTCCAAGAATAATTGTGCCACGGAGGATAGCAGGCATGCGGTTACTGTGAGCTAATCGCTCCCCAGGGCTGAGTGTTTCTAATTCCTCGGAGGTGTGATTTCCCAATAAAGCACACGCACCCCTGAACTCGTTACTGCTGCTATTAACATTCCTTAATGTGTGGCAAAGGGTGATGTGCCTCTCTGAGCTGGAAAGAAGATGTAATTGACTGTTTCAGACTATTTGTGGTTACAAAAGAAAAGGGAATTGCTTTGATACGGTGAGGTATTTCATTGCCCCAGTAAAGGAAACTATTCCACCTCCCTCTTCTTTCTTTTCTCCCAATTTTTACTCCTTTCTCATTACAACTCCTCCCATCAGCAACCACCATCTCTGTGAGGACCACTGAACTTACTCTTTTCCCTAAGCTGGCTCTGTGGTCCATAAGTAACCTTTTTTTTTTTTTTTTAAATACTCTTTCTTCATTTTTTTTAAATGTATTCTCTTCCCCAAAATAATTTTGCCTAAACAAGGAATACAGAAGAGCACTTTTCTGCTCACTGTTTCGCTGGGTAGGATGGGCCCAGCCTCACGTTGCTCCTGGCACCAGCCCCATCCCACTGCCAAGTCAAGGAACTGGGCAGCACGTTTCTGTGTCATGAACACGTTGCTCTCTGCCTTGGTTGATTATATATTGCATAAATCATAGGATTCCATAGCTGGAAAAGACCACTAGGTTGTCTACTTGTCAAGCCATCCTCACCATGCCCACTAAACCATGACCCTAATGATATATGATGTATGGAAGACCTTTCTTTTTTTGGCTATTTCACAGATCAGTTGTTTTGCCTTACAAAACTATGAAAAGATCTCACTTTCCTCTTCGAGGCTGGAAACTCTCAGTGCTAATCCATGTTTTATATTAAGGGCACTGCATGACTCACAGATTAGATTGGAAATTACACATCAGGGTCCTTCTAGCTTGTAAATGTCTGGATAAGGAATGGGTTAATGCTCTGCAGCCCCCAGGGAGTCTCTGTGCTTCTCCTGGGGGAAAATCAAGCTGTATTAGCATCTCTTCCCTCTCATGCCTTTGCACAGGGAAGGAGCATCTTAATCTCCTGGCCTCTGCATGGGCCCAGTGCTGGAGGCTGCAGTGGAGTGAGAGAAGCAGAGCAGCACTGCTGCCCATGCAGCTACAGCCCCTGATTTCATCCTGGCTAAAAAGAGAGTGTTAGGGAAAACCCGAAGCTGAAGGTTTTGCATTCATTGCAAGGGCAGTAGAAGCAGGATCTAAAAACGGGTCGGTATTGTGGTTGTGGATTCCCTGTCCCTGGAGGGGAAATTAGTTTAGCCTAATTTAAACCTGTGAGCTTACCCACATTTGGGTTGTTCAATAAAATAAGGAGAGGTTGTGATAGAACATGCAAGGGTTAGTAATGAAAGCAGAGCCCAGGAAAACAGTGTGGGAAAGGGAAGAAGAGCAGAGGAAGAGAGGGGAGGAAAGTTGTGCAAAAGATGTGCAGTAAAACACTGTGTGAGACGTCACCACTGCCAACTTTTTTATGGACCTAATTTACTACATGCAGCTGCTTTTCTCCAACTGTGCACGTCTGGCTGCTTCTCCTTGAATTTTTAACTGTGTTTAAATGTCAACAAAATATGAAGCTTATCTCCTGTACAGTCTGATAGATATATGCGCTCAACTCACATGTGTTTTGTGGGAGCCTGATTTCAAAGACAGGACAATGTTTTTCCAAAAGCAAGGGACCTTATATTTCACTGTTTTCCTACCTTTTAATGTGAACTGTGAGGACAGGTATATGGCGTAGCAAAGTGATCCCAAGACTTAATCACTGAACCTCGCTGTTTCTTTCCTTTAGTACTTAAGTACCCTGGGTCTGATCCAGCTTTCCTTCTGCTTAGTGAAAGGTCTCAAACTGAGGTTATGGTGACCTGGATCAGGAAACGCAGAGCCATAGGAGCCAGCCTGCCCATGCTGAAATTCAAAGGCCAGCAAAGCCATGGGAAAAGCCCTCACTGACTTCAGAGGAGCGTGGGTCAAACGCAGACTGAAGGGAACGACACAAGCAAGCCAGCTATGATAGCAAACTCCCCATTCTTGCCTGTGTCTGAATGTGGGGGAAAGAAGACATAACACGTGCTGTTAGTGTTTAGTGTAAATATGTCCTTGGCATCTTCCGTAGCTCTTACTAATATGAAGGCAGATGTTGTCAGATTAAGCAAGAGTAGGGCATAGCATCTTAAATTAATCTTGGAGTCTTGACTCTGTACAAAACACACTGCGTGTTTGACACTTTCAGGACTCAGATCATAGATAAAAAGGATGTGCAGGCCTTCTTGTACTTCATTATAGATCCCTGAAATTCCCTTGCCAGCTGTGGCCAGTAGGCTGCTATTACCAAATGTCTGAGTAAATTCCAGTAAAGTTGAGTGAAGATCTTCGTTTTATCAAAATATTGATAAGAATGAAACCTGCATTTTTTGCCTGGGCACACTCTAATTTCCATGCAGCTCATAGGCAAAGACTTCATCGGCAGAAATGCTCAACAGCAATATGAACGTCAGGAAAGTGTTACGGGATTAGTTACAGACAGTCAGACTACTTTTGGAATGAATCAGCTTCTTGGTTGAAACAAGCAGAAGAGGTAAACAGAGGAAACAATAAAGTGGGTTTGCTCACCTACCAGCAAAAATAACCAAAGGATGGAATGCAGGATCAAATTTGCCATTCTCTATTCTATGCATAGGACAGAGTTATTTAGTTGTGCTTACAAATATTAGCTTCACCCCTTGATTTCCAGCACTGCACACACTGGAGCCTTTACATTGGAGATTTCACCTCCATAACTGCTGTGTGGTCCAAGAGGATGAGATGAAGTTCCCGCAGATCTTGGGGCATCACCAGCTCCTGTCTCACCACCCATCCCTCCTCTAACAAGGAACAGAATATGGAACATTGTGAGCACTGAAAATGAAATAAGACACTTTGGGAAAGGCCTATAAAAAATAAGAACTCAATTGTTCTTAATCTTTTACACACCAAGGAGGGCAAGAGGAAAGGAGAACAAACCACACCTGACATATTAACCTTCTGGCTCTGTGCTATTGGAAGGCACTGGAGAAACCTGTACAGACCAGATTAGACTTAAGCAGTCTCAGACGGAGCTGGAAAACATGCTTTCCAAAAGCTCTGCACTAGTACAGATTGCTTCACAGCTTGCTGGAAAGGATGAGGAGCAATGGAGCATTTAGTGCAGCATCAGCCCAGTTCCTCTCCCTAAATCATCTTCATTGGAAACCAATTGTGAAGTCAGGTCTTTGAGGACATATTTACAGTTACAGCTTTTCTTTCCCAGCATACAATAAGCCTAGAAATGATACTCCATATTGGATTCCCTCCACAGCGAGCACACAAGCACTGCGGCTCAAACCTTCATGCCAACAACATGCCAAAACTGGATATGACCATAACAGTTAATCCTGCCATTAGGTACATGCTCACTGCTCCCTGAGCCATAGCACAACTTCCCCTACATCTTGTAGCGTTGCTTTTGCTAATGATTAATGTGCAGTTTTGTAAGTTTAATGAAGACGCTGTTTCCACTTATCTACAGGTCAGACGGCAACTGCAAAACAACTTACTTGCTAGATGGCTGCAGAGTCCCTGCTGCTACATCTGCTTATTCATGCACAATGTGCATTTCCAAATAGATGACCATATTAAATTATATGCTTCTGCCTTATTATTTCATGAGTTTTAATGGTTTTCCATGCATTTCATATTAGAAAGAAGGGGTAGGCGCTCATGCTAATGACGTGCTGCTTTACATCTGCATCTCTAATGCTTGTGGAATTTCTTTCTGAAGCTGTATCAAAGAGCAATTGAGAAAAACTGTTGATTTTTGTCATGAAAGGAAAGGTTAGAAAGCAGATAGAGGCCCTTTTTCCTAGGACAATGAATTCTTTTGGCTTTCTGAGCTGTTCTGACAGGTCCAACAAAAACTTTACATCCAAGAGACTTGTGCTTGGCTGAACTCACTCCTGTACAAAGTTCCTTTGTACCGGCTACAGCTAACCCCAGCTCTGGAAATTAATCCATTCCAAAACCTTGGGGCAAACAAATACATGCACTCTGTGCAGGCATTGTACTTTAAGGATGGAAAAACTTAACGTGGATTGCCAGGAGCAGCTATGCATCCCTTACAAACCAGGGCTCCCAACTGGCCAAAGCCAGACGTCCTCAGAACATGGCTGGAAGGGAGAAGGAAAGCATAAAGGCACACAGAGATGCTTTAGGGAGACCAAAATCTAGCTCTGAGCTGCAGCTCATTGATCTGCAATTAGCCAGACAGAAGTGGGGATTCTGCTTCTCCTCCGTGGACACTGAGCCTGGAGACACAAAGGGCGGAAATCAGACCTGGGAACAGTCTGAGAGTCGCTCTGTGCAGCAGTGCCATGTGACAGAAGGATATTCTGCTCCTGTAAAAATGCACCCATTACTGTACCGTTATTTCACTAAAAATGACTGAGTCACTTCCAGCTCAGAATGCAACCAGCCCATAAATAGTTAGATAAACTCTTTCCAGGTTCATAGCGTACTCCATTTCCATTTGTAAAATGTACTAAAGCTCTTTTTATGCACAAGGAATGCCTACAAATGGTAGATGGTAAATTTACCTATCATACCAAACACTCCTACCTCGCTGAGAAAAGGGACACGACTGTGCCTTTACACACAGCCTGATCTCTGACTGCCTCAGCACTGCAGGAACAGCCACCAGTTTTGCAGTGAAGATATTTTAATGTCTGCATCGCGCATTTCAAATAGCAATATGTGCTCTCAAACAAAAAAACAAGCCTGTGAGGAGTTTATGGGGACCTCGTCATTCCCAAACTGCTCAAATGAAGTTTTATTTTCTCTAAGGCTATTGGAGGTGGATGTTTGGAGCAGCACACAAAGCTGCAGAGCTCTCCATTTCCCTTCACTTCATTTTGCACCTCTGAGTCCTAAACCTCGGCCATAAATTCAGAGCCCACTTTAATGGATCACAGTTTGACTACTGCGGTGTTAAGTTAAACAACAGTCTCATTCCATGCTGTAATTACTGCAAACAATTTCATTGCCTGAGCTGTGCTTTGCCGTGTTATGTATTGGCTGATGCTGCTCCTGTCACTGTTCATCACATGAATATTCTCTTTACCTGCTGTGTCTGTGTGTGCCTGAAAGAACCGTGGCATTTCTAATGGCATAATTTCCTAGGAAGAACTGAAAAGCAGCACAGCATGGCCTGCATTATTTATATGCCGAGTCCTACAAATGGCAAGGAAAAGGCTGTCGTTTTCCTGGAAATAAATACATTAATTATACTGAAGCCTTGTGCATAATAGACTCTATGTCACCGAAGGAATTTAATTACTACCTAGAAAGTATCTTCATTTTGCTAAATTTGTGTCAAAAAAACTGTCTAGACGCATTTTAATTCAAAGACAAAGGATCCCATGCCCGCCCTAAAATACCCACACTGATAAGTCCCAAAACACGCCCAACTGCTGCAGTTAATCAGTAGAAAATTTGTAGCGTTTTTACAGCATGAAATAAATTGTAGATCGAGCCAATTGGGAATACTAATGACAGGAGCCATACAAATTTAGTAACATCAATTATAACTAAGGGAAAAAGATTTGCACCTCAGATCAAGTGAATATTTTGCAACTATTTTGCTTCGTTTGAGGCTGTGATTCCTGAAGATGATGCGGGAGATGATTTGCCAGGAAGGATGTTCAGAACATGCACTGGGCAGCTGTGCAGTCGTGGTGCTCCCACAACTCTGCTGAAGCTGCAGGATTAGCTCAGACAGAAAAGTGCAGCATCACTGAGCACACCTGACAAACCCCCAGGGCCTGGGGAATTTTCCACATCGTGCCAGAACCCATCACGAAGACCCTGAATTTGGATGAAGCCTGGGGATGATGTGTTAGGTGGAGCCCTAAGCAGTGATGTGATACTGGGATTTGTTTTTATGCAGTCCCCGTGCACAGAGCAGCACACTGGCCATGCTCCACAGGCACACTGTCATATACAGTAAGATTAATCTCAAGACATCACCGTCATTCAACATTTTGTTTTCTAAAAACCTGTTTTCGCAGGGCCTTCCATCCTGAGGTAATCTCCACTGAATACATTGAAATGGGGGCTTGGGCAGGGGGAAAAGAAAAAGAAAGAAAAAAGAAAAGCAAGTGCCAGGTTCGCATCTCCTTCCTTTCCTTCTCCCCATTATATGAAAATTAAATCCTTGCCCCCAAATAAACAAATCAGTGGGTTCTAAAATGATAAATCTGAATGATTTTGTTTTCACCCTAATGCAGAGCACACTTCCAAAAGCTGTGTATGGTTGTAAAAGCATTTCCCCCCAGACAGAGGTCCTCACACTGGACTTGCTGCAGCCCTGCTCTCAGGTCAGGCACTCTTTGGTCACAAGGTGGTTAAATTCCACCTCTCCTCAACACAGAGGAGCTCTGCCTGCTCAGCCTACAATGTTCCAGCCAAATAATGCTTTGCTAATGATGTCTGCAGTTAGATGACAAATCAGGCTATTTAAATTGCTTCAGCACATACATCCTTTCCAGGCAGGGTATCCAGGTAACCATTCTGCCACGGCGTTGAGGTGGGAGGGAGAAAGCGATAGCTAATTTCTTCAGCTAGGTGGAAAATTAATCCCAAAGAGATTTGTCTGGTTTGTTATGGCCAATTGGAAGAAAATCAATTTAAAAATAATTATTTTAAAATGTATTTTAAAATGTGTAGTTATGCAAGAAGGGACAAAATAATTGTCCTTGAAAAAATACAATAATGGCTGGGTTTGTTCCTACAAATAATTAAGGATATTTTAAAGCCTTCTATAGGAAGGTTTTCTGTCCTTAATGCATGTTAGCATCGTCATCCTTCAAAGCACAGGTAAAACACGGGTGCAGAACTTCAGGTGCAACTGCCAGCCGCCCCTTTTCAATAATACTAACTAAAATAAATACTAGATTCTCCTTCTCTCTGCTCCCTCTCCAAAGCGAGCTCAATAATCATTCTGTTTGGTAAAGCAGTGAAAATATTCAGACTGTTGTTGGTGCTGGAACTGTTTCTTGTGACACAGACCGTGTTCAGCTATTCCCTCTATCTATTACACAGGAAAATACAGACAACTTCTGATACCTCTTTCTTTGTAAACTGTTAGGAAAAATATGGCTCATTTATTTTTCTTCTAAACAGGAGAAGAAATGTTTTCCAGCACTCCCTGAGCGTTTAACCAGAAGCTAAGTGAAATGTAGACATGGCTGCAGAAGTTTGGGTTCTTTTCATCAAAAAAGAAGAAAAAAAAAAGTAAGAGTCAAGGTATTGTGTTTTAAAGCACTGCTGACCTTTTGATTACTCTTAAAATCAGATCAGATCATAGAGAAAATACAGCATGTGACTGGCTAGGGAAGGTCACATTGCAGAAGAATGCAGGTGGTCTCATTTTTTAACAACTCAAGTAATAGAAGCACAAATCTTCCAGCCACCAAAGGGCCTCTCCTGCCTTGGCAATTGCCGCCTATAATATCTGATGAACTCTGATGTCTCACTGCTCAAGGATAAAATCCCAGCAGGCAGGGGCTGAAGGAACAGCTACACAGTCAGAGGGAAAAAAATCGTGTATTATTACTGCAGCCACTTATTTTATTCACCAGAATTAAAACCTCTTCACAGATAAAAGTGGGGATTTTTTTCATCCCACAAAGCAATTTTAGATTTCTATAGAATCACTCAAAAGCAATTAAAATCCTGCTCCTGTTGATGGATTTGTATTCCTTGCTCACAGTGATGTCAGGCTTCGAAACTTGGGGCTGCTGAGTGTAATTCTTTGGGTCTTTGGAGTCACTGCTGAGAGCTAGAAAATACCCTCCTTATGTTCACAGATAGTAAAGTTCTCGGTAATACCAAAACAGTTGGAAGAATGTTACCTCTTAAAATCCGTAAGATACTGCAATAAGGAATTGGTGCAATATCATGCAGTCCAATACACTGCAATCCCACTTTTCATTGTGAATTTTTAGGATAAGGGAGAGAAGAGAGAAACCAATAATCTCATAAGAGCGCAGTTAGATAAGAGGGACCATGAAGCATTTCCAAACAGTCCCATAGGGTCCAATATTAGACACAACCATCAGCAAAATGCCCATCAGAGGTGATAGCTATCGGCTTGTCAACACCACTGATGTCTTATCGAGTCTGGCATTGCCCCAAGAACTCGTGAAGGCCCTGATGTCTGTGGATAAACAGGACGGCTCCTTCTCTTAGGCCACATATAGTCCACAGATTTGCCGCATTGTTGTTCCTTGAAAGGCGAATGCAGACAAAGTTAAATAAAGCAATCGCCATCCCATCGCCTGACATATGATGTTGTTAGAGGCATAACTGGCGGAAGATATGGGCTGGCTCAGAATGATCAGAGCAAAATAACATCTTCAAGGACACCAGCAAAGTCCAGCTGAAGTCAGCAGGAGAGGCTCTGGCCCCTCGTACAGCTCTGGATGCAGCAGGACTCCGATCTCAGCACAGCTGGGGCTATGGCAGACAGAGGGGAGGTCACCACACTGCAGCTAACCTGCAGGAGAAGTAATGTTTTTTCAGTCCTAATTTCGGTTTGAAACCTTCTGTAGGACGGCGAGCCTTAAAGGAGGTATGTAACCATCCACCGGCACAGCTGGGCTGTACTGTACGCAGAGCCTGAACCCTTCCCACCCTACGCAGCAGGCAACAAGGTGATGCTCAAATGCAACAACAGATTTATTTCTACACCTTTCTCCTCCTCTACATTCAGAGGAATAGATACAGTCTCGCTCCTGCAGACCGTGCAGACGGTTTGAACTGTGGCAGTCAGGAAATAAGGGCGGTTCAAGGACGGGCAGTGAAAGCGGGGTCCTCCAGCCGTGCCTATGAGCTCCTTCAGCCCCAAGGCAGAGGGCTGTGGGGTGCTGCGGAACGGCGGGCTGTGCTCATAGGGAGACGGAACCCAGGCCTGGAAGGAGCTCCGCTCTATCTCCCTTCCTTCAGATTAGGGAGTTAATTAATAACAGTTAATTAATGACCTGTCAATCACCATGGAACGCCTGCCTGCGTGAGGGCAGTAAGCATTAAGGCCTTCCCTGGAGTTACGCTCTAAAGAAAGCCCTCTTAAGCATTCCTTGCACCCCATGGAAGACAAGTGACAAGAATCCTGTGACCCGATGGATCGCTGCTGGTGGAGGCAGCCCTCAGCAGCAGCCTCCTCACAAAGCGGGCCCAACAGCTGCAGCACTGCGGCCTACCAGGCGCTCAGGAGCACGCACAGCAGTGCCATGTCAGCCAATGGCCAGGAACAGCCCTGTGCTGCAGGCTGTGCGAGCTGCAGGACGGCTCCTCCACTGCCACCCCCTGCCCAGGAACGGCTCTGGGCTCCCACCTGCCCTGTCAGAGCATGGGCAGCACCTCGGTGTGCAGGGGCACCTCTTTCTCTCTCTTTCTGCCTCAGAAAATTAACCAGAATTAAGTGGATCTGGAGACACTTTACAGCCATGAATATTAACAGTATTCCCCGCAGAAAGACTTGCTGAATTGAGAACAACACCGCAGTCTCTCCAGCTTCCTTGAATCAAGACTGCTCGAACCCACCACGTCAGCAGCTCTATGTTAGTGGTGCTGGATGGAGCCGTGGGGGCATCACCCCATACAAAACACCCCACACCCCAACCAGAGCCCCACCACCGTGACAGCTCTTCCCTCGGTGACTTCACAGGACTGGCATTTGGCCGAGGAGCTCTGCCCTGCCTCCCCTCTGCCAGATGAACATCCTGGGCTCTTGGCTGCCAGGCTGTCCATACCCATCTGCTCGCGTGGCACAGCGCCCGCCTGCAAGTTGTCAGACAATTTCACGGGTGCCAAAAGAGCCTGGGTTTGAATAGGTGGCCTGGATATGCTGCAAAACCCTGCTTTTCTGCATGGCCTTGCTGAGTGCCAACAGAGTGGAAGCCCTGGGGGCCTCACACCTCCTGGAGACACACATTGCAGGTTGATGCTGCCCTGCACGGCTGTAGCAAAACAACGGAGGCTTCACCAGTGCTTTGGGCAATGTTGGTACCTCGACTGCTACAGAAGCATATAAAATGCAACTTCTGTCCTAAAACACCCAAGGCACGGTGGAACGACTTCAAGGCGCCGTGATGCAGTAGGCAGTCTGAACGGCTGACTGTGAAGCAAGGAAGAGAGAGGAGCAGAACTCTGCGGCTGCCGCGGGCGGTGACAAGTAGGTCAGGCAGAGCAAAAAGGGCACGTTTTGGGCTAAACTCCCAGTCATCCAGCTCCTGTACCTGAGGCCAGGAAGCTGCAAAAATAGATGGCTTTAACTCGGAGCTGGCTTGGAGAACAGGGTAATTAGGCGGACAATGAGGAAGGGAAGCTCTCCTCTCTTTTGGCAGTCTCTTTTGCTGGTGTTGGAGACCTGAAATATTAGGTTGGCTGCTGGTGTGGATGCAGGGAGACGTTGGGACCATGTGGTAAAGGACAGCCGCCTTGCCCTGGGCTGGCAGGAGCCCTCCTGTATGTGCCATATCCTTATGTCAGCATCAATCTGTGGTCCCAGCCAGGACCCACATCTCAATCTTATGCAGAGAAAACAGAATTTTGCTTTAAGCTGTCTCTGCCATCAGCAGCCCCAGGAGGCAGAGCTGGCAGCACCGTGCTTCCCTCCTCCCTGCACAAAACCTGGGCTTGCAACATGAAAGGCTGAAAAACCTCTGGGTTTTAGGCCTCGGGAATCAGATTTTCTGCTTCATAAATCCCTAAAGAATTGGATGCAAAAGAGTCTTGTTTGAAAATTTTGCACAGATTGTCATATTGCGGCGATTCAGGCAGACACGAAATACAGAGAAATACAAACAGGCCAGGTAGAAAAGCTCTTCTTGTGCATCACAAGATAGAACCAAACAAAATACAATTAGGTTACACCAAAAACTAAAGACAATAATAATCAAAATAGCTGTATCTTCCCTAAACCTACGAATTAATTCAACAACATCTCCTTTATTGCTTCATGCCAAAACATCACAGCAGCTCAAAACTCATAGACCAACTGCAGTCTGTGGCGTTGCTGCCCTGAGCAGTCCCCATGCACAGCCATGGCACTGCTTGTTCTCCGGCCCCGTGAGCAGCCCTGCATGCAGGACTCAGACCTCCCATTAGCAAGGTTTACAGAAGAGGCTCGAAATGCTAACTGGATCAGCTGGACTCTGCTGCTGGGAAGGATCTGGTTTAAATGCCGGGTGGGGTATTTTGTTATCCGCAGCGCATAATGCAGCTCTTTAAATTGCTTCTATTTACAACAGTTTTGCTGTCCTCCCTGCTCCCCATCTCCCACACGTTTGCAGATGCTATTTACTCTGGGTTTCTGCTGTTTCTTCACATGTAAATTAATCTTTCAGGCTTTCTCACTTTCATTTGCCCACATGCAGAACATTACAGCGGGGTAGAAAATGTTAAGTTAGAAAGAATAAGTAATAAGACTATTGAACCAGACACTGAAAATGAAAATGAAATTAAAAAAGAAACAACAACTGGAGGTGCCCAGCATGTCCTAAAGCTGTGTTATTAGCAGCTATTAGGGCTATTTTAAACATACATTGTTTGTTTGTTTATAGCAGTGAGTCACCAACAGCACCATGCCAATGGCATAATCTGGATGTACTCTGCGCTCTTTCTCTTCAGCATCTCAGTTCACCAAAGCTTCCCTGTCTCACTTTGCAAGACAGGTCACTTCAGCTGCACGTCTCCCCCAGTGTCACCACGATGTCACCTTGTCACTGACCATGGGACCTGAACTGCTGCCCTGTGGCAAAGCTCAGTGCAGGGTCTCAGGCACTGAAGCTGGTTCCTTCCCCTTCTCACAGATTTTGCAGGGAGCTGGCCCTAACACGAGGTATGTGCTGAAATGCTGAGGGCTGCAACAAGGTGACTGTTAGAAGAGCAAATGAATTTCCAGTCTCAGCAGCAGTGGCTAAATCCCCACCTGTGTCCTCAAAGTGGTTGGGATGCCTGGACCACAGGGACCAATGATGCTGCTCCATAAATACCTCCCAGATCTACTCCTCCCAAGGGAGGAGATGAGCACGACACAACTCGTTGCCAGGACAAACCTGTGCGTGCAGCTCTGGAGATAAAACACTGCACAGCCCAATGACTTCAGCCTCTGGTTTATGCCACAACTCCTGCACAAATCATTTTCCCTTCCTGAATTTTGGTCTCTTGAGCCTAGTTTAAGGACTATAAATTGCAGAGCAATGGAGAAAAATTCCCATGAAATATTTCAGGGTAGCATTATCTGCATATCCCACTGAAAACATTCTCCACACATCCTTTTTGCTTAGATTTACTAAGGGCATATTACCTCACTGCGGCACCAAGTCCCCCGTGTGCCAAGCCCTGTTACTTCACAGTAAATCACAGGTTATACATTTCATGCCAGCTCTTCCCTCAGTAACATTTGCTGCTTTTCTGTACTGCCAGCACAGGGCAAGATGTGTTAGACAGGAAAGGGAGGAACTAAAAATGAGTCTCTGATTAAAAGACAAATCTGCAGGACAGCACTTCTTGGTATGAGGAAAATTAAAATGGAGAAATAGCTTGATTAAAATCAGACACTGAAAATGCCTCTTTCCTAAAACACAGCATAAAAAAATAGCTGCAGCAATATCTGATTGTTAAAGAAGAAAAAATACAGCAGCATGTCTCTGTTCCTAGAGACTAATTAGCGACATTCTCTAAGCACTAAGACAGAAAGCTAATCAATGGCTTCATACATGCAGACACTTCACTGTGAAATACGACTGCCCACCCGGCTCTCTCTTAAAAAGGTGATGAGGGACAGGTACAGCCTGTAGCTGTGGCCATTTGTGTACAAGACAAGAGCCCAAAATGGACATTGAGCATCATGTTGTCATATGCAGAATAAATCCTAAAAACAAGGCAAAGAAAAATGCAAACCTTGGATTATTCGTGCAAAAATCTCCAGTCACAGAGACCTCGAAGGGCTGCAGAATCAAGTCTTCTCCTGCCAGGAGCTGAAGATGCCAAGAGGACGTAAAGGGTAGGAGAATTTTGGAGAATTCACCATCAGTGGCAGGAGGTGGCTGCTCAGCACTCTGCCCCTGTTATGAGATGGGGCAGAACCCCATGAGGTATGGTATCCTGCACAACAGCTCTGGTTTGCAGGAGGAAGCTCTGCTCCCAGCAGCACCAGGTCACACCATTCAGCACAGGGCAGCTCGGCATGGGACAGTACAACAGAACTGCTGCCAAAAAGAGGAGAAGAGGTTTGTTTTCCTCTTTCTGGCTGGTGAAATGCCTCTGACAGTGGTCCCTACGGACCCTAATCCAAGCAGACAATCTTTGAGCTACCTGGACTTTGCAGACTTTGACTCTGGGGTCATTTCATAAACACACTTGCAGAACTGGAGAAGAGATTGCTCTTGGGCTGGATGGGATTGATCAATATTTCAGGCAGCAGTTGCTGAACTGTGGCAAGGGGGAATGCGGTGCACATTGGCAGACAGAAGACTGAGTTTCATTACTGTCCAGTGCTATCAGTCAGCATCAATCCCCATCCAACTCTCCTTGAAGTCACTGCGAATTTTCCTATTTGCATAAATGAGATTTGGACCACCGGCACTGCCGAGTGCTAAAGTACAATTTGCACTGAGATATTGCAGGATGGTTTGGTGAACAGGATTAGCTAGGAAAGAGAAAAACAATTCATGCATAATACACAACACGTTGAAGAACTGAAATACTACACAGCAACCTCTACTGTCTTCATTAAGTCCCACATTCAGATCTCACACAACTCAAATATCAAGCGATACAATTCATCTAGCTTACTCCAGGCTCATTCCTGAGGTAAATGGAAGAATCTGCCTGTCAATCTGAGCGAGGTAAATATTTCAGCAGGGATTTGGTAGGTAAGGATTTGAATATATCTTTATAAAGACAAAAGTCTCATGGATGAGGTCCACAGAATATCTGATGATGGTTTGGCACTTCCAGCAGCAAAAAAAACAGCATTTATTCTCCATGACGTTACGAAACAGCACTTCTCTTGGTTTTAAAATGCACTTACACAAGCTGAATACTGGGATTACTGACACCAGCCTTCCAACCACCTCATTCATCGTTGGGTCTCCATCAACCCACCTCGTGCTGAAAGAGAGTCCTTGGGGGAGCAGCACAGTAACACAGCTCAGAAACAAAACAGAGCAACAAAACCCAATGGCTGGGTTTGCACTTTGACCAATGACTGCTCTGCTGGATTTCACACAGCACATTCCAGCCTGCCCAAGTGTTAATCCTGGAAGGCTTCTAGAGTAGCAGTTACTGTATGCATATCTCACTTCTGTAGCAGCTCAGAGAAAACACTGCAATTTGATTTAATTGCCACGTTGACTTATAACAGCATGTTTATACTGGATGCCTGCCAGCTGAAATGCAACAGGTTTGCAAAATGTATTTCCTCAAAACAGCATGATATGCAATGTAATAAGGAAAGCAATCTTCCAGCCACCCCGATGCTAAGTTCATTTCGACTCCTCTGACTTGAACTGAGTCTTGACTTATGACTTGACTAAGTCGTAAGAATTACGCTGAGCTAATTGCTATGATGATCAGGCCTAGAGGCTGCTTTTCACAGGTACAGCAGTTACACTGCAGCTTCGAGAAGGGGATATAACTGTAGGAAATGAAATTAACAGTTGTTTGTATCAGGGGGGTTGTTTGCCCTATTTAATAACCCTATCAAAAGATGCATTATTTGTTGAGCACTCCTAAAAGGAAATCAAAGAGAAACTTCAAGAAGGCTGTTAATCCTTTGTCTTTATAAGTATGACATTTAAAAGTCAATAAAAAGCGGTGCTTTGCCAATCGAAGCATATATATTATCTTTCCCATGACCTTGGCTGGTAGATTTCAACCCAGCTAACAGTGCCTATGTCTTTGAGCTATAGGAACATTACAGAAGCTAGATGGCAAGCATGCTGGGTTTGTTTCTATAAAGCAGCACCTTTGTATGTGCTGACCACTTATCTTGCAGCTGGCACTAAGAAGGGTGCTGCCTCTGGGGACTGGGGATTTGTCCATGCTGAAAGGTGCACCCTGCCAGCTGACACTCCAGCAAAATAGGTGTCAGCATGAAGCATTTCTTCTACAAAGTCACAAAAACAAACTTCTGTGATTAAACTGCAATTAATGCAAAACACAAAAGACACCACAGCAGTGGGTTTCAGGAGGAGCGGAAGGGACAAAGGGTACAAAAACAGGGTCAGCAGGGTTGGATCTGTTTATGAATGAGATTGCATGAGATGACTGCCTGCGATTCAAGGAACTTGGACTTCATGACCCTAAAAGTCTCTTCTGGCCTGATATTACCCTGATGCTAATTAGTTCTGCTTTATTAAAGATTGTAACTGCGAGCAGCAGTTACTGGGAGAAGCAGCCACGTGGCTCTCACCAATCCTACGTTAGGACTTGTAAAAACAGGAGGAGAAAAGGAAAAAGATGTTAAAAATATCAGGCACCTTCTGAACTTGGAACAGAACTGGCTTTAACCTCTTCCAGTCAAAAGTGGATTCACACGATACAGTAGTATTTCTTCAATAGAACAAAAGAACCTCAAAGACTTCCTAATGAATACCATTCCTACATATTCCTACAAAGCAGCCTATAAAACTGGCAGTGAGAAATGCCATTGTTAAACACAGACTGTCCGACACTTTGCTCACAATTCCTATCACAAGATACCATTTTCTTTTCGGTTCTATTTGGCTTCTCCATAAGGAACTGTAAAAACCTCTCTCAAAATCCTGGCACCAAGAGGAGTCCTGACACTGACCGCTGGCGCAGGATCTCCCTCCTCAAGAACAAAGCATTGGGAAGAAAAAAAAAGTGTGTTGGCTTTGTTGCTGAGCCAGCTGCTTAACTCCACCAGCTCACAGAACAAAAGGAAACCAAATAAAAATATAAAGCACGTGTTCTTTTTGGACAAATAAGCCAAAACCCTTTGGAATTTATGGCTCTACAACATCCTTACCTGCTAAGTCATGCAGAAAGCTGTGACTGCAGTTATCAGCGATCATATAAATAATTTTTTTTATGCTCTACAATACTAATGAAGTTAGACGCACTAATCATGGAAGAAGAGGAGGCTGCTATTTTTTTCCTGTCCCATATGGTAATAATTTTGTATGATTGAAGTATTATGAGCTAAATAAAACTACACATTAGCTGTAAGATACATTGCAAATACATTAAATCTTCCCTGGAGTTTTAGCAAATATTCACTTTTTCTATGATGCATTTGGAACGAGCAAAGGGATCTACACTGGGCCATAGGATTTATAAATAGATTTGGCTTCCTTTGCAATCCTTTATGGGCAATTATTTCAGCAATGAAGATGCAGAGCCACAGATAAATAAAATAATTGCAGCTGATGGGGCTTTATTTACCACTATCACATTTTCCTGACTGCTAAGCTCCCCGCCTCTCATCTGCTCCACTACCCTGAATCGATGACCAGATGAAGAGCTGTCAGTTAACACCAAGCACTGAGCACAGAAATGCCAAAGGCAGATTCTGCTTCCCCCATTTCCAAAGCCTTCTTGGGTATTTCCAGAGCTGCCTTACTCTCTGGATGAATGCAACGTGGAGTTAGCAGGCTGGGACAGGGCAGAACAAGTCCTACGAGTTCTGCACATTCCCAGGGAGGACATTTTGCTGTGACTCTCCTACAGAAAGCATTGCTGAAAGATGGAGACCTCTCCTTTCACAAGCAGATACCCGGCTGTGATAGGGAAGGGTTCCCATGTCTCCTTGCTGTGCAGGTATCCTCCTCAAAAAGGCATTAGCTTAGTTCAGGGGATGCCAAGTGCAGCTATATGTAGCAAACCCAGCTTTCCAGGTAGTTCGAATGAATCAAAACCAAGCAAACCAGCCCACCCTGCATATTACCCTGTGTGGACCTCACACCATTCAGCTATCAGAACTTCAGATTCCAGACAGAGTGGGAAATGCAGGACTATCAATTTTCCATGTGATCAAGCTTGAAATACTACCGATGCCAGTTCTATTCTCTGAAAATCAGTAACGCAGTTCAGTTCAGTATGGAGATGTGACTCCTACTGCCTCCTCTACAGCACTGAGGTGATGAACTCAAGCTCCAATTTTTCATTTGCAGCTGGGCACTTCATGCTATTTAACAAGTGTATTACCTGGGATTTGTGAAGATTGCTTGTAAGAAGGGCCTTATCAGCTCCAGAGAGAGAAAAAAATAATTTCTGCTACTACGAAAAGCCATGAGCTGACTGCACAGTGACAACTGAAACATACAGGATGTACTATGTGGGAACTTCTTGACTCTCAAGCACATCCATTGACCAGCTGATCTCAGAAGTAATCACCAAGGTGAGGTTTCGTGCTTCTCTAGTTAAATTATTTTTTTAAGCGCCCTTTACGCCATCAGTTGTGTGACAACAGTACATTTAGGAGAGGTATGGCCCTGATTTGTGAGTTTCCTCTGGTGTGCTGCCCTGAGAAGGCACAGCCAGCTGTGTGAACCCTGGATCAGGGGGTACCCTGCAGAAAAGAGGGAGCACCAGAAACAGACTGTGTGCTCAGTAAGGTCCTACAAGAAGCCTCATTGCTTTAAAAGCCTGACTTTTTTGTTTGCTTGCTTGTTTTCAGTTCTGGGCTGCTAATTTCCATATCAAGAAATGATGCTACAAACATTTCTGTAAGTTAGTGAAAGAGGCCAACGGGACCAGATGCCAAAGGAGCTCAGAAGATTTACACTAGGCGAGCATCTGGCTCCCTGCACACTGTTACCAGAATGAAGACAAATGCTTGCAAACATTCTTATTCAAAATCACTAATGTGCTTGGCAATGATCAACACAAAGCAGCATTACTGCTGTAAGGTGTGGTGCCTGGGAACACAGATGCTGAATGTTCTAAAGCTGCTTTTTCCAGATGTGTATTTAATGCAAAGATCAGGGAGAAAATAAGATGCTGCTGCCCTTCGCATTAAGCAAAGGGAATGATTAAGACATCATCATCTTTTGTTGTTGTACTGGTGGATGGTAGTAATTGCTTCTGTACAGGAAAGTGGCTATACATCTATTGTCATCCATCATCTTGCCAAGGCAGGGTAGAAGCAGTAAACTTTTGATTTAACCTCATTAGCATTCCCAAAATTACAATGTCATACCAAAGATAGAGACTGAAATTATCTGCATCTCAGCAAATGGAGAAGAAACAAATCACACCCTATGTAAAAAGCCAACTGCACAGCCATGATTCTTCCTTGTTCTTAAAGGCTTCCTACATGTGCCCAGTTCTTGGCTTGCCACAGAGGATGGGAAACAAATAGGAATTGTACTTAAATGCACCAAACTTGCAGATGTAGGGTTGGACCCATGGACTGATGATCTGATGACCTAAGGATTCAGAGCAGAGGCAGAGAGGGAAAGGGAAGATGCTGGAGTAGATACTCTCTGATATCTCTGATCTGGTATCTCTGATTCCTCTGAACTCTTCCCATGAATTAGAGACCCACCAAAAACATGGAGAAATTTGTGTGTAATGTGGGAAATAACATGGAGGCATCTTGCTTTTGCACAATATCCTTGTGCCTGGAAACTCAAAGGATTTCCATGTAAACCCCAGGATAAATGCACACAAGGTGAGCTCCTGCTCAGGCTTGAGTTGAAGGAAGCAGGAACCAATTATTTGTCCCTTCTGGCAGTCAAATAAGATCAAGTAAAGTCTGTACTTGTCTGAGGTCAGTTTACAGCAAAATCTGTAGTAAAACTGGGAATTTATCTCAGCCCCCAGCCAGCAGTTACCCCACGAGCTGTGTTCCCTTCTAGAGCCTTAACACAATGCCAGTATGTATTCCAAACCACTCATTCTGAGTTACTTTACTCCTTTATGGGCCATCCTAGAGATAATTAATGTATCTTCTCCTCCGTGGGAACAAAAGAAGGAAATGAATTTATTATTCCAGTGGTGCCCTTGACACAGATATTGAGTAGCTTTCATTAAACATTTTGCAACACCCAGAGTCTTTGCTAAGCCATCTACAACAAGCACAGAGTCATTTTCCTTATTACAACACAATCACAGAGGTCAGCTTTGGAACTCTTTTACTTCCCTTTTATGTCTGAATAACCTCTGTGATCTCAGTGGGATTTGGCCAGCCTGGTGCCGATGCAAATCATCACTGCTTCATCCCAACCCTTCCCCTTGTCTCCAGATCTATTACCTTGCAGCATCACTCTCAAACGAACACATTTCACAGTCAGCATTGCCACAGTCAAATGACTAACTCAGCTCTTCAATACAAACAACCAGTGGATTAAATTATAATTTATCAGAGAAATACTATTCAGATCTTCCCAAAACTGTATGGAGCCATCTCCCACATGTGGTCATATTCCAGAGGAGAACTGACATTGGATAAAGCTCAGACCTGCAGAACACATTTACATGAAAAAGAAATGCTGAAAACACCCTATATTTATGTTGGGAGATTCCACAGAGATCAGAATGAGTAACACTCCTGAGAAGACTAAAATGCATCTGAAATATAACCTCCAAAGCCCAGCCTGGCAGAGCAAGGTTACCATACACCCTACAGCCCTACATTGAGCAGCCAGCCTAGCCAATCAGCCACACCAACCTCGAGCAATACTGGAGCAAACTTTTAATGGCTTTGAAAAAGGCAACAGGCTATACAACACAGCCAGACAGTATTTCACTTACTTCATTGGTTTGAACAATGCTTGTCCATAATTCTGGAACGTCATGATCAGCTTCAGTTGGGTGCCTCCTGACTTCATTGCTGTGGGAAAAAGCAAAACCCCTTTAAAATGCTACATATGGATCTACTAACATTCAGCTTCCTTGAAATGAAAATGAAAGCACACACCTTTGCTCTGTACCAAATGCAGCACAGCGGCATCTGAGCACTAAGCAGGGCAATCCTAACTGGATAACAGATTATTCAGTGGTTGCAGAACAGGGGAGAGCTTTGTGCTGCTGGCCAGGACTGAAAATGGATCGTACTCTCTGACACATCTTTGTGTTCTTCAGCTGGTCATGGGTAGAACCATGGTGGACTCTAAAAGCACCCTGACTGAGGAGCAGGTATAGGAACAGCTTACTGGAGTCCTGTTTTCTCCATCTCCAACTACTCTGGGACTTCTTGCTAACAAGAGGTACACACCGGGAAGGCAGATAGGATGGTTTCAAAGCCAGCTGTAGCTGGGATTACGGTCCGATGCGCAGCAGACATCTCCTTAATTAAAAGTATGAGCAGATACTAGAGCAGCCTCTGATCTCTGCTGCGATTTTAATCATTGCTGCTGAGCAGTATGTAAATCCATCTCCTCTCTGCACAATGGAGATTTATCCAAAATTATCCACTAACTTTCAGGAGACCCCGCGTTGGTTGCCGAGGACAGCAGAGGTGTGCAGAGGGTCAGTGGCTGTGTGGGGAGGGCAGGGGCTGCAGTCCACTCCGTGCACATGGGTCCAACAGCTCAGACACTGAATTCACATCCCAGCTGGGAGCTAATGGGAATTTAAGACTGACATTCATTCATACCAATCTGTACAATTTGAACAATATCATGTTAACAGCCAGATTACAGTGTTTTTAAAGTCAGAGCCTTTTTTATTTTAATGTAAGAGTTCCTAAAATGCATTTTACTTGATGAAAAGGTTACTGAAAAAGGTAAATATATACTTTGGCAAACCAGCTGCTTTTTCACCATCTCAATCAAAACTGCTCTGAATAAATGAAATAACCCATACCCTAACTCTTTAACTCACTTCTGTGTTGGGAGAGTCATGACAGCCCTATCTGTGGGGATGAGTCAGTCCTTTCAAAACGCTTCCCACAAATGATCACATCATCAATCCCTTTCTTTGCAGTTCTGAAAAAACCTGTGTCGACTGGAGAACGATATGAATGTCAGGTTGCCTCGCTCTGTCAGTTTTGGCTTTGAGCTACCCTTGTTCAACCCACATAACCTGTACATCCTCTTTCTCTAAGCAATGCCACTGGCTGTACAACCTTTTTAATTGCTCCTCTCCATCCGTATTACTGGTAGGTCAACAGCTCTCTTTCAGCCCTTGTAATCCATGTTTTTGCAACAAAATGCTATGTAAATCTGGTCAGTGTGATTACACTTCCCTTAGAACAAAATCCCTCCTGCCTTGCTGTTTTGCTGACCCCTGCCTTCTCTTGCATTACCAGTCAATCCCAAAGGAACAAATAAATAATTAGTAATTAAAGGGCATTAAATAACTTGCACTGAACAGGTAAAGCAGAAGCATGTGGTTTTCATGTACCAAAATCTCTCTCTTGTGCAGAGCATGTCAGTTGAGGGAAGGATATAGGCATTCTTTTCTACCAAGCCCAGAGCCTGAAGGCAATGAAGAACAGCAAACATCCATCCCAAACCATACACATGCTGCCCCAGGAACATCACAGCCCAGCCATGCACTCTGGAAATGTTTCTTCTTGCTTTGGATAACAGGCAGGCAGCTGGAGCTGCCCTTGCCTCATGCCTACAAAGACCCACACAGACCCCCTGCTGTTCCATGAACATCCCAGCCCAGCTGCTGCCAAAGGAGCAGAGTTTGCCTGCCTTTTTAAGGCATAACCTGTAATTGCAACCTATTCGTGTGGGATGCCTTCAGTTAGGTCAGTAATGTATCTTGGGATCAAAGGGCAGAACTTTGTCCCTTCCATCAGATATAACCCTCCCTAGCTCACCAGTCTCAGTACAGCTGCTTGCAAACTGATCGCAACAAATGAAGACTGCATGTTTTTTTTTCTTTAAAATTTACATAATGTATGCTTTTTGGTTGAACTATGAATAGCTTAGGGCTTAGACTCTGGCTCCCTCTCCTCCCTGAGCCATATAAGTCCAAAATACAGCAAATATCCTGTAAGCCCATCACAGAAGTGGGAAGGACAGAGCCTATTTTGAGGTACAGCTGGGAAGCCAAGGCTTTGGGAAACCACAGAAATGCAAAGAAGAAAAAAGGATGTTCCAGCATGCCTATTTCTAAGCACAAAGTATCAGATGCATTAAGCTGACTGGTTTCTCAGCAAATTGAAGCCACTCGACAGATAATGATTTTGTTAGCAGCTGAACTCAACAGAGAGTGTGTCATCACCGAGAAGGGGAATGTATAAAGAAGATTAACAATTCAGCATAATTCTTCCATGAGACACAGAGGCCTGGTTTCCTGTCAGTTGAAGTAAGACAAAAGCATCTCTTGGTCTTTTTAGATCCATCTTATTTTATTGTCTTAATTGGTTGCAATAGTAGCCTCGACCCAACTGAAGTTTGGCTGGGATGCTCTCCCACTGCTGCTGCCAGGAGAAAACTTTGGGCCCTTCCAAAACAGAGGGTGACATCAATGGGAACAGCACTGCATGGGGCCTTGTGACAAAGTATGCTGGCAGCCATAGGCACTGTGGCCAATGCCTCATGAACTCCATGTTGGCTTCCCTCCATGTTCTCTAGGCTCCCAGACATTCCCACTTCAGCTAGTCACTGGACAGGCCAGAGGAGATTCAAAGATATGCAGCAAGTACAACACCTAATGTTCCCTTCCTAAAGAGAGGGAAACACGCGGTGCTGAGCCCAGACTATCCTGCTGAACTCCGTAAGATCCTTCATGCATCTCTAAATGAAGTAGAATGGGGAGCAGAGCCTGAGGAAGGTACCCAAATCATGGGGGTGGCAATTGGAGGAGAGCGTGTCTCACTGGAGATGACTCACCAGGACTTCCAAGCCTGATTACATTCCTTGACCCTTACTGTTATAGTAGAGTACTGGCTTTCCTCTCCTTTTCTAAGCTGTATTTCTTTCCTGCTCAAACCTCAGTTAAATACATCCCTTTGGTCATCCCAAGCAAACAGCAGTAACCACATCATCTTCCAGGAACTTATCCTGGACAAACAGTGTTTGCTTATCTGCAGATGTCCTTGTGCTGTCACCTACTGCCCATTAAGAATGTTTCTGAAGAATTCATAATTCCCTGGAGCAGAATACACAATTTTTCAAGAAACTGGAAGATGCTACGCCATTGCAATCTGTCTTGACTATGATCAGCAAGCTTATATAATTTTTAAAAGGTCTCACAATGTCATGCTGTTCTGATTCCAAAGGGAGCCTCTAGTCAAACTCTGATTTCATGTTTGTTTTTTTTAAGGTTTCTGAAGATACTGTAACAACAAGAGCCGCTCTGGAAAAGGAATACCTCAAATTCCCTCTTCTGCAGCATCTGAACATACTGGCACAGTGTTCAAGCCAAATCCCAATAGAACCGTTGCTATTTTACCTCCAGGCAATTTAAAATCTTTCTTTTTCCCCGAAGTAGAAAGAAAGAGAATGCAGCATTAAACTTTCCTCTTAACCCAGGGCAAGATCTTTTGGTTGTGATTAGAAATCTTCCTAAATTTAGGAGGCTTTGCAAAAAATCCCCTGAAAGATCCTTCTCCTGGAGTGTCCGACCAAAATCAATGAAATCAGAGAGATTCTTGTTTTCTACGATGGACTTTGAATCATGCCTTTAAAAATGCCTTCAGTATTTGCACCTAATGAGTTTTTTGACATAGCTACACACCGTGTCTGCTACTTCTTCCATCCTGTCCCCTCCTCCTCCTTTGAAAACTCATCAATATAAGACTTCCCAATGAATTCCCCTCCCGATCCACAGATTCCACCAGTGTAAAAGATACAATACCTATCATCTTTCAAGCCTGTTTTTATACCTGTATGCTACATGGTTTCTATCTCCCTCTTCTAAATCATCTAGTACAGACTCAGGAGAGATCCTATGATGCCCAGTGTGATTTGACCCAAAAGGAATTGATCTGGATTTCCAGTTCAGTTTTGCTGCATGATAACTCTTGCCCGTGTGGTTTTCTGATGGAAAGTGAGAGCTCCAAAAGGACATCTGAACACTTTGTTTTGGTTATCTTTGCAATGGTAATGCCTGAGCAACACGATCCAGTCAAAGCCTGGGATGTGCGAATGTCTGAAATAGATGTTCAGATCCATTCAGATCCTATTTTATAGATCAAGCTTAAATCTAGCATGAACATGTTGACTGATCTAGTGGGAGGTGTCCCTGTCTACAGCGGGGGGTTGGAACTAGATGATCTTAAAGGTCCCTTCCAACCCAAACCATTCTGTGATTCTATGACCCTATGACTGGCTTTAACAAGCAATACTCTGCCCCAGGCTAAAGACATGGCCCCATACAAGCTGTATACAAGAAGAGATTTCAAATCGAGTTCAAACCATTGTCATCTCTTAATTTGTTCTGGATCAGCCAATCCTCTAACTTGTTTTTTAAAGACCTTTCTTGCTTTAGTCAAGATAGTAAAGACTTCTGATAGGGAAGAGACCTGTGAAACCGTTCAGCGGCTTTGTTGTACACTTTAAGTCCTCTCTTTTCATCTGGAATTGCACATTTAATCAATCTGTTGACTCTTGGCTGATTCACAGTTTTCTTATACAGTAAATCAATGGTGCTACATTGCATTATGTTTTCAGCAGCACTTTTCCCTTTCCTTTGATGAGATTTTTATAATTTCCTTCAGGGCCAGAATTTAGGTTTAGTATTTATTTTCTACCTCTCTGTCTTTTCTTTTCTTTTTCCTAAGTTGAAACAGAGTCCACCTTGCTTAACTGCAGCACTCCTTCACTATATGAGTAATCTCATGTGCTCACTTCCTAATCACTGCCTGCACAAACTGAAGGCACTGCAGGTTCAGAAATGAACACAGTCAGCTATGTTTCCAAATCTTTCCAACCAGAGAATGTAAAGAATCAAAAACTCAAACCCAACTCACTCAACCCAGCGATACCAAAGCCTGTTCTGCGCAACCACAGTCCTCCAGCACAGCTCTCTGGGACAGGAACACTGAGAGATGAAGATCTACAATGCACCATGCCATATTTGTTGTTAAACTGCTGACAGCACCGCGCAATTATGCACAGACGCTTTGTAAATATGCAAGAAAAAAGCTAGCCATGGTTATTATTGATGCGTGCAATAAAAAAGGCAAAGGAAGCATGCAGTTGCTTGTGCGTGAGCTTCCTCTGCAAATTGGAATTTGGTACTCAATGGAAAACAATTCTCTCCAGGCTCCTATTTATGGCAGGGGGAAATTTTCACTGAATTAAATCAAATTAAGAGCTATCCCTTTATGCTGCTCAGAATGAATAGGAGCTATATCTGTTGATGCAGGGCACAGAACACATCCTCAGCTTCAAAGCTCTGGGTAACCTTGTCCTTTTCAAGGCCAGCTCTAGGTGTCACTGTGGGAGCTGCATGCGACGCTCCTTCCCATCCATGCTTTTGTTCCATTTAAACTTTAACATCAAGAAAATGTCACCTTGGTGCTCCCTGCTCTTGGGAATTGCTTCTGTCACCGTTTTCATTTTAAAACAACGCTGCACATTACGGAGCCGCGTGAGCAGTGCTGATAGATGGGGCAGGATCAATCTGGTCACCACTCTCCTCCATAAATAATGCAGAGGGAGCAGGGAAAGTGCGACGTGGTGAAGAAAGCTGTTCAGCTGCAGTTTGGATCTAATTACTGGAGGTATCAAAAACCCACACGGCAAATCGCCTAATTCTGTTAGAGCCACAATCTGAACGCTGGGAAAAGACTGGATAGAGCAATATCCCATTTCATCTAATGCATGTAAGCCTGGGTATTTAATTGTCCTGCTTACAAAAAGGAGCCTGAAGATTGGGTGCTATGACGAGTCCCATGTATTTTTACTTTCAACCTAGAATCTTTGCTGCTGCCTTAGAAAAAAAAATGAGCAGAGAGCAAAGAGGATAAAGAAAAACATAGTCCAATTGGAAAATACGCAGGAATATTCAAAAGACTGTGAAAGTCCTATAAATGTCCTTTGGTCAAATATATTACTCTTTATTAATCAGCTTACATGCTTTTGAATCCCTGCTGTGGCTCTGCAGTAAAACTGAAAAATGGCAGATGTTATTTTAAAACATATTTTTAAACATCCAAAGAATTTGCGACGGGAAATAAAAGATGGATTAAAAAAAGTATATTAGCAAGATGCTCTTCTTGCTTTGCAACCCGACCAAGAGCCCCCGAAGCCCCACAGAGGCTGTGGAAGCTCCAGCTCCATTCCTATCTGGCTTCTTGACCTGGGCAGAGGCAGAAGTCTCCTTCCCCCTCCCTGCTCAATGTTAGGTTGGGATTGCTGCCCAGTTCCCACAGTGACTGATACCTCTATCAAATGTACTTCATATTTCAGCTTATGGAAATAATACTGAACCGCTGATAGAAACCACAGTTCTGTGCTTTCATGTTGGGGCATAAGAGGCCCTAACTTGTTCAAACATTAGCAAAGAGACAATCCCATAGGAAATGGCTGTTAATCATCAGTCCTCCTCTGCGGGCTCTGGCCTTTTCTCCACATGGATCTCAAAGCTCTATCAAAACCATAATTAATGAAAACCTCATGACACATCTATACAACGCATTGGTGAAATCATGGCCTCAGGGAAGCCAATGACAAAACTTCCACTTACGTCACCACTGTCAGGATTTCACTCCTATTTTTTATTATAACAATGCTGCTGCTAGGTTAACTGAAGCATAGAGAGGTTAAGCAACATGCCCAGAAGCTCAAATTGAGCAAAGAGTGAGCACTAACCTATTATTTCTCCTTCCCATCTCCCTTCTTGAGCATCCCTACATCAACCTTAACCATCTCACTGCCCCGCAGAAGGGACACTCAGCAGCCACTCAATCCGAACCATGGCTGGGGCTGATGTGTTTTGTGTGAACCTCAGCAGCTGAGCCAGAGGGCAGTTTGGCTGAGCATCCCCCCTGCAAGAACCCGGGCACAGCCTGCTCACTGCTCGGGGCAGGGAGGGGCAGAGCACCTCTTCTTCTCTGCCAAAGGATGTGCTCACAGAGCAATGCTAATGCTGAAAAAAGCTGGCTCAGACCCCGCTCACACATCACTGCTACTGCAGGAATCACTGTGTGCGTGCGGGGCAAAGCACTGGCAGTGTGCTGCTGCCTGCAGTGCCATCTCTGAGCCAGAGACGGGAGAACACACGGCTTAACCATCACACCTGTGCTTCTTAGTTAATCATTCCAATCCAGAGCCGTAGGGACAGAGAACGAGCCTGTGTTTGTCCTCTTTCTCGAGCCCAGATGTCCCTCAGTCCCTGTCCCCCCACCTGCAGGGCACTATGCACTGCAGCAGCAGGCCTCCACCCCACAGAGCTCAGAGCAGAGCTCCCGGCCGTGCACTCAGCCAGGGCACAGCCATGCTTGCACCCGATCTCCTGGGGCATCCCGCCTTTCCCCCACCCCGGCTATCTGTGCTCAGCCCATTCCTGATGACCGAGGAGCTCCCTTAGTTCTGCTCAGAAGCCGCTGAGTTTCACGTGATGGAAATGTCAGCCGTAGGCCTACGGGTGCTATTCTTGCAGGGACCATTTCCTGCTGAAGCCAGGGGAATTCTTGCCTTGCGGGGTTAAAGACCTGGTGACCTCATCCTGCAGTGGCTCCGTGCAATCAGCACTTTTACAGAGCTGCTATTTCATGCCCCTGAAACAGACTTAGCAGCTCTGTGGTCAGCACAAGGCTCTCCATTTTCTCAGAGGCCGGTGGTTGTGCAGCTCTGCCCCTGCAGCCCACGGGCTGTGCTTCTTTAGCAGCGCAGGGCTTTCATTCAGACTGCGGGTTTTTTTCGCTCCCTGTGCAGCTCCGCAGCTAAATTCGAAGAGACACATGCTGTCATTAAACAGCCCCGGAGAAAAAAAAAAAAAAAACAACAACAACAAACTCTGTCACCTTGTTTAACCAGAGCCAAAGGCTGACAGGGGCACATCCCTGTTGTGGGTTTCCAAGTGGAACAAGCAGAGCTGCGCTGTGCCCAGGCGGATGCAGCCCCTCCGAGCCCCCACGCTCGATGCTCCCTGCATGGCTGCAGGGCTGTGGCTCATTGCTGCTCCCCTCCCTCCAGACGCAGCCTTTAATAATGACCAGCAAGCAGCAGATGCTTTGCTCAGGCAGGATGCTATCTGCTTTTGGCTGTGATTTTTTCATTAACCTTTTCTTCCTTTTTTTTTTTTTTGAACAGGGTACTTTCAGCCTGATAACCAGAGGACATCAGAAATGAATGGGGTTTGCCTTCCTGGCAGACTTTTCAATTATTCAGGTGATACAGAGCTGGCAATATCTCCTTATGTTTAACAAGGAAAATGAGCACAGAAGTCAGAAAGCAATGTTGTAGGCACAGAGAGAAGTCGTGCAAAACAGCCATTAATATTCAAACAGCAGCGAGATCTGAACTGCAGGCAAATAGCCATAAAAACCATTAATGCCCAAACATACCAACACTGGTGATCTTCTGGGAGACCAGGTCTTGTAGTAAAGCCTCGATTGCAGGGTTATGTCTGGAATACAGCTCGTACCGGTTGATGCCAATATGGAATTTTAACCAGTTTGGGTAGGAGTCTATGGAGGTTTCTCCAGTTGGCAAAAACTCTTCGTTCCCTTCATTATGCCTACCACCAAAAACAAACAAGGGGAAGAAAAAAAAAGAAAAGCCATAAATGAGGAGAAAGAAATAACGTTACAGTTTGTAGCAGGCACCAAGAAGTGGGGCTGGGGAGGGAGAGCCCTGCGGGTGGGGGAAGCTGGATTGGCACCTCCACTCTTCATGCCTGATTTGAAGCCCATGCAAGTCAGGAACAAAACTGACAGTGACATAACTGAGCGCTCACAGAGGCCCTTATACAGCTGAAACGTGGAGCTGCAGGGTTTATGTTGCATTATGTTACAAACTTATAAGTTCTTCTCTTACAAGTTGGACCCAAAGAAAAGCATCATCCTCAAGTTTTACTTAACAGAGCTGGGGCTGGAAGTAGGTTCAGCAGAAACTTGACCTGTCGGACCCAATGTTCCCACTCCTTCCTTTTAATCAGGAAGAATAAGAAGAAACCAGCTCAGCTGAGCCTGCTGCTAAAGAGTAACTAACGCGGGGTAGGTCACCCCTTCCTCAGCAGCACCATACTGATATGGAAAAGGACTGTGAGAATGACACGTGAGTGCTGCATTTCATGTTTGCTCGGGGAATTTGGGGGGCAAACACACAGCAGCAGCATTTCTCCCACTCAAAGGACCCCCATGCTTTTAGCCATCATTCAATCTTCTGACATTTGTGGCCTTTTTTCTTTTTTTCTAAGGGAAAACAGAACTTTGTCAAGTATTCCTCTTCACAGCTGCTTCTGTTAAGCCGAAGGGCCCGGACCACTGACACGTGCAGGGGATAGAAATCAGAGATATTTATCCTCTCCCTCTGAATGTTCAGATCCCGCTGGCTGCTCCGTGGCTTCACAGAGCTTTTGCACGGTACAATGCAGCTGTTTAAACACTACAATGTCAGCGTGTTTGGAAGAGGGTGCTGTTGGATTAGACAAGCCTTTGGATTTCTCACTCATTGAGATTTCCCAGCGTTTCTCACCAGCCAACAAACCATTTGCAGAGGCAATGGAGCGCTCTGAAGACTGGAGAGTTGCTGAGGTGCCAGGACACCGGGAATTAACTGAGGATGAAAACTGGAGCACCGATCAAAGCCCGTAGGCAGAACTTTGTGACATTAGACCTCACTTTGGAGAAAAGTGTGGCTACTGGTGGCAGGACGAACTGCTCAGCCCCTGCAAATGAGAAGGTGCAGGGCAGGGGGGGTGTGCTGTGCCTGAGCCCGGCCTCGCACTGCTTTTCCTCTAGCATCTGCCCTTGGCCGCAGCTGCAGGCAGCATCCTGGGGACCCTCTGCTCCCGGCACTGCTGCGTTACGTCCCGTATTCCAGGGCAAATGTGGAAGGAAAACAACCGCTGACGCCTGCAGACGGTTCCGCTCCCTTTCTCGCACCCCCGACACCCGAATGCCTCCCTTTAACCCCGAGCCGTGACACGAATTCTTCGGGAACACCGCCTCAAAAAGGCAGCGCCGCGCCGCGTTCCGCCCCGACCCCTCGCCCCCACCTCCCCCCCGATCCTCACCACTCGCTCTGCTCGGCCGCCCGCGGGTTGAACCTGATGTCGCTGTTGACATTGAAGAGGAGGTCGCCGTCGGCCAGCGGGGGCAGGGCGGCGCGGTACAGCGGGTGCTGGAAGAGGGCGGCCAGCGGCGCGGCGTGGGCGGGGGGCGGCGGGCGCGGGGCTCCGGGAGCGATAAGCCGCCGAGGCCGCCCCGCCGCCCCCCCCTCCCCGCCCGCCGCCGCCGCCGCCGCCGCGTCCCCTCCGCCGCCCGCCGCCCGCTCCGCCGCCTCCCGCGATTGCGAGGAGAGGTTGGAGGCCGGCTCGGCGCTGAAGTCCTGCAGGATCCGCAGCGTGTGTTTGCTGGGCCAGCGCGGGGCGGCGCGGGGCGGCGCGGCGGGCGGAGGGCAGGAGCAGCCCGGGCGGTTCTCGGCTCCGCGGCGCTCCAGACGAGGCAGCAGGTCGATCATGATGTGCATGGTGCAGGCGACGAGGAACACCATGAGGATCAGCACCCGGAACTTGCGGACCAGGAGCATTTTCATGGCCGGGAGCGGCTGATGAATTAGCGGGGGAGGGAAGGAGGGGAGGCGGCGGGGTCGGCCGGCAGCGGGCGCGGGTCTTCCGCCCCCCCCGGGGCTCCGGCGCTCTCCTGGCGGGTCGGGCAGCGAACGATCAAGTCAATAAAGTTATCTCCATAGGCGCCGCGACAGAAACAGGCTAAAAGCGATAGGTCCTCATTTCTCAGTATCATCAAGAACTTGGGAGGGGGGAAGGGAAAAAAAAAAAAATCGGGGAAAAAAAAAATCGGAAAAATGAGGCTTTAAAATCAATAGGAAAACAAAGCCAGCGGCATTGCGATATCTAGAGCCATCTGTTCGCGGTTTCTCTCGCTTTTTATTACGGGGATCACAACAAATAGGGAGAGCTGTTTCTGGAGGAGAAACCGGCGTCTGAGGCTGGCTGCGATTAAATCATCATCGTTCAAAAAACGACGGGAAGGAGGGGGGGGAGAAGAATATTAAGAAAACCTGTACGGAAAGGCGACAGAAGGAAAAAAATCATCCATAACGTTTGGCAGTGCAGGAAACGCTGACTCCTTCCTTTGAATGCGCCCAGTGATGCAGCAGAAGCGCTCTCCGCTCTCTCCCTCTCTTCTGTGAGACTGCTTAAGAACATTGGCTGCAAAATCATTTTCTCCGAGCGGTTCCAGTTCCTTCATCCATCGCTTTGTCCGCCGCTCGGGAGAGATGAGCGCTCAGCTGAGATCCAGCCGGGGTGGCTGCTGTATCCGAGCTGCGCTTTGCCTTTGGCGTGGGTTGGGTTTTTTTGGCTGCAAAACTGTCGGATGGCACAACTGCAACATAAAGGTTAAATATGGCACAGGAAAAAAAAGAAGGGGGGGGGGGGGCGGGGAGGAGGATTAGAGGAAAGAAACTAATAGAATTCGGTAGCGGTTCTTTATAGCAAAGAGGTCCCGGCTTTGATCTCTGCTGGGTCCTACAGATCTGCCTTTAGAGAAAGGAAGAGAGGAAGGGAAGGGGGGGGGAGAGGGGGAAAGGGGAGAGCTGCTTGGCAGGTGCAAGAGTGAAAACCTCTTTCAGCCACACTGGGTTCTGGAGACGGGTTGGACGGGTAGCTCTGCAGCTCCAGCTTCCAGTGGGTGTGTTAAATATTATGAGCGAGCCATGATTCCTGCCTTCCTCACGTCACAGTTAGGAGATTGGCTAAATAAACGCTACAGTGATAGTAACAGGAAAACCTCAACCAAAAGTGTTTTATTTTTTTTCTCCTCCTCTCCTCCCTCCTTCCCACCCCCACTCCCACCTCCCCCCCTTCATTCTACTGCAGCTCCAACCGGAGCAAGGAGAGGGCGTCTGTTCCACAAAGGTTTGCAAAATAAAATTAAAAAAATAAAAAAAAAATTAAAAAAAAAAAAAGAAGAAGAAGAAGCAGAAGAATACAATAACCGAGCGGTGGCTGAGAGGGGAATCTGCAATAAGGTTGCAAAGTGTTGCACGCAAAGCGCTGCGTGGAGCGCCGGTTGTGCTCCGTCATTGCCGGGGCTGCAGGGCGGCACGCGGCTCCCCTCGCGCCGTAGCAAAGTCCGGGCGGAGCGCCGTGCGCTGCTTCCTCCGGACCAGCGGTCTTTCTTTTGTAATCCCTCGTCCCGTGGGTTGTGATAATCCCGAGGTAATCTGCTCTCTGCCTGCTGCTGGCCCCAGGGCAGCGCCCGGCGGGTTGTGGGAGTGGGTGCTGGAGGAGGGGATGGTTCGCTGCGGCCGGGGTGGGGTGGTCGGGTGGCCGGGTGTGCTCGGGGTCTGCTGGCTTTGTGTGTGGCACGAGGTCCTGTGCTCCTTAGCGAGGCTCTATTAGCATTGTGTGGGGCTGCAGCAGGAAAGATGAAGGTACGTGCTTCTGCCCAGCCACCACCACCTGTACATGGAATGATAGAATGGCCTGGGTTGCAAAGGCCCACAGTGCTCATCCAGTTCAAACCCCGTGCTGTGTGCAGGTCGCCAACCAGCAGCCCAGGCTGCCCAGAGCCACATCCAGCCTGGCCTTGAATGCCTGCAGGGATGGGGCATCCACAGCCTCCTTGGGCAACCTGTTCCACTGCCTCACCACCCTCTGAGTGAAATTCTTTACATACAATCCTCTCAAAGCTGATTGGGATAGCTCGTTTTTCTCAGGATTAACCAACATTAAATATTGCCTTCCCCCCTTCAGAAGTATTTCTTACCTCAAGATCCATCCAGCATCGTTCCCTCACTGGGAGCTCCTGCAGAGCACACTGCGCTCCCCTGGAGCACATCCATGTGCTGACAGCAGCACTCTGCTCTGCAGAAGGGAACTCACAGCTTCTCTAAGTGGCAAAAAAAAAAAAAAAAAAAAAAAAAAGACCAGAAAACAAAGGTTGGACAGGGCCATCACCCTATAGACTTATGTGTGCCTTTGTGAGGAGCAAGACCTACTTGCTGTCTTGAGGGCCATTTTGGTACCAAGGTTCAGAGACAGTGCTTTGATATCCATTATGTCACCCAGGGCTCCTCAATACATGTGTGCCTGATGACAGCAGAAATTCCTGTGGTGGAACCAGAAGCAACGCTTCCATCGTCTTCTGTGTTTTCACCAAGGTAAGCTCAGCTAAAGGGCAGCTATGAGGATGATCACAAACTGTCATCACGTGCTGTTGCCTTCCACTGCTGCTCAATAACACATAGGTATGGTTGGCAGAGTAGTTTGGGCTGTGAGTTAACTGCTTTTCCATGCAGAAAGCTGAAACCTGACTTATTTAACCTAGATTAGAAAGTTAGCACTTTAGGTCCTCTGGGAAAAACACACTGCTTCATTTCAACTGAGGAACGCACCTCTACTGTGAGGAGTGTGATATGTAAGGGGGGTTCAGCAGGAATTACATGGAGAAGAGCACTTGGTTGCAATTTTCTACCTACCACTGGCTATAGCCTTTCTCCTGCTCAGCTTGGTGTGCTCTCCTTTGGGCCACCAGCTGGGCTGCATTAGCCATCAAAGCCAGGGAGACAAAAGCAGGCAGCTGGGAGCTGTTATGGCTGTGATGGAGGAGAGCAGGTGGAGAAGGTGCTCCAGAGGAGGTGAGTGCAGGTCATGGCTCAACTGTGTTCCCTTTACTATGGTTTGCTCTCACAGGTTCTGAGCAAGTTGCTTTGAGCACTTTGGAGGTCCCTATGAGGTAGGAGGGTGCAGTGTGTTATCTGTTTGGGGTGCCCCAGAAGGGCTTATGGAGTACAGGCTGTATCTGCAGGGTTCTCATCTTCCCCTCTGGCCTGAAGGGAAGTGGCTTAGCAGGCACCTGGGAGGTGGAAAAATACTGAGATGTGTGAAGTTAAACTTGTTTGAATATGTGCGGTATCTTGCAGAAACAAAATGCTGCATTAGGCATATTGTAACTGCATGTTATGTAAGGGAAGTGAGATTGGCTTTGATGTCTAATACAGAAAATTAAATGCAACTAATTACATGGCTTTCAAAAGGTGAAATAAAAGCACAATATCGTGAGCAGGTAAATGATTCCTTGAAATTGCTTGTTGTTCTCATCAGAAGGACCTTTTGTAAATATCAGTTATTAAATTAAGTATGGTTTTATCTAGATCTTATCTACTTAAGGGCTGAATCCTGTTCTGGACTTCTTGGTCCTTTTGTTCCTTTCAAGCAGTACAGATCTGTGTGGGAGTTGGAGGCTGCTTGTGTGTAGTCACTCTGCAGCTGGATGTTGTGGATGGGTTTTTCCAGGACTGAAGCTCCCCGGAGATGTGTATGAGGGAGAGCTGCTTAATTCTTTACACCTCTTTCAATTTCTTTGGTGGCTTTCAGAAGAGCTAAATCTCTTTTGCAATGTGCACTTCTTTGAGTGACTTTTTATAGTGTAGACAAAACACATATGCTACTCAGGGTGTTGAAATGCCAAGCAACACCAGCTAGAGAATCTCCTCTGAGGACCTGCAATAGAGTTATGACTCTATTCACCTGCACCTAATTGCTTTAAGGGTTGTTGTTCATCTGTGGTCCTGGCCTTTCTGGCTTCCTGGGAGTTACTACACCCTGGTTAACTTGGGCTGCCTCCTGGAGTTCTCCATTGCCATTGTCAGTCTGTGGGTGTTTTTTCCTTACAATTTTTCTCAGTATCTTTCCTGCTTTGGACTTTCCCAGCAGGGATGAGCAGATGCTGTTACCAGGATCAAATTTTCCTTTGGTCGTCTTAGTCAGTGCTGTGAGAAAAACTTTACAGGGGGAGAAAAACATCAGATAATTCTTTGTTTCTTGATTTCAGTATCTACAAATGCTTCGTCTCACAGATGACCATGCTGATGAGTAAAGAGACTCTTCTTAGTTCTGTAAATAGCACTTTGGGAGGGTAATTTGTGTTCCTTTTGGAGGTCCTCCAGGGCTGCTGAGCAGCTTGGAGTTTGGGCCATGCTGTGAACCTGAATGTCAGCTGGGAGGGCTTAGGTGACCTGTGACCAAGAAGGCACAGGCTGTGGCTGTGTGGACCTGAAGGGTGAGGCTTGAGTGCAGTCAGGAGCTGGGCTGCAGGTCAGTCCAGATGGGAGATTGGGCAGCACAAGAGAAGAGGAGCAGGCAGGGCAGCACAAACCAGAGAGGTTGAAGAAACAGGGCCAAGGGCCACCGCAGCTGGGGCAGACTCCCAGGAGCATCCCATTGCTTGCTGTGAGCAAGTGTGAGTGTGGTGCAAGAGAGCTTTGGTGCTGGAGCCCCAGCAAGGAATGGTTGGATTTGAGCCCTATCTCTGTGCCTTGGCACCTTCACTCCAGCATAAGCACAGCGTTTGATGGCAGGGGAGGTAACTGGCAATCAAACGTTTGCCTTTCCAATTTGGAGCTGGTGGGGGGAAATACCAATTTTGGTAACTGGAAAATGTAAACTGGGGTTGAACCTTGTTCAAATCTGCTTTTACCCACAGAACTGACTGATGCAGAGACGTAGGGCCTTTGACACTGCATGGTTCTGATGGTTTTCAGAAGTTGTTTACTTACTATTTTACCTCCCGAGATCCCAGACTCAGTAATGAAAATGTAAACATTCCTCCATATCTGAACTGTATGCCTTCAAATGGAGTTCTGCATGTGGCCAACAGCTTTTCACTACTGCTGTGCCGAGTTGGACCAGTGTTACTCCTGTAAGAGCAGTGCTATGTTAACAAAGAAATAACTTCTCAATGTCATAATATTCAATTAAGAAGTTATTGCATGCAGCTCATATTAATAATTTCAATAAAATCGAGTCCCTTGCCATCCACTTCTTCCTCTTTCGACTGTTGAATTAAAATGCCCTTTCTTCACTTTCTCTAAAGGATGTGAATGCTGTTGGAAATGTGACATTAAACCACTACAACCGCAAGCCAGGATTGCTTTGGACCTAATGTGCTTTTTCTGATGTTTCAAATTAGCACTTAAAGGCAGAACATGCAAAAATGTGTTGCTTTTATTTAACAATACAATCAAGAATTCAGGGGCAGTAGTCACACCCTGGCATTTCTTCATTGTTTTGTGCACAAATTAATAGTTTTTCTGCTGGGGAGATTTGTGCCAGAGTTGGCTCCCCCCCCACTTTGCCTGCTCACCTCACTGAGCAGCGACAATGGTCAGTGTGTGTGATAAAGCATTCAGGTGAATAAGCGAAGCGTGCTTTGGGCTGAGTAAACAGACCTGGCTATTTTGTGTTATAACTGCTTACGGCTTTCTGATGTAAAACCTGAGTGCAGCAGGACAGACCGCCAGGCAGGCCTGGCTGCATAGCTTCTGTTGATGTGGTTTTGTTGTTCCATTGAATGGGAAAATGGGGTTTCCTGTGTATTAACCTCCCACACTGTGAAAGTCACCTTTATTGCTGAGAATTACACCTGTTCTGCCTCCCAAACAGGAGGCGAGGCCGTCAGTGCTGTTTCAGTCTGCTTCTCGTTGATGTGTGAAAGATCAGCAGTACTTGTTTAAAGCAGTGTGATGTGTGAAACAACCATGTAGGTCTGTCTCTTTTAAGTTACTCGGATTGCTTTCCAGCCCAGGATTTTGTGAGTTAGATGATACTTTTGGTCCAGACCTTGACCAGTCTCTTCCCACAGCCTCAGGTGATGCAGTCCTTCCTGCCCATCATGGCTGACTGGAAATGCACTGAGCTGTGAGCTGGAGCTCAGTAGTGCTGAGAGGAGGCTTCCCCTCTTCCCAGCAGAGCTGCTGCTAAGTTGTCAGTGCTGGGCAAAGTGCAGCCTGGAAATGCACTGCTAGCCTCAAATGACTGCAGATTCCAGCCTCAGCTTGGGGTGTTTCTGTTCTGTAGGTTGGGATTCAGATGTTCTGTGTGACCCCAGGTGTTGCTGAGGGACCTGTTGAAAGCAGAAAACTCATTATGTTGGGACCAGGAAGGGGAAGGCTTTTCCCTGCCCCTTTGTTCCTCCTCAGCTGTTGCGGATCAGGAGTTAGCTCCTCAGCTGGTATCGGCTGGCCATGGCTTCAATGAAATGCCATCTCACTGCATCAGCTGAGGATCTGCTCCACAATGCTCGATTCTTCCATTGGCCGGAACAGAGGGCTGCCTGGCAGCAAGGGAACAAAACCTGGCATTGTTGTTGCTGGAGTGGTGAGGTTGGCCTGGGGCAGCATTGCATTTGCTCCAGTTGTTCAGGCGGAGCAGCGATCTTCTATATAGCTCCAGCAGCTCCTTCAGGTCCTTCCCGCAGTTGGAGGATGGCATGGAACGCAATTGTTGTTTACTTATCTAAAAATTATTTAAACTAACTCAGATTATCTCAGTTTTCAAGACTTAAAAGGGTTATCACCAAATATTCTGCATTTGATATGGACTTTGTGTTCAGGTAGCAGTACGTGGATCTTTTAAAAAGCAAGCCATGTTTTAGACCTGAATTAGACAATCATCTTGCAGATCCATTCAAATTGAGGGAGTTATGTGATCTATGCCCAGAGAAAATGCTCCCTGATGCTAAAAACAAGGTGCAGCACACCTCCTCGTGGGAAGGCTCTGTGTGCTGATGTATGCAGTCTCACAGCCACACTTCAGTGTGTACCAATACATGAATGGATTCACACATGGGGAGTTCAATTGTATACTGGATAAACTCTTCTGGGAATTCTTTTTTTGTTGCTGTCTAATTTGGATTTCTATGGATGTTTTGACTTCTTACCTTGAGCTTTTTTCCTCTCGGCTGGTTAAACTTTCAGTCTGATCATTTAAAAAAAAAAAAAACTGAGGAAGTTGGAGTAAACCACAAAGACATTTTAAGCATACCACAGCCTGAAATAGAAATTAAAATACTAATAAAGAAATCTCATGGGAGAGCCTTGCAGCCAGGCAGTGTAATGTGGGCTGTGAGTTCCTCTGCCCTGGGGGACACCAGGGCTCCTCTGGCTCTGTGATGCTGGGAAGTCACTTCAGCCCCGTTTCCTTATTAGGTGGGAGGAAGACCTGAGAGTTAGTGTTAATGAAAGTCAGTACAGGAGAGAGATGCTGATATTTTTCTGTCTCTTTTCTTTGGAGTGTAATTTGTGCTCTTGACTTCAACCTCTCAAGAAACTCAAATCCTTAAGAATACTTGTGCAGAGGGAAAACCTGAAACGCTGGGGCTCTGTGTGAGCCCTGGATGGAGAGGTCTCTTACACTCAGTGCCCTCAGGGCTGTGGGATTGCTCTGGTGCATAAAGGCTGTGTGATGTGACTGGGAATGCAAAGCACAGCAAGTCAGGGGCTTGCAAGAGCCCTTTGCATCCCTCTGCTCCCCAGCCCTGTCTGTCTTTGTGCTCCCCTCTGTGATTCTCTTGCTGCCCTTGCAGAAGTGCTTTCCTAAATGCTGATCAGAATAATCACGGCTTTGCTTCTGATGACTTGATATGAAAGCCGCTGAGAACTTTGGCTGTGGAGAATTCCTGTACAGTAATTATCACATAAGGAATCCCCATTTCCCAACAGATGATGACACTTTGTTCTCTAATCAAGCCTTGCCACAAAGCTCACAGCAAGCACAGAAGAGCTGGAGGAAAGCTGGTGCTTGTGAGGGCCTTGGAGCTCCCATCAGCCCTCCTTTTCCTTCCCGCTGCCTGCACTTGGCTCAGTAGGTGCTGGTGAAAAAGCTTTTGTTGCTGCTTAAAAACATGCACCTTTTGTGCTCCAGTCACTAACAAGTGTATCCCAAGAGATGAGCTTGGTGTCTGCTTCTTTCCTAAGGAATTTTGGCCCTCCTGGGCCACTCTGGTGCTGCTGTCACTGTGCTGAGTGTGGCTCCCAGCAGCCTGCACTGTTCTGTGCTCCCCATACCTCAACTGACAGCTCTGCTTCCTCTCTCCTTCCTGTCTGCAGGATGAGTTTTCCTGGAACTTCTTTGGTGGTGAAGATTTCCACTCTTTGATGCTGAATGTGTCAGTTTCCCTAAGGGATTTATCACACATTATCACTGTCTTGGTTGTTTTCCTACCGATGTGTTGCAATAATAAACTCTGGTGCTTAAAGGGAATTGTTTGGCTTTTGCTGCTGGAGGTGGGAGGATGTGTGTGGCCTCTGCTGTATGAGCAGCTGTGCTGTTACAGGGCGGGGATGATGTTGGGGTGCTGGAGAAGGATGCATTTCTGGCCATCATGTTTTCTATCAGACGCTGGGCTTCTCCTAGGGATGGAGTCAAACACTTGGCTCAGTTTAAGTGTCTGAGCTGGAAGCATAATTGCCACATCCCTTGTAAGTCAGACCTGATTGCTTTTGGGATTATCACTGTGGTCTCTTTCAACTGAGACTTCCACCCATAGGCTGTGATAGTACATCTCCACTGATCCACTTCTTGCAGATTTGGGAAGCTTTGAAGCCGGGCCCATCCTTTATTCTGCATTTGTGCAGCGCCCACAGCATGAAAGTGATGTCCTTGGGTGGAACAGTGAGGAGGAGGATGATGGGATGAGCTGAGTGCTCAGCCCCAACAATCTGCCAGGGAAAGCAGCTGGTTTTTTTTGTTTTGGTTTTTTTTTTACCTGCTCTGTTGGAAGATGAGCACTTCAGGCAGTTGCCAGGAAATGCACTGAGGTTCTAACTCCTGGGTGGGCAGTGCTGGGATGTTGGACTCACAGGGAGAGGGGCTTTGGGTGCAGCTTCTTCCTTCTCTGGCTCACTGAAGGTAACTTCTGAGAAATAAAGACACAAAAGATTTCCATGGGGATTTTGAAACCAAAGCTGTGCATATTAGTGTGCTTTGTTCTGTGTGCCTCCCAGCTGTCAGCAGTCGCAGTGTAAATGGACCTAGCAGTGCTTGGTGACCTCTGTCCAAAACAAGTAGGAACTTCTTGTTGGCAGTGGTGGTGAGGGTTTTTTTTCCCCCACAAGTTCTTCTCAGTGGAGTGGTCCACTGGTTTTGGCTGAAACCTGGACACAGGGATGTGGTGACAAGATAGAGAGTGCAGTGAGTAACAGGGCTCAGTCAATGATTGACTAGCCCATCTCAGCACCTTTGTTTTCTTTGCTGACAGAACACCACGACCTTTGTATGGGGAGCTGAGCCTGCAGGAGCCCAGCGCTGACCATTCTGGGTGTCACTGAAGTGAGCATTCCTTGTTATTGAAGTGAATTGAATTCTCCCCTTGCGAAGTGTTTCCAATTATCTTTTAGATCAATGTTCTGCACATGGCTGTCTGCTCTGATTTCTGTCCTTTCTCACAGGAAAACATGCAGAACAAGCCAGTGCAATAGCTGCTGACTCGTAAAATGTTTCAGGAGCTGAAGTGAAGTTAGAGCAGTGCCAGGTGTGGTCCAGACCTCTCAGACAAAACTGCCATAGATACAAACACAGACACTGTATTCAAACACTCTATTATACAGTGACTCATCCTTATGTGAATGCTTCTTCAAATGACATATCTGCTCAGTCTGTGGGAGCTTGAAGTTGAAGGGTGTGAAGGGGCTTTCTGTAACCGTGGTGGGAGTTCTGTCTTCACATTTGCTGTGTGAAGGAATCCTTCCCCATTCCCTTTCTGGCTGTCTTCAAATACAGGCTATGTTCATCTGGTGGATCACCAGTTGGGGCACAAGGGCTGGACTGCTCTGTGCCTTTTCCATAGGTGCTGCTCCTTTGGGCGCTGGTGTAGCTGAAAACCCTTGAGAAAGAGGCAAATAATTGAGATCTTCAAAGGGGCAATGCCATGTCCAGGGAGCTCCTTGCCTTGATGGGGTAGAGAACTGGAGTGGCTGGATCCTGTGCTGGAGGTGGCAGAGGAGGCAGCTGTCCTCAGCTGCCTGCTGGAGTCAACAGGAGCTCCGTTGGTGATCTTCAGCTTGGCAGTTTGATATCAGATGGCCAAGCACGTTGAACTGGGAGATTGGTGGAGCTCTTGTTGTGATGCCTGGGGTTAGCAGTGGGAATAGAGGGCTGCTTAGCCCAGCATTCCTAAGTTCAGTGATGGTGTTGGAGGCTTTCACAGAATACAAAGCTATAAAGGACTACAGTAAAATTCCAGTCTACAAATGGAAATGATGCAAGTAAACTGAGGACTGTGGGTGATAAATGAAGAACTGAATGTTTGTGTTTCTCTGATACAGAATAATGCAGTGAGTCTCTCAGTACCTGGTGGCTTCTGAGTCCACAGATAGCAAGCAAAACTTTAAGGAAAAAAAACTCTATGAAGAGAAGTAGCAGCAAATGCAAAAATGCTTCAAAGACAGAGCATTGAAACTGGTAATGTTGTTTTTTTTTCTAAAAAATAGACTTTAGGGAAAAAAAAAACATTAGAAGGATCAACATCAAAGAAAGAACAGAAGAAAATGGGGACAAATAAATTAAAGAACAAAATTATGAAGCAAAAAACATGATGTCTTATACAGAAGGACTGAAAATGACAGATGATAAGAAATAAAACAAGGGACTAACAGTGAGATGGAGCTTTGAGTATCATTAGCAGAGGTGCTCACAGTCCAATGTGAACACTTGCATCATACTTCCCATTTTTGTCTTTCGATTTATTGTGCTTTGCCCTAGAGCAGGTAATTACAGGTTCCTTGTGCTAATTACAGGTAGGCTGTGCCTTCTGCTCTGGTCTGTAGGGCATCAGTGCTGTGGGGAACTGCTTGGAGGCTGGTTTGCTGTGCTCCATCAGCAGTGGCAGAAGTGGACCGGGGGTCACAGGTGGCAAAGGGCAGAGCACTGCCGTGTGCTGGGTGTGGGTGGACCTGGTGTGTGTGATGGTGGGTGAAGGCTCGGTGAGGCCTGGGAGGAGGCTGCCTTCCCTGGGGAGCCCTGGAGATCTGTGGAGCATGACTGGTCCTGTCTTGCCACCTACGGAGCTGTAGAAGAATGTATGAAGTGCTGCTGCCAATGAAGTCATACGGTTATTTTATGCACCAAGGAAGATGCTGTTTCCCAGTATCTTGGCACACGCTCAGCACTTGAGAATGTGGTGTGGAGACCAGCATACAAACGAAGGCAATGAGGTCCTGCTGTGCAGCCCTGCAAACCCACTTCCCCTGCGCTGCTGCTCAGGGCACAGAGGCTGCAGCCTTGAGTGTGCTGCACACATACAGTGCGTGACAGATGCTGAAGCACGCTGCAGGGTGAGCACATCACAGAGGCAGTGTGAAAGTCAGAGCTTAATTGTGCCATTCCCCACCTGTTTTTGTTACAAACCTGTGGCAAAATGGCCCTTTCACTTCCCAAATGATCTCACGAGTCCACACAGACCCAAATTGTTTCTCTTGTGAAAGACTTGAGAGAACTTGACTGAAAACCCTCCCTGGTGCAACGTTCTTGGCTTATTCTCAAAGGGAGATGTTGGCATTGCTGCAAAGTACTTCAGGAGGAATAAGGATGCTGCAGGGCTGTGCAATACAAATCTCTGTCCCAGACAGCAGCGCTGGCAGCTTGCATGCCCTGGTAGCCTCTTTTCCTCCATCAAATTTATAGAGGTTGTGTTCTGATAGAGCAGCACTTTCTCATCTGCTTCTTCGTTGCAGTGGCAGCAAGGAAATGGGTCGAGGCTGCAGACGTGCTGTTGTACCCCGCACTGAGTGCCACTGGAGTAATTGAGCTCCTTGCTGACTGGCAGCCAGAGGGCTGAGAAACAGAAAGGAGTAAGGAGGGGAAAAAGGAACAGAGGCTTAGAAAGATGAGAGGCACAGCAGTGGTGATCACTTCTGAAGTCTCTTAATGGAAAGATCTGGAAAGTGACTTTCCCTTTTGCTTTTCTCTCCAGCCCCAGTGTTCAAAGGGCAGCAGCTCCGAGCGCTGCCAGCTGGATTCTCTGCAAGTGCTGTGCTTTTGGCTGGGGCAGACTGCTGCCAGCACGGGAAAACTTGTTCTGGGTGCTCAACGTGCACGTTTGCATTCTTGAAACCTAAGCCATACTCTTATTTAGTCTTTGAGTCATTAAAGAAAAAACCACGCTCTTTGCAGTTGTGAAGAAAAGTAGCAGAAAAGGCTTTCTTGGCACAGACATCTGCAAACTGTATTTCTACAAAAATAACTCCCGTGGAGGTTTAACCTCTGAAGGACACTCACATAAAATTAAACTGTATGTCTGGTAACACAATGGTATTTTCAGCCTGGCAATCCTGGCAGTCACAGGGCAGTAACACAGCACAGAATAAAGGGCACACCTGCACCCAGGAAAAGGATGTGCTCCTACCAGAGTCCATGTTAACCCTGCCAGCCTGTGTGACCATGGCCGTGTCACTTAATTTCATCCCATCCTCTGAAAATGGGTGTGAAATCAGTGCTGTATGTAGCCTGCATACAAAGATGGGGGATAAGTCACTGAGAGATGAAAACTTTGCCCTCAAAGGGGGAAGTGTGGAGTGATGTGCATCTGAAATGCTCCCTTCTGCTTTGCCTGGTGGGGGAGCAGACACGTGGAGTGCTTGCTGCTGGAGTGGGGAGAGCTGGTATGAAGGGAAGATGCAAAAAGTGCTCTGGTTCTCTTATTGGGGCAGAGTGTTGGAGATGGCATGGGAGTGATGGGCAGAACCTCCACCTTGGCTGTGGGCAAGCTAGCTTTAATTCAGATGTCAACAAAGGGGTATCCATGCATTGCGGTACTTTGCTGGAAGGCGTCAGAGTTCTTGCACATCTCTGCAGGAGTTGAGCAGGGCTCTGCCTGGGCTGGAGCTGACAAGTTCTGTAGAACCATCCCTTCTCACGCAGCTTCCTGCTCATCTGGGCATCTCTGCGTCATGCTCTCCTGCCCTGCAGAGCTCTGTCTGCTGATTGCTATGGGCTGGGACCTGTGTGTGTTGGATGCTGCCTGTGGTGGAGTTGGCCTGGGCAGCCAGATGTGCTTATGCTGATAGTAACAGGAGTTGCTGTGTAAGTGAAGCTCCATCTGGGTTACTTGCGTCAGCCATAGGGCATTGGCCCTGCCTTCTTGCTGGGCAGGTTATGTAATCACATCAGAAATCAAATGCCTAACTTGAATTTCACCTCCTCTGAACATCTGGCCATTCATGTTTTGGGCTGGCTGATTTCACAAGGATCTTGGTTGGAAATTGCTCTCTATGTGTGTATGGCATGGAAAACAAGGCTGAAAGGTTGCCAAGACAATGACCTGGAAATTCATTTTCAAATTCTAATGGCTATCGTGTTTTCTCTGTTTCAGCTCAGAGACTTGGTGAGAGCGGTGTTGTGTTGAGCTCCCAAGCCCTAGTTCAGCACCTGCGTAGAAGATTCCCTCTTCTCACTGCTTTGCCACCTTGCCCTGTGAGGAGGCACGGTGTAACCCAAGGGCAGTGGTGGCTCTGGAAGGAGTCCATGCTGCATTGCACGGAGCTGGTATAGAGCTGCTGGCAGGGTGCTCGGCTGTGCCCTCCTGGCATTTTAATTTCCCCTCTTCCCTGGGCTCAGGTGGTCTGACCCTCCTGCCCTTTGGGTGTGGTCTGATCCTCTTCTGTTCTTCATCAAGAACAGATGGTTTTGCTGGAGAACAGTCAGGGAAGCGATGGCTGCTTTGAACTTGCTTGCTCCATGTTGGCAGGTATTTTGGCAGCTCTTTTCTGCTGGAGGCTTCTCTCAACTCACGTTCTTTTGAGCTTTGCTTGAGATATCAGCTGGGCCCTGGTCCCTGTTCCTTCTACAGCCTCAGATCCCCTGCTTGAGATGTTGAAGTCAATGGACTGTATGTCACAGTAACAACACATAACACAAAGGTCTCATGGCAGTGTTCTTAATGTTTTTAATCCAGAGACTGAATGAGTCAGGCAGTCTGTTTCTTCAAGACCCACCCCCGTCCCCCCCACAGCACTTTCAGCTGCACTTCTTATTCTCATGGGAGGTGGATGCAATGCATGCACCCATGCATGTAAGGCAGTGCTGTGTTGACCTCAGCCCATGAGTTCCATGCAGGATGCTGGCTGGCAGCCAGATCAGTAAATGGCTCTGATTTTTTGATGGAGATCAAGAGCACAACAGATGTACTGTACACTGAAAAGAGTTAAAAATAACTGTTTGCCATCTCTGTGCTTGCCTTAAAACAGAATACCCAACATACAGAGGGGTGGTTGTTTGGCATATGAAGATGTCAACGTTAATAATTGCCCCTGCTGCTTCTGAGAGCTTGCCAGGCTTGTGCAAGGGGCCTTGATGTTAACTACAAGTTTTGCAGGCAGATTTTTGCAAGTGTTTTGAGCTCTGTGAGTGCTGTGAGAATCTACTTGTGTTGCAGCAACTTGGGAGAGAAGTGGTACAAGTACATAAACTCCCACCCCTGTCCTACCTAGAAGGTGGGAGCTTTGGGATTTGCTTTGCAGCTGGGATAAAGAAGTCAGGGTCACGCAGCAGACTTCTCTATGGCTGGTACCAATTGGTTCTCATTACAAACCCCAACAGCTAGCTCAGCACAGCACAGGGGATTGGCTGCATCTGGCAAAACTGGATTAATTCCAGTGTGCTGCATAACTCCCAGCTGGCTGCGATCCTTGGCAGAAGAGGATTTCTCTTTAAGAGTTAATTTGAGTGCTTGCTCAGTCCATATGTATGTCTTCCAGTGTGGCTGGCTTAGCTTCAGCTGTCAGATGATGGGGGGCCTTTCTGTACATTGTTCTGACAATACACTTTTGTGTGCTGGTGTAATGGAAACACTTTCTTCCTTTATTCATGTTATATTGTGGGAGAGCTTCATCTCCTCTTCATGCTTCTGCTCAGACACGCAGCACTTCTGTGTAGTCTGTGTGAGAATGCTCCATGGAGGCTCTGTGTTAAGGCCCAGCTTACCTGGAAGGCTGTTTGTTTGTTTAAGAGGAATACTGCTATTTCTGTAAGCTTCCATTCAGTGCATTTTTTGGACGCATTATTCTTTAATTAAAAAAAAAAAAACCTTTCTTAGAATACTAAAAAAACTAACAAGACCATTGAAGTGCCATGAGAGTTTAGTGATGAGTTACACCAGAGAAACAAACCTTGTATCTTCCATCATTTGTCTGGTGTGCTGGCCAAGCTTCTAATTTAGCAGTGCCCAGTAGTGCACCAAAGTGAGTCATGAATTCTTCAGTGTAATTACCACGCAGTGCAAACCAAGGCTGCAGAAGTCTGAACCTCTTCCTGTCTGTTGTCCTTCCCCTCCTACTTGCTTCTCAAATACAATGTGCTTTGCAGGAAGGCTGTGCTTAGCATCGCAGCTTCAACTCTGTTTGGAGCTGATGCAATTAAAAACCAGGTTCTGATTTACTGAGTAAATTCCTGTTTATCAGACTGTCACAAGAAGGAGAAATGTGTTTTTTTTTGTGTATCTGGAGCTTTATTTTTAGGGAACATACCCTGGCAGAGACGGCCACGGCAGGGTTGCCTGGATGTGAGATGTCTACATGGTGGGAGACGTTCTTGTTGAGGCTTTAAAATTAGCTTTTCCTTGAGACTGATTTTTATATCCTCCTGTTTGTTGCCTGCGTGTTTTGGGAAACGCTCATGGCGTCAGGCAGTTAATGGGGTGATTGGGAAGACCATGTGTTTGCTCATGATGTGACCCCCATGAAGGACTCATTGCAGAGGGGTCCCAGTGACTGTGTGCGTTGGTACATCGTGAGGATGTCCCTGCAGCCTGGGACTGCAGAACTGCAGCTGTGCCTTTGGCTGGGTTCACAGACTGTCTCTAACTTTCACTTGCTTTGGAAATGTAAGTGCTCAAATTGCTTCTAAGTGAGTACAGAGTCAAAATTCTTCATAAATCCGCTATTAAAAAAAAAAAAGCTCTCAGGAGGAGGTGGAGTATCAAGGACACGTTCTGTGGGTCTGGTAAAGGACTTGCAAATACAGAACATCCTGAGTTGGAAGGGACTCGTGAGGGTCATTGAGTCCAACTCTTGTGCTCCAGATTAATTCTTGTGCTTTAAAACTCTATGATGTACATGCGAGAACACCTTCCAAAAGAGTTTACAGCCTCGATGCAGGTGTATATCAGGAGGAGATAGCACTGAACGAGACATGCTTGATGTGGTGTGCCACACAGCTATGCGAGAAGCTAAAGTGATCATTGGAGGAAGGGGGGGGATCAATGACTCAATGAGAGCTGTGTTGGTTGGGAAGCGTAAAGGGGAACTGCTGATAAAGGGCTTATGAGAGATGAGGCAAAGTGGATCAAATCCACGAGGGTACTCCAGGCAGCAGGACAGCATGAACAATCCCTGTCCTACTCCCTGTAATTATAATAGCTGCCTTGGAGAGATGGGTTCGGTCTAAATGCTGCATTACTTTGATTCTGTCAATTAAAGTCTGATGCGATTAAATGGAACCCCTGCTCGATGTACTCGACACTGCAAGATGTTGAGGAGACTGGCCCCAATCCAACAAAGCACTTAAGCCATTCCATTAGCCCAAATGGCACTACCTGTATGCTTAATTTTAAGCACGCACTTAAGTGCTTTGCTGGGTTGGTGCCAGCGTGTGCAATGGCTGGCAAGATCGGGTTCATAGCGAGCACTGAAACCTCGCTTTGGTTTTTGCTCACATGAGATCTGTGTGGTTTCACTTATTGCCTCTTAGGCCAACTCTTCAAGTTAGGATTTCAATAAAGACAAGTGGCGATTCTGAATAAGTCAGCACCTGAAAGTGCTGCACGTGCAGAATCTTTACAATGCCCGCTATCAAAACCTGTTCACCTAGAGTAGTGCCAAATGGAGCCCTTCCAGTTAGCAACACTAAAGCATCTGAGCTGATTAAGTACAGAGTCTGACACCACACGACCTGCGAGCGTTGTCTGGGAGCAGCTGAAGAGTATTTGCAAGGGCTGATGTTCTTGACTGAATGAAGTCTGCATGGCCAGATGCTTAATGCTGTTCTTGGATCAAATTGAGCTATAGTTTATACATAATTGTGTTAAAAGTGTATCATAAAATATCATAATTATTATCACTTGGTTTATATGCTCTTCTCCAAAAACCCAAAGGCACTGTGGATTCAGAAATAAGCACATTCACAGAGTCTGGAAAGATGGAGGTCATACAGGTGCCAGAGTCTGCTGAGAAATTTAGAAATGATTTATTCTAAATTAAAGACAATGGACTTGGAAAGGACCTCAGGAGGTCAGTTAGTTCATCTGTCTCTTCAAACCACCAGCACTGTACTTTCCCCGGCCTCCCTAAGCTATCTATTCCAGGGCAGAAGTATTTTACCCTTAGAAAGTATTTCCTGATGTCCAAATTGAGTTTCCCTGGCTGCAAGTGAGGGAATTATTATTTCTTGCCTAACCTGCCATGCACATGAGGAATAGATCCTTCCCTCCCCTCTGCAGCATCCCATCACAGCAGTCTTAGGGCACTGTTATGCTGCTGTTTCTCAGCATGAGTCTCTTTTCTCTTCCTTCATTCTTGTAATTATTTATGCTCCTCTCATTTCCAGCCCTCTGGGATTTGGCCCTCAGAAATACCCATGAGGGAATAAGAATGAGTTTGAGACTGCTCCCAGCATTTAGGCCATCGAGTCTGATGGGCAGAGGGAATCCTGCTGCACTGCTGTGCCATGCATCACGGCACAGAGCTCCCAGTTCCTGTGCATGTGGCTCATCATTTGAGATGACCTTCTTCATTAAAGAAATACTTCAGCAAAAAGACAGTTTGAACGTTTTTTTTCCTTAGCAACAAGAGATGCAGGTGAGAAACTTGCTGTCAGATGCTGTGCTGCTGCAAGCTCAGTGTTTCCCCAGGGAAACCAGGTCCTGACTTTGTATTCTCACTTTCCCTGTGACCACTATAGCTCTTTGCAGAGCCTCAGTTCTGTCGCTGGATGTTGGGTTTGCAGGGAGGTGGGCAACAGGCTGAGACAGAGCAAGCAGAGCACAAGGTGCAACTCTGCAAACCTGGGCTGCAAAGCCCTGCAGGAAGGATGTGACAATGAGGGGTAGGAAGAGAGAAGGGAAAGCGGCTCCTGGAAGCGTTCTGCACTGATTCGGCTCAAACCTGTGAATGCTTCCAGGCTGGGGTACTTCAGTACCGTTATTTCTATTAGTCTCAAAGCACCCCAGGAAAATTGTGGCTTGGGAAGCACTCCGGTGGCAGCAGCTGACAGCCACGTGGCTGCAGAGCCAGTTATATTTACAGCCCTGGTGCAGATGTCACCATTCGTCAGTGGGCACAGCGGGCAGCGTGGGGTGGGCAGAGGGCTGCTTTGTTGCTGCAGAGCTCGGGGTGCTAAGCAGGGAGCTGGGTGGCTGTGATTATTAAGATGTAATCGACGTAAGGCGTTATCGTTAAGGCAACTGCTTCCACCACCTTCAGTGAGAAACTTGGCAGTGTAACCGTCCCTTTGTTCTTTCATTTTCTGTGTTGGGAAATGGAAGCAGGCAAGAATTCCAGGAGCCTTTCTGTGCTGCATTTTTGTTGCTGCCCAAAATATCACAGAAGTACTTCCGTCACGTAACTTCGGTTAAATTTTCCTGGAGGAAATCCTTCCTTTGGCTCCAAAGTGTTCCCATAAATTAGAATTGGGTTCTTACTTCATGGAGGTACTTCAGGAAACTTTTCCTTAAGCCTTGCTTGAAATGTATACCTTCTGTTCTCAGGCAGCCTGCTTCCTTTTTAACTTGCTTCCTATGCGGCAAATTTGTTTACTGGATCTTATATAATTTATTTTAGATCCTTCTTAAGAGCTAAGGATTAGGAAATGATGGATAATAGCAATAAAGTTGGATCATGTTTAATATCTTACATGCTTTTCTCCAACAGCAGGTTAAATAGCGACCAACCCTTACCTTATAAAGCCTCATTTAAACCTAATACTCAAAGGTAAACACTACAGGAGTTATTTAACACTTTTGTTTGACATTGACTTACAGTGTTTTCTCAACTGAGGAAAATGAGGAAAACTGCACTGAAGTGACTGAATTCCATTATCTCTGATTCTGCTCTTTTAAAAATAGATCTCTTCGCCATTTGTCTAAATTACTCCCTTGAGTTTGTTAACCTTTGTAATCATACAGTTTAATTTTATCTTGCTTGACTCAATTTGTATAGTAGACTTTGGACAATGTCTTCATATTTTGAATTAAGCACTCTGGAAGTCCAGTGTGGTCTTCTGAAGTGCTTTGCTAATGCTGGATTTGGGCTGCTGGAACCACAGCAACACTCAGTCTTGCTATTTCCATTGGGAGATCTCAAAAATCTCTTGGTAGAGGAAGACTTTTAATTTTCAAAATGAAGTGAACTGCAGGGAAATGAAATGACTTGTATGAAATAACACAGAGGATCCAGAAGTCCTCGTTGTCACTGGCAAGGCCCTGTTCAGGGGACTAGGTGGATGCCGTGGGTGTTTTCAATATCAGGCATGCACGTGGCGATAACTTCTCTCCATGTCACGAGGCATGAGGTGAATTTCACGAGGTGAAATTCAGGTCCAAAACAAGTCCAAAAAAACATTCCCACCATCGTTGTGTGGAGCCCTACAACCCCTGTAACCAGGGTTAAGAATGCTTTCTGCTACACCATGAGGAATGCGAATCTTGTTGCTAGAAAAATAAGTCACTTTGGCACTTGTTTATTATAGCTAATTGCACGTACACTGTTTTCTTAACGGTTTCATTTCCAGCTGGGAAATATCTTAGAGAAGAGAAGGAAATCATAGGATCAATATTGCTGTTCACTTAGAGCAGGCAGGATGTTACGACTCATTGCTTGGCTTGGAGTGTCTAGCTCCTGGTGTAGGGAAGAGTTTTCTTAGGGCTGGGACTCCCCTGTGCAGGAGAGCTCATCCCCCTCCTTTCAGTGCTGTGCCGGAGGGGAGGAACTTGCCTGGATCTTTTTCCCCCCTCCAAAAACAAATTGTCAGCTTCATCCCTGGAAGTGGGTCAAAAGAGAGATGCTTTTTTTCATTAATTATTACATAGGAAGCCAGATTAATTCTTGCAGAGCCACCTTCCAGCTCTTAGGGTTGTCTTTCAGCCATGCTTTGTCAACCAGACAAAGCTCATCACTTATGTAAAGCCCTCATGAAGAATACCCAAAATAAGAATAATACTTCCATAATGAAATAACAAGTCTTGGCACTTCTACAGCAGCAGCCAAAGACTCAGCTGCCATCAGTTTCACTAAGAGGAGAAAACACTAGAAACAATTGTAGCACAAATAATTGATGAGAGAAAAGCAGGATCTCTAGCTGGCTGCAATAGACATCTCTGGTCTGCTTGGTTCATCTACTGCAGGTAGGAGCCCTGCATGGTGATTAGGAAAGAAAAATGTTTGGGGCAGAACAGAACGTGATAATTTTCCTGGTGGATTGAACAGAAATTTCTTTTCAGGTGGATAAGTGGAAGAAAAGGTGCTTTTATTTGAACAGTCATGTTTGGGGCATCAGACACAAGCAGAGAAAGCTCAGTGGTCTTCAGTGGGACAGCATAGGGCTGGAAGGCACCAGTAGGACCCTTAACAGTAGCAGCAATGGATAACTCAATTTATCTGTGCAAGAAAATGAGTAAATAACAGCAGCGTCCTAAGAGTTATGCCTAATGTTCCTTAAATGTTGATAACTTCATATAGAATTTAGCATGCTGGGCTCTTCCATCCCTGGAGTTCCTTCCAGATGGGATAGCAAAAGCTGTCAGTGCCATCGGCGTGTGCTGGAGTGAGCAGGGGAGCTGCTAAATGATGCCTGCTTGCTGCCGAGCAGCTCTGTGTTAGCACAGGGCTGCAGAATTGCACCATTCATCACTAGTGAGCATTGTTTGAAAAGATCATTTAGTATCTGTCAGGGCTGCTGTAATATTTTTTGGGTAAGGAGTTTAAGTGGGGAGATGCATGCATGTGCACTTCTGATTAATTGTAATTGTAATCTCACATAGTGCGCTCCTCAGCCTGACATTCTTAAAGCAAGGGTAGGTTGGTTGATTCCTGGAATTAATTATAATTCAGATTTTGGAGTGTGAAACGGATAGAGAGCTTTCTATAAACCCCTTAGCCACAGTTAGAATGTGGTCTGATTTATTATATGCTTCTACTTTGCTCTGCTGTTTTGTCATGAAATCTTTAGGAATTTATTGTAGGAAAATAACTACTTTTTGCAATCTTTGTGCAAGGAGAAATTGGTATGTTAATTGTATTTTGATAAAGAAAAACAAAGCTGTGCAGGCCTCTACTTCTTGGTGGTAGACCTATTACACTGATATTTTTTTTGTAATCTCCCTAATTCAGAGAGAGCAAGAACAACTTCTATCTGCATGAATTCCTTGAGAGTTTTTAGCCATTTCAGAACTAACATATGCTGGGATATCCTTTATTTCCCCTCCCCTGTGGGAATAAATGAAAAATTCCCAGTACTTCAACTGGCGTGGTCTTCCTGTGCTTCCCCTTTGAATGCTGGATTTACGAATGCTGCTCTTTGGACATCCTCAGGAGAACCTGAGGACAATGGCAGCAGAGATCCTCACTTCCCAGTGTGGTGAAGACATGAAATAAAGACACAGCTGCCAACAGCAGTAGCAGCAGGATTGCTGTCTTAATCTGAGTTCCCTTTAATGTGCGAACACAAACGAACACTTAGCCATGGTTAATATTAATGAAAAAACCTTCCAACTGAGAATTGCAACACAGTGATATCTGAATGCTGCGAAGTCGAGGAGGAGGAGAAATGCAGTGAAATGCTGTCTGGGCTCCTGTAGGGTAGGTAAGTTGCGTGGTTTGGATCAGAGTGAATGTTGGCAGCAATGTGATGGGTGTTGGTGCATATCCACACGGTGTCAAGCTCAATGGGAGCTGCAAGCAGGAACAATGGGATTTTGTCATCAGGCCTTTCCCTGTTGGCTGGGGGAGATAAGGGAGCCTTTCCCCTGCTTGTCTTCAGCAGTAGATAAGATAAAGATCTTTATGAGATAAAACCCAAGTGCAGCCGGAACTTGAAAGAGCCATTTCTGAGGAGACAAACCTGAGCTGGCATCAGTTTGAAAATGAAAATAGTCTATAGATTTATGCTCTGTTGTACGAGAGTTACGGTTTTGGTAGTAAAAGCATACCCCAGTTGTTGGTTCCAGATGTGCATTCTTTTGGAGTCTGCAGGGCTGCACAGAGGCATCACCTGCAGGTTGTAATTCTTTCCCTTGGATTTTGGAGGCTGGGGAAGTTCAGCTGCTTGCTCAGAGATGGCCTTCATACCATATTAACATGCGTGGCAATCATTTGCAAAAGCTGCTGACCTCAGCAGGCTGCAAGGCTTGTGTCTTCCATGGGTGAGTATTTCTTGAACTTCTGTTTTGTAGTGAGAGGAGGATCTCATGCAGCTCTGTCATTCCTCAGCATTACCCATCAGTGCAGTGATGGCATTCCCAGTTTTTAGGTGAACTCACAACGGAGTGCTGGGATGTCCTTCTCCTGGAAGGTTCCCTCTTTGAAGCAGAAACAGAGGAAGAGTTCAGATTATCCATTTTTTTTTCCCTCCTTTCAGATTTCTTCCCATTTCCTCCCCCCTAATTATCTGCATTGCTGGTCTCTGTGTATTATCTACCTCACCTCTCTCATGAATATAATCTCTGAGGACTGTGCTAACATGTTTTGCCTTCTGTTCAGAAATCCAACCGGTGCATGTGCAATATTCTAATAGCACATACAGGGCGGGCTGTGTTCTGAGGCTATGTGATGAGCTCTGACTGAAGCCCCAGGGACAGATAACCCAGATACAGCCCTGGATTCCTCCAGTAGCTCAGTGGTAATGAACCATTCATTATGCGAGTGCTGGAGCACCTCTGCTTTCTTTGATTAATGTTATGCAAAATATAATTTAGGTGTTCCACCATCTGCTATTTCAGGGAATATTTCCCTTCTAAGTGAATAAATTCTTTTGTCAATAACCTGGATAATGCAGTTTTCCCATTACCCACATTCCTGGGCTTTCCTCCTCCTATAGCCTGCAGGGTGCCTCTGTGGAGGGTGAGAGTTGCAACCTGAAACCCAGAGCCAAGCGTAGAGGTGAACATCTGAACACTGAAACAGAGACAACTCTCTATTAAACATCTGTATGGAGGGCCCCCATTGAAAAGGCACAATGGTCCTTTAGTGGAAAGAACCAGAGGGATCTCCTGTGCAGAGCAGAGGGGCAGAACGTTGGCTTGCTCTTGATTGGGCTGGATGGACATGTTTTGGGCTTACTGGAGTGCTGCAGCTCCTTATGCTGATGCCTGGCTGTCAGCAGCTGGCTGGAAGAAATGAGGCACGTGGGCTCAAGGCTTGCTGAAAGCAGCTAATTAATTGGGCTGAAAGCACGAACCAAGTGGAAGGATGTGCAGGTATGAACATCAGGTATCTTCCACAATGGGTTGTAATAGAAAGTGGCAGAATGTGCTGGCAATAAAACATAAAAATGAAGTGTGTTCATTAAATCTATTAAGCTCAATTAGTGGAATGAAAGGTGCTGTATTGGTTGCAGCTAATACTGAATTCAAAGTTTTTTTTTTAACACTAGTCATTAAAAAATTGGCTTAATCTCCTATTTAAAATCTGTTTGCAATATTTGTATTCAGGGCCATAAATAATGAAATAATAGTATGAGTTACTTAGCATTAATCACCCCTCTCTCCCAGTTGCTGGAGTAGGATCACGAACACGAGCCCTGCAGTTCCCAGCAGCCATTCTCACTGCCTTTGTGAGACCTCTCTTTAAAACTCTTTTGTATCATCATCCCCATCGAGGCAGAAAAGGAACAGGGTTATATTGTATGTATTCCCTTCCAAAAAAATCTGTTCTTGAATGCTGACCCATACTTTACTTTTATATTTACTTACGCTTTTATTTACTTACATTTACTTTCATTTGGGCTGTTCCCAGTTGGCTGGGGAATGAAGCCCTTATTGGAGGCACGCATACAACAGCATCCTTCTGCTGAAATAGCTTGTTGGCTCAGAACTCACTGAGCTGTCCCAGCAAAAAGACTTCTATGGGTGTGAGCTGTGTATCCCTTGGGGTGTGCATGGTCAGGATGTACCAAATCTTCCCTAATGCAAGCCAGCCCTGGGCTTGGGGCAGTCACCTGCACTGGGGCAGCCCGATGGGCTCTGTGGTGTGAATGTGGGATCAGAGGGAGCATTGCATCAGCAGCCCTGGGCTCTGAGGCCCCACTAAAGCGTTCCCCACTTCTGGCAACGTCAGATGAGGAAAAATTTGGCTTGCAGAAGAGAAAGGTTTGAAACAGCTCTTGGCTTTTGGACCTGGACTCCACCCTGTTCTGTGAGCGCTGATCTGAATGTGAAACTGGACAGAGCGCAGCTTTAAAAGTCAGGGTGAGACCTCAGCTAGGGAAAAGCTTCTTGCCTTTAATTACGCTTTCCATGCTGGTCTCTTCCTCTTGGCAGCTCTGAGTGCAAATGCTGCTGGTCCTGAGCAGTGTGCATTCCCTGCCTTGGTACAGTCAGACTTCTTGCATTTGTGTCCTAGTTCAGCTAAAACCAAATGCAATGGAAGGGGGTTTTGTTGGTGTTTTTTTAAATGAGCAGTTGGGTTCCTGCTGCTCTTTAGGAAGCCAGACTGTACCTGCTATATATCATTTTAAATATCTCCTGTTTCATATTGATGGTTCACTACAGGGAAAAAAACCTTAGTATCGCTTCTGCATCTTCATCTGAACTGCAAAAACAGAAGAGGGAACATCCAAGGGGTTCAGACAGCCCCATCTCTGTAAAAGGATTGGATAAAATCCTCATCTGCTTTGTTTAAATGATTGGTACAAACAAGTTCCCTCCTTTTCCTTTCAATTGTATGAAAAATGAATAAGCGTGTATGCTTTCTCCTTCCTTTAATGGTGCTTATACAGGGATGAGAACTGTGGTTTACACCAACGTAGAAATGGCAACTAAAAAAATATAATTTCTCTGTTCTTGCAAGAAAAATGAAGCTGACTTGTACTCCTCTGGTATTTCCATGTGCCAGCACAAGCAGGGTGTGTATGGATGCATCCCCAGAAGATGGAAACCATGAGACAAACTTTGCTGCTGCTTCATTGTACTGTTGTGCACCACTGCAGTGAGACCTCCTTGTAGTCTCCAGGCCTACAACTGGACTCTGAATCTTCATCCCACTGTTGTTCATGAGCTAGGAATTGCCTTTATTTCTGAGATCTGCATTTCTGAGCATCTCGGGGCTCCTCTTGGACAGCATCGTTGGAGGTGGTAGTGTTGGAGCTGGGTGCTGCTGCTGGCTCGGTCTTGCTGGTGGATACCGAAAGAAGTAGCTGGAGATCCCAAAATATATCATCATTAATTCCTTTCTCTCCTAAGTTAAATTAGTGTCTGTACCACTTTGGGGATCTTTTAAAATGCACCCTCTAACGGTGCCCCCATTGAAAAAAGCTGGGCCCAGTAGGATGGAGAAAATACTTAATGGCACTTCTCCAGGCTCGATTAGAATGTGATTTATTCTGGGAACAATGACCACATTTTAGTACTCTCCCAAAGTGAATTTCCCAAAGCGGGGCAGCCCTCCAAATTCATTTATACTAACTTGTGTAGCAAGGCAAAGAACAGTGAGATAGGAGAATTTCTTCTAGTGTAAATGAGAAGCAACTTAAACCCTATTGCAGGATGATCCCGACTTCAGAGTGCGTGAGAGCAAACGTGCTGGTGGGAGTGAATGGCTGCACATGGCAAAGAGGTATTTTTTCCACTCCAGCTGCCGGGTTTGCTCTGGTCAAAGGCTGGAGCTCAGCAGCATGGTTTGTCTGGACAAGTCCCTGCTTTGCCATCTGAGGATCAGCAGCAGTGCTGGCAGGGCTGCTCACACCCAGCCCTGCCTGTGTGCTAAGCCACTCCTCAGGGGATTTGTCTGATGCAGACTTGTTGGGCAGATTGTGTGCTCTGCAGCCCAGCCTGCTCCTACACTGTTTTTTTTTTTTTTTTTTTTAATCCAAAATGCTTGGTGGAAAGACAGCCGTTTTGGTTAAGGAGGTGTTCCTCTGTTTGGTGCTGTGTGTGCCACATGGACCATGGAGCTGCAGCCCTCCTGGCCCTGTGCTCCGTATCTGACCTGCATGGCTGCATGCATGGCTGGGCTCTGTGGCTTGGAGGATTTCCTCTTGTTCCACCATACTCTTCAAATTGCCACGAGGTGCGATTGCTGCTGTAGGGATGGATGAATGATAAACTGCTTCATCTCCCTGTGGGCTGCAAGAAGGGATGCGGGCTGTATGTGCGTGCCTGGCTGGGAGGTGATTGGTGCAGTGCCCAAACCAGGCGTGGACCTTGTGCACAGAAACTGTTGCTTATGAGGGCTGTTTTCTAAATTCAATGTTAAGAAAAATCTGTGTCAAATTTAGAGTAGGGAGAAGTTTGGTAATATTTGTGAAATGTCACAGAGCATTTCAGGGGCAGCTTTGACTCCTTTTGAAATGGTTCTTATTGTGTTTTGCAGTAGAAGTAGAATTATGGTGTCACCTTATAAATTAAGCAGATGCAATGGTGGACTCTCTGCAACAAAGGAGTGCTTTTCATGGCGTGCATAGATTCTCAAAGCCCAAATGGGAAACTTTTATTCTTGGAGCAGCTAGCAAGCAAAATGCGATGGGTGCAAAGCTGTACCTCATTGTGTTGAGCATCTGCCTGCTCTTTCAAGGGCGCTCCCAAGAAAGCACTGCTCCCTTGGAATTCCTATGTGCATAAACTGAGAGGGATTGGTGTTGTGTGGTAAAGAGGTGGGGAAATACTCTGAAGCCCAATTGAGGAGAAACCACACACAGCGCAGTTATTGTCTATTCTGGGATGTTCTCCTCTTTACTACAACATCTGAATAAAAGCATCCTGCAGCGCTGCGCATCTGAATCTGCTTTTGCTGACATCTGTGGTAAGATGCGTTATTAAATCTGGGCTTGAGCCCATTGATAAATCCTCCAAGCACTCATTTCCCTATGGAAGGCAGAGTGGCCTCTTTGGCTCCTGCGCTCCTTCTCCAGCAGAAAGCTTTGTGCTGGTGCAGTCGGTCTCCACCGGTGTCTGTTGTAGTGGAAGTTTCCTGCCAACATGCTGCCACAACTGTCCTGCAGGCAGTGGGGGTGCTGAGCTTGTTACGATCACTTGGAGAGATGGAATTGTATTTAGGATGTATTCATATGAAAGATCCGGCTTGCAACATACCTGGGGCAAATACGTGGCTTTAAGCTGATGAAATGTGTTTCCACATAATTGAAAACAACTCTATCCACCCCAAGCTTTCCAAACAGCATTCCCAGCATGGGCTTATGTGGGTCTGATAGCCCTGCCTGGCATGACAGCAAGGTGGGCTCCAGCCCAGCACTGCCTGGTGTGCTCAGCATCTTCCTCTGTGCTCCAGGCCCTGGCAGAGGGATGCATGGCAGGAGGCTGACGGGATGCTGCTGCACGCTGCATTTGCCCATAGCTTCTCGATTCTTCTCTGCTCCTCTCTGCAACCATGGCTGTACCACCAAATTGCACTGGAAAAAAGACAAATCTCTGGGAAAGGCCTCCAGCAGCAGCACAAATTATGCAATGATTCGGGCGAGTCCAAGCTTGCTGTTCTTCAAAGCGAAATGCAAGGCCAGCTGCTTGTCGATTGCTTTTCCCAATAACAGCAGCTGAAGTGCAAACAACATCATCCCCCGTGGACAATGAGAGAACAGAGGGCTGGGGAAGAGACAAAAAGAAAAATGTTGAATTAAATGGTGTAGGAATATCAAAGTTCTCTTGAACAGTTTTGGTGCAGTCATTAACTTTGTGTGTGGCGTTTGGAAATCATGGCGATTTCCACTGTTCATGCTAGAGCTAATTGGTGGATGTAGAGGAAGATGTAATTATGTCCATCCTTTGCAGGACTCGTGTGTATGGCTGGAGCAGGACAGAGAGAGACTGGAAGGGAGACCTGGGATTTCTGGGGCTGGGGTGCTCAGGGCTGACCCCAGGGAGTGTTTTGGGTGAATGGTATCTGCTTTATGCTATCTGTATTTGTTTTGCCTCTCTCCCCAAATACACCAAGCGAGCAACCAGCCAGAGATCTGGAAGGTTATTTCTCATGAGAGTGAACCTGTGATTGTGTGGGGATCTCTCACAGAGATGTCACACCTCCAAGCATTACCCAAACCTTGTAAAATCAACTTCTGTGGCAAAAAAAAAAGCAAGGAAAGGGGGGGAAAAATTGCATTCCAATGGAGCCAAAGACCATGGCCTCTTTAAATGTTATTAAGTCAATAATTAAGTGAATTTGGAGTGTGAACTGTGTATCCACTCTAAATGGATTAATGATATGAGAATTCATACGAAATTGCTGTGTTGATTTTTATGCTAATGGCTGTTTGAATATAAGCTGAACTATTAACCAAGGATAAGTGGAACTAATGTGCCAGCACTGCTATAGAAATGTAATGGAAAGGATGGTCTGCGATTTGCAGAGGGCCTCGTTTCTATGGAGGGGCTGGGGGAACAAAAGCTCCCTTGGACAGATGGGAGGGATGTCGGTTTGGCTGGGAGGGATGTGAAGGAAGGGGTGCTCAGAAGAAGCACGTGTGGATGAAATAAAGCCCGGGGGAGGGGCAGAACTCAGCTGTCTGTAGCGATATGGGAGATATCCCCAGGTTGGGGTACATGGTGTGAGATCACCGGCTTGTGCTGAGACTGCAGTCGGTCACCAAGGAGCAGATGCTCCCAAGATCTTGGAGATGGATAAACCCGTGTTTATCGCTGTGTTTTAGGCAGGTCAGCCTTTCCCTGGTTCTGTGCCATGGTGAAGGCAGCGCAGTGAGGACAGGGAAGCTGCTCCAGTGGCCCACGAAATGTGCTGGGTGGTGGAGAGAGGCACTGAGGGTAGGGATGGCATGAGAACAAGCTGAGGAAATGCCAGCTGGCTGCCAGAGTGTTTTTCCAAACAACAAAGCTGGTAGATCATGAAATCCCCATTACTTGAAGAGTTTAAATGTAAACTGGACAGAAGCACTTAAGGAGATATCACAGAGCGGATTCCTGCTTTGGCAAGCTGGGATGACTGAGTCAGTCTGTCCAGTTTTTCCTTCTTGGAGGAGATGACTGAAATAAGGGTTGGGCTATAAGTGTTAGCTGCCATCCTGGTGCCTTGCATCCCTCTCTCCCCTCTCAGAGGAAAGAGCCAAGGTGCAGACTGGAGCCTGTGTTAGGCTGAAGGCAGGCTGAAAGAGGGGAGGGAGAGGAGAGGAATGTTTGGAATAGCAAACTGATGGATCTCCTCAGGTGTGCCACTGTAGCTTCATGTTTATCTATGTGGAAGTCAGGGGAGAAGGTGTTTCCTCTGCTCTGATCATAGGGTATCCCAAGTTGGAATGGAAGGGACCCATAAGAGTCATCGAGTCCAACACAGATTTCAGAGCCAGGTATCAAGCCATCCGAGGAGCAGATCTGCTCTTTGTGGAAGAGTACCCACCTCTGCTCCCCAAGGACTGGCTGTAAGCTGTCGATTTAACACGGTTTTTGGTTTGGAAATGAAGCTGTGAGTTCTCTGATGCTCTCATGTGATTGCCAGAGACTGGGAAAGTACTGGAGCTCTCATTGATTCTCCACTGGAAGCAAAGTTAGATTGGGTTCCATAGGCTCACACATAAAACCAGCAGTGCCTTGTCAGAGAATAAATCAGTGCTTGGAATTTACGAGCAGGTAGTGCATTATAAACCCTGGAGTAGATGATTAAGGGCATTGTCCATAATATAATGCTGCTGATATTTAAAGAAAATGTAAATAAATCCTTAATTGTGGTTTTCATCCTTTTTGAGGCTTCTCTGGCAGAACCACAAACAAACAATAGCAGTATATAGTTGCTTGGGAGTTAAGCTGCTTGATTAGCTAATTTCATCTGAGTCATAATGATAAACTGGATCGTAGGCATTTTGTGCTTTATTAATGTTAGTATGGCTCTGCTTAAGGTCAGGATTTTTATTCCTCTAACTTTATAAAAATGCATGCTTGAAAGAAACTGTAGTTCCCTTGTATTATACATTGCAGGAAATACCAGTATTTGTTGTTTAGAAGCATGAAATATACAACGCATCATACAGCTCTGGGTGAAATTCCTCTGTTAATGATCTGGGTCTGATTACTGATACTCTGAAACTTGATTTTTTTTTTTTTCCATTCAGAGCCCATCTCCTCATCCTATTTTGCACTTGGAGCAAGATGGAATGATGTGCAAATAGCTCTTGGAAAAAGAGAAGATGGATGAAGTCAGGCTGTGAAGGACTGCATCCAGCAGCAGTGAGTGCCTCCATGGGGATGAGGGAGTTTGGTCAGGTGGGTTCACCAGCAGAGAAGGTTGGGAACAGCTTAAAATTGCAAGCTTCTGTTTTCCTATGTGTCCTGTCAGTGCCATACATATGTGCAGCCCTTAATGAGGTTTTCATTATTGCTACTTAATATGCAAGTTGTTTCAGAGCAAGTGAAACCCGCCATGGTAATGAACACTTAAGCAAAACACATTTTTCTTCACTGGCCCATTACTATCTAGAGAGAGCTAATATCTGGTAAATGATTTTTCTCCCAAAGATAATGCCCAACTAAGCTGTTAATGCCTCCTCCCATGCAAAAGTGATGTCAGGTCCTCTAAAAATAGGAGTTTGGCTTTGGGACTCATGTATCTAAAAACAGAACACAAAGTCTTGTAACCGTTCTTATTGCCCTCAACGCCTTCGAGAGATGGCAGGGTTATGCTTTTGAGTTTTTCTCCAAAGTCATCAGAGCTCAACAGTCACTTCTTGTTTTGCTTTGCTTGCTGTGAAGGTTAAAATTCTCAGTTAATTAAATGCTTTCAGTAGGTGAGGCTCTCAGAAAGGTGCCAAGAACAACAGGCCTCATTGTGGCTGCCAACCGGCGGCGGCTCAGTGAGACAGCAGCACCCTGAGGATGCTCTGCCCGATGCTTTGGGCAGAGGACTTCCCTTACAAGCTGCATTTTGCTCTTGTTTTTGAAGCAGATCCTCTCTGCCCATCTCTGAAAAGCACTGTGACAGCCACTCACCTCTGCAGGGTTAAACCTGATTGTCCTTTGAGCTCAGCTGTAGGGAGATGCTGGTGCTGACAGCACTGTGGTTTGGCCATAGTAGAATTTAGCAAAACCTTTCTGAACGCAGAGGATTAAATGCTCCTTTCCCCCGCCCAATTTATTTGCTAGCCTTTCTGTTTTGGAGAGCAGTGACGCTGCAGATGTGTGCCCAGCCCCGGTGCCCTGAAAGACAGAGGGGAAACTCAGCTTGGGAACTGTAAGAGTACATGTCATATTTCCCTTCAGACTTCCATGAATTGCATAGAGTTCTTAAAAATCATGGATAAATTGCATAAACTGGACCCTTTCTGCTTTGTGTTCTGATTTCTGAGTCTATAGGGTACGATCATAAAGCCTAGAAAATTGCTGTTAATAGGAATTAAGGCTAGCTGAGATCCTCATGTTATTGCATGCTCCTGGCAGCTGAGGCATGCTACGAAAAATCAGAAGACTCGAGATAGAAATGGGGTGAGCCAGCACTACCCTCCCCATAAGGTCCTGTACTCCTTCAGAGGAGATAACCATGCTTTTAAAATTATTCCATTACAAAATCAGTAGAAAGGATCAGATGGAATAAATGGAAGGGTGTTGTGCGATGGCTGAGATTGATGGCTGCAGGGTGCTGACTCAGTTCTGTGCATGCCCCATCACGCTGCTCCCTGCAGGGCTCTGGGAAGGCGTGCTGTGTTCCTGGCTTCCTTTGGAGAGCTGGCACCAGCTCTGGTGTTTCCTGGGTTGAGGAGATGGGGAGGGGGTAGCACAACAGCTGGGAGATGAAACTTGTATGTGATCACAGAGCACAGAATGGTAGTTTCCTTCCCTTGATGAAGGAAAAGCCCAGTTTCCATCTTCATGCGGCCCAGGTGACATTTGTGAAGTTAGTTAAACTCGCGTTTGGACTGCAGAGTGATACTTAGCCTGTCAGATCCTATTGATCACACATCAACATTTTGCGGCGATGTTGTTAAGTATATGACAGCTGTTCAAACTGCGCTTCCCCAGGCTTTATGCTCTGTTTGATCTGGGAACGATTTACAAACTCTGCTGCTTTCTGAGCTCACCATTAGGTGCTGGGCCGTGCAGTTATCTGGAAATAGGAATGATTGGAGCCCATCACTGACAGCACGCGAAGCGCTCCGATGCGGGGGATGTTCTGAAGCACGGAGGATAAATGAGTGACAAATGAGTGCTGAAATACCAGTAAAGCACAGCTTCTGAGCCCAATTTGTACCTGTCCTCCAGGTGATTTATTATTTGCAGAGTGTTTTTACTTTGTAGTTTTGGTGGTTACCACCATCCCTAAACAGGAAGAAAATGCAAAAGGAAGGATGGGTGCTGAGATGGAGCTCTGCCAGCCAGGCAAGCCTCTGCCTCCTCCAGGGGTCCCTGGCTGATTTTTCCCATAATTACTATTGGTGTTTTGACGAGGAACATGGAGTGAATTTTTGATGGCTGTTAATGAAACCAAGGTGCTGTGAACTCCCTGTAGTACAAGACTGAAATACAGGCTTGGCTATTTGACTAATTAGGCTCTCAAAGTCAACAGTTGGAGGAAAATTTAACCAAAGTGCCTGAGGCTGCTCCATATTGACACTTCATGTCTTGTTTGTCCCTGAGTCACAGAATCAGAAACAGAATGGCCAGGGTTGGAAGGGACCTCAAGGATCATGAATCTCCAACCCCCCTGCCCCAGGCAGGGCCGCCAACCTCCACATTTAATACCAGACCAGGCTGCCCAGGGCCCCATCCAACCTGGCCTTGAACACCTCTTGTGATGGGGCATCCACAGCCTCTCTGGGCAACCTGTTCCAGCACCTCACAGTAAAGAACTTTTCCCTGACATCCAACCTAAATCTCCCCTCCCTCAACTTAAAACCATTTCCCCTTGTCCTGCTGTTATCTATCCTTAATGTTTTCATTAGTCATAGAATCATAAAACTGTTTGAGTTGGAAGGGACCTTTAAAGGCCATCTGTCTCATGCTTTGCACTGGGCAGGGACACCCACAGCTTCCTCGGGTGCTCAGATCCCATCTCATGACCTTGGGTGTTTGCAGGGATGGGGCATCCTAAGCAACTGCCTCACTGCCTTTATTGTAATGAATGTCTTTCTTACACCCAGTCTGAATCTACCCTCCTAGTTTGAAACCATTTCCATTGTCCTATTGTTTGGAGGAATGTTGGTACAAAGTGTGCAGCTCTGATGGACTCTGCTGTGTGCTTGTTTCAAATGTACCCAAAACAAAGCATGGAGGAGGAGGATTTGGTTTTGGACTTGAAGTGCTGGGCACGTCAAGGGAGCAGCTGTAAGCGCCCTGGTGGGAGATGGAAGGAGAACAGTATGTTGGTATGTTTTAGGGATAGGTTTTGCAAACAGAACGTGTCTAGTTCTCCTTTCACCGGTACTGATTGTGATGGAGCAGTTCAATACAGCGTGGAATAAAACCAGAAGCAGAAACCTTACCCCAAAAAAGGCATCCCATGGCAGAAGGATACCAGCCGTGGCCTGTAGGTCGCAGCAGAGAGTACGCTTTTCAGTAGGAGATACCACTTCATCCTTTGTGTTGCCAAGTTGGAGTTCCACAATGAGATAAGCCAACACGTATTTGGCCTTAGGCCTCGCTAAAAATAAAAATGAGTAACCCAAATGCAGCATCCTTGCCCTTGCTGGCCAGATGACTAGCCGATTGATGTTGTTTCTTTTGGTTTTTCTCTGTGGGTGTGAGCTGTTGGGAGAGATTCAAGGCATGTGGAGCAGCCCAGTGCCTTCCCATGGGCTGTTGTTGTGCCTTCTTCCTGGGCACCTCAGCTGAGACACCAGGGTTTTGCTCAGCACCTCTTTGCAGAGTCAGTCCCACCAAAAATGGTGGGAAGGATGGAGATGTACCCTGAGGACCTATGGGAAATCATGGTTCTGGAGATCCTCTTCCATTAGCTCGATCAAAATTCTCCATTTTCTTTAATGTACTTTGGATTTGGCCCAGCGTTTACGTAAATGCTGTTTTGTTTTTTTTTCCATGCAGTTGTCTGCTAAGCTCAAGTATCACGTAGCAATGGAGGAATGCAAAAAACATGACTGTGTGCAGTGCTGTGATGAGAAACTGCCCCAAGTTCATAGGACCCCATCATGTGCTACAGGAGAGAGAAGCCTCAGCAGATGGTGGTGATGTAACTTTCTGGATGAAAAGGCTGCAAGAAACGACCACTTCATACATCAGTTTCGTTCATTGATTACTCACAAAACATTATGTATAGGCAAGGAAAAGAATACAAAACAAAATTGTATGGACATCTTGATGACAGAGTGTTCTGGTTTGCACCAGGAAACGCTGAGAACAGCCCAGTGCTCTGTAAAGTTTGTGGTAAGCATGTAAAAATATATGAATGCCAATGGAAATTATTGACCAAGCAATCTCCTTTTTGGTGGGAAATATGTTTTATCAATATTTGTACTGACCTGCTTGAAATACTCAAGGCAGAATGGGAAAAACAGGCAGAACTCTGAGCAATTTAAAGCGTATTTAGAACTGGCTGGAAACCAGAAGTCATCCTGCAATTTTATTTACAGAAAAAGCAGTCTGTTTCTTCAGGGATTCGATTGGTTTAGGGCCAGAAAGGACCATGAGAACATCTACTTTGATCTTTTGTTTAATGAAGGCCAGCTACCCCCTATACTTCGTCTGAAGATGTATGTATAAGTGGTTCTTTTTTTTCTTTAAGGAAAGTAACCTGCATTTAGTTTTGTCTTTTTATATGCTTAAAATTGCAGAATCAACCATTCCCTCAGTAGATAGTGCAAGCAGTTTATATCTTTTTCTATTAAACTGCACTCATAATTGCTCACTTAAAATTGCTCACTTAAAATTGCTTCTCGTTTAGGACCTTGGTACAAGTTCTGCTTTGCTTCACTTGATGAACGGTTCCTTTGATACCCGCTGCTTTCTTTTGCACGCACAGACGCGGTATTAAATCACCTTTCCATTGTTTTGCTGCTTAATTAAACGGATTAAACTCCGCAAATAATATATAAAATACTTTACTGAATGGTTTCAAACTTTACCCACACAAATCTTCAGCAGCCTTAAGAAATGCAGGCAATAAAACACAGCAGGTGCTGTGTGCTGAGATAAAAATCTCCCCCTGGTTCTATTCTTTTCATGGACTGAAGGATCAAATTTGCTTTAGGGAAAGAAAGAAATTAAAAAAAAAAAAAAAAAAAAAAAAAAAAAAAGATTGCATTCAGTTTATTCAAGAGCTTAATTCTGTCCTGACTCACAGCTTTCCATCTAGTCCTCCTCGCAGCCCTGGCCCGTGTTCCCCTCTGATAGCTGTGAAGCTGTTTGCCTGCACTAAACAGCTCTGTAAGTGCCCAGAACCCCCCTGGTAACACACATTGCTCTCTGTGATTAACTTCTAACCTGCTGCTGTTGACTCCTGCTGGTTCAGATCCCAGTCAGAGCAGTGCGTGGCACACCATGGCCTCGTGCTACAAGCAGTGTTCCTTCAGCAGATGCTTCACATCATCCATGCAGTCAGCAAGCAGTGTTCTGACTCACCAAACTCTACGTGCGTTGTGTCTTTGCTGTTATCTTCATCCACCAAACTCGTAATCTCATCAAAGAATGAAATTAGATTTATATGATAGGCCTGTTTTCCATAAACTGTGATTACTGGTGTTAATTATATTGCTATACTTTATTATTTTAATTAATTGCTTTTATTAGTTGAAGTTTGTATCAGCTTTGGATTGCTTTGCTCAACACTGTGCTGACCAGCTGGCTCTCAGTTACCTTCATCATCTCTGTTCTACTTCTGACTCTTGGCTCTATCTTAGCAGTCATTCAGTGCTTTGGAGTACCTTGGTTTTGGTGCATTCATTGCAAGCTAACTTCAGCAGCTGGATCTCTGAGCTCAGCTCCTTGACATCACTTGTGTTCCATGAGCTTCTGCTTCAGCGCCAGCACTTTGCTGTGAAGGACTGGAGGACTCCTCCATCACAGCAGCGTTTCCCTCAGGAATTCCTCTGCATCAAGGCTGTGTTTGTGTTAAATTGGCAGAAATTCTCACCTGTTGTGATTGAGTAATTGTTTTAGTTCTACTTCTTATGTATGGATAAAATCTGATTCAGCCCCCAATCATCTTAGTGGTCCTCCTCTGGACCCGCTCTAGGAGCTCCACGTCCTTCCTGTACTGGGGTCAGGGGTGTTGGAACTTGATCCTTGAGGTCGCTTTCACCCAAGACATTCTGTGAGGGGAGAAGCCTGCCATCCAAAGCATCAGGACAGTGGTACCCATATCCAGCACGTCAGCAATGCCCACCTCATGAAGTCTCTCACCTGTATAGATTTCAGAAGTGCTGCCATAGCCAGCAGATTGCTGGGATCTACCACATATGCAGCTCGGGGTAGTGCTACTCCACAGTGTTGACCACCTTGGCCTAAAAGTGAACCAATTTCTTTATAAACTGTTGGATGTTTTGATGGAGTGATCTCAGTACAACGCATACTCTGGTTTATATGACTAAGGGAGGAAGAAAAACATGATGAAAAAGCACCGTTTGGATCCACCTCCCAGACATGATGGAAAAGAAATGAAACACAAAAATGTCCGGATTGTACCACAGATCTATATCCCTTTTCTCTTGGAAATGCAGATGACAGAGTGGTAGATTTGTTAATGTGATCCAAATCATTCCTGTGGGTGAGGAGTGCTGCCTGCAAGGCAAGCAATTAGGTCCAGCTCTAAAAATCCCCACCTTGGGAGTAAGAAGCAGAGGGTGGAGCTGCTGCTAATGAGGTTATGTATCCCCTGATGCCCATTGTTCCACGCAAACCTGAACAGGACAATGTTGTGTGTAAGCAGTGGTTGCTCTGTCTTGGGCTGTAGTCGTGTGTTTTAAATCAGGCAGCAAATTTGTGGTGCAAGATGTATGCACTAAAGGTGCCTGCAAACACGTCTCTCATTGCCTATGTTTCTATTCTCACAGGTTAACTCACATAAGTGACGATGTGAAGTGTGTCTTCTTTATGCTGTAATTATTTTACTCACATCTATTCTATCATAATAGTATTCTGATGGTCTTAAGATTCCTCTTGCAGATAAGAGCTGTAGAAACGTCTTTCTAGCGTGAGCTCAGGAGCGGCTGGAAGAAGCTGCAGCTAAAGAGACCTTGGGATCTGCACAGCTGTTCTTATTTCCAGCTGTTTTTTGTATGTTCACTGGGTGGAGCAGACGTTGATAGCTGTTCCCTTATAAAATATGTAATACTGTACTTTATGACCTAATATATTTTCCAGTCCTGGGGCCTGATCCAGAGTCCACTTAGCTCTCTGAGCAGGCTTCCAACAGCACTAGTGGAGCTCTATCAAATTCTTAATGAACCAATGCAAGTGAGAGGTAATTTAGGGCCATTATCTTTGTGGGGCTGCATATGGTTCGGTGATGCTCTGTCGTTTGCTTTCAGAGTGGTCTCCCTGCTGCTTTACTTGCTTTCTCTGGTTATGTTTCAGCAGTCTTTGGAGATTTATAGGTAACAGCTCGGGGTCTCTTGCCCTGGCTGAGTTACGTGCTGCAGCCCTTGGACTCTTCCTTGGCACACTTCCTTGGAAAAGCCCCAGGCACGATGACGGTTGGTAATGTCTGATGACATTTGGTGGCACTCCTTCTGTCTCATCAGTCTCGTCATCCTTCTGTGTGTGCATTGTCAACGGCAGCCTCCCAAACCCTAATGTGATATTTAAGTTAATTGTCCAAGGTTGTTTGCTCGTGGGTTAGCGTTGTCTGTTTTAGCAGCCTTGGAGAAGAGGGAGACAGGGAGTGCACAGCAGTGCTTTTTGTTGTACACATCCTATCTTAGGAAGTTAATGGCTGCAATCGAGGTGTAGCCTGAATTTGGGACATGAGAAACATAAAGGAAGGCAAAAACTTAACTGCTGAATATGTACCAAGATGGTGAAAACAGCCAGAGGGAAGGGAAGGTTCCTGCACACGGGACTCAACGTACTTGTTGAGACACATCTCTGCGTTCTTAGGATTGCAGAAAATCTGGCTTAAAAAATAGGATCTGCTCTTTATTGCCAGGGACTTCTTGTGTTTGGTGCCACTTCTGTGCGTGAGCATTTGAAGAGATCCTGCTTTGTCTCTGCTGCAGAAGATGAGGTCGCAATGGCATTTTCCTACTTTGTAATGTGATTCAAAAAGACCACGGCAAGTTCAAAGCTAGCATCAGTGTGCCAAGTACATCTATACATCTTGCAGGTTTGATGTGGTTTTGCTGGGGACTTTGGCTATTTCACACCTACTGGATGTTTCTGGGAAACTGCTGTTTCCACTGCTGCAGCTTGTTGGTTTTGCTCTTGTTTGTGCTTGTCCCATTCGATCAAATGAAGCTAATGAGTGAGGGATAGCTGTGCTTCCCAGGGGTTTAAGTGCTTGGAAGCTGTTAGCAGGCATGTCTGCTGTGGAATACATTGAAGCCTTTTGCTGCAGGGGATCATCCTAAAGGCTGTAAGAAAACAACCGCTCAGTATTTTGACAACATCAGCTCACAACTTCTAGTTTGAACAGTCTTTTCTGATCTCATTGTAGGTCATGGCTGCAAGTTAATTTGTTCCATGTGCTGTCATGATGTAGGACACAATCAGAAAACCAGGGTTCTCCCAGGGTGAGAAATATTTATGCTGAATAAACATTTGCAGCCCATTTTGTATTTTCTCTCCCAGATTTCCCACGTCCTTTCCCACGTTTTGCTTTGCCCCCTGCCCTCCTCCTTGCTCTCCTGCATGAGCAGCCCAGCCCCATGGCCCTCAGGCTCTGCTCTGCAGACAGCAGCCGGTCTGGGCACGCAGCTCTGGCACTGCCTACAGCTGCAAGCTGGAGTAGGACCTGCAATGCTGCCCCTGCCAGGCAGCCTGGGGCTGGTGGATAGCAACACAGCATCAGCGCCCAGCTCCTCTGGCTCCTTACAGACCTGCCCAGGTCCTCCTCGTGTCCACTGGGCCCAGTGTAGTGTGGATGCTTCCAACGGCTCTTGGCTCTGCTGAACTTTGCCCAAACGCTGATAAGACGCGTTCATGTTGACTCGGTCTGGGCTGTGTACACAGATCTTTTGCTGTCTGTCTGCCTGCTCTGGAGCTGGAGGAGTGGCTGCACTTGTGCTGGTGTACCCAGGTGATTGGTAAAGCTGTGTTCCCAAACCCAAGCGTTGCCCAGAGTAGAGGCCTTGTGCTTTAGACACTGCATACACGGAGGTAGTGCCTTATTTCAATGAAGCATGCCTTGGACGAGTAGTTTGCAAGGCTGGCTGGCTGTGATGATGAACAGAGTGTGTGCAGCCTTGGCACTACTGTAGTGAAGCTGCTGTAACACTGTGTATGTGTGCAGAAGAATGGAAAACCAAACTGGCATCACCTGAGTTGAAAGCTCGGTAATCACAGCTGCAATCCTGATGCGTTTAATCATCCACCCACAATAAGCTACCAGGCTCATTTCTGTTGTTTTTCTCTAGCTTGCTTTGCAAATTTCAAAACTCCTCGATCAGGAGAGCAGCTGATGTGGGGCTTGGGACCCTGTGGGCTGCTGGGTGAGGAGGCAGTGGGAGCACAAGCACAGAAAAGTGGCTTAATGGTTGTGTCCCTGTGCCTGCTGCTGTCCCTCTCAATCTCACAGCCCCTTTTATGAGCTCTGTGCCTGGAAAGGCAGCTCCTGGAAACCTGAGCTGAGCTAGTTCAGCTGCTTCGAACACTGCAGGGCATGGAGAAAGAGTTTCCCTTCCTGTATGTGTATGCACAGGTAGAACTTCCATCTGTATATCAACAGTTGTGCTAAAATGCCACGAGATAAAAACAGTGTAGCATGGATCCTTGTGGCAGAAAAACATACTGAAATTATAGAGAAACTGGCAGATGTGACAGTTAAGCTTCAGTTAAGTTTCTTTCTAAACCAGCCCTATGAAACTGTGGGGCTGGCATAATGTTGGGGACTTCATGAACTGGATGGGCAGTGAAACAGAGATGTCAAGGATCGTTCTCCCTTTTTAGTTTGTAAGCTCATTGTGCTGTGCTGCCAGGAAAGCTTGGTTTTCATACCATGTTGGAGACTGAGTCTTCTGGTCTTGTGGAGTGATGCAGCTCCACCTAAGTCAACAGATCTCCGATGCGTTGTGTTAATTAAGGATGGCGCTGAGCCTCCAACGCCCTGTCAGAGAAAGCAAATGTTCCATTTCTCTAAAGCAAAACAGTAAATTTATTAACTATTAAAATCTGGGGAAAAAAATCATGAAGCAAATTAATTTGATGTGCTCTTTACAACAGAGAAAGGGGAATTTTCTCGCTTTCATCCTACATGTGAAAATGTTGTATGATTTTACAAGCAATGAAAATGTGACCAACAGTGAGATGGAGACAGTGTGACTCATCCAAAAGAAACAGCAATATGAGAAAATGTAAATATTTGTAACAAGGCAAAATAGTCTGTAAAAGTACCTTACTTTGAGACATATGGATAATATCGCCAAGGATAATAGAGAAAGGGGTGGGGGAGGAAGAATGAAATTCCGCTTATAGGACCTTTGGAATATAAGGTCCTTGGCATAATCTAGTAAAAGAACAGTTTGGTTCTACAGGTTTAAGTTTGGGAAGAATGCACTTCAGGATCACATGAGCAATGTCTCCTCACATTGGACCCAAACTTTCACTGCCTATTAAGGCAAACTCCCATCACACTCAGTGGGCAAATTCTCTTTTCATTTGCATGGGAACGGGAGGGCTGACAGAGGCTGTGTGTGGGTCACAATGTCAGATTTCCAATCAGATCATCCAAATTAAGAAGTAGTTTGATATACCCAATTTTCCAGCTGGAAACACAGCACTTCTGATAGCTGTAATCTCAGCAAGTGATTTCTGACCCAATATTCACGGATAAATGCCCTTGCAGCACAGACCTTTTTCCCTTTCTCTCTGCAGCGCCTGTTAGCAGTTTCTGAGACGTGCAGCATTATCACATCTATGATAGTTTTCTTAGAAAGCAGATCCGCTGGGATTGGTAATTAGAATCTTTGTTGTGAACGTCTGAAGCAAACAGCAGCTCACGGGTAAGACTGAAGCGATGCTGAACTGCGCTGCTCACGTTTCATTTCTTGCTTGCTGCTGAGCTGTGTGACGGGGATGTTTCCAAATACGTCCCAGGCACATAAGAGTTCTTACAAGCAGGGAGCTGAAATATATACAAAAACCTTCTTTGGTAGAAGGAGCGGGGCAAAATGTGCAGCAAAAGATTATATTACAGAAAATCTTTAATTTATTACACGGGCAGTTTTCAGATAGCTGTGTCAAGGTCCTTCGTGTTTATGAAAATAGTCTGCACTCACCTCATAACTGAGAGTCAAGGAGAATCCATCAATTTAATTTTAGCTTTGGCTAGAGAGTCGGACTTCTTAAAGAATGCTAATGATTTTGTCCAGGCATTAACAAATCTGCAGCAAAACCCAGCGTGCAAAAGACAAATGAAGGGACGTTTTTGTCCTTCGTTCCCTTTCCCTTTCTGGAGGGAAGATGTCATTAATCCACGCTGCTGGGACTGGGGATGGACTTCTGAGTGCACGGAGCAAATTTGAATGCGTATGCAGTTATAGGCAGTAATCAAAGCAGATTGTTGTAAGTGGATCAGACCCTTCACCATCCCGGAGCAGAAACCACCTCAGGGTGAGGTGGGCCCTGAGGGATCCTTGCTTTATCTGCTTTGAGCATCTCCTGCTGGGAACAGCCTGCTGCTCTGGGGCAGCCACGGAGGCTGTAGAAGCTTTCCCATGGTTGTAAAGCAGGCAGAGCCATTGGCAGTCCTGCAGGAGCAGACACTGCAGCCCGGTGCCCACATTGCTGTGGGTAGAACCTGAGCATTGCCAGCTCCTGTTGCCTCTGTGGTCGCAGTGTTTGTGTGTGTGGTTGCTCTTCTGGGGTGCCAGGAGGTCAGCATTGTTGGTTTTTTTTTCTTGTATTTTTCCAGAAGAGTGAATATTGCTGACTCTGAAGCCCAGACTGCAGTTTAGTTCTTTTGTTACCACCTCAGGAGGGGAAATGTAATTGTACAGAACTCTTGAGTAACTCAGTTTGTGAGCTTTTACTGAGTCCCTCTGTAGGAGCAGTCAGTCCCCAGAACATTAGGAACCAAGTACTGGGTCCATCCCATTGCCACGGCAGCACTGGGAAGGTGCGTGTGGCACTCAGAGACTTGTGTCATTCCTCCTCAGGTTAGTAGTGAACACAGAGCTCTGTATATAATCTATGGCTCACACAATGTGCCGAGGTCCAGGGAAACCTGGACAAGCACAAGGGAGGAAAGCAGTGGCCAGAAGCCCAGGTTTTCGCTATTTTTGTTTCCTTATAAACAGAAATACTCAGCATTCACTGCTCCTTCCTGCAGTGTCACAGGTCAAGACTGAATGCTGAGTATCTCAAATAGCTCACATTGTCAGCGTTGTACAGATCACTGATGAATTGCATCCAGACACTTTGGGTGGCATCATTCAGGAGGATCCCTGCAAACTGTACGAGGGATGAATGGAATGAGGCACAGCAAAGCCAGCAAGCCCTGGAATGTGGGAGCAGGGAAAGGAAATTTGTTCTGGAAAATGAACCTGAGGATCTTTGCTACCCCTACATACTGCTTATTTTTAAGCTGGAGTGCTTCTTCTATTCACATGGGTTATGAATGTGGAATCTTTTATGTAGGATGCTTTTTCTTGATTCCAGCTTTTCTGTGGAATGTTTTTTCTCTATAGATATGACATATATTCTCCTTCCTGGGCAAAGCACGGTCTGGGGATGAAATCCTTCCAGAATTATCTGATGCAAACACACATTTGGATGGGTTCCCAACTTCATTCTCTTTTCTTCTGACTTGCAAAGCTGTGGCAAGGCTCCAGGAAAGAGGTGGAGCACCCTGTAAAAATGCACAACTACACCCAAACGGCTCAAAATCCAGAGGTGTTGCTTAAGGAGTTTGCTGTGCAAAGGCACCGGAGGAGAGGGAGCAATAAAAAAGGTGAACAAAGTTAAGTTGGTAGACAGAAGTTTCCAAAGCACCGTTCCTTTCCATCTCCATGTTGAGGTGATGGTCCTGCATGGAGCAAGCACTTAAAGCTCCGGGTCAGAGCCCAGCACACACAGCTCTGTGCCCCACAGCTCCGCATGGCTCTGTATGGGAAATGCTGTGAGGTTCTGCCCTCCGGTGATGCCAGCACCCATGGGGAAGCACTGCAGTTTGTTCCAGTCCTATGAGCATTCAGACCAGGAAGAGCTGAGTGTAGGGGTGTTTTCCATCAAAATGCTTTTTCAGTAGAAATTACAATTTCCTGAGGTGGAGGAATTGGTGTCGTCTTGAATATTCTCATTGGAGAAACAAAATCACCTTGAGAGTTTACAGCATCATGCTAGCTCGATAAATGCTCGCCTAATGCTGGCAGATGGTGCTGTCCTGGGGTGTCACCTCACACCTCACTGTCTTGTGGGGGAGTCGCACATCTGAGCACCTGTGAGAAGAAACACACGATTCCTTTTTGGCTGCTTCATGCTAGTGAGAGCTCCCTGCTTGAGCATCTTCAGTAGATGCTCCAGCACATTCACAGAAATTGTTTAGAATTTATCTGGTTTCCTTAGTTTTTTTTTTGGGGGGGGGTGGAGTTGGGAGAGGTGTAGGAAAGAAACCTTTATCTGGTGCTGGTTGATGTCACATGAACTCCATCCTGCAGATCAGATCAGCCCCAAACTGTCCTGTGGGTGAACCAGCACTGTCAGCGTGCCAGAGCTCACATCTGGCCAGCAGGTTAGTGCTGTGTGGGGAAAGGCACATTGCACTCAGCCTGTAATGTGCAACAAATGCCTTAAAATAAAAAAGGAGAAAAAAAAAAAAGGGGGGGGGGAGGAAGAAAATGAAGTATTCTCTATTTCAGAATTAAAGTGTGGGAGGAAAGAAGGGAGAGGAAAAATAAAAAAGGCAAAAATTGTTTTGTTTTTCTTACGGAAACCATAATCCTACTACATGATGGAAACAAAAAAACAATCAAGCTTACAAGGATTTCTGATGATGGGATAACCCTGGGTTCTTTGTTCTGAATATAAATTGGTACATTATAATATATTCATAAGAGAGGCAGCTGTAGAGTTAGTAGCCAAGAATAAGGAACTCAGCTTCATAAATTGACACCTGATGTGAAAGCTGTCTGAAAGATGTGGTTCTGTGTATACCCCCAATATGGGTCAATTTGCATTTGAAGCAAAAAAAAAAAAAAATGGTGTAGAAACGTGGGCTGCCCTAAAAACTTCTGCTCAAAACTGGGCACTGACACATTTCTCAGTGTTGATGCTTCTTTATGACAAGCCTTTGTAAACTCAGTCAGACCCATCCCAATGCAAATTAGCTTTTGTTGCTTTTATGCAACAATATGGGGCAGGAAAAAAAAAAACTCTCTTGTATGTGGATGGAATCACTGCCTCTGGTCCCAGAGAGAGCTCTTGGTGAAGTTATTGCCCTGTACAGCCAATTAGAAGTTGAAACCAGGATTTTACTTCCCCTGGATATGGATAGATTTGCAGATCTGCTTTCATCCATGCCAGCACATCTGGAGCGGTTCTACCAGCTGCAGTGAGAATGCTCCATCTGCCTCAGTGCTGTGGAGTGAACCCAAGGTTCTGATAAATACAATTTTAAGTGATTTAGATTAAACTTCCCTCAACTGATTCTCGCTTATCTTATGCTGATTTGATGCCAGTATAGTTTCAGGGATATACAAACAAAATTTGAAATGACAAAAGCATTCTGGGAGATCAGAATTGAAAGCAAAGAGTAATTTTGCTCAGATGTAAGTAAAGCTGGCTTGAAAATTAATTGTATTAGGTTCTACATTCTTTCTGCTCTGGCAGCTGAGGATATGAATGTTTTAAATGAGCAAAGGCAATGTCTTAGCAGAAGTGAGCCTCAGCAGCTCGTTATGGACAGGTGAGGAGAGTGAGCACAGTGCATCTCCTGGCTGTGGGTGGCTGGGTGCAGAAGAGAAATCCTATTAATGCCCAGTTAAGAGAATGGCTGTGTCGTGAATTCAGTGCTTATTAAAGGACCCAGAGAAAGTCCTGGCATGGGGATGCAAATCCATAGGAACTCAGCCCCCTGATTTCTAGTGCTCAGAGAATCACTGGTTTTGTGAAGGTTCTTTCAGATATGAATAATGAGAAACTGCTCTCATCTGTATCCCTGAAAATCAAGAATAATCCCAGAGCAAGGAGATGGAGTTTTAGATAAACCTACAGCTCCCGTGACCCCAGCATGCGAGTGCTTTGTGTATCTGCATGGATAGATTATTGCCTGTAAGGCAGGGCCATGCTGATATCCTCACCTTACAGCCTGCACCCAAGACATTGAAGGACTGCAGTCCTGATTCCTAACAGGATTTAAATCTATACCATCTATTGGTTTCGTTACAAACAAGGGGCTTAAGGTGCTTGGAACTAGGTGGAGTCCTCCAGAAAACACGTTAGAGAATGGAATTAGCTGACATGTTTTGCATCCTCTTTGCATCTCTTTAATCACAGAGCTTTCCTTTCTGGCTGGGGAAGGCTGTGGCCCTTCCCCAGTGTGCGACAGCCCACAGAGCTGATGTGGAAGGTAAATGGGAAGGGGAGGGAGCAGGAGAGAGATGCCTTTACTTTCACTTTATCATTCTGGGAGGTGATCACATATGCAGTCATGAGTATTCTGCAAGAACGGGGTGAATAACAGAAGCCACGGTCTGGTGGCAGTTACTCATTTGCAGTCTTGCATCAGGGCGTTGTTTCTTTCCTGTGTTTTCAGAGAAAATTCCTCCCGGGGTAGCAATGAAATACTGGTCACAAATCAGCACAGCTCAGAATATATGGGAATCATAAAGTATTGCAAAATAAAGCAAACAATACAAAAGCCCAGTGCTTTCATCGTGCACAGAAAGACCTCCAGAACACCAAGGAACTTTGGAGCTGTTTCAGAGACCCAGAAATCCTGCAACTTGGCTGTTTTCCCTCTCCAGGCTTTTCCTTCCTTCTTTCCTCTCTCCTCCCCAACTGAACTGTTCAGTAATAGAATCCATTACCTGGAAGCACAGCAGGAGTCTTGGCCTCAGCATAGGAGAGCAGGCTGTAATGAGTATCATACTAAAGGAGGAGTAGGGCGCATCAGCAGCCAAAGAAGATAAGCAGTTTGTGGCATACGATGCAAGTCAGACAAGATGTCAGTGACGGCGGGGATGAAACAATGTCAGTCACTGCAAATTAATTATTTGCCTATGAAAACAAATCAGAGCAGCACACCACACGGCTGTACCACATCATGAGGTTTGGCTGTCACGGGAAGCGGTCATTTCACGCTGCCTGGGGGCATGTGGGCTCCTCTGCTGCAGTGCTGGGAGTGTTGTTGCAGGGCAAGCAGGTTGTTAGAGCTGAGCCCAAATTGCCATTTCCATTATTAGCCCTGATGCCAAGGAGCTGATGAACTCTGCCAGAAGTTTTTTGCTTTAGGCTGAAAACGAGTTGACAAGGTCTCAGCACAAGAGCAAGCATAGCCAGTGGGCAGTACTCTTGGTTGTGCTGAGAACAAGGTTAGATTTAATGAATCAAAGGAGGAAAGGCCGTAATTATTCTCTAAGAGAGAAGAACAAACAAAACATTAAAATCTACACAGTCTATCAATCATATATCAGTGTATATGCCCTGTATCAGTAATAGACACACCTGCAGTTCAAGAGAGCTGTTGCTTACGGCAGAGTTTGGGTTCATCCACCAATGGGAAATGTCTGATAACAAGACTTGTGTTGTTGCCCTCAAGTGCATAGCATTCACAGCAGCAATAATTGTCCACAGAGAGCTCCCAGTGCTGGGCATTTTGTTCCCAGCACAAGTTGATGTCAGTGACGTATCACTCACTTGAGCTGCACCAACCTGAGCTGTAGAGCTGCTGCAGATGTGTTGGCATCTCGGAGTCCTCCCATCACAAAGAACAGAGGTTGCTTGTTTTTCTCCCCTGTTTGCAGAATTATCTTGTGTTGATGCAACCCTTTCCAGCCTGCAAGATCACCCTGCTGGCTTTTGGTCCACTGGGACGCCCAGGTCCTCCGCAGGGCTGTTCTCAGCGAGTTCTTTTCACAGTCTGTATTTGTACCCAGGATTGCATTGACTCAAATGCAGCTCCTTGCACTATGCCTCATTAAACCTCATTAGATTCTCATGTGTCCACTTTTTGAGAGTGTCCAGGTCCCTCTGGATGCCGTCCCTCCCTTCTTTGTATCAACTGCAGCACTCAGCTTGGTCTTGTCAATGAAGATGATGATGGATGAAGATATTGAAATATTCACATCCCCATGGGTGAAATCTTGGCCAAGCTACATATTTGGTTACTACTAAAACCACAGAGAATAAGTGTCTGATATATCTAATGTTGGGTCCTAAATGAAAATATTAATGTTTTTAAATAGTGTAACCAAATCTCCATCTTAGATGAAATGACAGAAAGTATTTTGGTGAGTGGTGATTGACCTGAAGTACCATCAAAGGTTTATTTCAGTCAGATGTGCAAAATCTCTTTTTTTTCCTCCTTCTGAACACGGATATTTTAAGCCTATAAATGAGGCGAAAATCTCTGGAGTGCAAGATATTGCAGATAAAATTTAATCTATAAATGTCTGACTTTAAAGGCACAATCCAAGCTCTCCATTTTATCTTCTTGACAAAGCAAAACAACTCAATTTTGAACTTGCTCACATTGATTTTACATCAGGGAATTCCACCAGTTTCTGGGAAATTATTGATGTAAGCGAGATCAAAATCCATCCCTATCTTTCTTTTCCTTCAGAATTCTTTTTCATCTATTGATTATGATCGTGCAATGTGGCTTATTGACTCTGAGCTAATAATGACCAAGAGCTATGGGATAAACCAAACCGTTTTAATGGGCCACAACACCAGAACTGATCCCTACAAAGACCCAAAAATTAATTAAAGTAATTATTCCCATCTAGCCATCTACCAGAAGGCCTCTAGTACTGCCATCCACCCGACTACAGTATTTAAGTCCCTGCAAATTCAACCGTTCAAAAATACAAAAGGATCATCCATCCCTTGCATCTGTAAGTGGGGTCAACACACTCAGTGTGACCTAATGGCACCAGATCTCTGTGCCATGCAGCTAGGATTGAGCCAATTGTATGCAATAGCACTTTCTTCATTTATTACTTTTTCCTCCTTTGAGGTCAGGTGGTTCACATTAATGAAACGATGCATTTCTTCATCACTTCGAGACAGTAATCATTTCTTGCAGTGTTTACAAGTCATGTTTTCAAAATATATTTACAGTGCTTTATTTCCTCGGTGACCAGATCCAGATGTGGAATAAAAGCTGCAGCCCAGCGAGGCTGTGTGCTGAGTACACTTACAGCTTGTTCTTCCCAAAGCAAAGGGCTGCAGGCTCATTGTGTTACAATGATGCCCACTGCTGCCAAACAGCATGCAGGAGCTTGCAGTGCAATCCTGCAGCTACGGAGTCCCAAACCAGATCTGAGATGTGCTGATGGCAGATGCAGCTCTGTCTCCACGGAGGGGGAAGTTTGTGCTGCATCCCTTCGCTGCCATGTGCAGTGAGAGTGCAGTACTTGGTGGCACCAGCAGTGCACTCAGCGCTCTCCCTATTGCCTCTGGATAATTTGGTTTTTGCAGAACTCTTTTTCTGTAACTCCACATGGGGATTTATCTTTGTAGAACAATGAAATGCCCCCGCATAGAGCAGCATGATGGAAAATGAGACCTGCTCCTGAGAGGCGAGGCTCTGAAGTGGGATGCATTTGGTGTATCTGGGAACCCTGAGGCTGAAGAGCGAAGTGCCCTCGGGGAGATGGGAGTGCATCTCTTTTCTCTAGCTAGCACATTAACCCAATGAAAGTACACAGTCCATTCCACATTTGCTGCCTCCCCTGCTGCCTTGTTTTTGCAATTACTGGACACAGAGGGAAATAGTTTTGAAGAGACCTGAACATTCCAGTTCATATGCCCTGCACCTCCCTGCAGAATACCTGGGAGTCTTTGGGATGTTGTCTTAAAGTGCCTGCCCAGTGAGAATCACCACACTAATACAAACCTACCACCTGCTATCTCTACTCTGTATGCTGCAGCTGTACTGAGCTACCAAACTCAGCGCTGTTTGGGAACCTCAGGGGACTGCACTTCATTGCCAGGTGATGAAATCCCAGAAAATAAGAGAATTGAAATTAAAACAGGCAACCAGAATGGCATGTGGTGTGGTTACTCCGCAGGGGAAGAGCAAAGTCTGGCAATAGTTTCCATTTAGAAATTAAATCTGTTTCAGCTGTGAAGTTGATAACAATCATGTGCACAAGGTTACATAAGATGCCATTGGTCTCCTTCACTTTTTGCCTGCTCTATGGGTTTAGAAGCCTTCATTTGGGGTTAGCAGGGAAGGGGTTAAGTCCTCCTCTTGAGCATATGAGGGACCACAGCTGCATGCATACCCTTAGCAGAGCAGGGAGTGCTGGGGCAGGGACAGCTGCCATTAATTAAGGGATTCCCTTACACACCACAAAATGACTTTTCTCCAGCAGCCCTGTTTGGCTGAATTGTGGTGTGTGGAGGCTGAATTCGGTAAGGATTTAAAGCAGGGAGAAAACTATGCTTCATTTCTTCATCTCCCTTATGAGGGTGGCTGGTGTTAAGTAAAGGAACGTATCGTGGAAGTTGCTGTTTTATTGCAGTGCTGTAAATTCCTCTGCCTTGTTTTCGATAGGCCTGCTAATGGTAGGGAGCTATGTTTGCTTCTTGTGTCTCTATTAGAAAAGAAAAGAAGTCAAACAGGGAGAAGACGGATCAGGAGATAAAGGCAAGAGGAGAATGGGAGGGAATGAAAGAAAGAAAGAAACATTAGTGAAACAGTCTAATAGATCTGAAATAAGGCATCTTAGCAGAAAGCTTTGCTGAACGCGTCTCCAGATCTCAGTTTTCTGCCCTTCTTTTAGTTGGGGTGCTTTTCTTGATGGCTGTGACACAGAGCTACCTGCCCGTGTCTGTCCTGCAGGGATGGAGGCTGCGTTCCGATGCTGCTCTGTGCGATGGGATCGGGCGGCAGGAGCTGCGTGAGGTACGGCTGGGGCTTCAAACTGATGAGGGGTGGGGAGAAGGGCTTTGTTTTGATTACTGTGTTTGTGCCTTAGAAGTATTCTGCTCAGTGTGAATGAAGGATGAGTAATGTCGGGTTTTTTTGTCTCTTGGAAGGAGCAATTGGCTGTATGGGGCTCATTAATGGAGTGTGATAAGGGAGGCTCTTTGTGTGTGGAAGCAGATGCTGGATGTGTCTGTTTAGCCCCACCCTGGGGCAGATGCCTGGGGAATGGGCTGCACTTTGTCTGTTCATCGTGTTGCGGGTTAGCTGGGCATAGAACGAGAATAATTTGAATTTCAAAAGCCATCCAAAGCCACGCACCAACCTTGCCTTCTACCCTCCTAACCCCAGGCCTGCCTGGAGTCTAATGCTGAAAACGAGTAGTAGTTGAGCGGCTGGAGGTTTGAAAGCAGCTTGCTGCAGAGGGTGATGCTTTGCACAGCGGAGTGCAGCCATCGGAGCAGCAGCTCCATGCTGTTGCACGTGGCTTTGCACAGACGGAGCCGTGTGCTGCTCGATCGTGGCGGTCACCGAAGGCCGCTCCTTAGCGAGGAAGGATAAAAATGCTCTTATATCCCATAATTCGAGAGCACCGAAATGGATCGCTCAGTAATGCTGAAGGTAGTGAAGTCGAGAATGTTTGTGCTGGGCCAGCCGCGACGCGAGGCAGCACGGAGCCGTGCCCGCAGCCGGGATGCTCTGCCCAACCTGACGTCGCGGTGCTGTAAGTCGTGCTGAGTGCTGGTCGTCTCCCAGGAGCGTGGCACGATGCAGGCAGCGCTCCGTCCCGGGCTGAGTGCGACCTCGGGGGGAAGGGCCGCTGCTGGGTGAGTGCTCGGGGTGCTAAAAGAAAAGCCTTGATGTGGTTCCATCTTCGAACTGGTCAGAATTCTCCTGCAGTCAACAAAGACCTGTTTTAATTTTCTTACTTGTAATCATGACTCGGATCTGGAACCCAAAGGAGCGGTCTTGTTTCTGCTTCTAAATCTTAAGGTGTAATAGCTGAAGACGACTGAAGGGACTTCTCACTCAAAAGCTAATGGGTGTGGGCTAATTAAATCAGTTTTTGCCTTGGAAATCTGTCAGAAAACTTAAACGTAGAAAAAAATGTGTGGTCTTTTAACCCTACTAAAAAAAACCAACACACAAACTTGGGTTGTGTTCAGCTTTATTTGGCACTGATATATTTTAAGCCAATTTCACGTAAGTAATTTTCAGCTTTAAATTTGCCTTTTTAGGAAAAAAGATTTATTTACGGCTGTGTTCTGAAACCCTCCTAAGACCAGTTGATGTTCCCCTGGCTGGCAGAGACTCGCATGCTGTGGTCTGTGTGTTGTGACCTTGAATTAATATACGAGGAGCTTACACTCCTGTTCTTGCTGCTTGCTGATGGTGTGTGGGGGTCATAACAGAATTATTTCCTGAGAGATGGGCTTGGGTGTAACAGGAAAGTGACTGAAGCCAAAAGCAAGTAGAGAGGGCTTGTGACTTGTGGGAAGCTGGCTTTGATTAAAGTGCTGTTCATTCCTTGTGTTAGCAGCACATGCTGCCTCCTGTGCCAAGAGATCTCTTTGTTGCCAGTTTTGCTCTGCGTGCTTCCTGTATTGGTGTCACTGAATTGTGCTTAATTAGCTGGAACCCGTACTTACGTTAAAACTCTTGATTCTAAGTGATGGCATATAGAAGGTTGGCTTGAGTGGTTTGCTCCTGATTTACAGCGGTGTTAGTGGGTGTAAGCTGAACTCTGCTCTCCTAAGTGATGATGGAAAACGTTACTTGCAAGCTCTTGTATCTGAATGACTTCTTCAAGTGAGTATGAGTGAGGAGATAAGAGTGGCACTTGGGTCCTACCAGCAGAGATCATTAAAAACATCTCCAAATCATGTCCATATGCAACCAAATAATATTTCAGAAAATGCTCACGTATGTAATAAGCGGTGACCTGTTTGTTATGAGGGGAGGAACCTCTTGTTTGATTTGACTTAATGAGGACAGATTTTTGCCTGTTGGAGCAAACTGAGTTCTTCCTGTCCTGCTGAGGTGGGTTGTCTGTCCCAGCTGCTCGCAGTGGGTCAGAACCAGGAGCTCACAGCAGACGTGACATCCAGCTCCGATAGGCATTGCGGAACGTGTCAGAGCAGATGCAGCAAATAATGCTTCCCTTCTTTCTTTCGTTCCCCCCTCCTCCCATGTGCTTTTGTTTTTGTCTTGAGTGAAGTCAAAGTGTTCGTCCTTTGGCTGAGCTTATGTTGTCATAGGTTGATCTTTACACGATGCTCAGGTACCCAATGAAACCACTGTGTGCCTGAGGGAGAACAAGTTTCATAACAGGATGATGGTAAAGTGTTGCTAAAACCCTCCAGGACTGAGGAAAGATTAGAAGGAGGAAATGCAGAATAACACAGATATTGGCTTACAGATGACAGAGCACGCCTAGTCCATTAGCATACGGGAATCCAACAGAAGTATTCATAATTGCTAATAACAAAAGGCTGGTCTATCATAACAACTCCATTCAAACCAAAGCACACATCAGGCTTGTGTGGTAGCAAGTGTGTTTTGATGATAGGTCTGGTTTAAACCTAATCTACTGAAATACAGGCAGGGTTGGAACAATGCTTCCTCTGGGGATCAACAACTTTGTCCCTCAGCAGACTGCTTTATACAAACACCCATAATTGAGTTAAAATTCATGCAGACAGCTTGGATTTAAGAAGAAACAAATATCACGCAAATAAACAAAAGTCATGAGCAACGGGGGTTGGCAGAGCCACTCTGGGGAAAAAATGCCCTTTGAAGCATGTGCCAACATATACTAAATAATGGCAATTAATATTAAATGCTACACGTCACAATGGTGAGCATTTGTTCCACCTTTCTGAAAAAGCAGCTGGAATCCCTCCTTTCTGCAGCAGGCATCTCTTCTGTGTGTGTTGGTTTTGTTTCAAGAAATATTCTGTTAGATCTTTGCTGCCACTTCCGCTTTTGCTTCCCCAGTTTCTGTTTGCAAGGTCTAGGTTTTTTTGCTCCACTAATTTAGTCAGTGGGGAGCAAAGGTGATCTATGCAGAGGACTTAGCTGTAGTGATGTTGGGTATATGCTGCTGGGTAAGGATAGAAACAGGATCACTGCATTATTTCTTTCAGACGTCCCTTATCTCAGCACAAGGCTGAGGCGATCCTGGGCTCTGCTTTATCCAATAGCATAAACGGGGCAGAATCCCTCCCCACCAGCAAGGCTGTGCTTGGCCTTGCAGAAGAAAGCTCTCCTGCTCTATGTTCTTCTGGGCTGCTTTTTTCCTTTGTACTTTCATTCGGATAGCTGATGGAGGGGCTGTTGCTGTGAGCGTGGCTCTATTGCATGTGCTGATTCCCGTGCTGAGGGCTGCTGCCACGTGCCAGGTTTGGTCTCCTCCTGTAGAAAGCCTTGGGAAAGGTGTGCAAGAGACCCTCCATCCTAACCCTTGTGTTAGGTAGGCTTTGAGATCATGGACATCCTGTTGAGGTAAGTTGGGATTTGTGGCATGTGAGCTTTAACGTGGGTGTTTGCAGGGAGCTCTTTGTGTGTTGGTAGGTGGAGGAAGCCGGTAGGAGGCTGCAGGCTGGAGGGGGGAAGGAGAAAAGCAGCTCCATGGGGCTGATGTCCGGCTCGTGGGCAGGGGATGTCTGCACACACCACGTCCCTCAGCATGACGTGGGCCCTCCTGGGCCAACAGGTGATTTTTTCCTATTGTGTCTGCAGCAGGCAAGCTCTGTATTTGCAGATTACTGCATTTATACAAAAAGTGCGCTTAGTGAGTCCTTGGCTTCAGTAACAGATGTGGGGAGGCGGAGGAAACCAACCTATGAAGCCTGGAGTTTTGACCGGTTGCACTTGTAAGGAGGAAAGCTTAACAATGTTTTAAGCAGCTTCCTCTTTGCAAAGCTCTGATAGAGGGGTTTTGTGGCTTCTCCCACTGGGACCAACGCAGTGACCTTAACCAGCTGTGCTGTGCCACCTCCTTTCCTCCTTACCTCCAGCTTCTGTTAGCAGTCTTCAGATCAGACCCTTCTCTGAATCAAACCTGGATTTAAATTGTGTGTGAGAGCCCTATGAAATAAGGCTGAAGAGAAAACTCTGCTAACCTTGAATTCAGGGAGTGTTCTCTAGAGACTTGGTATTTAGCTCAGGTTTCAGTTTTAGCTGCTTACTTGTGTTGGAAAAGTTATTTTTGGTTGCTTTCTGTGCTTCATTATAATTCTGAAAGTGACTAATTTGATGTGACATTCTCTAATGTAGTATGATCAGCCATAATTTGATCTTATTAACTTAGATCGTACCATATTAGCAAACATCGGATTCTATTTGAGAAATTTACACATGCTGCAAGTGTGGATACACCTTAAAATCTTACTGTATTAGTATAATTTGTCAGCTTAATGTTGTATTTGGTAAAGAATGTCAGAGCATACTGTAATTTATAGCTACCTACATAGAAATGACTGCAGAGCCTCAGATTGGCTGTGCTGTTGTCATGTTGCTTTCTCTTAGGCAGGAACAAACTCAACGCTTCCCGATCACTGCAGTTCAAATGCTTGATGCTGTCTTATTTGGAAACACTTACACTGCTGTGTGTCTAAAATCTGAGTCAGCAAGTGGAATAAAAAGCTGATCTTCCTCTGTGTGTGATGATGACCGATGTGGCCTGAGGTCCACATGAACTAGAAAGCAGCAGAGAATAAAGTGGTGCTTCTGTGCCAGCTCTCAATCATCCCATTAACCTGTGTGATACTGCTTTTTGTTTTCCTGCGAGGCACCAGCCAGTTTTCTTGGTCTGAATATTTGTTGGAGTTGATAATGGAATGGAAAGGCCAGTTCATCCCAGCCTCACGTCACTGAACTCCTCTGCTTGCAGCGTGTGCTGGAGCGGTGTGTGTGAAGGGATGACTTTATGGACTTGGAACAAATCAAGTCCAGGATGTCCAACAGGAAGGGAAGGCTATTTCTCAGTAGTATTGATAACCTTTGCTGAATGGAAAGGGTGTTTATCCACATTTGACCCTAAGGGGCTGTAGGATGGGGCCGTAGGGTGAGTCTTGCCTTTGGACTGCAGGGTGTGAGTGATGAGGGCCATTTTGGCCCGTGGTCTGCCAGCGTATCTGGGGACTATAGGAAAAGCACTCCCTTTCCCAGTTTTCAACACCTATTGGATTTAGGTGACTGTTATCCCTTATAATGTAAAAATTAAACAATAAGAAATCGACCCCTCAAGAGATGGATCAGAAAACCCACACTAGATGGAAATATTTACTAAAAGGAAAAAGTGAGCACTGTACCTATGGAAGAGGTGTTGAGCGCTTTGCACTGATCAGCATTCTGAAATGAGGCATTCAGTTCTAAACAGACAACAGTTCTGTTTCAAAACTGATCATGCTGTGCCTTTCCCAACAGATTATTTTGTGCTATGTTCTTCATGCTCAATTTGGGAAATAACAGCAAGAAGCAGTTCCAGCCTCCAAATTCCTTTTGTTTGCACCAAGTTGTTCCAAACAGCCTCAGCGAGGGAACTAGCTCCGTTCCCTGCAGTGGGAGCTGAAGCAGAGGGTGAGAGGAGCTCCTGATGTGCAGAGACTGAACTACACCGATGCCAGTGCTGGTGCAGGATAGCAAACAAAACAGATGGAAGCTACCATTCCTGCCATCTGTCCTTCTAGGTGTCACAGGACTGGCTGTATACACAGTCTCCTTTCTACTCCTACGCAAAAGTCACTCCTGGCAAGGGAAGAGGGGGTGGGAGCTGGTTCAGTTTGATGCAATTAAATGATTCCTCCTCTGTGGAAAAGTCAAGGGGACTTTGTGGACTCGCTGCTTTTGAAGCTGCTTGTTCTCTGTAGTCAAATCCTGTGCCACTCCTCCCAGGCAAGGAGCTGGAAGTCTCTGTTCCTTTGCACCGCTCTGATCTTCAAACAGTTCTTCATTGCTCTTAATGCTTTGAACGTGGACTGCTGCAACTCGCCATTTGCTGGGCTGAATAAATCAGGTGCTTTGTTTGAATCTCCTTACGGTAAAGGTACTGCTTTGCCCCAACATTCGGTGCTTGTGTTAGAAGGAAAGGCAATGGCTTGTGAATAGCCCAAAGTTTCTGCAGTAAACTGTGATCAAAATCTCCATTTATTTTTTTTCTTTAAAGTTGACCTAAATCTTTCAGTCTGGCTGCAGGGCAAAAATCTGGTAGAATTAAAATAGGTTCTCAGTTGGACTAAAGTCACACTCTTTCATGTTCACTCTTAGAGGTGCAGCTTGTTAAAGCACTGACTCGCTCCTACAAATCTTTAGTGCTCAATACTGAATTTGATGTCACGTTTCCAATGTTCTTTTTTACATGTTCTCAGGTACTTCTGTCTGAGTTGCATTAAGCAAGTTCTGTTAGAAGTTAACAGTATTGTGTTCTTCAGTCTTTGCCAGAAAAAGGTTGGCACACCGTTTGGAAGGCAGCCTCTGGATAATCCCACTGCCAGATCTGCTGCCGAATGGGCACGTTCACATTTCCTCCATGTAACGCTGCAGTCCAACCTGAGTTACCATAATGGCTGTTTTGGTGCCATCCATACACATACGTAGCTCAGAACTGTTTTGTGGTGCAGGCCTTTCTGTGTTGCTCTTAGAACGTATCTAATGTGAATATTGGAAAGGTATTTTCAAATGTATCTTTTTCTTAAATGCAGATACTGTAAGATATGGCAGTTCTGGACTTCTGTCCTGGTGCATTTGATTTGTCTGTTCTGCTGTGTTGCACAGTGTGATGGACAGAAGTCTGTTTGTAGGGTTTGGCCTCTTCTGATTTCTTCAACTCAAGCATCTTCATGTGTAGGAATAAAGGAAGGACGACTGTGGGACACCCATTGGAGCAGGGACAAGGTGGGGGTCACTGTGGCACTCTCCTTGGATTCATTCATTAGTGTCTATTCTTTATGTTTCCAGGGAATACTAAAATCCATTTTAATGGGAATCATGCTCCAAGCACCAATGGTCTAATGTGACTTTTTGGAATGGAAACAGCTCACATGTCTCTTGCAGGCAGCAAGACCCTCTTTATTTTAGAAGTAATCGTAATCAAGAACTGTGGCCAATCTCAATTTAAATTCAAAGCTGAGAGGTGGGTCCTGATCAGAATGAGATTGCTGCTTTTTTTTTTTTTTGAATAAATGGCAGCTGTAATCATTATTTAGTCTAGAAATTGGCTGCTTCATTCAGGGAAATTAAGGCTTAAAAGAGGCTTTTGTTGAATCACTTCAAGAAATTGAATGTCCTCTTAGGGAGGAAAAAAAAGTAAAGGCATTAATGGAAAGATAATGAAATAAATACAAAAATACTCTTCTGATTTGAAATTGGATTTTGTTTTGATGTATGAAGCTGGTTTGCACTACATCCTGTTCAAAATGAATGGTGCCTGGAGCTAGTTCTGCTTGCACGGTCTATCACAATAACAGCCAAGCAATTCAGATGTTATTCATTTCATCTTAATGACTTATTTAAAAAAATTAGCTTTTCTCATGTGTGGGAAACTAAGTCTCAAAACAGTAAAACTGCCTGGTCGCAGCTCCACTACGTCAGCATGAGGGTGGATCTTCTGAAGCCTCGTGTATGAGACTTAATGGGTGAGAAGTAAGATGGATTGAAGACTGAGTAGATGGCTTTAAAAAAAAAAAAGGTATCTTAATCTATCCTCACTTTCTGTTCTATCTCCAATCCTAATCCTCACTCTGCTCCTTTGAGCCACACACTTTTCCAGGATAATCTGAGCACAGTTTGAGGTGCGTTGTGATGGCTGGGAGCAAGGATAGCGTGCACAGCTTTCTGCATGATGTTCTTGGGAAATGTTACTGCAAGAGAAAAGGCCTCCTTGTGGCCAAAGCAACAGTGAGAGCCCTGTGAAGTTGGTTTGTTTGTGAAGGAAGCTCAGCGTGCAGGCTGCTGGAAGGAAACGAGAAGGGCATTGCAATTGGTGTGCTTCAGCCACGGCAGCACCCTTAAAATCTGCTGCTGGAGGATGACAGTTCTCGAGGTTTTGCTAAAGACACACAAAAATGCATGGAAATGAACCCAGACTGGTTGTGTAGAAAGCTCCAGTTGTGTCTGAGGTTTGAGGGTACTTCCCATAAAGCAGAATAACCCTTATTGGCATGAGCAAAGCTCCCGAAACAATCTTCCTCTGCTCTTCTCCTCTCCTTTCAATGGACATTAGAGGATACATAACCCATGGCTTCAGACTGCTGCAGGGATCCCTATGACGAATGCAGATGTTCCCACATAACTCTGAAGGGCTGAGCAGAGCTTGTTTGCTCTGAAGTGTTTCTTCAAGGCTTTTCTTTTTCCCTGTAGCAGCGCTTTGCCTGGTGCTCTCCCAGCAGTCTGCTCTCAGTGTTTACTGATTTCCAGCTTTTCCACTGGCAGCACAAATTCAATCAGAATTTCATATTAGTTCAGCAACCCACAGCAAAAGTAAAGGCCAATAATATTGGAACATTATAATAGCCCTGTGCACAGGCTTGCGAGGACTTGCTGTAGCAGCTCACCCACACCATTACCTAATATCTCAACTTCTGTGCACAGCCCAACCAAGCAGGGTAAGGAACACCTCCACCCGCAGAGATTTTTGATGGCTGTTGGACAAACATCTGCTAGGAATCGATTTGGTGCAGACTTAGATCTGTGGGTGCAGATTAGGACCTTTTAAGCACTTCTCTATGATTTCATATTGAAGGGTTAGGATGATGATGCATAGTATGTGGTATGTAGCAAATATAATGTCAATGTGAGGAGTGTGCCTCTGTGCCTCCTGATGGGGGGAGGTGGGTTTGTTGGGCTAGCAGGGCCATAAGGGGGTCTCTGATGGGTGTGAGTGGAGGGGATAGGCACTTAGGGCAGGACAGAAATGTGGGAGAGGAGGAATTAGGGATAACATTTCATGGGAAGGAGCAAAGCAAAAGGTGAAAGTGCATAAGCTGAAATAAACTGACAACCAGGATGAAGAAAAGCCAAGCAGGATGCCCAGAGAAATAGCAAATAAATGTGGCTTTCATTGTCTCCCAGCTTGGCACCAGAGCTGCTGGCTCTCTTCTCTCACTGCCATTCCAGTGCATCCTGGTGAGAGCCAGCCAGCACCGTGGGGGCACTGCTCTGGGACAAGAACCTGAACTAACACACTTGGAAGCTGCTGCACATGTTGCAGTAAATGATTTAATAGTAACTTTGCACTGGTGTTGTGGCTCGTGAATTTGAAGATGGAGGTGATGCTGACTCTGACAACCAGGTGAAGCACTGCCTGTAGGGAGGTTCTGTGCCTTAATGGATCACTGAAGGTGCAGGAGGTGAGGAGCAGTGCTTCACCTGGCTGTTGTCATGAATGTGATGAAAAGCTATAGAATGTGATGAAGCTGCTATAGAAAGGGATCTTATATTTCCTTAATGAATATTTAGTGACTCGGATAATTATTTGAACTTTCCAAATTGTAAATTATACTGCTGGAATCTTCTCCTTTCTAGTTATGCAGGAGCTTTATGATAATTTACAGCACGTTCACGCCCGTGAAAACCCCTCACTCATTTCTCTTTGATTTATTGTTGTGTTTTCCATGATGAGTTAATGTATTTAGAATGAAGCTGAGTGCTTGCTGTATGCCTGTGCCATAAGCACTGCTTTCAGCTCCCATGCCAGTGGGCTGGCAGAGCCCTGCATCTCATTGCTGCTTTATTCTCACTCTGTGCCTTTCCTGCTCACAGAAGATGTGTGTAGGTCTCACCTCATTGGAATGTAGAGCAGAGACAAACATGGCAGTTGGTGCTCAGAGCTTTGCTGTCCTGGGGAATCGCCGTACGTACAACTGCTTAGAAAAGCTTCCCTGCAGTTGTGCAGTGTTTAGCAGTGCCCAGCCCCAGCTCCCACCTGCTCAGTGCCTGCAGGTCCCGGGAGGAAGCTCTGTGCTATAGATTTTACATGATTCAAGTCTAAGGAAATCTTTCCTATTGACTTTTTAGGGGCAGAGGGGGCTCATTCAAAGGTCACTGCTTAAAGTGCATCCGGACTCCTGGGTAGGCGATGTTATGTGCTGCATCCTTGATGTTCTTGTTATCGAAAAATGATGAGAAACTAAGGTAAATGGCACAGACCCTGGCATCCTACCTGCAAGGCTTGTGGGATGCTTGGAATATATAAGTGTTTCTGCTGATGGTAAACCATCATCCTAAACGCTGTTTGCAGCTGCGGGTGCTTTATTATTCAAGACAAATCATTACTTTCATTTGTTTCCATCAGAAACCAACTTAGAGAGTATGTCTCTGAGGGTGGGAAACAAAATATGTGACTCTTTTGACAGCTATTATTGTAGCTTTGGCATTATCAAGATCTGGTTTATTGGGGTAGCGAAATTATGTTTTAATACCAGGCCAAGAGGTATTTACTTTAGAGAGAATAGTTGTGAGAAATATAAAGGAAGTGAAGTGATATGGGGGGGAAAAAAACTGGAAAGTTCTGGCAGCAGGTTGGGTATGTGGGTAGGATGCCTCATTTCAGAGCAAGAGGGACACTGGATCTGTATTTTGCCAGTGGGCTCTCAGTCGAGCCCTTGGGGTGCATCGTGCACAGCTCCAGGTCTGCCAGGCACAGAGGTGTGTGTGCAGCTCAGCCTTCAGTGTCTGCTGAAGTGTTTTGCTCAATCCCGGCCTGCAGTTTGATTTCTAGTTCCCATCTTCACAAGGTACCAAGTGCCTTTAATACCCCCGCGAATAGCAATTAATGGCACTCAGCTCCTTCAAATGCTGGGATAAATTGCAGCATCTCCCAAAGGTGGCTATTAGAGCTAATCAGAAAATGCTGCACTTCCTGCAGAAAATGTCAACTTCTTGTTTTTGAAAACCAAAAGCAATCAGAGTAAGACGGCTCTCTAAGGAAAGCTCCTTTAAAATAAAACTGCATGCGTTTCATAAATATTATCTCTGGTGGCCGTGGCTCTGCTACCAGACCCTGTGGGGCAGCTGCACAGAGGTTTGTTCTTGGAGAATCGCATCCTTTAGGAGCGGCTCTGGTTAGGAGTGCTGTGGTGTGTTGGATTTGGGGGAGAAGTGGCACAAAGCAGAACAGCAGCGTTTAGAAAGGATGACCCCCGGAGGCTTAAAACTTACGTTTTAAGAAACTTTTATGTTTTTATGAGCGTCGGTAGCACGAGATTTGAGTCAAGGGAGGTATTTTGGTGCGAGTGAACCAAAATTCAATTATTTCACTGAGCTTGAAGCAGGTCTGGCTTTTTCTCAGACCTGGCATGAGCTCATGAGTTCTGACTTCAACATCATTTGGCTTCTCAATTTTGAAGACCTTCTCCCTGTGATTTCTGCCCTATAGAAACGGGCAAAGCAGGCACTACTGCTGAGCATTCAGTGCTCCTTCTGGAAAGTACCGCAGCTTTCACTTCATTAATTTCAACTCTTCTGTTAAGGAATCTGTTCAGCTGCTTCTGAAATCCACCTTTTGGCCATGTTTTATTTCCATGACTTATTTCTGCTGCTTCAGACTGGACATCTAGGGTATGTAATTGTATCATTAATATTCTTAATGACTTCTGGGATGGTACTTAATTGCTAACAAGTTTTCTTCTCCACCATCCTCAGTGATTTAGGCTAAACTAGCAAAAGGTGCGGCCGGCGCTGACTTTGTGTCCCGAGGTTGCTATATTACAGCATTAAATAATAGCAGGACATGTGCTATGGCAGAAATAGAATCACCTGCTTCAAAAAACCAGTGTGAATAGTGCATGTATTCACACTGCTTGCTGGGAGCAGTGTTTGTAAGGGAGATGTGCATTTGACCGTTTTATCAGACTCTTTTTCTAGGAAAAAATGGAGCACCAAAAATTTCCTGCCAGACAGTAAACAAATCCAAATGGTTCAGTCTGCCTCTAGCTTTTAAATTGAGATCTTAATCAATGTAAATGGGAATTGTTTCACCTATATTCCACGAACTATTTGATATGTGAAATGCTTTGAATAACTCGCTGGACAATATGAGCTAGAAGGGTTTATTTTCAACATAATAGTTCCACCAGTGACATTACCTTCACACCAGATCTGCTTGGCAGGAAGGCTGGAGCTCCTGTCCAAGTTCTTAATGAATATGATAAAAACTCACAGAAGCCAGCAGCTCTAAAAAGCAGTTGCCAACAGAGAACAACACCATAAAGAAAGGAGAACATCACTGCGTGAGGCTCCAGCTGGTGGCTCCTGGGCAGCCCCACATCCTGCATCTCCTCAGCATCTTGGTCAGCAGCTCTGTGGAATTCATATGCTATTGTATGAGGCAATTATCAGTTGTTTTGGGCACGGCTGGGCTGGCCAGTGTGCTGGTTTGCTGCCAGTGCTGGGCGCCCATTGCTGGCTGCTGCTCTGATCGCGCTGCCAGGTGCGGAGCTGGCTGTGTTTGGGCAGAGGATGCTGCATAGACAGACACTGCTCTGAGACGTGCATGCCTGTATGGGGGTGTGTTTCTTCCCATTGCTTGTCTGCGTCCAAGTGTCAAAGTAGCTCTGCTGGGTGTGATCTTTAGTGGTGTTCTGGCAGACTAAGAGTTGGGGCTCTTCAGTGTGGAGAAGAGAAGGCTCCAGAGGGACCTCATAGTGGCCTTCCAGTGCCTGAAGGGGCTGACAGGAAAGCTGTGGAGGGGCTTCTTATAAGGGCAAGTAGTGACAGGATGAGGGAGAGTGGCTTTAAACTGGAAGAGAGTAGATTTAGACCAGATATTAGGAGAAAATTCTTTACTGTTAGCATGGTGAGACACTGAAACAGGTTGCCCATACAGCTTGTGGATGTCCTCTCCCTGAAGCTGTTCAAGGCCAGGCTGGGTGGGCTTTGAGCAACATGCTCTAGTGGGAGGTGTCCTTGCCTATAGTAGGGAGTTGGAACTAAGGTCCCTTCCAAACCAAACCATTGGAATGGAAATGGAAATTTTCCAATGGAAAAGGGATTTTCGGCTGGCAAAAAGGGAGCTTTTGAAGCCCAGATTGCCCTGTTTAAAAGCTGCTGACTTCTGCAATCCTGTGAAATAATCCCAGTCAAATGAACTCAAAGCGAGCTCAACTCTTGCCCGCTTAGTTCATAGGGAGAGCTGGCTAAAGCATGCAATGAAATGGAATTCGTTCCTGAGCTCGCTGCCTTTCTGCCCTGTGGTCTGAGGTGACCCTGATTCCAGCCAAGGGGTTGTTCCTAGAGACTCACCACTTAAATCTTGTCAATAAATTTCTGCTTGTAGATTGTTTGCTTTTGGACTGGCTGCTCACTGAGATGCGGCTGTGTTATGTTTAATCAGGCTGCGCTTGGAAGCAGAAGTATTTCTCACGAATAATGGCTTTATCCAAATGTAATGAATCCAGATCTTCTGAATGCAGTGGATTTTGGGTGAGGGCCAAAATGAATGGCATGTAGAAAGCAGCAGTGAGAATTTATTCCACTCTGTGCGTTTCTCATTTTTTCCCTCATCTCAACTTATTGTCATTTTTCGCACCTACTTACAGACAGGAACCAGACAGACCCGTAGCTTTGCTCCTGGCTTGCAGAAGCATCCAGCTGAGAAGCCGGATGACCCGAGTTCAGAACAGAGGTCTGTGCAACAGAACAGAAAAGGCTGCTACTGAATAGCAGCACCTACTGTGGGGCAGCTTTGCCTGAGCAATCAGATGGGTAAATACATGATACTGAGAGGGATTTTGAAGGGGATGTCCTAGAATACATATAAACCTGCTCTGTTTCCATTCTTTGCCTCAGTTTTCCCTATGTTGTGTGTGGCAGTGCTAGTCATGATACGCACTAGTGAGCATGGTGGGGATGGGTGGATGACTGGACGTGGTGATCTTGAGGTCTTTTCCAACCTTAACAACTCCGTGATGCTGTGAAATCGTACTCATCTGCAAGATGGAAATAGTATCATTGGGAAATGTTAGTTATCTGATTCTGTTTTCAGTGGTTTTTAAAAAAAGGACAGTTAGCTTTATGGAAGCTTGTTGTTGTAGCTGAGCTGTGCTCAGCTATCTAAAGCCTCATCTTGGTTTCTCACACTCCTGGCTCTTAATTTCTATAAACAAATGGATTTATTCCCAACATGCACATTATACAACACTACTGCTTTCTTTTTTTTTTTTCCACAGAGAACAGGCTGATATTATGAGTGTTTTGAGATAAAACACCTTTTTAATGCAAAGAACAGAGCTACTTGAAGATTCCATGTGTGATAAGGAGCCTAAAGCTCCCTTCCAAAGGCAGCATATGCTCTTTATTGCTTAGGAATTTACTGCTACTGGAATAAACCTGATCCCGCTGAGATCAATAGAAGCTTGCTATTGGCTTTGCCAGCAACTCCTCCTTCCCCTTCTTCATTTTTAAATCTAGGATAAGATTTAAAGAGTTTGGGGTATAAGACTGAGTTTCAGTTGTGTTTTTTTCCCTAGTGTGTCTTTGCATTTACTTATGCCATTGCTTAGAAATGTCGTGGCAAAGCAGTGTTTCAATCAACAGCTTTAATGATGTATGATTATTCATAGCTTTCTGAAAATGTCATGAGTGGATCCACTTCACGTGGTAACACATGCTTCCCAAACAAATACCGGTGAACTCTCTTGATTTGCACTTTCTTATGGTGGATCTGCAGACTCTTGAGTAAAGAACGGAAACCCTGTTTGAGTTATGGAGGAAAAATGGAAGTCCAAGTAGATGAATCATTTGAAGGTGCAGATGTCTATTCTTTTGGGTTGTTGTTCCAGGATTTTACTTGAAGTCTTTTAACTACTCTGGTCTGAGAAATGGTTGTTTTGCTCTTTGGAATGAAATACACCATGGATCTTAGGTTTAACAGATCCCCTGCCTAAATGTCCTTCTCACCATGTAAGTGTTGTGGTGTTGGTGTAATCTGAGTTGGTTTATGTTCTTGGTTCTATGACCCACTCACAGTCATTGCTGGCTGTAGCAGCTGGCTTCTTCGAGGTAGGAGACCTGGGATGTTTGTCACCAATGCTGGTGTGGCTTCCTCACCAGGGCAGTGACAAGTCAGATCACCTTCCTTCCTTATTCTAAGGATTAACTACGATACACAGAGAGATAAAAATGACATATTCCGTAAGTTGTCACAGGGCTGACTATCCCAAGGCAGGTCCAGGCAGAGAGTGTCTTAGTGCCACAGCTTAAAGCATGTGATCCCAACAGGGATCCCTAGCAGTGGCCATACAAGTCTCAGCAGACTAAGACCTCATCTTCCCTGACGTTTTCCTTGTACCGTTTCTGGAGTGGTTGAAGGCAGCTGAGCAGAGAACTGGTGATGACTCCTTCATTCAGGAAGCTGATGACTGGGCAAGGTGCTCTGGTCCTTCAGAGCCCTACTGGGATTGGAGTTGTGGCAGACAAAATGCTGTGTTAATGCATCTGAAATTAATTTGGTGTCTGAAGGGGACGTTGAGGTTATCTCCAGCTCTAGTATGAGTATCTCAAACTATATGCCAGTGATACCAAGTATTACTGCTTATACCACACTGAGACTTTATAAAACAAGCTGTCAGGGTTGAACCAAAGATTACCCCTGCTGTCTGCTCTATATAATAAAGGAGGGTGACAGCAGTCAGACTGCTGCAGAGTGATAAGTTGAGAGGGAGAAATGCTGCCCAAGATCTTCTGTGTGACAGTGACACTTCAGCCCTTTCTGTCCAAACGATGGCCAACCGGGGATGCAGGCAGCAAGGTGGGAGAAGCAGGGCAGGGCTGTGTGGTCACTGCATGCTCCATAATAGTGCCTCCTGGGAGCTGAGGGTGATGGATTAAATGTCACTAACTGCATGTGATACGCAGTCAGCAGTGCCAGAAAGGGTCGCTCAATGATCTAATCGCTCCCAGCAGTCCAAGCAGCCTCAGCATCAAACTTCTGCCCGTACTGAACCTTGAAGACATCTATTAGTGAATGTTAAGAGGAGAATACTTAATATCAGTTGGTTACGTGTTCTGCTTGCTCACTTTGGGAGCAGCAGCGTTTCTGTACAGGCTGAGGAATCTTTCAGGCTGCACTTGCACTGCATGCCTTACTTCTGCCACTTCCCTGCAGAACTGAAACTCTATTTAACAGTGACAAAGCTCAATTCTTTGTGCGTGTGTAACAAACACAGAACCACTCTCACAGCCTTTAAGGTACCTGTGCTGTGTTAGAGTTGTATTATTTATATTAAAAGGTTTGCTGCAGCAATAGCATCACAGAACTGTGCAAAGTGACCTTCCTTATCTTTCCACCAGAGCAAACTGCAGGAAGATGAGGTCTAAAAATCCTCTTGAAAGTCCAAGGAAGAAGGGGGAAAAACATGTCAGCAGCCATGTAAATATGGGTGCCAGCAACTGATGCACTTGGCTCCTGAGAGCTTAGCTGTGTGTATCAGCCTAGCTAAAGGCAGGGCTGTCAGCATAGGCTGCTGAGGGATTCCTGCTGCTGTGCTGTGGGGATCAGTTGTATCTGGGTGGTTGGCACAGCGGTACGTGAAGCCTCAGTTACCTGAGGCTGCAGAAAGTTATTTCACTGTGTTTCTTCCAGTTCTTACTCTGGAAATGCTGTGTTTTTAGGGAGGAAAAACCACTGTGTGTATCGAGAAATGTGAGTGTATTGGTACCATAAGAGGGAAAAATACAAATAATTAAATCTTGTGGTACCTCTTTCATAGTCCCCATCTCATTAATATAAAGCAATTTTGGAGATGGAGAAGAGCTGATAACAGCATTGGACCCGAGAGATATTTCTGTTTTCCATCCATCAGGCAGGTAATTGTGGGAGTTATGACTTTGTTAGGCAGGAACGTACAGCTCTAAAGAACCGATAACTGAGCATCTCTGCGCAGCAGACAATGGAGCAGCAGCCAGTAATTGAATACATCAATAAGCTTTCACATCTCGTATAACTTCAGTGCCCTGGACAGGATAGCATTAGACATAATCATATTTTGATCAGGAGAAAATAGGAGTTGGATGAAATAATATCAATTTTATTTACAGGGCAGAGAAGAAGCCATCCAGTCTGTGACAGAAAAATGATTTTTTTTATCTGGCTTTGATCTGGCTCTGGGCTTTGATTTGGTGGTAAATGGGACTATAACTCATTTACACCAGCTGCCAGGGTTTTTCAAAGCACAGAACATTAAGCAGAATCCTGCTTCGAGGAATAAATACACAATCAACATAATAAATGGTGACAAAACAGCCCTGGCTCACTCTTTACCATTTTAAGTCACTGCAGCCCCCGATGAATACCCAGCTCAAAAACTGAGGATTGATTTGTGACCCCCGTGGGCCACAGAACATCTTTTGTGTGGCGTTTGAGAAGAAGGCTGCCAGGGGATTGGTGTGGAGGGCAGTGCTTCTGTTTGAATTTTTCCTCACAGAAACAATTTTTCTGTGTGGGAAGAGGAGAGATTGCTGGGGGTCAACCAGTAGGGGAGGGCAGAAGAAGGCCCGTTCATGCTCTGGTGGAACAGGCCGCTTTTCACAGCGGGTTGGCAGCCTGCATGGGTCGGTTGGGGCTGTCAAAGGAGACAGGCAGTGCAGGGCAGCGTGGGGAGGAAGCCGGTCTGCCTGTACTGCAATGGGATGAGAGCTGGCATAGAGCAAGAGGAACGTTTTCTGCTTGCATAAAGCCCCAAGTGTTTTGATTCCTGGCACGTGGAAGGGCGGTGAAGGATCTGAATCCTTTCCAAAGCCTGGTCCTTCTGGGCTATGGGTCTTAATTCCCATCACAGTGCCCTGGGTGCAGTGGGCTTTGGAGCCCTCGGTCCTTGTAGAGGTGGGTCTATGGCAAGCTGCCTGTTGGATGGAAAACTGGGGTTTGAGGCCAAACATCCTCTTGCCTGAGCCTCCAGCAGGGCTCGCTTCCTGCTGGTCCTCTTCTGGGAGATGTGTTTTACATCCCAGATGTGTAAAGCCTACTTCTTACAAAGATGCACTCAGGAGATGTATTGCGTGCTTCTGTGGGGACAAAATGAGTGTCATCACTTGGCAGATGGCAGAGAAGAAGCAGCAGTGGGTGACAAGCTCTGGAAGCTGACTGCTTCAGAGGAAGGTTGATTCTACACAGGAGATCCATAAACTTCTTGGATCCCACCAGCACTGGTGGTATTGCAAAACAATCACGTTTTTGCAAGCATGGTATAAGTGGGTGATAAAGTCTTGACTTCTAAGTCATGTTAGCAGGAATGCATTTGAACTGCACGAGCTCACAAACAGTGTGCTATTCAGCTAGTTTAATACTAAGAATAAGGTATTTTAATACACTAGAAATCTTTCCCATTTGTGTAGCGTAGTCAGGATGTTAATAGATAATAGAAATCTTGGCTCTGAACCAGTCTCACACCAGGGCTTCTAGATGCACTCATTATCTGTACTGCAACTTTGCTGTGATCAATAAAAATTCCCCATGCAGTACATTCACTTCTTACATTCAATATGAATGTGGCAAAATGGTTGTAGCGGGTTCTCTACCTGTCAGGATGTCCTTTCATCTCATTAATCTGTTGCACAGATTAATTGGCTTCAGAATATCCTGGGGGGAAAAAAAGAAATGTCAGCTGTGTTATCATATGCATGGTGAGGGCTGGCTGGGTGATTTATGGAGAACTGTGTTTCAGCACCCACAGCCGAGCTCCTGCTGATGCGATGCTGCTGAGCATCACTTAAGGGGAAAGACTTTATTTTGGCCATTAAGGGAAAAAATAGTCCTTTGGCTTTATTTATTTTTTCTTTTTTAATTTTTAAATTAGTTGTCACAACCTGCATTTGAGATTTGGGTGAACATGAGGTTTTCCAGGTGTTGTAAACCAGCAGAGAGGAAGCACCCCATGATGGGCAGTGGAAAGCCAGGTTAGGCTGCCAGCAGCTGGAACAGTGCTGGTGTCCTTGCCTGCCCTGTTGGGATGCTGCTTCTCATTGCCATGTCTGCTTCTAACAGCCAGAGAGGTTCTCTGCACTGCAGGACTTTGTGTTGGGTGATGGCTGAGGGTATGAATCTGTGTTTGAGGGAGCAGATCCTGAACAGTGCTGTTTCACTTGCTAAGCAGGGAGCAATTTTAATTTGGGTAACATGTAAGTGTTTTTCCTAATGGAAAAATTGAACTGTGTGGTTTAAAAGCTGGATCATAGCTCAGCTCATTACAAAACTTCAAATCATTTTTAGGATTCAATGAGTTGACTTTGTATTTTGAATCTAGAATGGCTTGAAATTAAAGGATATTAAGCCAGGAAGTAAATCTTAACACTGGCAGTGCTAATACTGTATTGAAACTGGTTACACAATCAGAGTTTTGGATGTAATTAATAATTGCACTAGATGCATTTATACTTGTTTCATAGTAAGCAATACACAGCTGTTTTGCATGCCTCTGGCAATGTTTTATCAAGTCGTCAGTGCTCATTTTAGTTCTAGGTAGTGCAATATGTAAATGGACAGGACTTCTAGAGCTGCCGTTGGTTGGAATGCTCGTGGTGCTGCAGGTCGGTGATCAGCCCTGCTTCAGGGTCTGCTGTTAGATGAGTTTAATGCTACTGAGTCTCTGTAGTTGGTATGAATTTTCGTGGTGAAGTGAATAAGTGTGAGTTGAGTGGCTTCCTGTACTAAATTTCTGTCGATGTTGTCTTATGTTACTTTGGAGAGAGAGAAGTGCTTTCCAACTCCACCTACTGTGTGCAGTTGCCTTCTGAGGCATGAGCTGTTTGACATGCTTCTCCCTCAACTCATTATGCACACAGTTTGAAAAGAAAGCACCTGTTTATTTCTTATTATATTTTTCCAGATCTGGAACAGGGAAACGAAGCGTTCAGCCATTTTGACCCTAATCTCAGTTATTCTCCAAAAGAAGCACCGCCTGTCAGCTCTAGCAGAAAACATGTGCTCAGTATAGTTGCACGCAAGCCAAGTGTCATCTCCAAAGCCAACCCTAAACAGTTAATCTTTCTGCAGTGAGCGCTTAGCAAATACTGCCATGGAATGTGGCTTCTGTTTTTAGAAGAACACATTTACTATCTTGTGTGTAAAATGATTTCTGCAGAAGTAAGCAGTACACAAATTATTCCTGTGCACAAGTCAGGAGATGAAGTTCTCTGATCGCAATGGTGAGCAGCCTGTTTACTGGGACTGAAATCTTTGGCTTTGTTTATGTAAATGGGAATAGTGTTGAAGCTGTCTGCAGAGCCAGGAGTTCGATCTTCTCCTGAATCCCTATGAAGTGGTTCTCTTTATGCAGCTCTTTACCCAGAGGCTTGAAGTAAAGCATCTTTATTACGTGCCTGGGACTAGATAACATCTAGAAGCATGTGTGTTAGGTAGTCACCTGTCTCTGGACGTGAAGAGCAGGGCTCTGTTCCCACTTGGAAGAGCACTTTGGCCAGAGGCAATTTTGTCAGACCTGTCTTATTCCTTCGCAGTCGAGGGTGAAACATCACGGAAAAATTGGACACCCCCTAAGTGTATTAAATGACAAGATTGTGGCCTGGAGAACTGAAGGATTTGCTGTGTAAAAACATCTTTCTTGGGCTTTGTTGTCCCAGTTTGTAAGGATGAGTAGAGAAACGGCAAAGAGGAGAAGATAGCAATAGGGAAAGTGGAAGAGCTGGCATAGGAGTGGTTGGAGAAGGGAGTCCAAAGCAACAGCTCTTCCACTGCCTGTCACTGTGGAAGTGATTTTCATTAGGGGAATAATACCAAGAAGTTTTCTGGCAGATATTCTTGAATCTGAACACCGACGCAGAGTGAAGTTGTAAATTCTTACTATTTGATTATGTAAGAAGGTTTTAAGCAATGCTTAGTAGGCGCCAGCTGAACTTGTAGCAACACTACCATGTTGTGGAAGGTACTTCGATGCTGATGAAGGCCAGTTTTGTGTTGTAAATTATCATCTTTTTCCAAGCCCAGCTGTTAAGGCTTTTCTGCTAGTGAAGCGTGGAAGAAGTTGACTGTTTACCAGGCTGCCAGCATGGCTTGCTCCTTGCTGCTCTCCACTGTGGTCATGGCACGAGTTTGGAACAATTTCACCTTGTTGCACTGTAGCACTCAGAATGCTCAGAAACAAATCTGTGCAGCATGCTGCCCGTGTTTTCTAACGTGCTAATGAAAACTTTTGTCCATAATGCAGTACAAACCCTGTAGGTTATCTTTAATGCATTTCCTTCAGGGAAGTACTCTAAGCATCATGTGTCAGTCAAGGGGAGAAAGACTCAATTTCTGTGGACATCCGCTACTTCCTCCTCTTTATTTTCTCTTGTTCCTCATAAATGTTCCAAGAGAAAAATACTAAATCCGTAATGCCCTTTGCTTCATGTTGTCTCAGCCCAACCAGGATTAGAGGACTGAATGCATACACTTTATATTCTTCTTCATAAGGAGAAGCACTTATGTGCTCAAGTCAGTCAGTCAAAGTCTAAAGAACGCAAAAATCCCAACAACCCAACACCGTAGATCCTGGTAAACTCATATCATTGTGCATAACTCTGCAATGCTTTTGATTAGAATGTTATTTGAGGTCAACTAATTTCCTCTTCTAGGATTAACCCTGGGATTGGCCACATGATACTAGGGCAAGTTATTTACATTCTGCTCGTGGCATAGACTCAAAAGATGCATGACCTGAATTGTCCTCCTTTGACACCCAAACTTCAGAAACTGATCTATAGTTGACTTCACATCAGAAACCTATGAGAACCATAATCTCTTAATCCTGGATTAAGTATTTTCCATATCTCTGGCAATACATCTCTCGTTAGCACTGCACTGAGGACACAGTGTGCTTGCTCCTGAGGGTTAACTTGGTGCTTTGCCTATTCATGCTTGTCCAGAACTGCAGTTCAGATTTCCTTTCCTGAAGCAGCCCTGTGCGTGCTCGTGAACTGAGGAGGTCTGACACGTGTGGACTGCACAGCTTTCAGCATTTAACTCCCTGATTGTGGGCTGTGGAGCTGACCTGTCTGCTCAGTCTCAGATAGGAGCACCTTTTGAAATTTTTAATTAAAATGCACATTGTAACATAAAATGAGATGGCACAACAGAAAAGGGTCTGTGGAAAGGCACTGACACATCCTGAGTTCATACCCAGCCATCTTGGGTGATGGTTTTAAACTGAGACGGGGAGGTTTAGGTTGGATATTAAGAGGAAGTTTCTCCCCTAGAGGGTGGTGAGGCACTGGAACAGGTTGCCCAAGGAGGCTGTGGATGCCCCATCCCTGCAGGCATCCAAGGCCAGGCTGGATGTGGCTCTGGGCAGCCTGGGCTGCTGGTTGGTGACCCTGCACACAGCAGGGGGTTGGAACTGGATGAGCATTGTGGTCCTTTTCAACCCAGACCATTCTGTGATTCTGTGCAAAAGCTAAAGCTGAGGCTTTGCTAGGGAATGGGTGCAGAAGACTCTGCTCTCTGGGTGCAGGTACTGCTGTTACCCAAAACCAGCTTCTGCAAAGAGGAAAAGTCAAAGGGGAAAACCACAGAAGAGAAAAAAAAAGACGACAAAACATGTTTGTTTCTCCTTAGGATCAAAGAAATGTAGCAGCAATTTAAAAAAGATTTATAATAACTCTTTTATTTAAAGCCAGTTGAGTAGCACTTATGAATTGCTCTTTGTGCTAAAGTTCTCCTGCTCTGCAATATGCTTCTCGTCCTACGTAGTGGTATTTTCTAGTGACTGAATCGATATTTTTTGCAGCAATCGAGTGCTGTTGCTGTGAAAAGGCTTTTAGTACTGTTATGAAGCAGTCAATAACCATGACTGACCTTTCAAAACTCTCTAGCCTCTACTCCAGCCGCTTCAGAAGGTGAGTCTGTGTAACCTGCTTGTGTTTCTGGATATGTGACTTATAAAGAGAGTGTGTAAGGGAGAGAGATGCCTTTGGCAGAGCCTGTTGCCATGGAATAGATGATTTGCTCTGACGGTGGTTTGGTTGTCTAACACAGATGCCAACCGTCAGCACGGGTGAGAACTCATAGCAAGGCTCTGCTCCCATCCCAAACATGGCTTTCTTCTGTAAGCCAGATTTTCTAAGCAGTTTGGACAATGTATGACCGTGTTTTGGTTATACAGAGAAGATTTCTGTAAGTTTTTTAGGGAGTTGAAGCATTCCCTTGGCTCTGGGCACTTAATGGTGTCTCACAGCAGGTGATGGGGATGCATGCCTGGCTTGAGCTTGTGTCTGTGGGGCTGGGGCAGCCGGGCCTCCTATAGGAGAAACTGCTTATAGGTCCACCCTGCCTTCCCTATAAGCTCTTCTACTGCACTCATCTGCCTTGTCCCACAACAGGGCTCTCAGTTCACATCTTCTGTCTGCAGCTTTGGCTTTGCCATTGGTTAACAGGTCTCAGTTGGAAACCAGGTTCAAGTGCAAACCAGTGTTAAGAGAAGGGCTTGGAGAGAATCCCATTGGTAGGCTGGACCTTTCCCTCCAGGGAAGGCAGAGTGCTGTAAGGAGAGAGCTGAGAAGGATTTGCTCATGTTCTCCTGTCCTCCACACTTCAGTGTTACTTTGGGATTGGGATAATTCTTTCATCATGTGCCTCAGATGTGTTTTCTTAACGGGGTATTTCTTGATGGCATCCTCTTCCAAAAAAATAGCTTGTTTCCACAAGGGGCCTTGCATAAATAAGGGTACTTTTTTTTTTTTTTTCTTGCTAGTGAAATGCTGATTTACTGATGCTGATACATCATGCTTGAAAACAGCTTATTTCAGTAGTATTTCATGGTGGCAGGTATCCAAGTGAAAGGGAATCACTGCACTACATATTAGCAGTAGGTATTTTATTGCTCGTGTCTCCTGTAACACCAGGCTGGTGTTCTGCTCAGCACAGGAAGAGGCATCTCCTTGCAGAGCACCCATTGATTAATGTCCTCCAGCCTGCCGCTTTCCGTGGTGACTTCGCTGCTGCTCTGCTGTCTGGATTTGCTTTCAGGGTATAATTAAAGGGAAAATAAAATATTACTGGAGACGTTACTGAAGCAGTGGTGTTTTCCGCTCTCAAAGCTGCAATAACTAATACCTCATTATTTGATTATTAAGAAGGACGGACTGGAGTATGAATTGCAACTAAACCTACATCATTGTCAACCAACATACTGGTTTAATGGTTCATAAACCAGCTGTTTAATTATCTTAACATGACAGATAATAAATATATAGCATGGTTCGTTCCCATCAGAGGTGATCACATACAAGCTTTCTTGCGTGAGAGGGTTTTTTGACCGTGGTTTTCTAAGAATAAGAAGTTACACCTTTGTAGTTTTTTAACGTGTGTGAATTGCTGGGTATAATATGAAGAAGCAGAATGGGAGATGTTCTCAAACGCACTGAGAAATAAGTGATTTCTGCACGGACTTGATACACTTGCGTTTCTGCTGCTGTAAGTTTCTGTCAAAACTTTGTGTCTGGTCTACCCCTGAAAATCTCTGGAAAGCAGAATTACAGGAGTGAGGAAAGGCATCTTTATGGGGCTTCCTCTGGTGACTGTTGCCAGGGAAACTTTCCTATTGCATCAGGTTTGAACTGCCTGCAGTGCCTGAGATCCACAGCTGAATCTCTGAAGTTCAGGCCGGAATGAAAGGCGACAGGTGAGGGGGTACAAGTCAGAGAGTGTCCCAGTTGTGGAGAAATAGCAGATAGGAGCCGTATGCAGAAAGACACGGCTTTGTTGTTGAAGATACTGAGTGATCTGTGCTCCTGGGATGTTTTTGTCTCGGTGAAGAAAGGCTGCCTGCATTTCCCAGGTGAGGCGTTGAGCTGGACGTGAGCAATAGCTATGGGTGGTGTCAGCATCTGTGTGAGAGGGGCAGCGCGTGCAAATTAGTGCGTGTCATTAATGACTGTTGTAGTGCAATTATGCAGCTGTATTGAGGAGGATTCTGAAAGTGAGGCGATTTGCACAGATGCTGCCGATGCCATAATGTGTTTTGGCCGAGGGCTGATGGCTTGATATTTGAATTGGTCTCTTTCCTCCTCCTCCCAGTTATCTACTTACCTTAGATGTGTGTATCGTGTATCCCCCGTATGGAGCAGGAACGTAAGTCAGATCCACTCCAGAAAGAGCCATCTGCAGCTGCCCAGGAAGAACCAGGTGTGTCGGTACGGAAAGAGCTCGTGCTTCTCTCAGAGCCTGCAGGGTCCTGCAGTTACAAGAAATCATCTTAAAACTATAATTAGTGCCCTAATTAGAAATAAAGCGTCTACTTCTGTATCCTTTCCCATACTTGAGCTGTACGTTAAGCAGGAGTTTGTGCTGAGTTAGAAAACAACTTCTGCAGGGAGGAGAGGAAGTTGTTCATCCGCTTTGGAAGTCGGATTTGAGAGCGACTGTTAGAATATCTCTTCTAAAAAAGTAGAAAAAATAGCTTGGTGTGCTTCTAAATGCAGCCTAATCCATGAGACAGAGGCAGAAATACTGCTTCAATCCCATTTCCAGAGTGGTTGTAGGCCAGGTTTATCAATCACTGGGAACTTTCACCATCACAGAGATAAAAATAACACCTCTTCAGTAATTCAGATTCTTCAGAAGATGGTTTTTGCCCATTGATTCCCCCTGAAATATCTCAAGTACTGCCTTAGAGATAACACTTGTGTGTGAAACACACCACTGGAGCCCACGTGTTGCAGTGCCGGGTTGCTGTGCGTGTGCTGCTGCTCGCAGGGCTGAGTGGTGACCACAGCTATCCCAGCTGATCAGATCTGCTTTTCTTTCCCACTTCATTTCTTTTTCTGATGCCCCTTCACATAAACAAGCACCGATGGAAAATTCATAGCAGCTGAGAAGTGTGGCAAGTTCTCAAACATATCACTCTCAACAAACGTTGAAATGCATCTAAGACTAATACAAATTCCAGGGGCTCGCTAGATAAACAGTTGTGTTGTGGATGTGGTGATGATTTTTGGCTGCGTGCAGGAAAAGGATGTTTCCCTAGGATGCAGAACTGAGTATTTCTATGTGTAATTACCCAGCTTGGTGCTCACACAAATCAGGGCCCACCTCAGAGTATTTTCCATTCATATCATGATTTTACAAGCTTGGGAATTGGTCTGTTTTACAGAAGCACAGATTTCTTTCTCACCAGTGCAATCAAACTAATATTTTTACTACTTCTACAAATAGTGCATCTTTTGTTACTTGTTGTCAGCATTTCTCTGCAATGCTATTTCTCTCCTTAAGAAAAGCTAAAAATAAGTTGCCAGACCGATCTGCTGACTGTGGAAAAAATGGTTACCCGGGCAACCCGGTCTTTTTCATAACTTTGTGCCTTCAGCTGTCTGGTTCCAATAGGTGAAGCTGTAAAATCTGTGGCATTTCCACCCAGCGGGAGCTTCTCTCATTACAAACAAGTTTTCATTCAAAATAATGATGAAAACAAGTCTGATTTTTCCTATGGGGAGAAAAATAATGGGTGAACTTTGTTCTGAGGATGCAAACAAACCCACATCGACGTGCTGATGGCTGTTTCTGAAACAAAATGGAAGTGACTTTGCAATAAGGGGCTGCACGGGCCCTTCCAACCCAATCGTGCTGTGATTCAGTTTGTTGGGGATTCAGTCTGTGCAGAGTGAAACCACAGAGCATCTGGAGCCTCCACCTTGGAGCAGCCCAAGTGGTTGGTAATGGGAATACTGGCTTGGTAGCAAAGTTGGCTGTGGTTTCTCAGGCTTTCTCTGAAGGGAACATCCCTGTATGTTTTCCCTAAAACTTTCTTGCAATAACACTTCTAAGAGAATCCTAATTATATCTCCAGCCCAGGTTTTTGTGAGTGTGAGAATGGGAGCGTAAGAGATGTTGGAGATCAAAGTGGGATTGCCAGAGCCCCGTGAATATTGCCATGTGAATCAGCCGTGGGCTCAGAGCTCACCAGCGATGAGAAAGTGGTGAGCAGAGAAGAGCTTGGTGGGCCCAAACCTGCAGGTTTCAGCTGGGCACAGAGCAATGCTTCTATTAAGGGAAAACATTGGCAACTGGAACAAGGGTCCAACCCATTTTCTCTGGAAGTAAATTAAAGGAAAGAGATCCGTGCGGCATGTAACTTGTCCTGGGAACTTACTAGCTAGTTACCCACCTTATTAAGCAAGAATGAAATAAAGCTCAATTTAATTCTGCGTAGCCTATTCAAAGTGAATAAACAAGCAGGCGAAGATTGCTGTGTTTATACATATTTCATAGAAGCTTTTGATAAAAAGCAGAACTAAACATTTAAGTTTAATTGCATCCAAATAAAGAAGTATTTCCCACGGCTACTGAATAATACAACATTGTTTTTGTTCTGCTATGTTCAGAAACAAAGGCGTTTCATCGTAGCTGGGGAGGTAAGATGTAAAAGCCTTTATTTATAAGTCCTGGGGAGGGGGGGGCGGAAGGAAAGTAATTACAGTCTCATTTCAGATGATACTGGCTGAACCTCAGAGATACTGGAAGATAAATGTGGTTTAAAATGAGAAGATGAGATAAAGGGTGAACTCTTGTGAAAGGGTTAACATTCCTGCCCATGTGGTGGCTGCATTAAGACTGGTGCAACCAGTGGCAGTTTGATTTCTGCAGTGATAGCTCGTGCTGTGCAGGATGCTGTTCCACATGAGGTCTGTGCAAGGCTCTGTGCTGGAGCTGCAATTGCTGCTAATGAGGTGTCGGAAAGAGAAATGCTGAAAATTGGGGTGAGCACGCTTTTTTTTGGAGTACCAGGGAAACAAACGGGGTGTCAGAAATGTCTGATTTCAACTACAGTACGCTGCTGTGTCTGTGCGTCCGCTGCTTTGTCTTACAGTTTTTTTTCTTAAGTTCAGTGATTACACATCAGAACACAAATTGCCAAAACCCGGTGCCCAGTGCTGCTGGCTCTGCCTTAGCAAAGTGCTCAGAGGATGGATGCACGGCAGTGAGCCGGGAGCACTGGGCACTACGGGGGCTCCCATCTCGCAGCTACCAGAAGGAGCTTCCAGGCCATGCTGTGCTGGGTCCCTATGGGCTCCATCCTCTGGTTCACTGAACAAAACAACCTGAAACCCGTGAGTTTTTGGTTTGTGTAAGTGTGAAGTGATGATGGCTATTGGCCAGAGAAATTGAGGTCTTTAGTTAACTTCAATGGGACTGCTTAATTAAGTTAAAATATAGGATTTTGCAATTGCAGATGTGAAAGCACATGGTTTGTACTTCTTCTGGAGCCAGGGGTGCCCAGTGGGCAGTGTTTGGTCCCTGTCTGTTTTGTTTCCAGCTGGAAACTTCACAGAATCACAGAATGGCCTGGGTTTGAAGGGACCTCAAGGATCACGAATCTCCAACCCCCCTGCCACAGGCAGGGACACCAACCTCCACATTTAATACTAAACCAGGCTGCCCAGGGCCCCATCCAACCTGGCCTTGAACACCTCCAGGGATGGATGGGGCATCCACAGCCTCTCTGGGCAGCTGTTCCAGCAGCTCACCGCTCTCACAGTAAAGAACTTCCTCCTGACATCCAACTTAAATCTTCTCTTCCTCAACTTAAAACCATTTCCCCTTGTCCTGCTGTTATCTACCCTTTCTTTTGTAATTGTAGATCTGCATTCCTCCACGCAGACTCTGCCAAATTATGTGTCTGATTTTGTCTTTTTCTGCATGTGCAAAGACGAAACAGATGTAACCAACAAAGTTGTTTTCATATGTGACCTAATACAGCTTCGACCAAAGCACTAATGTTCTTTCTTCTTTCATATGGTACAAGTTCCTAATGAGGCATTAATGAGACATTAATTGCTTATGCAAATTTAGAGTAGTAGACAATGTGAGTTGCTCTAACAAGAGTGTAAGGGCCATATAACTACTCTGGATAATTTCCATTATCATTAATTGGAGTTGCATGTAGATCAGAATTTGGTATCTTCAAATGTTATGAAACAAACCATTGAATACAAATAGGCCAACCTATGGCCTATTGTATCGTTCTTATAAGCTCTTTACATTGGCTGCTAACCAGTCATCTACTGCCAAAATGCTGCAGATGGCACTGGAAGGTGTTTAAAATACAGAATATTTTCACTGAAAGTCAGGAATGTGAAAATGTATTCCTCATGATTATAAATAAAATACAAGGACCATATAGAGGAAACCTCTGGAGTGCTTCAAATCTTGTCAGAAAAGCAGATGCAAGGAGAGATACCAGAGTTACATTTCTCGAAGTTACTCATGGAAATGTTGAAAGAAATGAATTTGGTGACTCAAGGCAGGGTCTGCTGATGAGGAACTGAGGACAGCGAGTAAACCTCTGACCAGCCAGCTGTTTGACACATGTTGGTAGCTCCGAGGCTATCTCAGTTGTCAACTTCAATAACATCTCTGCTCTCATTTCCATCTCTTGCTGCTCCCATGTCACTTTATTTAGCACGTCTCTTGCAGCCTACTTCCCATGCAGAGCGGTGCAGCTTTGTCTAGAAGAGCAATAATGCCTTCGCTTGGAGCTTGTTTTGGCATGACAGATTGATGGACAATCCGTGTTCGTTCCCTGCTGAGAGGCCTCACTTGGCTGGTTTCCTGCCAGATCTTTTTAGGGTGAGCACTTGCAGGGCTTTGCCGTGTTCCACTGAGCACTGAGCCAGTGCACACCTCCCCAGGTGGTGGGAATGCCAGGGTCAATGAAGTCAGCAAGCAGGGCACGCTGCCTCCTATTTATGGATGCTCGAGTGCCGTGATGAGCCTTGCAGTTGTCACAGGAGTTACAGAGGTAGAAATCCAAACGTGAGGAGGTGACAGCGCACTGCTCACCATCAGGGCAGGGTGATGGGCACCGTGTGCTCACACACCTGCACACAGGGAACCTGAGATGGGCATGAGGTCAATTAACGTGACCTGCAGTGCCAGGGGAGTTAAGCAGAGGGTTTAGCAAATAATAAGCTATAGCTGTCTACAGGTAACGAGCAACAAAAATGCACTGGTTAAATTAATGGAGCAGGTGAAATTCAGAGTGAAGGGAAGTGCTCGGCAGCACAGTCAAAACATCTCACCTCTCGTGCTGCTGTCGGAGAGAACACAAAATAGGAGATCTGCCTCATTTCAAGGCGATTGAGAGTTCTCAGAGCAAAGAGGGATGTCCATTAACTGTTATTTTCTTAACAGCATCCCTTTGCCAAGCAAAACGCTTAGCCTGGTTGCATTCACAGCACTATCTGAAGTTAAGCCAATGTAAAATGAGTTCTTGCTGCATTCAGATGGTAATCTAGGATTGCAAGAAGAACGGCCATGGCATGTATGTAGGACGTTAAATGAGATGTAGTAGGTACAGCCAGATATGTCAGAGGACAGTCCCCTCCATGGTACAATTTGAGAGCATCAAACAAAAAGGAAAGGTGAGAAGCTGTGAAATAACGAATGAGTTTTCTGTGGTATTAATATAGAAGACGACGTTTTGAGCAAGTGTACGTATGGTGTTAAATTCATAACAGCAGTTCTAGAACTTTTCAGTATGGAATATGTGTAAGCAATAGCTGATGGGTCTGTAAAGGTTTTGGGCTCAAGGGGATGATTTGCTCTGAGACCTTCAGACAGACTGCAGTTGTCCATTTATTTCTTTTTCTTTGGTACTGGAAAGTAATGGGAAAGAAATAACGATCTATTTCTGATCTCTTTGGTAGCCCCAAAGTACATTCTGTCACCAGAATACAGGGCACTTTCAGCCTGTGTTTTCTAGGTTTAAATGAGGAAAGCTGGCAGAGTAAGATGATGTTGATATTCCTCAGCACAGTGAAGCAATGCTTTCTCTCCGTAACCAGCTGAATTGCCTTTCCTATCTGATGCAGTTGCACAGAATGGTAGGAAAAAAGTAAATTGGAACATTTAAAAAAATAGAAAAAAGTTTACCTTTCACTCAATGGAGAACACTGCAGCAGGTTTGGTAATGACAAAGCAGCCCAATGAGGTGCTGGGTCCAGAGGAGCTGCGCAGTGAAGTCCTATTAACAGAAGAAAAATGAAGGTTTTGTTCTGAATCTATGAAAACTCATTTATCAGGGAGAGGCTTAAGCCAAAAAGCTCCCAGACAAACACGTAAGCCCTTAGAACAAGCCATAGCCATTGAAGGCAACTGATTTCAAAGACTTCATCTGTTCAGTCCTGGGTGTACCTTGATGCCATACGAGCCAGCTGCTTCCCTGCTGTTTAATCATTGAGATGTTAGATCAGAAATGACAGCTCCAGGCATGGCAGAGATAAATGAGATTTGTTTAAAAGAAGAGGAGATCAGTGTTTTAACTCTGCTTTTGCTTTGAGGCTGCAGATCGCTCAGCACCATCTGACCATGGGCAGGCAGAGTGGGAACATGGGCACGAAGGAATGGAGCACCAGCTCTTCCCCTTCCTATTTCCAGCCCTAAGTGTCCCTCCCACACTTTAAAGGGTGACTGCTTTTGTAACATGGCATCTTTGCTGGGGTCATCTTTTGCACTGACATATATAATCTGAATTGTCTGTGCTGCTTTACAGACCAGTGTTGAAGCTGTGTGCAGAGGAGAAAGGAAAGGTGAGGTCTTACAGAGTGGTCATGAGGGAGAAAACAGCCTGAGGCCGGCTCTGGTTGTCCACCTCTGTGCTCAGCTTCTTACTGCTGACAGTGGTACCTGTAGGAAAATAAATCACAGCACAGACACGTCCCTCTCCCATTGTGGTAAGAGGAGCCTCTTCCTCTCACTTTTGTCCTTCCCAAGTGTGATGTGTCTCTCAGTAAAACCATTTCTTCTCATTAGGCATCAGTGCCCCCCAAATGCAGCCAGCCCTTGCTGGCCCCAGCTGTGCCCAGAGAGCCCCTGGTCTTACAGCGGCTCTGCCCATCGATGCAGCAGGCAGTGCTGCATGTCAGAGCAACTCAGAGCCACCTGCAAGGGAAATGCAGCTTCCCCATCCTGCAGCCTCCTGTCTCAGCATTATACCCATTACAAGACACAGAAAATTGATTTAATTTGCTCTCTGGGCAGATAAGTATTCCATTAGAGCTTACTCTGACCTGTGCATGCAGCAGGGTATCGCTTTTCTTAATTCTGGCATTGTTAGTGGTGCATGAGTTTTGAAGTCTTCTCACAACAAAAAGCAGTAATAGTTATCTGCTGCACTTGCTTAATGAGTCACAGAATGAAATGGCAGCTGATTTGTTCTGCATACAATCCCAATAGTTCAGTCATGGCCGTGACTGCTGAAAGGGGATAATAAATCTGGTAATCTAGGCAATGTCTCCAAGTATTGGCTTTACTAATCACAATCAATTAGACTTTTTTTTCCTCTTGAGTTTAGGAAAAAAAAAAAAAAAGGAAAAAGTTCTAGCTTTTTTTTTGTGAAGTTTCAATACCAGTTTGGCTTGTCTCTGTCCTCCTGGGGCATGCTTGCAGAATTGATCTTTGTTTATTTTAATCCCGCTGAAGGGGTTAAGCCGAAGTTCAAAGAGCACTGAAGGCAGCAGAGTGCTTTTATGCACTAATGAAAAGGAATTGTGAACAAGATGAGGTGCAAGGAGGCACTTGAGTCTGTTTCCTTTTATCTGCATGCAGCAGTAGCTTATGCAGATGCTGAAGATGAAACAGTGTGAGAACTAAATGGTCAGTGAGGTAGGTTGTGACTGGCAATAAATAGCACTATTCTGGGGCCATCTACAGGAATCCCAGGAGTTCCCTCTCCAAGGCTGTTGGTAGGATGTGCAGGCTTGCAAGGCCGGTGGGAAGGTATTCAGCAGATGAACAGGTGAATAAGAGCTGGGTGTAGGCAAAAATGGGCTCCTCCTGTCTGGTGATGCTTTATTGCTGCTTTTATTTTAACGGATTGGTACTACTGCTGTAGTACACCACACATAAATGACAACTTGATTCAGACTTTAATTCTGTCTTGCTAGCTGTGTAAATATTTTAAGGTTTAGAAATTACATTTTTCATAACAGTGTCAGAAGAATTAGGTTCAAGTACTGCTCAGTATTACAACAACACAGGGTACATAAAAGAAGACTAATAGACTACATTCATTCTCTGGAGAAGAGCAGTTGCTGCGAAGGCAGATGGCTGTTTCTGAGGAATGATTTTTAATAAGTTGTAGAAACATTGCTGTATATTTCAAGATCACTCCTCCCTCACCCTATACGTTATTGTACCCTTCTGAAGTTTCGGTGCATTCTCCCCATCTCTAGTTCTGCATCCTGATTAATTTAATTCCTATTGGTCAGTCCTTCAGCCCACTTCACTCACTTTCACAGCTGCACAGTGTGCTTTGTTACCCATTTCAGCTACATAAAAATTGCTTTCCACCGTGTGTTTTAGAGCATCGCTGAGTCCCGTAAGGCCAAACCTTCAGTCTGTGCGGATTTTAGCAGCAGTACGAATTCTGGAATTATTTTTATGCTCAACTGAAAAAAAAGATGGTAAAAAAAAAAAAAGATGGTAATTGGATTATACTTAAGGATTGGGCAGAAGGGCATCAGCAAATGGCTGAGTTGAGGGGAGTGAGGCAGGATTGGGAATGCGTGGTTTGATGTTTGGTATCATTTACTAAAAGGATCTTTGGTTACTAGAATTGAATTTTAGAATAACATTATAGGGTTTAGCTTTGTTTTTCCTGAGGAGCAACAAACAAGAATAATTGCTTTTATAGTTGTCATCAACATCTCCATTAATCAATTTTTGCTCTTTTGAATTTGCCCCATTTTTGCAAATTGGAAGCTTTTACTGTGGTGAATGCTGTATTTATAAGGTGGATAGATGCTCAGCTTTAATAACGAGCCAACATTTTAAAGCCATCCAAATGCACGGCCAAGATCTTAACAAAGAATCTAATGACACATCAGTGAAAGCTGCAAATAGAAGACAGACTAAGGAACAGCTTGATTATGGCCAATTTTTAGAGATATTTCAGCTCCATTTCATCAAATCATTAAGGCTGGGAGAGACCGCTCAGATCATTTAGTCCAACCCATCACCACCATGCCCACTAACACGTCCCTCAGTGCCACAAGAAGGAATGCTTTCACTCTATGAGCTCGTGTGGAAGTGAAATCTCATTCCATTGATGACTTGTGTACCTGTTCAGTGTAGTGTTGGGTGTCTGAGCTGGGGCTGTGCTGTGCAGCAGCGGAACCTTTAAAAATTTGTGTCCACTGAAAACTGTGCTATTTTTGCTACCACCAAAATCTAATTTGTTCTGATTTGTAACCCCTCTAAATCAGGTCAAGGCTGATGGAAAACATGACCAGTACATTGAATTCATACTGATCAGTCTGTGGGCGTGAGCGTACCAGAGAACTTGTTCCAGTGCACCTTCAGACCAGGCAGATGTTTATGTAAAATGGAAAATAGTGCAAGTATCTGCACTATACATAAATGACACTGGATGTGTTTTGTGGGAAGATCCCGTGGGAGGTGCCAGGTTTTCAGTGCAGGTTGCTGACTTGCTTTTGCATATAATATTTAAAAAACATATGTTCTGCAGGAGTCCTATAAATGTGTTTCAGTTAAGATCTGGATCACTAACTTATTCCAAAGGTCCCCGGCATCTGCTGCTTTGCCTGGCCTTTGGAAGTTGCATCCTCCCCTCTGTTTCCTTTTCCACTGGCTCAGATTTAGGTTGTAAGATTCACCAGCAGTTTATGTGGTGGGAATGAGCAGGCAGGGCAGAGGCCTGGAATTGTCACTTCTGCTCAGATTTCACACTGCTGAGCGGTGCTTGGTGCAAGGCTGGTGCTTCCATCAGCCAAGCTGAAGTGCTCTGCGTGTGTTGGGTGCAGCAGTGCCTGCAGGAGCAGGCTGAGGGCTGACAGCAGCATGGGAAAATGGCACAGGCTTTGTTTTTGGAAAGCATGGATTGCTGAGGTGTAATTAACGCTGTTGCACTCTAATGTGTGTAGAGGAGTTGCCAAAGAGGAAGGTCCGTGAGCTATTGGCTCCTGTTCAGACGCAACTTTTCAACTTCTGTCGTTCTTTTTATTAAGGCTCTGTTTTTCTGGTAGTACCAGTTGCTGCATGCCCTGCCTTCCGTGCTGGGGCATTCCCAGTGGCTGCTCCACCTCTGCACAGCCCCAGCAGCAGGACTTCCCTGTGCCATTGCACACTGCCGCATGTGGGGCTCAGAACGAGGAGACGACCTGCAGACTTATCTTTCAATAGGAACGGTCTGTAAAGCAGTTGCATCCAGCAAGCATTTTACTTCCCTGCTGCTTGGATTGTTTAGATCTGACTCAGTGTTCCCCCCATCCTGCTAAGGAGCTTATAACCATCCCAAGGGTTTAAAACTTGTCTTTATTTTTACAAATTAGAGTACCCCCCTCTCGCTGACCTGTTGGCTCCAAGTACTTCTGACCTCGCCTCGCTGGAGGTATTCAGGCAGATCATGGATAAGTTGTTTTGCAATCTGTATTTGCATCATGGGTGTGAAACAAGATAAGTCTCCTATAACAGAAAGACCAAGAAGCTTGTCACGAGCCCAAGTTGCACATTTTATAAGGTTATAAAGCTGCTAGGTATGTGATGAATGCTCAGTGAAATGCTGGCTTCAGTGCACCATGCGGGAAATACTTTCTGGAGGAACTTTATAGGGTTCCCAAAGCTGTGTTGCGACTTTCCAGCAGAGTATTGTGAAACATTTGTGAGGATCAAATTGTGTTTTTTCAGCTGGGAATCTATCTTACAACATTGGACTGCAACCAGCAGTCTATCACAAGATGAGTAATCTGTATACTTCCCTTTGTTCCTCCTTATTAGTCATTTTGTTTGGTTTTGCTGAAGCGGACCATCCCACAACCCATCAGGAAATGGGGGCCAGGGAGCTGTGGGATGCTCAGGGGCTCGTGGTTGGAGGGCTCTGCCCAGAGCACAGGGCTCCCCTGCTTCCTGCTGGTGAGCTGGGACCTCACTACAGAACGAGCACAGAAGCAGGAAAAAAAAATGTGATTTCTCTGAAAATACTCATGTGGAACATCTAAAGATAAAAGTGCTTTTTGTGACTCTGAGATTCCCTGTTAGGGTGTCACGAGTTGAATGTGGCCCATAGGTATGATAAGGATTCTTCATGCTTGAGAAGTAATAGGCTTCTACCATGGGGGTCTGAAAAGCTGAGCAGTGCTTGGGCTCCATCAGGGTAGAGTGAAGGTGAGAGCTTTGGGTTTGGTGGGAATTTAAGCTAAGACAGCTGCTCTTTGAAAAGCAACCAGCAACATGTGTGAGGAGATGTTTAGGGTTTCTTTTTTTTTTTTTTTTTGGCTTAGAGGGCAGTAGAGCCTCAGGATGAGGCCAGTAAAGAAGGTCAAAGGAGAAAAAGCAGAGCTCGCTCAGCCCTGAAATAATTAAGGATCCCTTCCAACTTAAACCATCATGTGAACTGAGAACCTCAAGTCCACCTGGTCCCACACCCTGCCCTGAACAGGGACACCCACAGCTCCATCAGTGCTCAGAGCCCATCCCCTGACATTGGGTGTCTGCAGGAATGGGGCACCTCCACCACTCTGAGTGAGGGTCTCCGCTGCTTCCTGCGGAGGATCCTGGAGCAGCAGTGCCGGTCGCTGCTCTGCTGGAAGGGTGCAAATGCAGCATAGCAGTGCAGGAAGCATGCAGGCCTTGCAGAGGTGTGAGATACAAATCGCCAAAGAGGAGGAAAGGAAGAAGAGTTGAACTCCTGATTTCAAGGATGTGGTCTGTCAGAGAGATAGCAATTCATACGAATGCATTTTAGATGCTTTTCTTTCCAGGACAAATATTGCCAAATATCACCATGTGTTTCAAGTGTCTGCTTCCAAAAGTTTAAGTTTTGATAACGTGTTTTTTTTCCAGTTGATTTTTCCACCATATATCACCGTTTGCCGCATGTCAGTTATACGGATTTTACAACTGTTTGGGGAAATGAAGCCTTTCCTAATATGACAGTGTAAGATTCCCACAGGAGAGACATCTTGGGGATGATGGCCAAGGTTCTTAGTGACGAGGGTTAACCAGTTGAGTAAGCTGGGTATGCCAGAGCTTTGTGAATAAGTCTCTCAGCCCTTTAGGACTAAATGCTTCTCTTGGATTCTGGGAACTCAAAAGATTGATTTTTGTTTGTCTTTTGATTAAGAGAACAGGATTTGGACATGAAAATCCAATTAGATGATTGCTGGGGGTGGGAAGGTTGAAGAGAAAGAAATGCGTGGCGTGCAGCTCTGCAAACAGACCTCGCTCTGAAATCTGGACTGCATCTCCACTGGCTTCCAATTAAATGTAAAACAGCTGTTCTGCTCTTCTTCTGCCTATCACCTAAACAAAAAAATCCTCAAAGTTTTAGGATTAGCAGGTGATACCACCGAATGCTCACAGAAAAGAAAACTGGAAACGGTTGAAAATAAGTGCCTTAAAAAGTAAGAGAAGGTGATATTTTGTTATCTTCAGTATTTCTTGCAGTTAAGCCTTGTGGATGATCTTGTGTGCTTTCCTCTCCGTAAGCCTTGCAGCAAAGGCCCATCTGTCTGTCATTCATAAAATGAGATGTTACCGTTCTGCAGAACCATAAACCACATTGGGAGTGGATCCAAAAAACAGATGATAAAAGTCAAAGTATAATGATCCAAACGCTAAGTGAAGGAATATTTGAAGCAGCTGTTTTCCTTTATTATTAGAGATAATTATATTGTCACAACAGCAGGATATTAACTTTTCGCATGCCTGGTTCACCTGTTTATAGAGTGCTATCCAACTGCAGAAATGCCAAACGTGTCATGCCAAGAGTGGTGCTGAATAATAAGTCCGTAGCAGCCCCAGGATTGCTGTGTTCATGCAGAGCTGCAGTCCATCTCGTCCATCCGAGAGCCAGCAAAGTCCTGCAGGATGTGTTCTGAAACAGGAAAAGTTTGCTGTTGTGTCTTGTGGCTCTGTCCTGGCTTCATAATTTCCCTCTGAGTTCCAGCCATGTGATGTGGGCTTGATGTGAAGGATAGAAAATGGTGACCTGTGGAATTTTGGGGTTTATTGCGGTGAGAGATATAAAGGCAACTGAAATACCATTGTGGTAAATGGAAGACATGCATGTGTAAAGCAATAGCTGCAGTTTCTCTCGCTCTTATTTAGGGTGTAAACCAGGTTGAATTTTTCTATCCATTGCCCAATTAAAGTCCACCCAGTTTAAAGCTAATTTGACTTCGGTTTTAGGAAAATAAGTGTTTTCCTTCAAGCGTCTTCAAAGCTTTCTGCGGTTACTGAGTTTGCAGCATTATCTCTTATCTGGGGAATGCTAACCATGATAAACAAGGAACTAATCAGGGCCAAATGTGAGTTTTGGCAGTTGCTTTGGCTTTTCATCATTTGGTACATGAGGACGCTTGCAGATCAAAACCATGCAGGCTCTATAAATGCTGCGGGCCAGAAGCTCGAACACATTCGGCTGCTTATTTCCCTTTGTGTGCATAACCTGAGTGCCAGCGATTAGTGGTTGGTTTCGTTCTTTGTCTCGAAACCACTAAGTGCTAGTAAAAAAAAAAAAAAAAAAAAAGTAATAAATTCTCGTGTAGCAAAGTATGTTAACAAAATGTAATATAGCTGAGTTAAAGGGATACCTTCTGGTTAATGCGATGTGCTCAGTGTTTTATGTGTTCTGTTGCTGTTAGTGAGAAAATACTTCTCAAGGTAACGAGGTGATAGTAATGCGAGTGAAATGAACACCTATAGTGCTGTTGTATCAGTGTAATTTCCACCTACAGGAAAAAAAAAAACAACCTCCTGTGATTCTAAAATGATAATTCAGGTCAACATTTCACTGTGATGTTTTTTGCCAAATATCATAGGATATTTGAGTAGAAGAGCATAGATAAACTGATACTGCTGACTGGGGATGTACTTGAACAAATTTGCTGTCATTCAGGCTTATGTATCTCCCATAACTTCCCCATAACTGGCTTGTGTATTGGGATAGGTCAGTATCTGCTCAAATAGGTGGTAGCTCCTCTGGAGCCCATCATCCATCGAGGGGATTGCATGCCATTAGCAGCATACACCCTGCTGTGGCTGGTTGTAGAGGCAGACCAATGGCAGCCTTCTTCGGCAGTTATGAAGAGGAGAAATCAACGGGGCTGTGCAGGAGGGAGGTGCTGGGGAAGAGGTGTTGTGCAGTCAGTGCCAGAGTGGGTCCGAACTCATGGGATGTCTGGTTAGATGGTGCCCACAAAGTGTGTGGGGCAGAAGTGCCACTGAAAGCAGCCAGGAGCTGCACGTGTTGGCTTCCGTGAAGCTGGACGTGCTGCTGGCCTGCAGCACATCCAACCGAACCCTGGAAGTCCTCTGATTTCCAGGCTCATTGTGTTTGTTCTAGCCGTTCCCTTCCATCCCAGCCAGCCGCTGTGCTCAGCTCTGAGCACAAACTCCTGGTGCTGACACCGCTGCACCACTTCAGCCCTTTATCTGCCCGTAATCGCTGGGATGCTGTACATGGGAAAGGCACTGCGGTGATGAAAGGATCCTGCCTTTTGAATTGGCAGCGTGTTTAAACAGAAAGAAAGCAGAAAATTAGTTTTTCTCCGGTCTGTTTGTTGTGCATTTCCTGAGGGATGTTACATGAAAGGAGCATCTGCCCCACGGCCTCAGATGAGATCGCAGCTCCATTGTGCGGTCTCTGCAGGTGCCCACAGCAAGAAATAGATCCCTTCCTCCCCCTGCGTAAGTAGTCATAGCCACACTAAAATGAAAGGAGGACAAGTAACTTACAGAGGTGGGGATCCCCATCCTGTGTGGATGGTGGCAAGGTGAGGACTGGAGGTGATGGCCAGGCTGCTTCGAGTGGCCATAAGGATATGGCTGGGTTGGGTGAGAGATGGGGAAGTGTGGGAGTCCGGGGAGTGCAACCAAACCCAGCCTGGCTGGCAGCTCTGCATCAGGAAAGGTAACCTGAGCCAACAGCAGCAGTAAATTCAGGCTTCCCCATGCTTTGAGCTCTACTTAGAATGCCTACAATCACCATTTCTCTTTTGCAAAATCCAGTAGTCAATCCATATCTTTGTGGGTGCCCACCAGGCACCTCTCAGCTCTGAGAGCTGTGCTCTGAGATGAGGATGTGTTGAGGGGATCTTGGAAGGAACAGTATGGAGCCAGGAACTAAACAGGGACATCTCTTATTGTGGGCATGTGAGCTGGGTGGCACTGAGGTGGTGCTGCAGGTTGGTGCCCATCAGTCCTAGAATCCTTCTGAACCAAAAGCCACGGAGGGAGCTGTTAGGGTGCCTATGTGGGAACACGTTTCTCATACTAATTGCTCAATGCAACTGTATATCTGGAAAAATAAGAGATTTTTATGGCCAACCATAATTTTCTGGCATTGAAGAGTTCATCGGAAAACTCCTGACACACTGGGATTTGGCTTTCTTAATCAGAATGCCTTGTTGTTCTGTGCAGTTCTGGAAAATGCTAAACTACTGTTCATTTTGTTTTTATAATTTTGCTGTAAACCTGTCCAAAAATTCTAAACAACGAAAAGCCAACAAAGCAAAGCAGCCCTATGCTGTTTTCATTTAAACATTTCTTAACCAAGCAGATTTCCTGTAAGTAGAATCCAGAATTATTTTAATTTAGGAAAGCAAAACAAATCTGAGCTAAATAGTCTCATTTTCTCTTCCATTTAATTTTTTAAGTGATTGGGAGAAGTCTTAAATCATGCATTTTCCCTACAATGGGAATTCAGCCATCCAGAGGAGATGCGTTAAGCTGGTGGCAATGGGTTGTGCTGGCATTTGCATAAAGTAATTGATGTACTTAAACTTCAGGGTAAAAGTAGAGCCAAAACATAAGTAAAAATCCAAACTGCTTCTTAGATTTTCCTGAGACACAGATACTGTGGTATGTCCAGGCTGTTTATTAGCAAGTTGAGTTCCCATATTTTATTTCATGGGACTGTATGAGCCAGTGTAGAAGAATCCGTTTTCAGAGAGGAATTTGTTTCCTAGCATAAGAGTTCAAATCCCGTCACCCTGCTGACCAGCAGACACAATCCAATCAATCTGTTGTGTTTATTCAGCGTTCAGAATGAGTACAAAATAAAAAATTAGAGCAGAGTGTGGGAGGGGAGCAATCTTCTGGCTTCTTTCAGCATGTGAACTTTCTCTTCCACTCAGATATTCAAATAAAGTAACAGCGGATGTTTAAACAAAGATTTCAACCCCAAATGCTCCTTGCTTCTTTGTTTAATTAAAGGTCTGGAAGGTTTCAGCTCTCCAGCAGATCTGGGCTCTGGTTTTGCAGCCCTCTGCAGTTCTCTGCTCCCTTTGACAGCGCAGTCTTTTAGTTCCAGGTGTTCCACGTTGAATAAGCCCAATCGCCCCCAGCATGGCAGTGCCAGCGTCGGTCACCTGTTCCCAGGGACCAAGTGGTTCATCCACTCCTCTGGTTCAACATGAACATATTCCATATTTGCAAAGTACTTCAGAGCCATTTGCCTGTCAGATACGGTCCGCATCGCATGGGACGTCAAACCCCGATGGGCGCTCACAAGAAGTCACCACCTGACAGCTACCAAGCGATGCACAGATCTCTGCTTTGCAATCCACACACTGACATCGTTACGTAGTTTGTTTCACCGTTCCCAACTCTGTACTTATGTTTGAATGGTAAGCACTGATATCTCGATACTTGCAGAGCAGTTTAGCACATCGCTGTAGGAGCATGCAGGCATTTTTCTGCAGCAGTTGAATTCCTTTTTTTTAATTCTCCTGGGCCGTGTTCTCCTCCGGATTTCTTGTATCAAATGCTTATCCTCATGAGAGGATTTTCACTCCCCTTTTCCCACACAGATGAAGATCTGTGTTCGGTGCAGAATCACCTGGGGAGTTGCCCATGTCTGGTTCCTTTTGGAAACAGACATTAAAAGGGAAGTTCTTCAGTTCTGCAGATATAATTGCCCCGTCAGAGATCTCAAGGCAGACATTTTTTGGCTCAGGCTGCCACATCCCCAGTTTTCAATGCAGAAAGCCAATGAGAAGAGTTGCTTTTGGGCACCTGAAGACAAAGCAGGACATGCTGTTGTTTTGCTGATCCTGTCTTTGGCTGAAAAAGTGAAGGTTGTGCTTGTTGCTTGCAGTTTATTTCAGATCTAAGCAAATGAAGCAGTTCTGTTTGTAACTTGAGCGAGATGAGCAAATGTGGAAGCTTTAAAAATTCTTTCTGTTTTTCTATGACCTTGTGGCACAAGTCCTATGCATTATATATAATTTAGAAGATAAATCAAAACTTTGGTTTTTGCTGTCTCTAATTTGTATATTTTCTATAGAAATTATATATTTTTTCATACAAGTCTTCCTCTGGCACTATTCCCCAAGCTCGGCTGTGCTGTAGGCTATGCTCAACCTTGAATCGATAGCTGAAACAGAAAGGTCCTCAAACCCATCAAAGTAACAAGTTACACTTTGCAGAACTGACAAATAACTTTGTTCTAGTAGAACACGGAAACAGCTTCACAAGCAAAGCAATAAAAAATTGCATTGTTATTGCTTGAGTGTATTATAACCCTCATTTCAAAAGAATTTCAGTCTGGTTTGAAATCACTCTGTGCATATGTTACAAAGTCTGGAGACGTTTTGTTCTTTATTAATGAAGCATGAAGAAAATGGTACTGATAATATTTGTCTAGAATTCGCAGCTTCCTTGTGTGTGCTGTGCATTAAGTCTTCCCTAATTACACTTCCTTAAATTAAGAGACTCAAAGGGCCAAGCTCCCTATCTCCGCAATCAGCTCTTCCCCCTAGAAGTGTTCCCTGTTGACCAGCACACTCCATCCCAACAGATCATCCTTCTGGCAGCCTAATGGACGGGAAAAGAATTGCAAAATTAATTGATCTGTTTGCTTGCAAATTTGGAACGAATATCGGAAAATGCGCGTGTCCTGGTGCTCGAGTAGTTAGATTCCTGCTTAGCCCTGTTTATAAACAGATGATGTTTGGGGGAGTGTGGGATTGTCAGAGCATCGCTTCAGCCAGTGGTGTGCATCGCAGGGAGGGAGGGAAGCTGTACTCCAGGCCTGGGCAGAGCCTGTTGCTCTGATGGATCTCCATGGCTGTCCTTGCCTCCTCCTTCCCCAGGCCTTTGGTTCTCCCAGTTGCTGAGCCCAGCACACTTATCTGGGCCGGGTGCTGCAGAGCTCTCTGATTCCTTAAGAGATGTTTGGGAGCGAAGAGACCCGATTTAATCTCCAGAAGAAGGAACTGCGGTCTGTACGGACAGAAGGCAGTACACAGATTTACAGACAGAGGGTTTTTGGACCCTAGTGAGCCAAAGGGCACAGGGCAGGCAGCAGCTGTGCTCTGTGCTGTGGCCATCCATCCCCTCTCTGCTCTGCTAGCAAACCCTTCGGAGTCATCATCTATGATTTCTGCATCTGTGTTTAATGTGCAGTTCCCAGAAGCTTATGCCTGTGTTTATAATTCAAACTATAATGGAAAATGAAATTAAAGGCTTTCTAATTTATCAAAAGAATGAAAATGGCATTCAGAAAGGGAGGGGAAAACGAGTTTTCTCTCTCTGGGATTTGAGAAAATTAGGCCTGTGATATTTGTTCCCAAACAAAAAGAATATTAGATACATTCACTTCATTCCTTTTTCCCTTCAGTCTTTCCCCCTTCAGTGTTCTCAGTTTCTTGTGTCTGGGCGTGAGGTGTTATCCAGCTCTTAAACCAGTGCTGTATTTCTCAGTTTATAGCCTTTTCAAACTGAGTTTTGTTCTGCAGAACTTTTTTCTCAAGAAGCAAGGCAGAATTCTTACGGATAAAGAATACGTGCTCTATAAAAGCTAACGTGCCACTGGAAATACCCTCCTGTGTGCAGACAGGGCTGTGCCTGCGTGTGTGTTATGGAGGTGGGGTTTTGTGCTCTAATTAAGCGACCAGTTCATATTTGTAGCTGTAGACTTTTCAGAGCATTGTTGGCAGACCAAAATTGAAAAATATTGCCTGAAAAAGAGAAAGCTGGGATTCCTGAGGGGTGGCTTTGAGCGTATGGCTGAGTATTGTGCTGCTTAAGACCTGCTGTTCTTGGTGTCTACGTCTCTCCAATGTTTTCAGGTCCACTTGTTCATGTGCAAGATCTGCACATATCTCAGCCACAGCTGTTCCAAATGGGCATCCAGGGTTGCTTCAAAGGATCACAAACCAGTTCTTTTGCAAGAACCTTAATTGCACTGTATACAAATGCTGGATCTTGCCTTTGTATTTCAAGGTTTGTTTGGGTTGTGCTCTGGGCAGTCCATGTGCCTTCTGCTTGCTGCCATTAGCCAAAACCCACCGAGGTCTCAAATCACGGGTTTACCTGGAGCTGTCGGGATGTCAAGGGTGACATCCCAGGATAAGGCCAGCTGCTCCTGGCTTCAAACAGTCAGCTCAGCTTTTAATGGGCATCTCTGAAAATGAGGCTTCAGATTCACCAACTAGGAATGAGACCCTTGATCCATTTGTACGAATAGAGATCTTTCCCTAATTTCTTCAGGTTTAGGCTCTTGCCCTCATTCTTTTATTTGACATTGTGCTCTTTTCCACAGGAAAAGAATCCGTCAGGCTTTGAGGAATTTGAGGCATAAGCTTATATTTGGGCATATTCGTTCTCCAGCTGAAATAATTCTGCTGCGGTGGCAGGAACCTGTCTGTTGAGAAAAAAGAAGGGAACAGAGATAAAAGAAATAAATGTTTTAAGTCATAAAAATAGCATTAGGTGCTTATGTATTAGACCAGGTTCTGAGACGTATGCTTCCACACTCTCCTCATGTCTGTCAATCCTTCAATAATACATTTAAACCCGATAGCAAATGTACAGCTATATTTGGCAAAGGAGCTATGTTAAACACCTGCATCTTTTGTGAAAATAGGCAGCTGGCTTTAGGGCAGAAACTTTATTAGTTCACAAGAAGGGAAATGACTAATAAGTTCACTTTTACCAGAAATCAAAGGATCTACATGTGCCAACCTGGAAACTGGGTTACCTTTTGCATTGCTTCTACTGGGAAGTGTAACTTTTCCCATGTTGGTTTTGCTGAGAGCTCTGGTGCCCTCCGTGTGCTGCCCAAGCCTGCAGGTGGGCTCTGCTGATGGGAGATCTGACTGGTGCCCAGGGAGAGACCACCGTCAGCATGGCAGCGTGGGGCAGAGCTGTGGGCAGCAGCTGAATGCTGAGAGCAGGGCGTGGGCAGCAGGGCCCCTATGTGATGCACGGGGAGATGGGAGAGGGTGCCTGGAAGGTGCCTGCAAGGGATGCAATCATCTAAATAAAGCTATTAGCTTACAGATAAATGGAACATTTTGCTTACCTGAAAGTGACATAATAGAGAACAGTTAGGGACTGTATCGGCATTCAAATGGTGATGCTCAACTTGTATTTACTAATTGCATAGGAGTAAGAAAAGTAAGTGTAATTACAAAGACAAATGTTCTCAGTAGGTGGAATAAGCTTTTTTCCTGTGCCTTGTCTGCTTCAGAGGAATCAGTATGCTTCTATCTGGCATCTTGCTAAGAACAGAAAGGGACGCTGACTAACTAGGAAGTAATTGGTATGAGATGGGCAGCCATTTAAGGCTGAAGGTACTTGGACCCACTTCTCCCTTCATTATAATCTTGTGTAGAGTTGGTCGCAGAAGCGTAAGAGCCTGACAATTTACTTGATTAAAAGTGACATTGTAAATATAGTCAGAGGCAATTTGTATTAGAAGCTGTTTTTGATAAGAAGGTTGTCATCTGTACCATTATTAGTCTTTATGAGATGAAAGATAATGAAATCCCGATTTGCATATAATGCAGCTTAGTATTCCATTAATGAGGTTTCCTGTATTATCCAGCCATGGGTTTTGATTTTCACAGACATAACTAAGGACTGGAATGTTCTCAGAAAGCACAAGGAGAGTATTTTGGGCTGGATTCACTTGTGTTTTCAAGAGCATTCATGGAGGCTGGGAGAAACAAAGCAGATGTCAAAGGAAGAAGAATTCCATGGGCTGTATAACACCCTCAGACCATGCTCATATCTCCCACTGATATCGCTGTCTCTCCCCTGGCACAAAAGCCAAAACGCAAAGCTGCTATCACCATCCCCAAGGGTGTCCTCGTAGCAGTCGCTTTGTTTGATGTATAGCACAAAACCAGCCAAAACAAAATGTGCTTCAGAGACCCAGCTGTTACAGGCAACAGTGAAGGTCTACAGTGTCCCTGTAAAGACCCGGATGTTATCATGTTCCATTTGTCAATTAAAAGACCGAAATGAGCAGTTTCATCATCTCTGAAAATGACGCTTGTAAGGCTGAAGAGTGTTGTTCTGTTGCTCCTATATTAATTGTGCTGTGTTTGTTAGCCCTAGGACATTTTTTCTCAACTGCCAATACTTCTGATCAAGTTGGGAATATTAAAATCAAGCTAATGGACCGACCTGATATAGGCACTCAAGGTAGAGAAAAGCATTGAGAAATCTCTCTCTCCTGCTGGGATGACTTGTTAGAGGTAAAAGGCATAAAGCCTTCCTCCCTCCAGGAATATCAGATAATAATGTTCTGGTTTTACACTCTGGCAGTGCAGAGCATACATATATATACTCGAGACTCCAGTCTTTCAAATTGCTGGAGAAAACACAAATCCAATTTTCCATGGCAAAACAGGTTACTTACTCTGGAACAATTTATTGAATAGATCCACGTTGTTTCTCTGCTCCCTGAAAAACCAGTCTGGGAAATGACTGTATATAAACCTACAGCAAAAATGCAAGGAAATGCAGCCAAGAGTATCATTAGCCTTCTTAGCAGCAAGAGCACGCTGCAGACTCGAGTTCAGCTCTGTGCCTACCACGTGCCTTTCTCCTTTCATTTATTCCCCTTCTCTCCATGAATCTAGCCAACAACTTCAGCAAAGCAGCAGAGCCTGTGGGCCATCACCACGTGCACATTTAGGGACATTATCCTCGTCCCTTTCCTCTGCGTGCACATCCCATGTTAGCAGTGTTTTACACACGCAGTGGTGGTTGGAGGGGGAAGCAGGTGCAAACGTGTGTGAGTTTAGAAATGAGGTAGGTAGGACACGGGAGAATGGAATGTTCAGCAATATAGGATTAAGCAAATCAGAAGGGAGTAAATGAAGACAGGCTGGAAGGGGAGCAATGCCACTTATTGAAAAAAATCACATAAAATGAATGGGAAAAATATAAATATTACTCAGCAGATGCTGCTGGTCTACAAATATGATGTCCTGCAAGAACAGCAATGTGCACCACTTCAGTACATGATTCCAGCATCAACACCTGTTGTGGTCAGGGAGGTCGAATTAAAACCTGAACAAGAGGGGAAATGACTATTTAGTGTGCCCAGATTTCAATGCACAGCAGGACGACATCCAAGTCATGTCTGTTGGCAAGACAGCATTCATTCCTCAACTACCATCCCAGAGGAGATGCTTCCAGCCTTTTGGTCGAGAACAGCAACCTCCAAATGTCACTGCCCATGATTGCTGAAAGCTGCATCCTTCATGAGCCATCCCCTGAATTTCCACTCTTTTTTTTTTTTTTTTTTTTTTTTAAATCTTGGGCCGGCTGCTTCCTAGCCCTGATGTGAATATTAAAACAGAATAGTAATGGTGTGAACTGGGACATATGTTGGTAGTGCAGGAAGGGATAACAATGGATTAGGTGTTCTGCTGTGGAAGGAAAACTAGGAGAAAAGGAGTGGTGTTGAAATAGCTGGGCTTGGAGGAGTTGGTGCAAAGGCCACAGAAGAGGAAATTGAGGGTTCCCCAGCGTTCAGGGGAAGATGATTGACAGCTCACAGGGTGAATTGAGAACAGAAGACTGCGGAGACTGGATTAATATTTGAGCATGGCAGCTCATTTTAGGGCTTGTCACAAAAACAAGCTGAATAAAACATGGAAATATTTATGATCCAATGCATTGTTTGGGGGAATTGTGAAGGAAGATGATAGACTATAGGAAGAGAATTAATTGAAAGGGGCTGGAGAAGAGGAATTGGAGTGTAAGGTGTTGAGTGTCTGAATCCATGGGTGGAGCAGAGGTAGAAATTAGTAGGACTGGGAGAGTGGAACAATTGGAAAGAGATGGGATAAGAGGAAGGTATCAGAGACGGGTGCTTGAACAGAAATAAGTGAAATGACCGCAGATAGAAGAAGGAAAAATGTTAAATGCATGGACAGACATGAGAACCTGAAGGAAAATGGAGGATGGAGCTTAGAGAACAGAGTAGAAGGTGGCTTTATTGAAGGGTGATGTGCTTGCAGGAGAGGGACCAGAAGAATACCAAGGGCCACTTTTTCAAGTCTGTTTATTTTTTAAGAAAGCAACAATACAAAATGGGAAAAAAAAAAGTTTTTAAAGTCGTGTCTGTTTGTAACAGTTCTTGGGACACCATGTTAAGAAGATGCCCTTGTAAGGGTATTTGGAGAAATCTCATAGAGACTTGGTAGGGTAGGACAGCAGCTTTACAGTCCTCATGCAGGACAAAAGAGTGCTTCATTTTAAAATACATATTTTAAAACTGAGAATCTGGCCCAGGTTGCTGAAACTGCTTCCTCGTTGTGTTGTACTGACTATTTTAAGGAAATCTGAAAAGGTTTATTCAGGGGCTGTGAAAACCATCTTCCCTGTAAATGTATTTCTATTAAAACACTCAAAAATCATTAGGAAAAAAAAAACACCGACTTGGCTACTTTTTGTATGCTACATTTTTCTTAGAGTGCTTGTGTATTACGCAGAATATTCCGTGTTCCCAGCCAAGGGATTTTGGTGTAAGTTGAGAGGATTCTAAAATGAAGTGTAATTGTATATAAATATAATTTATTGCACATCTGAAGCTTTCTCTCTCCTCTTCCAACCCTTAGTCAAAAAGTCAAAACCACAGAGGATGATGTGCTCTGGAGTTGGACGCAGGAGGACTTTTGGCTCCTGTATAAAAAGGTCTCTTGCATTCCTACAATTCCCAGTTTGTATTTGTAGGCAGTGGTGCTGAGCATCAGGATCTTTGATCTTGATGGAGCCAGAAACTTTGAAGGCAGTGAATGACTTCCTACCTGCTGGAAAATCGTGCCCATTCTCACTTCACGAGTCTGCAGGGACACTGAGTTCCTTCATGGCGTTTCTGCTTACTCCATATATAATGAGGCTCTGTTGGTTTTTGAAGCTCCTGTTTGTGAAGCCAGGGCATAACAAGATCTTTCTTGTAGCTTAGACCCTCCCTCTCCAAAGAGCGTGTCATTTGCCCAGGAAACTGCAGAAGGAAAATAAGTGTCCCTCAAATGAGTACCTGTTGGCAAGACAGCATTCATTCCACAATTATCATCCCATTTACCATTTACAATTACAATCCCAATTACCATGTCGAGGGAAAAAAGCTAATCCTCTCCATTAGCTCTGCAACTTCCAGCAAAACTCAAACTGAAGCAACAGGCTTTAGTTGATGGGAGTTGGTTATTACTATATTTTCTGTCAGCTGAACTATCCAGTTCATGAGCTATGAAGTGGCAGAGTAAATATTAAATGAAAATACTAGACAAGAAGAATAAAATCAAGAAACACGCCCGTTTATAAAACAAAGGAGGGCACGTGCGTGGTTGTAGAAGTGCTGTATGGTGGATCTGTACCTCCAGACCTTCCCAGCAACAAAAACACCCTCGTTGTCATTGTAGCAGAGGCTCATCGTTAGTGTACAACCTGTGCTTGAAGCCAATGCAAATGTAATACCTTTTGATAGCCATGTGGTACAGCATGAAATGTTTTAAGGGATAAAGGATAAACAGCTCAGAAATGAATTTGGTGTTGAGCTTGATCCAGTTCCCACTGCAACCCAATGGAAGGTTTCTCAGTGACAGTTGGGTCCGGTCTTTTTGTGCGACTTTGGCCTATTTTTCAAAGGTCAGCAGAATCAAACATAAATAATAGATAGCCCTGATGCACTGTCTCCCTTTCAACTTGCCTCTGTATCTACCTTTGGGATTTTAAGGCTTTTTTCACTGGTTTGCTCTCTCTATAGCAGTAATTAGATAATGACGCGCTTGCTATTGTGATTTGTGTTGGCAAATATTGAATGGTGAAATGTAGCTTTGTAAATGACCAGGTGAGACTGGTGATACATCTGGTGAAGTGAGATACAGCATTTAAATATAAGGTGAAACACAGCAGACTATAGACTGGCTGTAACTCTAAAGCAATCTGTGTTCTCTGCAGCCAGGGAAGTAGCACTGGTTATATAGGATGCAGGTCATTTTCCCCCAGGTTTAAGAATACTGGTTATTTTCACATAACTTTGGATCCTTCCTAAGAGCAAAGAGTGTTGATGCACACATACAGACCTTTAAAAACAAAAGATAGGAGCCCTGCACCAGTGAAAGCTATTGCCAGTAAAAAGGCATTAGCTGAGTAAATATTGCCACGCAGCTCCACTAAATTAAATGCTTTGCTAAACACGTGCAAGTACTTTTAGAGATGCTAAATATGCAGGAGAGTGCCAACTGGCTTACTGGAATTGTGTTCATTGTTCCTTGTTTTCTGGGCTGAAGTGTCCTAGCAGGGCTGTTTTTGCTGTGCTTCCTTGGGATGTGCTGAATGCTGATGTTCAGGGACCACAGCCGTGGCTAGCAGGCAGGCCTGTGTAAAACGCAGCAAAACGTGGGGCTTTGGCATTTCACGAGGCTGTGAGCAGCAGATCCTCTGGACTTTCACAAGTGGAATTGTGCTTTCCATGCTTCTGCTTGCTCTGGGCTCCACGCTCTCTGCTCGCCCATCCATGCAGTCAGGTTCTGCTGCTGCCATGCCACATCTGGGAGCACAGGCAGCTGGTGGTCCCGGTGGCACCGGCTGTTACCCAGCACCACCCTGAGCACAGGTTCCCTTAATTCCTGTCTCCCATCTGCGTTCAGCTCCCCCGGCCCTGGCTGCCCAGCCTCCTCCCACCAATGCGTTCACTTGGTTGCCTTGAACGGAAGCCAACTTTTTGACTTAGATCGATTTAAATGGATGCTCATCAGAGTTTAATGACCCTTGTTAGCGCCGCGCCAGGGGCGAGATTGTCTGCTGACACCTCTGTGGGTATTATCACTCTGTGGAGGTAGAAGACAGCAAGAGAAATCCTCCTTCAAAATGGAGTTTGCAGAGTCTCTGCTATTAATCACAATTCATCCGTCTGCATGCAGACAGACTGCCACCATCCACACATTTCTAGCATGAGCCACTCAGAAGGTTGCTGGCTATTCTTTTCCCTAATGGGGACTCAGGCATTATTAAGGACATTTATTATTCCCGAGGATTTCTCATTTTTGCTATGGATGCTTGCAGTCAACCTGCATTTGATCTCTGAGTTGGGTATCTTGCAGGATTTGCTCAGACCGCCTGTTTTCAGAGGGAGGGCAGCTCAGCTCCCCCAGGCACAGAACAGACCCCAGCAGGATCGTGCCTGCACCGGGGCATCATTTTTTCCTGCAGTAACTTCAGCTCTCCGTGGCATCTCATTAACGCACAATTTCAATCTGCATGGATGCTCGAGCAAGCATTGGGAACCTCGGGGAACCCAACCTTTAGTCTTGTGCTCGGTGGGACTTGGCTTTTTGTAGTGAGACTAATTGCTGTCAGGTCTGCATTCATGGGAGCTCTGCAGCACTGTGTGCTGTGTGGCAGTGGGCTGCTCTGCACGCAGGCGTTCACTGACCTCCAGTCACATCAACCACAGCACTGGCTTGGTGGTCCTTTTGAACCTGTAAACCTTCTGAAGCTACAAATTGTTTTTCTCATTGCCATCTCTGCGTGCTGGGCTGATGGTCCTTAGCGCTCACCTTTCTGCATTAGGGGTTCATAAGGGTGTAAATATAGAAATGGTCCAGAGAGCTGAGCATGGAAATTACTTGCTTTGAAAGCTGTGCCTCCCACGTTCTCTGGTTTTGGGTTGTTCTATGTCTTGGTAAAAGGAAGAATGTATAACAATCCTTTTTCCTCCTGCATTTTTTTTTTTAAGTCAACAGTTGAATGTGATTTGCTCTGATGAGGCTCTTGGGAGTGCTCTGTGTTATGAGATTGCTGGATTTAAAACAGCAGACAATTTTTCAGTGCTACTTAATCCCAGTAGAGTTCACGTTTTGCTTTCCAATTCTGAAAGACCCTTTCTCCCTCCTAATTTTTGCTGTCATTCCTGCTGCCGTGATGATGATCTGAGCTTTGCGTGGGAACGATGGGGACTTGCAGGTCCAGAGGTGCTGCTTTTGGAAAGCTAAGCTTACATTTGTAAAAAGTGACTGCATCCAAATTCCCCACGATTAATAGAGGATGGGATTTTCAGATGTAACTTTACAAGCTGAGGGGATCAGGGAAGAGAGCCCTGGCGCAGACCGCCCATCAGCTGGCACAAAGCACACTGTGTAAGGGGCAGATGAGGAAGGGGTCCTGAGCTGTGGCACCCACTGTAACAGGGCGAGCAGGAAGCTGTGGGGAGCTGCCCCTTGGCTGGGCATGCTGACAGAGGGCTGATGCAGCTCCGGGGCACTCCAGAGGTGCTGCTGGGTGGCTGTGCATCCCAAAGCTCAAAGCAGCACCTGAAACCAGCAGCACCTGAAACCTGCAGCAGCCTGCAAAGTCAGCTCAGATGTGACAAGTGGCAGTGCCGCCGCACACCTTGTTGTGCCAAAGAGTGCTTTCCTCTGTGCCCACACTGCTCCAGGGATGCTGGGTTTCTTCTGATAGGTGAAAGACATTTAAACACCTCTTCTGCCCTTTGGAGACACAAACAAGAGATTTCACTTGGCATATGCAGGATGTAATGGGGTTGTTATTCCCAGAGATTACCCTCAAAAACGCCTTTCAGATGGTTTGAAAGTCACCTAAATGGCTCGGTAATAAACAGACATTTCTCATCACACCCCGGGATGGAGAGGCTTAATTTCTTGGTGCTTAAATAGGAGCATTAGGGATGAGCTACTTTGTGATTTTGTTTGCAGGGTGAATGGATTTCCAGATATATTTTTGCTGAGGAAGAGCCATCTCACCATTACTAATAAATAAATGCAAATGTTAGAGTCATAATCTTCTTTAACCAAATAATGCACAACAATTAAGTTTTAAATTATTGATGTTATAAAAGGTAAAACAGCCGCTAGGCACAGGAGTTTCCATGACTTCAATACTGAATAATGAAAACTCTTTTTTTCCCCATTTCTGTCGAGTGCATTATTAAAATGCAATTCTTTTTTTTTTCTTTTTCTTTTTTTTTTTTCTTTTGAACTTTGAAGTCTATTTCAGCAAGGCCATTGGGGAAAAGTTAATTAAATAGGGAAAGTGGGAAAGTTAGCTGGCGTGTGTATCATTCCAGGGGACATGCTGTATTTCTGCAGCAAGAGGTTTGCTGAGTTTACTTTTGGAAGGGTAACCTGCATGAAGGCAGCCCTGAACAGCTGCAAAGCACAGAGGCACAGTGTTGTTATCAGAAAGTAGGGCCGTGGATGTGGAGCATCATGTTTTAATTTCATCTTTCTCATCAGTCCAAATCTGTGGGCTGCAGTTGATCTGCAGGCATCCCAATTGGGGCTGATGCTGCAGGGTTGCATTTTCTGTACAAGGAAAGAAGAGAAGGAAGTTTGGGATGTAATGTGGCTTCGTTGCTTGGCACAGAAAACCCGTAACAAAGCCCAAGAGCTGGAACATGAAAGCACACAAATTTCAACCAAATAAGATGCGTTACTTACGGATTGAGTAGTGAGAAGAGGCCTCAACTCATTGTCTCTGCAAATCCTCTTGTGTATGAAAGTGAAGAACAAATGGGTGATGAGGAGGCCCCTAGGACATGATGAGATGGGAGCGGTCTGACCCGGCTGACGCTGTTGCCTTTCCATAAGCATTTCCCTTCCTTTGGCAGCATCAGGCCGCTGCTGTTATCTGTTGGCTCCAAAAGGGCTCAGCGCCCCAAGGCAGCGGGCACAGCCATAAATCTCTCTCAAGAAATATGATAGGAACCTTTGACGGGTTTAATTTAGGAACCGTGCCGCAACCTTGGTGGGGATTTTGTTCACTGGAGCCTTGTTTATTTTTTTTTTCTTCCCTTTATTTTCTTTCCATAAGTCTGCTAAATTATTTAGAGGCTGAATTTTAAAATTAGAAGATGCGGCATTAAAGAAGGGATGAATATTTTATGAAGGGTTCTGGGATTTCGTGGTGTCAAAACACACGCTGCAGCATTGGAGGCTCCAGCAGGGATTCACGTGCCGGCCCTCCTGCGTGGTCCCCCACCTCCCACCAGCCCACCCAGCCATCCCCACGGGGCAGCTGCTCCCCATCCCCGGGGCAAGTTGGAGCCTGGCATCACTCGAGGAACCCAAGCACTGTTCCATCTCAGTTTCAGTAGCTTTCCTGTTTGTTTTTATCTGGAAATGTCAGTAGAACTCTGATGTATTTTGAGAGACCAGTTTTTAAATGGCAAATGCCCTAAGTCAGGCCTTCTGTTACAGATGCAACAGGAGAGGTGAGGGGAGCTGCAAGAGCTGTTTGAACCTGCACCCCAAGCACTGCAGGATGCACAGCCACAGGAGTGGCTGCAGGAGGAGCAGCAGGACATGCAGCTTCTGTGCTGGAGCAGTGGGCAGCAGTGCAGGAGGGCAGGAGCCCTGCAGGGCCATGGCCGGGCAGAGGCTGCTGCACAGCGAGCTGTCTGTACCCTTAGCAACCTTCAAGGCAGATGAGATCTGCAGCAAAGTCCTAATGGCTACACTCAGGCTGTCTCCGGTGTAATTTGCCCATGTCTAAATGTATGTAAAATAAGTTCTGATGACACTTTTTCTTATGAATTAGCAGGTCTTGCTGACACAAATCAGGAACTCAATACAGTATTCAGCAAGCACATTAAATCTCCTTCGAACGCGCCGCATGCTGAGACACTTTGTTATTACCTTAGAGTACTAGAAGCTGGAGAAATGCCAGCTTCTCCCCACTGATTGCAGCAACAATGACATAGACAGAAATAATTAGCTCTCTGCTACTCAGCTGGTGCGGATGATGCTGTTCTTCAAAGCACGATTCTCTCCCTTAAGCTGCTGTGGAGAAATCCTTGATAATTAATCAGCTCTCGGTGACACTGAAACACTAATAAATCCTCAAGAGTTGCATTCAGTGTGTTGTGCAGATGCACAGAGCTCGGTACTGTCTGATTTGTGCTTCAGGTTGAGCCCAAGCTGAGGTAGCAGCAGAGCCCTGCTGAGGCTGAAGGAGCCGGGGGAGATCACCCACATGGACTTGTGAGCGCTGTGTGCACAGCTCTCGTCCTTAAACCTGGGGGAGAAAGAGCCCTTTGGGATTCCTACGGTATTTGTCTGCAGCATTTGGGAAGAAAATTTCTTCTGGCAAAGAAAGCCTACTCTGATTCAGTGGCTTTTTAATGCTGCTAAGTTAGGAATCCAGAACACTTGCCGAAATGCTTTTCCTAGAAGTTTGCAAAAATCTGATTTGTCTTTGTTCCCCGTTTCGTTGTTCCTCACGTGTATCTCTTGTGTCTTGTTTTCTGAAGTGAGAGCCCTGCTGCTCTGAGATGTGCCTGTGCTGCTCCATCAGAGAGCTCTCACAGCAGTCTGGGGTTCTTTCTCATTTGGAGGAGCGCATCAGCACAGAGGGCTGCCTGCATGCTCCTGTCCTTTTCCCATCCTCCACTGCAGTGCTGGAGATGCTGTCTTTCTTTGACAGCATCAATTCCTTCTGTTCTTGGCACACACTGTAAGAAAGAGCAGGAAGTGATTTCAGATGTGTCCATCCTACCGACGTGGGCTATAATCAGAGTAAAAAGTGGGCCAGCGTTAGCTCATGTAGTGTCAGTAGCATAAGCCTAAGTGCCAAGCCATTTTAATTAATTATGTGCTAATAGTGTCTGGGCTGATGCAGCGCTCAGCATACTGTACGTGTACATGTTATACTCATCAGTTCTATTTTTCCTTTTTGAATGAAAATGAGCAGTAATCCTTCAATTCCTTGGAAGCCTTCTGTTGCAATCCAAAAGTCAGTGCGGCATTCAGGCTTCATATGTACTCTGCCATTCCCTTAGGCCATTGTTTAGATGGTATTTTTAGGAGTTAAGCAGTGTTAGTGTCCTGTGGTGTCTGCTTTGGCCCAGCCAACTTGCCCTACAGCTGCTTTGGGGCACCAGACAGCCGAAGAACCAGGAGCATAATGCCAAATAGGGTCGTAAGAGCTGTAAGTTCATAATAAAGTTGGGGGGAGCAGATATTTTTTAGGGTATTTTTTTGAGGTTTTGCTTTTGTTTGTTTTTATGTCATCTCTATGGAACGTCTGTGTTGGTCACTCAGCCTTCAATTGATAGAAAGCCTATTTTGAATGGAGGGATGTTCTGTGTGCACGTCTTTCCATGTGATACCAAGTATTTCAGGAATTCTTCGACCAGCACAAGCTGGAGGGAAAGCCAAACATGCACACGGTGCTGCAATGAGACCAATGGGATTGAAGCTGGTTTCTCTGGTAGCAGCGAGCTCTGAAGGATGGCGGCTTGCAACCCAAGGCTGACTGGGGAGGATTTTAGAATTTGCTGTCTGGCTTCTGTTCTAATTGTTTTTTTAGTGCAAACAATCCCCCAACCCAGAGTGGATGGCAAATATCAAAATCAGAATAATTAAATGAGTACTAATGAGTTTCCTAAATAAATCAAGGCGTTCAAATGTAGTAGGGTTCGGAACTGCTGTTAGGTCTTTGCACTGGTGAGACTGCAGCTTAGAAAAAGGCAACAGCAACAACAGAAAGGGCATTGGGACTGGTTTATCCTAACCAACCAAGCACGTGTTCCACACTCACATCTCTCTGCTGTCCAGGCAGGACAGCACTGCAACACTCAGCAGTACGGTACAGCAGTCATGCTTGTCTTGGCTGTCCTCTCTCATATTTGGTGCTTATTTTGAAAAGAAGGGAGGATAACTTTCAGTGCAGAGCAGAGGTAGGGGCTGTATGGTAATGTGGATTGTAGCCCCGTTGCTTGGTTATATTTATGGGCTGTTCATGTGAGGTGACATACCTACAACCCAACAGTGAAATCAAGCCCTGTGCTCCAATGGGTTTCCTTTGGTCATGAACAACCCATTGAGCTCTGGCTGCAAATCTGCACTCCTGATCCGCTTTTTCATTCCGTGTTAACTTGTTCCTTTGGATTCAGCTCACACTCTGACCTCACAGACCTCACACTGTCCTTTGGGTACTCAGCTCCCCAGTGCTTCAATGTCTCCTGAGCACACGGAGACCTTTCTATAGAGAGAGGAGTGGTGTGTGACGGCCACACCATAAGATAAGACCACTGCCCTGCTCATCGAGGGAGAGCTGTGATTCGGATTAAGGCTCTCTTTGCTGCTTGAAATGAAGATGAGTACAGCAGGCGGTTGACTTTGGAAGTTTCTAGTGGTAAATATCTGGAGGCTCCTGTCCCTGTCAAAAGGAATGGATGTTTCAACAGCTAGTCAGCCAATTTCACGCTCAAATTAAAGTTGTCAGTCATCAGGTGTCCTGCTTGGTAGATAAGTGATATTACAGTTTCACATACCCAACCTTTTTTCCATTGGTCAGAATTTGATGCAGAAGCCTTGCTGGCATGCCACTGACACATAAAATGTAGCAATTATTGCTAGCATTTTTATTCTCAAGGTTTTTTGGCACATTCAGCTCAGATTCCCATTTGCTTGGTTTAATACATGTAAACAATCCAATTTTTCATCAGTTCTGCTCAAGATCTCATCAGTGACTGCATATGGGTGTAATCAAGTAAGCATCGTTTACTAAATTCAAAGCTTAGTTTTTTCATTTCCATCAGCTTCCGCTTTTAAAATTTTCTAGAACTGCTCTAAATTTTCAATAGTGTTAGCCAGGGTTCTTTTCTTTCACTCCTACTGATATCGTTTCAGCCTTTTTTTTTCCTATTTGAATTGTAATTCCAATTTCCCCCATAATGTCTTTGCAAAGCCCAAATGAGCAGAATAGGTTCCGTCCCATGCTGAAATAACCCGTCTTACGTATACAAGACAAATTTTGCTCCTAAACAGTTCTGAAGAAGTTGCTGGTTATATAATAACTACTGAATTTGTCATTCAGTTTGTTCTTACTTCATCTTCCATCATTCTGCTCCTCTTCTCTATACACATGCAGTGGAGGAGGGGAAAAATAAGCTGTAGAGGAGATGATGACAGTAATCTTGTGAGCTGGATGAATTTGTCTAGCAGCTATTTTGCCCCCATGATGACAGAGAGATATTTTTTTCCTCACCCTTTCTACTTCTTCTCTCTGAAGTTTACAGAGCTCCCTTGAGTTAAATAGAAAAACTGCTGTGTGCCATTGCTGGGCATTGGAGTACAAAGCCATGCTGCCTGCTCAGTGTCAGGACATCCAGTTGACTTGCTCATCTTCTGTCCTTAGAATTTCATAGGTATACATATTATTGATGAGCATCTCTGAAAATCCATCAAAGAAGAAATAGGTTTATCTAATCAAGAAAGTGTGTTGGACTTATGGGGAACATGTATTTGTAGTGAGTAACCTCCACCACGAAGTCTTCAGAGCAGTCTTTCAAAGGGCAGAAATCCCCAGTGCAGTGTTGGAGGATTGAGGCTTGGAGGCAAAGGCCAGGCAGAAAACCCTGGTTTGCATCTCAACCCTAAGTTTACAACCTGAAAGCAGAGCATTTTTGAGCAATGCATCGCTGCAGTGATTTGTTATTTAAATGATTGAGCAGGTAATGATGGTAAAGAGAAATTCATATAATCTACAGAGCAACGTGGTTAAAAATCTTTTTGCAGTAAGACACAGATATAGCACTTATGGTATAGGCCAAGCTAGTCACATAGAATAGGAAAGTACCATTCTTCTGTGCTACTTCCTTCCCAGTCATTATTTCTGTGCCTGTTTTCTTAGGCTCCAGTTGCTTGTTCACTAATACGTTAGTGACTGTAGTTGCAAAGGTACCTGTAGCTTTACAGGCTGTTAGGCTTGGAGCTCTGGTATGAGATAAGAATAGATTATTACCTATTTATACTATCCTATATCAATAGGGTAAGGTGGAGTTTTTTCCCATTCCTCATCTCTGACTGTGGAAAAATGCTAATAACTCAGGATTGGTGGCAGACAGCACAGTGGAAAGTTCCTATGAATCAATGCTTTGGAAAAAAATGTGACCTTAACAAAGCAGAAGCTGGAAGCAACGTGCAAATGGTTCGAGTTTCCAGCTGATGGAGTTAGTCACCAACGTGATTTCTGCAGTGTTGAGGGATGTGGTGTGTTGATGTAAAGCCTCGTCAGCGCCCGTCCTACCCACGCTGCCCGTCTCAGCAGTGCTGGTGGAGGTCATTAAACACAAAGGTTCAAATGCTGTGAGCAGTGAGAGCGTCATTGCTGGTCACATCAGGTGCCAGCACAGCCCTCTGTGCGAAGGTCTGCATTGTTTGCAGCCAAGCGTGTGAGAACGAGAGGTGATTTGCTCAGTGGAGTTAGGAATGATGATTGCTGTCACTGGTTTCTTTCCCAAAAAGTAGAGCGGATCGTTTGCAAAGGCCATGTCAGCTGGGCTCTGAGGGTGCAGACAGCCAGGGTTCTGTGGTGCTGGTGCCAGCACTTATATGGAGTTGCTGGGAGGTTCTGATGAACATTTTGCTGCATTCAGTGCAATGCAATGCTCTGAGCAGCAGAGCTATCCTCTGCTGGATCGTTGTGAAGAGCCGCTCTGTTTCAGCTGTCTGAGGCAGAAATAATGAAATGGGGACATCGCTTTGTTGGAGGGTTTTAAAAAATTTAACTCAAACGTCTTCTGATGCAATCAAAAAAGGGAGTTGAGTTGCTGAAGTTGCATCCTGACTCGAGCAAGAATCATAGAATTGGTTGGAACAGAGCTGCCCCAGCCTGGCCATGAGCTCGGTGTGAGGGTACGGCTTTCGTGTCGTTCTGCATTTCCACAAACACGTGTCAGTGCTGACTCGATTCCTGTTGGCTTCACAAGCAATCTGCGTGGAGCTGCGGCGCTGTGAGCAAAGCGTGGTGACCTGAGCAGGTGCCTGCTGAGCAGCTGGCCTGCATGTGCCTCTCAAAGATCTCGTGCTATGTCATTTTAAATGCAAAATAATTTTAATGAGAAAAAAAAAAATAGGGATGTTGAGTGCCGTGATTTCAGATGTTTTGTTAAGAAGAAGAAAAAACCCAAAGCCACTTCTCTTCCCAATTCAAATTAAGAACCGAGTTCCCTGGGTCAGTGTTAGTCAGGTTGCTCCTGCCTCAAGCAGATTCTCCCATCTGTGTCCCCAGCCTCGCTGCCCCTTTGCAGAGCACAGAGCTGATGCCCACCCTTCCCCTCCGGCATGCTCTGCATCTCGCCCTGCGCCACCGTGCACAGCAGCAGTGAGGCTGTGCAACTCCGCCGTGCTTTGCAGGTATCTTCCTCTCCCCAGCACTGCTTGGTTTCACTGCCGAGAAATTAGACCAAATGGAATTTGAATTGTTTTGCAATGAGTTGCAGTGAGGCAGCACTGTCAGTTTAATTAGCTCTTAACTCCAAGCTCGAAGCTTCTAATAAAGGTGCTCAGGAGCATATGGGTAGCAGAAAGAAAACAAATGATGGCAGGGCTGTTTTTAATGAGGATGAGGCGGTGTTCTTCAGAAAGGAACTGTGAACAGAGAACATCTCTGATTCACTGAGCCCACAGTCAGCTGTGTGATCTGGAGCAGAGGGGGTGGGAAATCAGCTGGGAAAGGACACAAGCTGTGTTGGGCTGTGCAGGAATGAATTTTGGGAGACAATGTTTCCTGTACCAAACATCAGCCTGGGCTGGACCACAACGTTAAGTCTTATTTTCCAGTGTTTTTAATGGATTTAGACAAAACAGACCCTGTGCTGGCCCATTAGACCTTGTCAAATGTAATCTCTAACAAGTTTAAAGGAAAGATTCCTAGGGGCATATCCTGGAAGGTAACAGATCTCTCAGTAGAGACTGAATCTGCGGAAGACCGAAAACACCGATTTTACAGTTGCTTGTGTATTGACCAGAGCCCAGAGGGCTGCTCCAGCCTGAGCAGGTGGGTGCAGGTGGGAGTTTGTTGCTGACAGCTCCATCACTGTCACCGCTGATGAAAATTTGAACTGCAGGCAGTGGGACTGGAGCAGCGCTCGGTGCAGAAGAGGCTCAGAAATCCTTGTTTGTTCCCATATGAATGAGTTGCTCTGCTCACGTGCCATTTCCTGAACTGCATCTGCATTTAGCTCTAAACTCCTGAACATGATTGACCTCTTCTGACATCCTGGTGGCAGGCGGGTGCTCTGGGGAAGCACTAATAACTGTTGCTCCGGGGGAACAGGGAAGACTTATTCTACTTTCGCCTCTCTGCTTTCTCCCCTTAGGGAATGAGGGAGGCGGATGCAGCCAGCGGTCATCTCTGCGGATGTCAGAAGAGGATGAATAATTTGTAGTATTTATTTGACTTATTTAGCACATTTTCTCCCCCCTGCCACCTAAAATTCAGCTGAGGAGCTAATAACTTTCCCGGAAATGAATCATCATAGCAAACCTTTCTATGCCCAGTTCAGTAGTTTATGGTAGGTAGATCACTGACAGCATTTGGTACTCAAGATTATAGCTGTTTTTATTGGGCATTTCAGTCTCGGGCAATGTGGTAATGCCCTCATTTGAGGGACAGTAAATATATAAATCAGGTGTTTACCATGATGAATCAACCATTATGACTTTTTAAAACTTGGCTTTCTGAAAGCATTTGTTTTCTCTCTTTGCTTGAACCACGTTGTTCGTGGCAACATATTTGCTAAGAAGCTTGAAAAAAAAAATCTAACGAAGACACAACAGCTACAAAGGAGGAAACATATGTTTCAAAGTAAGGGAGGCTCATTCCTCTAAAAACATTTGTGTATTTTTTCAAGGCTCCCAATATGAGCAATTTTTTCATTTATCATGAAGCAGACTCGAAGCCCAACTAGACGTGAGTTGGTAGCAAAGCCCTCTCAAAATCTGCCACTAGAGGAGAAACAATATGTTGCTGTATCCAAAACATCCAGAGGGGAATTATGCAAAGAGATTACTCATCACTGGAGGAAAGTCTTGATTTCAAGTTCCCAGCATTGATTTACGTTGGGACTGCAACACTGACATCTCTGCCTTGCGCAATGGGAAAAGGCTTTTGCCTCCCCTGCAGCTGCTGCGGGCTGAGGCTTGACATAACTGACCTGAGCCACGATGAACACGTCTGCAGCCCTGAATGCAATGGCACAGAGCCAACGTGAGCCTGCTCCGGCAATTCCAGCTCAGGCGGGCGGCCAGCAAAGGAATCGAGCCCTGATTCAAAGAAGAACTGCCCCAACTGCTCACCTTTCAGCTGTGCTTTCAGCTGGCCGCGCACGTGGCACCTTCTGTTCTGCTGGAAGGTGAGCATCTGGGGCAGTCCTTCCTTGAATCTGTCTGGTGGCTTGTGTTGATAGAAATATAATGAAGTTGCACATAATTTTAGTGAAAAAAAAGAAGCAAATCGTAACTTACTATGTTCCGTAGTTCCTATTCATTATTTCTGGGCTTGAGAACCAGCCACAAGGAGTTAATGCAGTTGCTGCAGAGATGACTGCACTGTCTGAGTTCCATGGCTCCACCGAGCTGCAACCCAGCTGACTCACCCTATCTGGGAAAGGGTGTTTCGTGTCCTTATTGCCTCCCAGAATGGCTTAACTGTTGGTGCACAGCCCCATGAGTTGCTTGGGGAGTCCCCTCCTGCCTTCTGATCCTGGTAGACGGGCGTGTTTGGGGTTTTCTTTTCCTTCTGCCCTGCCCTGGGGAACAGCCCCGGATCCATGAGGGCACCTGTGGGCACAAACATTCAGATGGGGAAGTAGGAGAGCAGAAGCCATTAAGAAGGAAGAAAAGGAAAAAAAAATATTGTTTTAGTATTCTTCATCCCCTGCAGCAGGCTGGCAGGGGTCAGGGATGTGCTCCCTTGGGAAAGCACAGCGCTCTGCAGAGCTTGTCCCTGCATGATGGGGCAGGGGGACAGGGAACCCCCAGGGCAAGAAAAGAGAAAGTGAGATACAGAGAGCAGAACTGAGGCAGGAGACACAAAGAGGGAGGAATGACCAGGAGCCAGACATCCATCTTCCCCGTGCATGTTGGGGAAGATCTGATAACACAGAGTAGTTTAAAGCAACGTCATTGTGCTCTGCTCTGTGTCCTCTACTGCATATATGAGGGACCTGCAAGCCTGCAGTTCATGTTTGAGGTTGTCAGCCAAAGGAACTTTTACTCCCCATTGCTTACTGAGCTGCTGGGGTGCCACCAAGCAGTGCCACTCACTGCACTGCTCCTGCTGTCAGCTCTGAGCTGCAGGGCGGTGTGAGGGGGGAGCAGCCCATCTGCCATGACCCCGTCCCACCTGCACTGCTGTCCCGAGCAGCTGATGGACAGCTTGCTCTGCCCAAGCAGTGTTCGGATTTGGAGAGTTCACTGGTCTGGTTCTTTGGTTTTCTGCTGCGTTGTGCCTTTCTGAACATAGGTGTGGGGCTGGCAACAGGCCGAAGGGGGCTGAGGGGCTTTCTAACAAACTCCATATGGGGTTGGGATGGCAAACATGTTTTTCTCTTGCATTGTTGCAATGGGTTGTTTTGCCTGCTTTTTGGGAAACAGCAGGGGCTTTCTTTTCCTCAATCATGTGAATAATTAGATTTATTTCAGTATTTACAAGAGATTGCTAAACACTTTGGTTTCAAGAAAGCTGGGAAGTCAGCTCTCTCGGGGGTGATGCAGTGAGTGGGTGGAAGAGGCCCCAGCAGGGCACGTCTCTGCCTCTGTGGGGGAGATAATAGGCACCTAAGAGTGCCCAGTGCCCCCCACTGCTTGCCCCACGGTCTGAGGTGTTTGCAGAAAGGAACAAGTTTCTAAATTATCCTTTACCAAGTGACTGTGTTCTGCCTGCAGGGCTCGGCTGCCTGGGGAAGTGCTGGCAGGGCAGAACCGGGCACTGGCACCTTCCAGAGACAGCCGAGGGGCTGTGAGGTGAGATGGCACCTGAAGTGAGAGAGGTTTTACTGGTGCGTTGGGGTTATTTTGTCACCAGTCCTGCCTTGTGTGGTGCATTGCTGGAGGATGAACTAAGGTAGTGCCGTGTGGTACTTTGGCAAGGAGCAAAACAAGTCTGATCATTTGTAAATAATTTCTGTGGACATTACCATTTATTGGCTGTATGCTTTCTCTTGGCTGGGCAGTTCAGAGTTCTTTGTGTGGTGTACAGCTCCTTGTACTACTGAGGTGAGGTTGTGCTTATAGGATACGTTGATGGAATGTGACTCAGAGGGCTTCATTTTAAAGAGCCTGTATTGACATTTCTCTTGGAAGAGAGGCAACAAGTGGTCCTTCCACCAGACAAGGTCTGTCCGGCTCCTCAGACTGACAGCATCCACTGCAGTCATGTCTTGCAGAAAGGCAGAAGTTGGACGTCATATTGGAGATGTCTTGGGGTTTCCAGGCCAAAGCTCTTTGGCTCCTTTCAACAGGCAATGAAAGCAAAATGTGAGCTCTTTAGGGCTGGGACTTCTTTTGATACTTCTCTGATGTTGAGCACAGCAAGACCTCAGTCTTGGGAATCTGAGACCTTACCCAAGTAATTGAAGGATTGTAGGGCTGCCAAAAAAGACCAAGAGTTGGTGGAGTCATACATGAAGGCGTGCTGATGTGGCTGCACCATTCCTTATCATGTTCTCTCTTCAATCAACAGGACCTCCCCTGGCACAGGCTCTCTTGCTCCCTTGGCTGGGATGAAGTGCTGTGGCCCCAGGCATGGGGCACACTGAGATGAACTGAACAGCTTTTTGAAAATGTCTTGAGGTAAGCTTGCAAAATGCGAACTGCAATATTCTCATCTCTCTCTCTCTTCTTTTTTCCTTCCAAATACCCCATTTTTAAATCTGTCGGTGCTATTTTTTTTTTCTTTTTTGTTTAAGAGGATCAAACAAATCAAAACTGTTTCGTCTTGGTGCTGAGCAAGACCTCTTTGATTGGCCCCAAATGATGGTGTTTTGTTGTTCAGCATTTAATTTTCCTGAGGCCAGCTGCACAATCATTTGGCATCAGTCAAAAAATGTTTTCCATTCCTTGCCCGTTTGTGGTCTGATAGATCTCCCTGCTTTCCTGCCAGTTTGGGCAGTCGAAACGTGGGACCCCCGTGTTCTTAGGGCTTGTGCCTTTGAGGCAACTACTGCTCCAGGAATAGAGAAGCCAACATGTCCAGATGCCCAAGCCAATGGCTCCCTGCATTGTCTGATCCAGACTCCCAATTTATTTTGAGTGTCATTCCTAGTAGCCCACCATCTAGCATGAAGGAATTCTATCCACTCATACAATGAGAGCATTTCCCTTCTGGCTCTCGCAGGATGTAGTAACATTTGTTTTTAAAAAAATAATCTGTTTCTGAGAAGGAATTTGTCCCATTGTTGTTTAGAATAGTAGCAGTAATAACAATGCTGAAAACAGAAATTAATAACCAGATAGAGCCGGGGCTAGGGGCGAGAAAATTGCTGCAACTTCTGGGAGCAGCAAAATAGCTGTGCCTCAGCTGTTTTCTGCCCTGCTTAGCAGATGTCTGGAAAGCCACTGCTGCTGTTCCAGAGGGCCAGAAAGAGGGAGCTAAGCAGCCCCAGCAACTGCCAGAATTCTCCATAGCGGTGTATGTTTTCCCATCCTACAGATAAGAAACAAGACAGACAATCAGTGCTTTTCTTCATTTGTATAGCAAACTCCAGGTCATATACTGCAGAACAAAGAGTTAATTTATAACACCCCATCCAAAGCTGTGTTCTCAGTGCAGGAGAAGTACTCAGTTAACATTCAAACATCTCAGTGCAGAACCTGAGCGGAGATGGAGAACACTGTCCTGCCAAGCAGTGGGTGAGAGAGAAGGGAGCTGAGCAATTAAGTGCAGTGTGACTTTGTGTGTGATGGATGAGGCGTTTTTTTCCACTGACACAGCAAAGCCTCAATAATTGTCAGGCATGGGCTGACAACTCTGATCTCTGTTGGAATGTTGGGAGTAGCTCTCAGTGGGTGGGATTCTCAAAAATTGGGCTATATTTGCAGAGCAGCACAAGTGCTGAGAGCTCCTGGGAGTTTGTCTGGACCATTTCCCTCAGCTGGAGGGACTTGCAAGTTCAAATATATGTGGATAGGATGAGAAGTCACAGGCTCAAATTGCCTCTCTGGAAATTCAGGTTAAACATTTAAGAATACTTTCTAACAATGAGAACAGTGAAATATTCATAGAAATTGCAACGGAGGGCTGTGCACGTAGCATCACTGGGGTTGTTAAGAGCAGGTTAGAAAAACATCTGTTAGGAAAGATGTAGGCTGATGATCCTGACCTGAGGAAGTAATATGAATTGAACAACCTCCCAAGTTCCCCTTCAGGCCAATTTTCTTTGCTTCTGCAGTGTTGCATAGCAGTGGTTAGCGGATAAATGGTAGTATAGTGATTCCAATGATTTCTTCTCCCCAAAGTACATGTTGAGAGTTTTCTCTCCAGTGTAGCATGAAGACGTGTTTCAGTCAGTAAACACGCGTCTCCGAATTAATATCTTAGGATTATTAAATCGGGAAGAAAAAGGAACACTTTATTTTCATAATAAGGAAATGAATTTTCAAGAGGAAAAAGAAAGAAATGCTCGCCTTCTCCACCCAGAGATGCATCAACTCGAGGATGTTCATTGCTAAATAATGAGAAGAAATGTAGAGTAAAGCAAAAGTTCCTATCTTTGCGGAGAAAAGAGAGGAAAGGAAAGGAGTAAGAGCACAGATACGCGTTGAACAAAACCCTGAAAGAGAAAGAATTCCTAAACAAATTAAATTATTCATCTGACGAGCACAAACAGCCTTCTACTTTCAAAAGAGATTTAACCCAGTTCTTCAAAGAAACAAAACCCAGCAGTAATTAGTAAGTGCTTTTATCTCTTCTGGATTAGAGTATCCCATAAAGCTGAATTCCTAGAGGTGATGTTTCTCCACCCCAGAATATCAATCCTTAGAAGATGTTGCACAATTCTTCTGCTTCAGCCCAATTGGGTGCCGAGGAAGTTGGACTGCCTGGGCTGCGCTTATTTTGCTCATAGGAAAGTCAGCTGTGATGAGACCCCGGATAGAAAGATGAGGAAAATGTCAGGAAACTGGGACTTGCCCTTTGATGTTCCTATGAGTTACAATTTGGGCTTTGAAGTCCTGCTGGTTTCTGGTGTGTGGAAACGATTTGCACCCAGGATGCATCTGTGGCACGTGGAGCAGCACAAGCACCTGGTGTGTGTGCATGGTGAGGTTGGGAGAGCCCAGCCAAGGCTGGGAGAGTACAGGGTGATGTGGTCCCATCACTTCAGCCAGGGCAGCACAGGGAAATGAGGCATCGCAGACATGCTTGGAGTGGAAAAATACAACCTGGATAGGATATGTTTCTAAGCTACCTAGGGGAAAATGAAGATCAACTCACATGCTGCTGCCTTTGACTTCTCAGCCAACAGATGCGATACCAGCAGCTCCAAACCTGCATGCTGAGCCGAGTTGGTGTTAGGAACCAGACATTCTTTCTGGATGGCTCCTCCAGTCCAAATGTGACTGTGCCATCAGTCGCTTCCTTGCAGCCGATGCAGAACTCCTGCTTTCTGTGTATCCCAGGTGTGTTTCCAAAGCAAGGCAGCTCACAGCCCGGGGAGCTCACATCCACAGGAGTTTTGGTTTTCATGTGATGCCGACCAATGAGCCGTTGGTAGGGATCATTCCCTGCCCTGGGTTACACGAGGAGGCAGCAGGACAACTGCAGTGCTTGGTCCTGCAATTGCATTGCCTGATTCAGAGGGGATGTCCCAAGGGCCTACGGCTCTTTTTTGTTTGTTTGTGGGTTTTTTTTTCTTCCTTTAAGCACTGTGATATATTTGTCAGACCAAAGCATGAATGCAGTAAGTAAAGCAGCTCTCAGCAGTGCTGCAGACAGATTGTTGAGGTTTCAGCTGCCTTAGCAATTTTGACTACATTTCAAAATTAAAACTAGACAGCCTAAAAAAGCATCCCCCAAAGCCTTCCCTTCTTCCCAGGCCAACTGCAGCAGGCAGAGCTGGCTGCATCCTGCAGATTGCCATGCTCCCAGCCCTGCCTGCAGCCATCCCACTGCCAGGCTCAGACACAGTGTCCCACTGGGTGGCCAACGGCCCCAGCACTGCCAGGCCAAGCAGTCAGACTGGGGCTGCATGGCTTTGCCGTGCTCCTGCACTCACTGTCTCATCTGCAGAAGGTGGCATTTCTGCCTCTGCTGCAGCCTTAGATAATGCTCTGCGCCTGCTGTCACTGCTCTCCCATAATTACCAGAAACATTGCTTTAAGAAGTTACAACTTCCTGGAATGATGTGAAAAATGAACCGTTTAGAGCACCAGTGAGTAATAGGTAATTGCAGGCTGGAGCATCTTTAAACACTTTCAGCCTTAAGTACATTTTTGAAGAGTGTTGCTCATTATTACCTTGCAGATCTTGATGGAGTTGCACAGTCCCGGTAGCCTAGATTACAAATGAGAAAAGAACTTTGTACGCAGGGGGACTGCTTGGCAATTACAGCCAGGCCTGAGGGGAACAGAAGTTTCAGCCCCTGCTCTACTGCGGGCTGCCGTACCACTGTGGAGACAGCGCAGGGATGTGTGTGTACAGACGGACTGTAGTGCTGCAGAGGTCCCTTAAAATCCAGGTCCTGTAGAGTCTGATCCCTTAGGCACCTTGAGAAAAGGAGCGATCCTCGAGAAGCCCTGTGCAGGCTAAGAGCTATGTGTCTGAGTCAGCAGCAAAGATTAAGCCTTAGTTTGATTGCTGCCAGGAGGAAGGCGCCAAACTTCTCTTGGGACCTTTTCTGATCTCAGAAGTATAATCCAGATCTATAAAATGAAGATAACCATCTTCTCTTGTGACAGATAAATGCATTGACATGAGGAGCTCAGCTGTAGCTCTCATGTGGTGTATACATATGGACCTTTAATAGGGAGTGAAAGGGGCGTTTTCTCGAGCAGGGCTCGGGCACACTGTGCCTGGGTGATGCTGAGTGGAGAACCCAGCGCTGGTGGCCAAACTTTCCTTGCAGGAGGCAGCTGGGCTGCCAGCACCATGCCTTCCCTTCCCATGCCAGCTCTTGGTTTTGCATCCCATCCTCAGGCTGCCCTCACACCCAGGATGACCCCCAGCAGTGTGCTTTCATCTCTTTCTGCCCGAGCCACTGGAAGTGAGGAAAGCTCACCACCTGGCTGGAGGGAGGAGAGGATGCCGTGCTCCAGCTGCAGGCGGATGCCCTCATTCCCCAGTGTGATGTTCTGAGGAGACAGGTATTCTCAATGAGCAGGAATGTACTGTGAGTGCTGAGCTCCAACTCCTTGGCCTAAAACTTCTGAAGCTGCATTATTATCCCAGTTTATGCCATTCATCTGCAAATGCCCTGTATCCATTAGTAATATGTTGATGAAAACTTCTTTTTCTCCCACTTAAAATATTTCCAAGTGCATCTTCCCATGTGTGCTCACACCATTTCTTGCCAATAAAAGGAGTTCTCTGTTTTCTTGCTGTAATGTAAGTTTGAAGGGGAAGGACTGCTCTAGTGAGCATCTGGCCCTGTATGCTACCCATTTCCAGGCATTACGTTCTGTACCACACTATTTTGGGAACCAAGGGAAGGAGAGCAGCCCAGGAATAGGAAGGATTAAATGCTTTTATATCTGACTTGTATCCCTGGAGCAAAGAAGGACAGTGTTTAAAGGACTGCCTGCACCATCAGGAGCCTGGCCACGTACATGATTGGCATTTGCAGTAGTAATGAGACATTTGAATTGTAATGAGCTCATTACTATTTTTATTGCTATTGTATTTTGCATTTTCCACAAATCACGGAAGGAGCTACTTTTTATTTCCACTTTCTACTGTGGAAAGTCTCAGGGCAATCCCAGCGTCTGCATAACGGAGAGGAATTAACCCCTATGGAGACAAAGCAGGGGAAGCTGCTCAGAACTGGCCACGGGGGAAGAGGAGAGAATTGAGCTGTGCCTGGAAGCTAATTCAGTAAGGAGATCCTACGCTGCTGTGAAATCCAGGGACGGCGTGTTTTTATGGATGCATCTCCCACTCAGAAACATCTGTACAAAATCAGTCTGCTCGTAAGGGGAAGCTTGGCATATATATTAAGTTCTCTGTTGACAGTTTCTTTCAAATATTGATTTGGATCAGAGTTTCTCTGTCATTTTGCTCTGTTTTGCTTTAATGATAAGACAAAAAAGCTTTGGCTTTGCAGCAGTGCTCAAGTTCCCAGTATTGCTCAGCTGGTCTGATCTATGCCCCTCCAGAGCCTTCTTGTCTTTTTTGAGATCCAAATATATGTGCAGTAGAGCAGTCCCCAGAGACAGCTCGTGTTGGGTTCCAGTGACCCTGCTGGCTTGGATTACTTTGGCCAGGTTCCATTCAAGCTCTGGCTTTGGCTGCTTGCTGTTACCTATCCCAGATGGCTGAGCAGACACTCTCATCTTTAGCTCTCAGTGAATAGGCAATACCTGGGAAAACAATCCTCTGCCATCCTTCAGGCTCCAAGATGGGGCTTAGTGAGGAGGTTATTAGAGTTAGGGTAGGATGGTCAGGTTGAGGTTGGACTTGATGATCTGTAAGGTCTTTTCCAACCTGAGCAATTCTATGATCCAAAGGGGCAGCTCCATCACGACCTGTGGATGTTTCCAGACACGTCAGAGTGCAAATGAGACATGACTTCAAATCAGCTGCTGGAAAATCATGTAGCTTTGACACATGGCTGTGTAACCAGGCCAATTCTAATGGGGTAGAGTAACAGTTAGGTTGTGTAGTTACAGAGGCAGTTGAGCCTTGCTCTGAGTTCATACCAAAGGATACAGATCCACTGATCTGATCAATTAAGAAGGGATATCATGTTGGTGTGCATCCTTTTGGATATTACAGGAAATTCAAGCAGCCTGCTTTAACCTAGACAGGTGGGTGAGAAGATTCCAATGTGGAAATGTCTATCTCATAGGCTGGAGGCTGTGTCAAAAACATACATTTTTTTTGGCCACTAGTAAGGAGAAAGACTCTTACAGCCTCTTTTCTGACTTTAGAGAACTTAGAAAGCCCCACCTTTTGTATTGTCTGTACAGTTTAGACATATTCTGCAAGTTGTGTGCAAAGTCCAACAGTTGCTTGAGAAAATGAATTTCCACCAAAGAACACAATTGGAAAAAAAAAAAAAAAAAAAAAGTGTGTATGTCTGCTAGTTGAGTGATTATTTTGTTAAAGTTTCAACTTCTGGCAAGATCTGTCTCTCTCATTCCCTCTGTGTCCTATGGCTGCTGAGACATCATCCCTCTTCTGAGCCTAGGGTTAGGGCTGGCCTGGTTTTGATGGTCTGTAGACTTTGGTGGCATCTGGCAGTAGCACCAGCAGCTGTTGCAGAGACAATAATGAAGAAAGAAAGACAAGAGAATTGAAAAAAATATATACATTTTGACAGTGTGTGTTCAAAGACTATCTTACAAATGTATGTGGAAGGAAAATTGGGATACAAATCCTCTGTGCCTTTCAGACAAACCTGCTGCTGCCTTATATAGCTCACCAAGGGCACAGGGGGAAGAAAGAGAGTAAATTTGCCAAGACAGAATTGCATGCTGTATCTCCTTCAGGAATTGAGAAGCTGTTTAAGTGAATCAAGAGTCTTTTTCCCAGCACCTTAGAAATTTCTCTGTGTTGTTATTCTTCTGTGAGCTGCTGCACTGGCACTTTGTTTTGATATCTTAGGGAGCGAGATGGGAGAATTAGCCAGAGTTTTGCTCCTGGCAAGATCATCTAGGCTATCTGCTGTTGGCTGACTATAGAAAGTGCCTCCTCTGCAGGTGCCTGAGAGCTCTGGGGTTTGTGACACACCTCAGTGGGATTCAGGTGAGATGCAAACCAGCAGGAGCTGCTGGGGGTTGGTTCCATCCTCAGGAAGCTGGAATAGAAGGGAGCGGGGCACGCCGGTGTCCATTAGACTTCATGCAACCAAAACCTCAAGGGAACGCTCTCAGAGTGATGCAGATAGCCCTCCACGAGGCCCTCCTCCCCATGGCAGCTACATGCTTCATGAAGGAGCTTGTCCCTTCCAGCTGCTCTCAGCATCCTCCTTTTCTCCCCAAGGCTGCTACCCCTTGGTAGGCTCCCATCCGCTCATTAGTGCATTGCAAGCCAGTGCTGGGTTTATGCTCAACACCAGGGGCTCTGCACTATGTATCTTATCTCTCGCTAGAGGTTGTTATATTAAGCTATAATACAGAAAATACTTAGTGAAAAATATCTACAGTGTTACTTCTCAAAAGCAGGCAAGTTTTTGTATGTGTGCGATTGCTGTACTCAGTGTTTGATCCCAGCTGGAATCCAGAGGGGTGGGAGTGAAAAAGTCAGACACGTTTTTTTGCAAACCACAACAACAGGGTTTGGTAAAGGGCAGGAGAGTGCAGAAACTGGTACAGTAAAAACAATGCAAATAGTAGAAAACCAAGCCATGGTGGCAGGTACTCGTTAATTCTTCCTTTCCACTGTTCCTTTGTATACGTGTATGATGGTTATCATCCAGAGTTATCCGGTCCCTGGGGTTCAGTATGTCTTACCTGCAATCTCTGGTGTCACCTAGGACACGATGTGGGGGTTAAACAGGCAGGGTGGGCAGCATATAAAACAGTCATGAATTCCAATAACTTGATGATAGCTCAATGTTATTTTTAGAATGTGACTGACAGGGGTTGGATGAGCAGTGCTGTGTCCAGCCAGCTCTGATGGGCCAAGTAAAACAATATTGAAGACAGTGACAAAATGATGTCATTGCTGAGTGAAGACAATATTCTGGTCCTGAATGGCATTTCTGACATCCAGTGATCCAAATGCTATCTTTTGCTCACCTTTTTTATGGCTCATTTCTCTATTCTCGGCTGTTGCCTCTGAGCTCATGACAGAAGGAGGATAAAATGTCAGCCCAGGATACCTCTGTGATAGACCCTATCGTACTTTTCCCATTGAAAGAATGAAAGCATTTAATGGAACAGAGGCATTAATCAGTGACTGCAATGTGATATCCTCAAAACGAGGCTCAGTGCTGATATTAGTGTCAGTGGGCACTGCTTCTAAACACCCAACGTGGAGATGAGGGCAAACAACTGAGTCAAAAGAAGCTGACAAGAATAACTATTTTTGCAGTCAGAGCATCCTGTGCTTCTGCACTGTTTGTTTTCTTACCTTTCCTTGTCAGTGAGGGAATGTTTGGGGTTTTTTCTTCTGTTCTTCTGAATCCCAGTTGTGATTCTGCTGTCATAACACTTTAGATTTGGGACAGTAAAAAATTGCTGTGCATTAGCACTTATTGGACGTAACCTGATAACCTACTGTTCCATGGAAAGTGGTTTACAGCTTTCATTCATGGCGCAGCATGACCTCATTATTGCAGTTCTGAGGGAAGCAGCAGTGTAGCTGCAGTCCTAGTTTACATTTTTTACTTCCTTTCTTTTCTATAGATCCTTGGCAATGGAGAGAGATTGCAGTGCAAGCACTTTTCTGGATTACTCTGTCACCGATGTCAAATCAAAGCATCAAGGATATAAATCTTCAGAAAACATCTGGCCTCGCTTCAGCCAGGTTATGCAATGCCTCAAGTACATCCAGCAGCAGATTATGCTGTGTTCTCCATTTGTGCAATGCAAACTAATGTGAATATCAAGTCACATCAGTGGTCTAGACAAGTAGTCGAGAGAGAAAGACGGCAGCCCAAAGTGGGAAGTTCGCCCTTTCAGGTAAGATTAAACTTTAAGTTCAAAGCTGCCAGCTATCCTACATTCAAAGGGTTACAGAAACTACTCACAACTTGGGGCTAGAAACTTCAAATCTCTTCTACCAGGAAAGCATTGCAAACAAACCCTGTGGGCGTTTATGTGGAACTGCAGCAGAGTAACACAGCAATGCTCTGGCTGTGCTGGGATGCAGAAATTTGGATTTCTCTATCCTTTTCTTAGATATTTTTTCAGAAAAACAACATGTCTTTCTCCAACTTGCAATCACATTGGTGAGCTCCACTTGTCAAAGCTGGAGCTCAGGGTATGCCACGGGGCACAGAAGGAGGAAAAATGGAAGAAAAACCTTCAGGGAAAAAAAAGGAAAGGGATAAGCATAGGATTTCAGTCAAGAACTGGGGCTGATTTTGGTTTTCATGGTTATGGATTTGTTTGAAGAGAATATATTTAATCTATAGATCCAAGTTGGGATTATGTGGAAAGGTCACTCAACTGGGCTCATCCTCCCAGTCTCTCATTTCTGTTTGACATCAGCAAAACCTGAATTTTAATATTTGTTATATTTAGGGCAGATGATCCACTCAGTCAGAATCGAGGATTAGGAATTCATTTTGTAAAGCATTACATAAAAACATGACAAAATTTGACCCTGGCTCCAACTCTCTTAGTCCGCTTGAGTCTAATTGTAAAACCAGGATCAAAATCTAAAGAGAAGCAAATGTAATTGGTGCTAGTAGATGTTTTTGCTTTTGCCTTTTCCCTTGCCCAAGAGCTTCTGTACACAGAAGCACCGAGGTAGCAGAGGGCTGCTTTGTGCATTCTGATAGTTAGAACAAAGCAAGATTAGTCAGGAGCAATAAGAACGACCCCAGCTGTTGTCTGCTGGTAGAAACCTTTTAAACAGAAAAAGGACAGAAAGTTACTCAATAATTACAAGGAAGGAAGAGCACATGGCTTGAAGTGACTGGCTAGTAATCAATTCCTGCTGTGAGCATTTTTGTCCTGACCATACGATATGTGAAGAAAAATGAGAAGCATGCATAAAGAAATCAGCATAGCTTCTTAAGTGGAAAAACAGAAAGTTCAAAGATAAATAATAGTCTGCATGACATGAAATCCCATTGTTTTAATATAATACCTACTTTAAACGTATCAACCTTTTAAAACAATTAAGAATGTGGGAATAATCATTTTTCCTTTCACTGTAGTGCCTTGTGTGTGTATTTTGAAAATGATTCTTATCTGGGTTGCTTCTACAGCTCAACTTAAAGGTCATCATGTTGGATCAAGATATCGTCTCGTGACAGCTTTGTTGGTATTCTCAGCAGTGCTTGGGAACAGTGGTTGATCTTGCATCACAAACTGTAAAGGAAGTGGTGCGTATGTGTAATCCAGAAATAATGGATATTCCTTTTGAATTTTAACTTAGAACTAATTAGCTGGTTTTTTTCTGTTGTTTGTTTTTTTTTTCCACGTTCGTATTTAGAACGCAAGGAATGGCTTTGGCCTTTGGAATGGATTTTATCATTGAGTTTCAGGAAGTGAAAGACCTCTCTAAACCTCAGAAACTGCAAAAAATGAACTTGTGATTGTAAAGTTCAGTGACATAGGGAATGACGATAGGCTGGAATATCTCCAGAATGCTAAGAAGCCCACTGACAGTCGCGTAGATGAGAAGGCGATGAGATTCATCCCACAGAAATCAAATATAAAAATACTGAAACGTTAGGGATGTGGAAACAAACCACCCTGAGGGGGGAGGAAGGCAGCACTCGTTGTTCTGGTGGCTGTTCCACTGGCTGAGCCGTGGCATGCACTTTGCAGTACTTCAGAAAAACATTGGCATGGGGTCACCTGTTGAAATATTAACAGAATTTGTCAGCAGTGTTTCCAGTAGAGAAACTTGTTTTTTTCCCTCCTTCCTTTCATTCACTTGTGGCAGCATTATCTCTGCTTATAGCCAGTTCTTTCCTTCCTGTATCAACAGCACTGTGTCTGCAGGAAGGAGCAGGGCTGGGAAGGTGGAGATGACAGTGTCCATGGGCATACTGCATTTCTCTTAGCTTCAAAGAGGCAAAGTGGGGAGTAAGTCCTTCACAGCGCTGAAACAGTTATCAAAGTAATTCTATGGAGAGTCTGCCATCGTTACAGATCCCCTTTGGTCCTAACCTTTGAAGAATAGATGGAGGAGCTGAGTAGAGACTCTGAAAATCTTGATTCAGTTCCCAGTGCAACCAAAAGCTCTGTGATTTATGGGGCAAAAAATCTCAGCCTCTCTCAATTCAGTTCCCCATGCACAAGCACACAGAACTCTTTGGTGTAGGAGTGACCTCCTGTGATGTTATTTGTTTATCTTACTGCCCCTCCATTGAGTTCCTAGGTGACAGCTCCTTTCTCAGGCGCCTTGCTCCAAAACAGCACAAACGCTGTGCTGAGTGTCCTTGCTCTCAAGTCATTCTGAACATTTTACTTTTTATCAAAGGATGATTTTTCTTTGAGATGAAGCCATCTGCTCAATATTTAATAGTATTTTATAATCCCCTGTTTTCTCCCTAGAAAAAGCCCTTAATATGAGTCATAATACAAACATAATTTGTAAATGAAAGGTAGGCCTGGATCAATACCCTTCTCCTTGCTGCAGGGTAGCATAATCGCTGAAAGATGTTCTCCTAATTGTTATGAGGACAGGGAATTGTTTCATTTATGTAAGTGAAATGTGTTGTTAAGTTGTCTGATGATGGGAGTTGACTCTGAGGTTTCTGTACTTGTGGCAAAATGTCAATATTCCTAAAGCATCTTGCAGTCAGCAATTTCAGAGGACAGGTTATTTGCAAAATAGCCTCCCCATTATAATCCAGTGACACACAAATCTGCTCCCTGGTTCCAGCACTGGCCTTTCCAAATCCAAAGTTAAATGGATTCTGCTCCAAGAGCTGAATTGTCGCTGAAACTGCTGTGCTTCAGACAGATTTGCTGTTACTGAGCAAATAGGGCTCCTACATCTTTCTATTGAATAATTTCTCAGGGACATATCTTCAGTGCATGGTAATACGGGAATATTGCAGTGTTGTAACTTTTGGATAGTCTAATAGACATGCAGTGTTAGTTAGTGGAAACCTAGATGCTCACAGACTTACCTGGGCAGAACAGTAATTTGCTGTAAAAACAGCCCCCAAAATTCAGTAGGAGAGTGTATGCAGGTATTGTTTAGTATGTGTAAATGTATTCAAACTTCATTAGCTAATACCAGTGCCTTCAGCAAAGTTACTTCTTGATTTCTACTACAGAAAAACTTAGGCTCTTTTCTGGTGGGCAGTATGATTTTTCTCTGTGTAATAAGTGAAAATTACATTTAAGCATACACGTGAGGTCTTATCCCATCATCGTGAAGTCCCGCATCTTCAAGGGATGCTATTCACAATCATTGAATTCTCCAAGTATTCATACTTGCAGTGAGCCCCTCGGTACGTACAGAACCTCTCTTGTCCTCTTTGTGAACTGTTGCTCAATTTTTGCCTTGGATCATTTCTGATAGGCAAGAAAACCAAGTAAAGTAGGTATGTTCCTTAGGAAAACCACGTTTGCTTTGACTGTGCTTCCCAGTTCCCATTTCCCCCAGCACAGTGGAAATCGTTTGTCCTGCTCATGCTCTCACCAGCTTACTTTTGATCTTCCATAATTGCTTTTTCAGGGGCAGTGACAAGCACTTTCCTCAGCAGGTGAAGATTACCCTTCCCTCTGTTGTTTCCCTTACACTCAACACAGGAGCTGCTAGCCTGAGTTACTTTCCTATAGCATCACTATTATACTGCACAACAAAGATGCCATGTTAAAACGTTATCACAGGAACCATCCTTGCCATATTTGGCCTGGTCTCTTGTAGCAAAGAGGCTTTTCAACACATATCTGCAAATCGTCTCCAGCAGGACTTTTCCCTGACCTGTGACAAGCAAGTGTGCATCTTGCCTATTGCATACTGAGACTTGCAGTTGCCTGGGGTGCAACGCTTTGGGGTCACCTTGGCTTATCGAAGTCACTCCCCTGGCATTTTTCTTTCTGATAAGCAAGGTCACAGCCTTGGACAGCAGCCCTGCGATTTGTACTTGTGCTGCGTGGACTCAGACCTGTGTGCATCCTCAGCTCTCACCCAGATAAAATAGCCTGTGATGAATTCCACTGTAAGAGCAGTAAAAAGAAGCAGTGTGAATAGGGTTTGGAGGAGCAGAGGAAATAAATCTAGAGAGCGCTTGAAACAGCCTGTTAAGAAATTGCAGTGTAATGCACAGCTCCTTGTCCTCATCCACAAAGAGAACTCTGCAGGCAAAAGGCACCTAAGCAGGTCAGGTGCCAATGGATGCTCTGCTCTCTGTATTCAATTAGCCAGATGCAGCAAAATAATGAGCTCTATTCATCGAGTGCAAGTCTCTCTTATTGCTTGTTTGACTTGATGTCATAGAATCACCATAGATAAAGGTGCAAATAGTACCTCATTGTACCAAAACCTCAGAATAATATGCTACTAATGAAGGCAATGTTAGTCACATAAACATTCTATAAACCCACCGAAGCAGTGATGGAGCACCCGGTGCGAAGGCAGGGCCAGCCCAGGGGAGCTCAGGTGCATGCAGTGCAATGCACTGAGTGATGGAAGGGTGGATCCAAGATCTACCCCTTCCCAGCCCTCATTTAAGGGTTGACAGCGGAGGCAAGAGCATCTCATTGGAGATCCCTGTGTACCTGAGGCTTTCTGAAGGTAAGCAGCTTCTTTCCTTTATTTCTGTGCCACAGCTGTGGCATTTAAGCAAACCTTCACTTGCTGCAGCCTAGGACCTTGCTGCCCTGCTGTCATTGCTGTGCTTCCCAGTGTGTTACAGTAGATTTTATCCTTATTCACTAGGTCAGACTCACACTTGTTTGAACTGTCTCTTACTTGGAACTAGATGATCCTTAAGGTCCCTTCTAACTGAAGCTGTTTTATGATTCTGTTTCCTGGGATTTAGTTCCTCTGCCATAACCTCAGAGACAAGCTGTATGGGTATAGTCCTGCACTAGTTTTCATTCAGAAAAAGCAGAACAATTCAGGATTTTTGCAGCCCAGTAAGTTGAAGCAGTGATAGTTCTCACCACCCAGCACTCACCTGACTTTCATAAATGTAAATGGAGGAATTTCACCAACTACTGCATAGCAAATGTTATTGTGATTTATTTTTATTTATTTTTCTGCCAAAATGCTTGTACAAGAGAATCAGAAATATTTTAAGGAAGGTGAAAAACAAGTAGGGAAGCTTAGGATGCAGCCTGAACAAGAAGTTGGCACCGTGCTCTGTTTGAGACCTGACTCAAGGAAGCTGTTGTAGGTAAAGGTGCTTTATTGCATTACTCAATATTTTTGTTAGGAATGAGGATTTTCATGTTACTTTCAGATAGAGAACTACATCAACTTATGTCTGGCTGCCATCATTTTTGCCTTCATGGGGAAGCGATCAAGTTTTGTCTAACCTGTAAGGGCGGAAAGAAACAACATTATTTAACACCTCAACATATCAATTTCCTGTTTAGTTTGATGGGCTGACTATGATTTACAGGGTTTCATTATGAGACTCAATTAAATATAGAATTTGTAATATTCATGCAGTTCCTATGCCAAATATACACAGTGCTGATACAGCAGGGATCTCAAAATATCAACCACCTGCTTGGGAGGAACAGAATTACGAATGCATCTCCTTAAACAATAATTCATCATACTCAAAGCCTAAAGTTAAGCTCCTCCAGAGCCAACACAGCTGCTTTATCTTATCGAAGGGGTGCTGCTGACTTACAGTGCCTGTTATCATTCTTGTAACTCTTGACTAAGAATGCAGTCAAGGATTTGGAGGCCTGGGAAGCAGCGCTGAGTGTGGCATGAAGGATCCTGGCTTCTGGATGGAAACCCAGAACTGTGAACTGCATGTCCACGCTGCTCATGCAATGCACCAGGAAAGCAAATCAGTCAGGTTAGGGAACTTTAGGGAAAACCTTTGCGTATCTCACTGAGAGCTGCAGGGAAATAACCCGTCCCTCTCCTCAAGGATCTTCTTCCTCAAACCCCTCCGCTAAATAAAAAAGCTTGGAAGACTGAGGCTTCCCTAAGTGAGCTCAGATGCAGTACCAGCTCACAAGTCCTTTATCCCTTGGGAGGGATGCTCTACTCAGAAGAACGAAGCTAATTTGAATCCTCATGACTTGCTTATAAGAGGGCTTTGATCTGACAAGATGTAGATTTAGGATTGTTATTTTTCCAGACAGACTATTGCTATACAAGTGAGGCACGCTGGAAGCAGCTGAGCTTGGAGGACCTCCTTACAGTGTGGGGATATATTTTCCTAGCAAAAATGAGATTTTTGAATGTGAGTGGGGTTTGGGGGCTGCAGTAGCACTGCAGTATGATAGTGGCTTTAAGTCCATTTTTGCTGCAAGGAGGCAGAATCCTGCTGTGCTCCTTTCAGACAGGTGTTAGTCTAATTGGTCCTTTAGAACTTACATTTTACAGCTTCCCTTAGCAGCCAGGTTCACTGATTAAGTATTCTTCATTAGGAAGCTTTTCCAGTCTCTAATTTAAACCTTTACTTCGTGTGGAGCCAGGCACTTTCCTCCCCCCTTTGGTGACCAGGACAGTATTTCAGAAGTACCTTCTCTGCACACGTTTTGAGAGTTAGGACTCTACTACCTCACCATTTTGAAGCTCTACGCATTCTCCACTTCCTTATTCCTTATAGAAATGAAAAATGTTTTCCTTCTTTCTAATGCCTGCTGCTCTCCTGGAGTTAGGGTTGCCTCAGCCCTTCCTGTCCTTTTCTCACTGACTCAGCTCGTTTCAGGATGGCTGCTCTGTGAAGTGGCCATTGGAAGCTCTCAGCCAGCAGTGGGGCTGTCATGGTGTTAATGAATCTTGCTAAACAATTTAGACATCCTGTGATAAAAACCACCAGAGGAATTTCAAGCAGCCAGAGTACAAGCAATTCGAACACTGCAAATACAAGCTGTTGAGAAATATCAATATTATCAGTAGTATCCTTGCTTTAAGACATCAGCTATTTATCTCTGGCAGGCTTGCCTTATTGCTCTTTCCAAGACTGTCTGCTGGGAACCCAGTCCTGACCCAGTGCTCTTCCAGCCATGGGATGGATGTGTTGGTACAGCTCAGAAGGACGTGGGCACCTCTGCCAGCTCACATCTAGACACCACGTTGAGCCAAATAGCTCAGGAGTGTTTGTATTAAAGAAAACACACACTTTTGAGAAGGCTGGGACCGCCCTCTTATCATGAGGAAATAAACCTGAGGGCTTTAACAAATCAGGGCAAGGAAGAGTGTTTTCATCTGAACTAATGTTGCCCGAAGCATAAAAATAAACGTAGGGCTGTTTTCAGACATAACAACAGGCTCAGGATAGTCTGAAAACACAGCAAGAAGACTTAAGAATTTGAGATTACAAGCCAGTTTGCTTATCTCATCCAAAAACATCTTATAATCAGCATTTTCATCTCATCAACCATCTCTTCTTACCTTTTGTTCCAAAACAGTGCTGCAGGCTTGGTTCTGGGATGGCTCTTCAGCATCAGCAATGTCTGCCTTCCCCATTTGACAGAAGCTCCGTTGCAGTGATGCAGAAAATTAATCGGGGCATTATATTTCCTTTGTATCCAGACCTAAATACTGTTTCTATGGCTGCAAACATAGTAATTCTTGAATGAATGGAACAAAGTCAGACTCCTTCTGCGTGATTTCTGAAGCTGATAGCAAAATCAACCATGAAGGGGCATAGACAGAAAAGCTGCTTCATTCTAACCTTATTGGGAAAAAGTTCTTTGCACCAATTAGAGAGATTACAGTGCTCAGGGTGATGCAGAGAACTAAGTAATCAGGCAGATACGCTACCCGGATGTCACTTAATCAGACAAGAGGAAGCAGTGCCCACGGTGAGTGCAGAACGCTCCATGGGATGTGCATCACCTCACGTGTTAATTTCCTATTCCTACATTCACCTCTTCTGCGGCCTTCCCTCCAGCCTCTGCCCATGAGCAGCTCTGGCATGCACGAGTCCCTCCTGTGCTGGGTGGAAGGAGCTCTCGGCCCGTGGCCACGTGTGCCCAGGATGCTGCAGTCGTGCATGGGCTCACTGGGCTGCAGCACAGTGGTGAAATAGTGACGCGGCAGGAGGAAGAATGTGGGTTCTTGTTTTCAGCTTCACTCATTGCAAATCTCTGCGGGGCATGTCATGGGAGAACTGGCACGTCACTGAAGACACAGAAAGAAAGAATGCCAGAAAAGAGGTGGAAATCAGAAAAGCCTAAGCATCACCTCTGCTCCGATGTAAGGCTTTAAGAATAATAGCTGTGCTAAGGTTTATAGAAGTCATTAAAATCCCTTTGTGATACTTGAACTCTGCTACTGAAAAATAGTTGTTTCCACCCAGAGCTAATAAATAGATGTTTGAAGCGCAAGCTGAGCTAATGTGAATTCATGCTCAGCTGTGCGTGTCATGTTTGGATGTAAACACCCTTTTCACATTGTGCCATACCACCCCAGTGCTGCTGTGCTTTTCATGTATCTCTGTGGTATTTACATCTCAGCTATCATTTGATAGCTTAAAATGCCTGTACTAAAATCCACTGCCTTTCAGTTGGGCTGAAGATGTCAAAGTACATCTATACGTAGTCCAGTTAAAGTTTTATGATTGAACTAACTTGCTCTGAAATTGCAGCATTTTTCCTAAGAAAAGTTAAAAGGGTTTTTCCTGCCTTGTATTGTAGGTAATATTTGAAGAAAGAAAGAAGGAAAAAAATGCCAGACCCAAACTTTGCTCACCTGGGGATCCTGTGTGGGATGTAATCCAGCCCTGCATCGGGACACACCTTCTGCGCTGCAACCAGCACCAGGTAGGGCACGAAAGCAAAACACATCCCTGCTCAGAAGTCCACCATGGAGACCCTTTCTGTTCAATGTCAAATGTGTACTGAATTCTCCTACATCGTTTTACTCGTTGCTTTGTCCTTGTCTGCCTGAAGATGAGGGAACATATCTCACCCGTTTCAAACGTAGCAGCTGCAGTGATAAGTATTTATTCCAGCAGGAAGCCTTACCCCAAATCTTTCCTAACCGTAAGATCATGCTTTCTGCTAAACAGGATCTTCCATACGGCATTATGTTAATGCGTGCAGTGTGTTTCCAGCAAACACACAATTCAGTAATCCATTTCACTGGTGACAGGTGACAGGGCCAGGGGAAATGGCCCCAAGTTGCACCAGAGTAGGTTTAGGTTGGATATCAGGGAAAAACTGCTTTACAGAAAGGGTTGTTAAGCACTGGAATGGGCTCCCCATGGAGGTGGTTCAGTCACCGTCCCTGGATGTGTTTAACAACGGTGTGGATGTGGTGCTGTGGGACATGGTTTAGCAGAGGGTTGTTAGAGGTAGGGTAGTACGGTCAGACTGTGGTTGGACTCGATGATCTTTAAGGTCTTTTCCAACCTGAGTGATTCTATGAACAGCCCCATGGTGACAGGGATGACCACAGTCCCCTAAACCTGTAGAAGCAGATAAAGACAAATATTTTCACTGTGTCTTTATAATCTTGTTATTATATCTTTTTAAACATTGCATAAAGCCAGATGCCATGCTATGGTAACAGGAACAAGAGAAGCAGCATTCTTAATACTTGGAAAAAAATACAAGGTTTTTTCATAGGGATGAAAGCTTTCTGTCTAGCAGGAGAATTCTTATTGAACTTGCTTGTGCTTCAGCTCCTATCACGTTACCTGTTCATGTGCTCCCCACCATGCCCTGCCCAGCAACGGGCCTCAGCCCTGCTTTGTGCAAAGGAAGGTTTAAGCAGAAGGGATAAGAAAAGAGAGGAGAAAAAAAAGCATTTCTTTGCAGTAAACACAGCCTGCAGCCATCGGTTTCTCTCAGCATTGGATGGCAATTATTTCTGTGTAATAAGCACTCACCCGATGACCCTCCCCTTCAGTGTGCAACGCTTCTGCTGTCAAGTGTTAATCCCTTTGTTAGCTACTCAGCTGCACATTCATTTAGGAGGGCTAATGACTTACACTGTTCCTTCTCTGCATGATTTCAGCAGACGTGTAATTAGAGGTGAATGGCAGCTTCAGAGGTACGGCTACCACTGGGGCCGGGGGCAAAGTCAAAGTGTTTGTCTGATTTCACCATGGGCTGTTGGGCTGTTCCAGTGAGTGAAACCATGTGGGCGGCTGCACACGGGGGGAAAAGGAAGTAGGAAAGGAGAAGCCAAAAAAAAAAAAAAAGGGATAAGAGTCATTGTTGGGCATTTGGGGAGCTCAGATGTGAAAAAGGAACGTTTCCAAATATTTTTTGGTTGGTGTGTCAGACTGTGAGATAAATGCCAGCAAGAAGCCTGTTGTATTTTGAAGGTGAGCTGCTCATGTGCCTCAACAATGCCTTACAGACTACAGCCTCTTTTCTTTCTAAATGAAAGCCATCAATGTCTGCAACATCTCGAGAAATATCCTGCGGCTCTTACACCAGGGGAAGATGTCCTTTTGAAGTCCAAGTGAATCCTTGTGCATGTATTAACATCACAGGCTGGAGTAGAAAAGTATAACAGGGAGCTGAGGTCCTGATGGATCTGAGATAACAAAAAAAGATCCACTAAGAGCCCCAAACCTCCTAGCTCTGATTTCTGTGCACAGACAAAGCACAGACAGTCTGAGCTGCGGCGTTGCTCCCTGTCCTTGCAGCTGCTGGGGCTGAGCTGGATGCCAGCAGTGTGCAGTAGCTGCTGCTTGTGGTGCTGCAGCGTGGCATCCCCAAGGCAATGGGCTTCTGCTCCTTCCCAGCAGAAGCACAGCATCTCACACCTCCTACAGCTGCATATTCTTTCCTGCTTTCCCTTTTTGTTCCTTTTTTTTTTTTTTGCTCGGCCCTGGTTCCTCCCAGCAGTGTGCCTGTAGCCCAGGGCTCCCTTCTCTTGTCTGTTCTGGGCTGTGGTGTCTCTTGCCTTCACACCCCTTGTGCAGTTGCACATCAGTGGCTGATACCACAACTGTATTAAAGAACACCAACTTCCATTCTCTTGGTTGGTTAGGAGCTAAGCAGAGTGCTAGTTTTATGAATTAAGATAACACACCTGCATCAGTGCTTTGAATTCAGGGGCGTAATTTCATTAGAAATGACAAAACAGAATAAATCAATAACTAATTAAAAATAGCTTTAATTCAGTCTGGGCTTATGATCTAATATCTCACACAGTTGTCTAATACAATTATAAGCATAATTTCATGGTTAATGAAATATAAATGAAGCAAAAAGAATGGCAAGCTCCAAAGAAACTTCTCTTGTGGCCCCTCCACCCTGCCTGCATCTCTGCCCCATCTGTTAGGAAGTAGATCCAGTGGTGAACAGCCTCACAGTACAAACTGGAGTCTTACCACTCACACAAAGCCTTATTATTTCTCCGCTCTTTCTTTCCCCTTGAAGCTCTGAAGAGCAACTCGAGCAGCCTCAGAGGAGATGACACACATTGGGCTTCCATCTCTGCACCCATGCAGACGTGTCGCCATCGTTGCTGTGCAGCCAGCAGGGACAGGACGTGGTGTGGCCGACAGCCTTAGGGATGAGGATATCCAATTCGGAGTTACCTGTGATCTGCTGGTAAGCAAACACAGTAAGTGAACATTTCTGGCACTTCTTTATTTCATCATCTTTTTCACTAATAGCGCTATTCTCCTTTTGAGATATGACAGTGATTTCTCTCCATCTGACTAGCTGTCTAGCAGTGCTCAGTGTTCTCCTTCTGAAAAAGCCTTGTGTGCATTACACACCTCGCAGCCACACACAGGTAGATCCAGGTGAGACACTGGCCCTGTTTCTCACTATTTTCTCATGTATATATTCCAAGAGCACCAGTGGTGCCCATCCTCACTGCATGCCACTGCATGAGGGAGAGGGTGAATCAACCCCATTTGATTTGAGCTGTAATAATCGCCACGAGAAAACAAACCCACTAAAGGAAGTGAAGCTTCCTGTAGCTTGTTTCTGTATAGTGAGCAAATATATATTGTTTTGTTGTGGTTTGGATGTAATTGGATTGAAGTTTGTTGGAAACTTAGCCCAGACTCAGTGAAAGGTTCACACAACCTTAGACCAGCAGCTTTGCATGGCTCAGGTTTAATTATGAATGGTTCACTCAGCCTCAGTAATGACTCATATTCACTAACTATCCCTTCTATGAGATGTGACAAAAGTGTATTTCAGAGATGTGAAGCATAATTATTTAATGATGAAGTAAAGTTGATTAGGAAGCCTTTAAGCTATTAGGCTCTTGGTAGGATATTTTGCAGTCAGTGAATAAATGAACGTAATTTAATTCTTAAAAGCTCTACAGCTCCTGCTGGCTCTGAAAATGATATGTAGCTAACAAGTTAGGGTTTTTCCCATTATGGAATTCTATATGCTACAACAAAGAGCATACCGAATTCAATGCAGTGCTGGGGAAAAACTATTCTTAGTGACTATGCAGGCTAAAAATGATAGAACTTACATATCCAGTAACAATCGTGAACCTGACAAATCAAGCTTGTAAGCCTGTGGTGTGATCTGAAAACCTAACAAGCTTCCAAGAAGGATCTCTGGTTTAAAAATACTTTCTGGATTCTCTATTTTTTTTCTTTTTTTTCTTTTTTAATTCTTCATGAGATGTGCAAGACTGAACAGCACGAGACCAGCAGGCAAATGGCTGTGCCATCAAAAGAGTATATTTATATATGATGTAGCTGTGTTCCAATTATGAAATTGATCCCTGGATAGAAATCCCTTAAGGGTGGCTATTAATGAGATTGCCCGCTCTGCGTGCATCCAGTAATAAGATTAGATATGCATTTATCCTGAGCAGAGATAAACCAGCGACAAGTTTGTGCCAAGACAGTTTTGAAAGGCAATTAAACATGGGACATAATGTGCGTGCATATGTCTGTGGGAGGTTGCAGGATGGAAAGGCTCAGTTTTCATCTGCAGAAGTGCTTCTGAGTGTAACAGGTAGGCAAACAGGCTTTTCACAGTGCTGAGATTAAATCTGAGCTTAAATATCAAAATATTTGAATTTAGAATGCACTAGTCAGTTTTATGAAATGTGCAGATTGGCCTTTTTGGCTTCTCTTTTAATGAGAGAATATTTTGTAAGATCCAATGCCTCAAATGTATCAGCACTTCAGTCTAAAAATCAGGCTATGAAGTTCTGTAGGAAATTCCTTTTCTACTTGTTTTAAAATATGAGACTTCATTTTCAACTGTAGTGTCAAATGTGCAACTTTCTTAAATTATTTTAAAAACGTGGATATTTGACACTGTCTGGGCGTGCTTGAGGTGAAGAAACGGGCTTTGCCCATGCATTCACTGATGGTAAGGCTGTAGGGTTTTAAAATACCCACAAAATCAGTATTCTGTCCACTACATGGTGAGTGTGTAAGCTGTATGTAGGAAACGTGACTGGCAACTCTAGAATGTCGCTGCATCATTTTAAGAGCTTTCTGGTTGCCAAAAACATATGGTCTCTATTAATAAGGGTATTTAGCATTTTTCTTCCTAATTTATTCACAGGTAATTATTTGCTTACCTAGCTCGAATTGGGCCAGAATCCAACTCTTATCTGTTGCGGAAAGCTGTCACATTTCCCTCTGCCTTTTGCCAGCCCTCACTTGAGAGCAGCTATGCATCTGGCCAAGCTGCCCTGCTCCTTCTCACTTAAAATAACAGAGTCTTGCCTGGCCATTAAAAACTTTAGTTTCTAAAAGTATTGTGAAAAGTACTTTTCAGAGTGCTGTGACACTCAGTAGTTCAGTAGGAAATAGGAGATTCAGCTGCACCTCCTGTTGGCTGCCTGCTCCCTGCCGGGACAGCTGCCTCTTCCCAGGTCTGTTTCCACGTCGCTGCAGTGCTCAGCAGTGCCAGAACATCACCTAACCAACGCTTCAAAGACTCCGTTTTGTCTCACCGCTTGTAGTGCTGCGTTCAAATGTTAAAGAAAATGCAAAGGAAAAAACCACCTCCCTCAAAAATTCTCATCAAAGATTTACCGATCAGACTCCAGAGTCCGGGCTGTCTGAAAACTCTGATGCTTTTCTTTCTATGTGTACCCTTCTTCCGCTGCCCCCTCCAGTAATCAGAATCCCAAAGTGTGTTCTTTCTGATGAGGATTAAGCCATGACCTGCACATGATTGCAGGAAATAAGCCTTTAAAATATGCCCAAATGCACTGCTTGTTTGAAGTCACTGATCCTTAAAATAGATGTCTGAAAAAATGTGTAATTTCAAATGCTTCTGCAGATATTGTTCCAGTATGTGTAACGAGGGGTCACATCAAGCCAAGTTACATCAGTTGTGCTCCATTATATCACGAACTGAGCCAAATGAATCAAAATATACAGTAATACTTCAACTGATAATGAAAGCTTTATACAGTTTCTTTCCCTAGATACTTCTTAGGAAGCATTAAAATATTCAGCATGATTTGAGGAGGTGGTTATTTTAGCTATTTGCCAAAAATTTTTTCACTGTGCGGAGTATTTTAATGTCAGTGATGATTGGACAGCCCAGCAGGATGATCTCCTCAGCCACCGAGTGGCCTGATGGCACAGCTTACCTGCGATGGAGATTGCTTCCTCCCAGCTCCCCCCTCGTCTGTCTGCTCTCCGTCACTTCTTGTTGAGGGCAGCCTTTTTCAGACAAGACGGTCACAGTGGGGCAGGGAGCTGGTTCACCACTGATGAATTCAACTTAAATTAGGAGTTGCTGTAGTCTTGTTTTTTGGCACCTTCTGCTTTGTTCCTAGCCTGGGGCTTCTGAGCTTCAGATGCTTTTGCAAGAAAGATGTGCAGTTGTTGACTCTAAGCTCTGTTTCCCAAGTAGGTTTAACTATCACGACTGTGTAGACCAAGAAAAGGCTGAACCAGCACAGATACACAGGGCTGAGGGCTCAGTCATAAGAGGTTCTGGGAAGCTCCAGAAACTTGGGAGAACGCAGGGACACTTCTCGTGAAAACTGAATTTCCACTTGTGACCTTTTTGCTCTGAAATGGTGAGAAAATAATTGATTTTTTTCTTTTTTCAGGGACCTTATGAGATGTTGGTCGTGACGTGCTATCATTGAAACCTCTGCAAGAAGCTGATGCTTCAGGAATCCTAAGGTACTCACTGTCGTTTATAGGTCCTGTTCCTCTTGCTGGTGAAGCTTTTTCACTGTCATTTAATGTACTGAGTACACGGATAGCGGTAGAACAGTACTATTCTCTCCTCATTAGTCTCTCAAGGCAAAACATCATTTGGTCCTACTTAATATTAATTTAATCTTAACAAAATCAAGATAGGTTCAGAAGTTTCACCTTTACTGAGGTTCTCAGCTCTCTTATGCCTGTGTGCATACAAACCCCACGAGAAAAACATTTCAGGCTTTTCCACAGCGATGATTAAAGAAAAATCACAGATGCAATGGAATTCAAAGCAAAGGGCAACGGCCCAGCCTTCACTCAGTCAGTGTGCACAAAGGGCAGGTTACTGTAGATGGGAGAGAAGCAGAGCTGTGCCACAGATGGGTTTGTATTTGATATCATCTACTGACAGTGACGGGTCACAGCCTCGCCACGGCTGAAGGTCTGTTGAGGGCCACCTCAGAGCCTCCCAGCAGCAGTTCAAATGCTGCATGCTACTTATTTGCATGCAATCTGAATCCACCCTAATAGTGTGCATTGCTGACTGATAGGAGGAGAGGATTCGCTGCCCGCACTGAGCCAGCACCAACAAGCTGGGAGGTGAAAACTCAAGAGCTTCACTTAAGAAAGCCAAAGCCCCCATTGCTGCACACTGTGGTTCATGCACAGTCACTGAGAAATAAATCCTGGTTAAATTTTTGATGAGCTTTCAGCTGCTGTAAATAATTAAGTAGGGGGTCTCTCTTGTTTGAACACGGGTGCAACTTTTCATGTTTCAAACGCTTCCTGCCTCGATCCCGAGAGGATTGCTCAAGTTATTCAGGTCACTTCTTTTATTTATTTATTTGTAGCATCACCAGTCGAAACAAATTTTGAACTTGCAAGCTGGGAAGGGAGAAAGCAGTTTCCTTTTGATCTTACTCCAGGTAAATCTCCAGGGGAGCACGTGTCTCGTTTGCAGTAGTTGAATAATAGAGATTGATAGGTTAATCACTTCCAATGCATTTATGGAGTAATACTGTGTGCTCATAGCTGAAGTTTTGATGTTTCTCAAGCCCATGTTGTTTCAAAGATGATAGTGCAGGATAACACAGGACAGCTTCTTAAAGACAGATGCATTAACGAGGGCACCTCTGTGTCCCCCCAGCTAAAGCACAGCCTGCTGATCCTGCTTTTGACGTGCTGAAGTTTGACAGCACAAGTAGTGAAGTCAGTTCTGCATCACCACCAGGCAGCAGCATGGAAAATTAGGTCTTAAGAACAATCAGTGTGTCCCTTCATTTAGATGGAAACTGGGCTATCTTGTGCATGTATGAAGTGGGCATAAAATGTATTAAATACTGGATTCAGGCTCTTAATTAGGGGCTTTGATGTCCTATGACAAGACTTTAATGTGAAAATTGGACTACTGAAATACCTCCTTCCTAATGACTGTATCCTACGACTGTCCAGCTTAGTTTTCTGTATCCAAACACAACAGGTCACCTACCACTGCTGTGCTCTGAGGCTGAGCATTGTCATACTTTCTATTTCAATGCCTACTGAGCACGATTTATTACAATGACAGGCCATACTACTGTTTGCAGTGCAGGCCTAATTCATTCCCACTTTTTAATGCAGTTCCTCACATAATCTCCAGCACTTGAGGAAATATATTTATTATGTGCATATTACAGAATAATTTAAAATCAGCTTTCGGGTCAATCTTTTTAATTATCTATTTTATCAACTGTTTTTGACTAGCAGTTTAAATAATTGTGTTTGCCTAATATCTGGAAATGTAATTGCTTTTAGACATCCTTTATTCCAATCCCGGCGTCATTTTTGCAAACTGCTCATGTTGGCACCTGTCTGTGCAGTGACAGATTTGTGATGACAGCTTGCATAACTTATTTATAAAACGATGAATTATTTTGGAATTTAACTTCAAATTCACAGGCTGGAAAAGTGAGAAACACCTGCTTCCTGCAGAGGACCTGCTAAGGAACTCCAAAGGAAACTATGCATATAGGGGAAGCACATGCCAAGTGAAACAGAACCGAGTGGGTCATCGTTATGCTGGTCCAGGTTCCAGCGAGCACTCCATGGGTACAATGCTAAGTTAAGAGTCTCTGTTGTTGGGGCCACAGAGTGTGAGGAAAGTTCCAAACACTGCAGTCCACTGGACTCTTGGGGTTTTACTGAACAGAGGGGATAAGTGGTCTCCTCCCAGGGTCAGATCACATCAGGAGCCAAGGGGAAGTGAAGGGAGAAAGGGGACCTTCTATTTCTCCAAATACATTCCAATTGCACAACTGATTGATTAAAAATATACTCTAAAATGGAGGGTAATGCTGAAGAGATATTAACGGCTAGGAAATGAACAAACTGACGGTTTGTGTCACATAGGTGATAGTTCCTGTTTCTTACTGAATGTTTTGAATAAATCACAGGCGGAGAGAAAGGATGCTGGACCATTTTAATTCAAAAGAGGAAAGACACAGACAGTACTATTGTCAGAGCCTTCATTCAAGTTCATTGAAGGAGCTGGAAGCATCACCAAAGGTAAGAAAAATGGGAGGAAAAGGGAGGGAAGGAGGAAGGGAAGAGGAAAGGAGAAAGGAGAAAGGGAAGGGCCTGACTAAGTACCTCCCAAATGACCAGAATCGTGTTGTCTTTGTGTTCCAGGACTTCAAGGATTACCTGCCTCACTCCTCACCAGCTCCTCACCAGTTGCTGTGAAGAAAATCTACATTCTCAAATGGTTACTTGTCTGCTATCAGACCCTGCTCTACAGTCACGTTTCCTGCAACTTTATTTCAGAGTCCTGCACTGACCGTGTTTCACCCCTCCCTGTATTTCTTCCACACACTATGGGTTGTTTATCCATACTTGCATGCAAATATCCCATCTCATTTGGTTCTTTTAAAATGCCGTTTAAATACAGCTTTTCAGGGAAACAGCCTGCTTCAATTTATCTTAGTTGAAAGTAGGGCTATAAATCTCTTTGGTTTATTTTATTGATCTCAGACAAAATTACAAATATAAATTACAGCTGCAGCAAATTAAATGTTCTAATGACTGAAAGCAAATGCGCCAGTAACACGTGCAACAAAGACCCAGCAGGAACAGCAGACAACGGCCACCTCCTGCTCTCTGCAAACCCTCAGCCGCCGTGCTCTCCTCCTGCAGGCAGCCAAATATACCCACCACGAAAGCTCAGGGAGGAACACTGCACTTCAAGTGGCAATATATACTCCGTATAGCCCCAGCTGAAATACAGAAATCTATCAACAGTTTTACTGCCCCAGCGGTTATCCTCCCTCTCAGTCTCACTGTAAGTGTTGGCCACAGGGTCACGCTCCACAAGGGCAAATATCAGGTGTTGCTGCTTCAGGTAGCACGCGTTCCCTATGAAGGAGCTCCCATTTCACAAGGCAGCGTAATCATCAGTTTTCTACACCGCTGACACTCAGACCCTTATGCACAAAGGTTTCTGTTTACCAGGTCATAAAATTGCAAGTATAATAGCAGTGACTTTGCTGCACTTGATAAAACCGTAAAACATTTCATTTCGCTGCCTACTGAGCTTTAAAAAAAAAAAAATGACATTGGAAAGGAGACAACATTCTTGTTACCATCAAAGTATTTCAAAATATCTACTTTTCTGCTTGTGATCTGTGGACGTATGTTTTTCCTTCTCTCCACTTTTGCTACTATTTTTAGACGCGAGCTGCAAAATCCAGAAAAAAAGAAAAGATTACTTTTATTCGTGCTTAAGTTTTGTATGATCACAAAGCCTCTGAATATGTATCTATCTGTACGTAGTAGAAGTATTCACATTCCTACAAATTCTACAAAATAGGAACCCTGGTAACTAGACAAACTCTGCATTTAATCCCCACTCAAAAAAAAAATCCAAACAAAGGAAAAACGACCACAAGACACTCTGAAAATGCCATGATTGTCTCTCTGGCTCGTGGAACTGATTTGCTCCTCAGCCAGATTCAGAAGGACCTAACAGGCCCTCCCAGCTTGCAAGCTGCCCATAGATGGCCCTTCTGTGCTCACAGCAGGCAGAACACCTTGAGTCTGTCTGCTCTCATCATCTAAGCCAAGTAGTAAGAAAAAGTAGTAAAATTCAGAAAAAAAACTTCTTCTTTCCTGATATAAATGAAGCTGCAGTTAAAGGGAGACCTCCAGAGATAACTGGTACCCATGGCATCTCTGTGCTTTTTGAAGTCAGATGTTTTCTTGAAAGACAAGCATTCAGTCAAGTTCTCCAAATCCTCGCTTTTCTAATGATGAAATTAATGGGAACCTCACTCTTATTCCCAATCTGGTACCAACAGAGCAGTACCAGCAGGTCTCAGCAGCGTGGGCGCAGGGCTTCTCTGGGTGGGCACAGTTGGCCTCTGCTCTGGGAAGAGCGTTTATGTACGCTGCCATCTGACATTCTGTTTTATCCTCCACTGTACATCAGTTTCTGTAATTTCATTCATGATTTACTTTGACCTTTAGCTGTGTTTGATATTTTCTGGTACAAAAGCTTGACACTTAATAAAGGAAATTTCAAGAAAGCATCAGCCAGCAAGCTAAATATCTGCACGGGAAAAGCAGATTTCATAGTGAAGTGAAAAAAACAAGAAGATTGTCTTGCTCTCAGCTTAGAAAGCCCTCCACAAATTCAAATCATCAAAAGAGGGATCTCCTTCTGCCTTGACACCACAGTTTTACACGTATTTCTTTTCAAAATACCCAGGTCCTTTATTCAGCTTTTCTGGGTAATCTCACTCTACGTATTTCCCTTGGAGAAGATTTTCCTCCCCACTGTGTGTCAGCCCAAGCTACACCACAAGGATGCAGTTAGGCATGCAGTAGCTGCAGAGAGCACCTTGCAAACACCTGCTGGATGCAACATTTCAACTCAGAGTGGTATCACCATCCAACAGCACGTGCTGGAACTTCAGTGTTAAATGGCAAAGAGGCAGCGATGAGGTTAAATACCTTTCCTGTGCCTACAAGTCACAAGGCTTGAAATGTTTGCTTATTGAACCGTATCTTGGGAGCACGAGGTCTGGGCAATAGCAAACCAGGTCCCTCAGCAGACCCAGCCCCTCTTCTGCAGTCATTTGCAGAAGGGAGAAAGCTTTTGCATTCAAAACTCCCATGAAGCTCTGTGGGCAAAAGAAACGTGCAAATCTCTTTGATCATGCTTAAATATTTCAGAGAGGTGATCTGGCTTTGGAAGTTTAATTACCTTAAGCCATGAGAGGACAGAGAATGAGGGCAATGACAAAGAGAAAGAAAGGAAGAAATGAACTTTTTCCAGGACAAAGGGATGTTACTATTTATGAACCTGCAAGAGAATTAGACCTGAAATACTTAGACAGAAAAAAAAAAGAGATTTTAATTAATGATGGTAATTCTTATGAAAAGAACCAGACTGCCAGCTCTGAAAACTGCCAATTCTTTTTATACACAATGTATATACAACCTCAGGGAGGCTGTTGCCCCATATGGGACATTGCCCTGAGCCGAGAAGTCCAACATCTCAGTGGTCACAAGCTTTGGCTTTTGCTGCAGCTGAGCTTTGCAAAGTGAGTAGTTTTGCACTACATCAATTCCACGATACAATCAAGTCCTTTGACATGGGCAATTTGTCCCTAATGACTTGAGTCAGCCTATAAAGGTTACCAAGAATCAAATCCTACTGAAGTAAATGTAGAGAACCACAGGTCACGTTCAAGGACCAAACCTGAGGAAGTCCTGGTAAATGGATTACCAGGTCCTTCTAATACCTAGGGAAAGCCTTTTTTAAAAATAAACTAAAAATATAAAAAAATATATAACTCCTCCATACACACAATGTAACAATTGATCTCATTCAGATCAAGTCAATTTTGGTTACTTACCCATTATCCTGTTTAAAGAGCATTCCTTTATCCCAGTCCTGAGGAGCATCATAGCTGTGGGGGCCATGAGGCACAGTATTTAGCGAAGCACCAGCTGCAGAATTTGTTCCTGAGTTAGAAGAGAGGGGGAGGGATTGTTTTTTTAGTCGTTAATACATCCTGGAGTAATGAGGTGTTAGCAGAAGCCTTTCACCATCTCCCTCGACATCCTGTTCCCCACCCCTCTGCAGCTGGATGGGAACTCCACCTCCCAGAAGCTGTAGGCAGACAGACTGGGGTACAGAATCCCCTGGTAGAAGGAAATGCAATCTGACTGATCCCTGAAAATTTAATTTCTAGTTCCCAGTGGCTAACAAATGCAGGTAGCTCAAGCTAAACCAGAAGGGTACCACGGCAGCTTTCTTAGGGGATGGAAATGATCTTTACTACTAGAGACTGATATTACATAGATTAAGTCAAATGTATCAACTTCACTTTAACATGAGTGTTTCTATTACCTGGGTCAGAGAGTCTGTGCAGTCACTCTCCAGAACCCGCTGTTATTAATTCAGCAATTATAGTTTTATGGTGGCAGGGATTCCTCGGTGTTTGAGCTGGCACTGGAAAGCTGTAATTCTGAATGGAACATGACATGAATTACTGGATTGCTGTAATTCTTCAGCTTTTCATGCATTTTCACTGCATATATTAAAATACAGCAAGCAATTCACTTTTAATTATGCAAATTCAAAGACAGGAAGACAAGAGATGGATAAGTTTTTAAATGTCTGCTCTGCCTGACCACCTGGGGTTAGCACAGAAATCCATGGGCTGATCAGGTCACCTGCGCTCCTGCTCACCTGGCTGTACACAGCACCACCTCTTTTTAGTATTCAGCAGTATTTCCAGGGCAAAGAGTACAGGAAAGAAATTGCCAGAGAGAAGGGGAGCTGGGAAAAGGCAGATCCTGTCCACCTGCCTCCCTGACTTCTCTGGGTTTCCAAACGAAAGATACATCGCTGTTCTGACATCAACACAAGACCTCAAGGGCTGCAGATATTTGGCAACTGCAGGTATTATTTGGCAATTACCTTCCCAATATTGAGATGTTACTAATAATGTAACCAGAATATATGAATCAGGGTCATAATTCTACAGCTCTATTCGTGGCTTCTTTGCTGCTCCTTATCAAAGCCCCTGGCTGCAACCAGCTTTTAGACATGCAGGTCCATGCACGAGTCTGTGCAGTTATTGTAAAGGAGAAATAAGTTACACCGTTCTCAAAGACATTGTTTTTAAGCTGTAAGATGCCGAGTGCAAGTAATGATGGCTTGTTAAAAGTCTAGTGACTGTATCTAATAGCTGCAATGTTCAGTGCTGTAATTACAGAGGCAAAAGATTGCTGAGAATGTGAAAAAACGGAAATAATTGGGGTAGCAGCAATGCAAGAGTTTCTCTGGGCCTAGAGCAACTGTTATTTTGCCCTCCTACTGATGTGCTACTTAACGAAGATACAATGGTTGGAAGCGAGCACTCTTTGATTTTAAGTTTCGGTATTTTCTGTTTAGGAGCCCTGAGGCTTCACCCCCAGTATCTCCACGGCTCGGGACACAGAGGTAAAATTACACAAACACTTCTTGCCTTGCGAGAATACATCTGCCTCTCCGCCCTAGAAGCCTGGGAGAACTTTCAAGCAAGCAAATTAGCAATGCAAACCTCCAGCAACCTCTCCAAGGACGGAGCACTGCTGTGCTCTGATCTTCACGTTAATATTTCCAACCCTGGTAGACAATTCCTATTTTCTCTAATCTCTTCACCCTCTTTTCCCCACCTAGTATGTTTCTTTGCTCATCTCAGCCTTGCTTCTCTAACGGTGGCTTCTTGCAGCTTTGTCAGCAGCTATTCTGTCTGCAGGAATCTTTTCCTGTGTTCCTGTGTGCCTACTGCATAACTGCCAAAGAACACCATCTTCCTGAAGCGGAGTGAGTAGGTGGAGTGGTTTTCCATCATGCTCTGGCACTGCTATTAGAAGCTTCACTTGGATACGATATCTGTCCCGAAACCCTGGAATTCAGCCTTATCCCCAACCTTTTTGAACCCCTCTGCTCTGTTCTGGCATACCTATTGATCACATCTTCTCTAGATCTAGCCAGAAGTGAACCTTACCTTCACCCTAAAGCTCCTGCAGAAACCTTACTCGTTTGTTAGTCACCTGCTTTTCTGCATCACTACAGGTTTGTTTGTTTTTTTTCCTAAAATCATGTGAAATTTTACGTCTCACTGAGCAAAGAGCAGAATTGCCAGCCTTCCCTGTTTACCTGCTTTGCTTTCACAGAGCCGTGCCTTCCTGGGCAGGGATGCTACTGCATCAGGCACTTACCAACACGTATCACCAAGTTCCCTACTTCTGCTTCCAAGCCATCGCACGACTTCTCTCAGTCTCATCATGAGACAAGCCTGGTTTGACCTGACAAAGCATCCAAACACATGTTCCTCTGAATTCATCAGCAGAAAAGGTTGAGACCCAGGAATTAAACAACTGGGGTACTCTTCCCCTTGTAGGAGGAAAATTACCTCTTGCTCATTGTGAGCATTTGCTTGAACTTCTCCGCTTCCCAGTACGTAACAGGAAAAGCAAACACTGTTTGTAACCAGCAGGTAAAGAAGAGCACAAAAGGAGGTGCTGACTATGTGACTGAGGAGTTCTATCAAAGTATAAAATGAAGCACAAGAGTTGTGCAGATTCTTCTGTATCCTGCTATTGTGGAGCAATGGCAGTTATAACTCTTAACATTCATTCTGCAATACACATCTGCTGCTGGTCCCACCAACCAAAGACTGCATAAAGATCACCTTGTAATGAGAATCACTTTAGCTCCATTTATTTCTTTAACGTCAGTGGAATCATAGAGATCACTTATAACCTTGCATGTTAAGTAAAGCAATTAATTGCACTACTGCACCAGGTTTAGACATGAAAGGCAGACTTAATAACAGGTTTAAAGAAAAGGCTTAGAGTAGGGGTTCAGAATGCAGAAAAAAGGTTAGTGGCAGCTAATACCAACTTGTATATAGAGAGCAAGGTTAATAGTGGCTTAAAGACTGTGCTGCTTTTTTATTGATCTGAACAACGTACATAACATGAGAGGTGGAGCATCAGTGTTTTGATGGGAAGCAAGTGACAGAAGCACCAAGATGCCCCTTCATTTAAAGCACGGTTTACATCAGCACGTTGGCTGATGCGTGGCACTGGTGGATACAATAGGGCCCCAACACTTTGCAGAGTTTGAAGGTGAACTGACATACAGCTCTTCTTTTCAAGAAATTTGAGAGGCCTACTTTGCTTACTCCTGAAAGAAATGTTGTAAGCATGTTTGGATGTTAGGCGTCTCAATACCTTTTTAATAGCCTTATTCTTAATGTTCTTAACACATGCTTAGAGCAAGCAGAAGAGGAAGTTGGCAGGAAAAGATCAGCAATTGCCCACCCAGAGTTCATTTCCCAGGCTGTTCCCAAGGCACAGCGATTACGCACTTCACCTCACTCAAGACAGGCTGTGAAATCTCAGTATTGTCCTGAAGTGCTAAATCAAAGTAAGCAAAAACGGCAGGTAAACGTCTCCCACACATCTGCTGTCCTTTGTAAGAAAACTATTGAACTGAAAATGAAAGACATCCGTACATAACCAGCATTTTTAATTCTACTCCTAGCGACCCAAGGCGCTGTTTAAATGGCAATGCTATTACAGATTTACTTAGCTGATTTCCTTCTGAGTGCACCAGAACCCTGATCCTTCCAACAAAGAATGCCAAACAAAGCAGCATTAGGCAATTACTGTGAAACGAAGGCATATTTGCGCAGCAATAGAAAGATCTAAATGGGACCATAACGAGCAACCAAACAGTAACACAGCTGAGGGCATCGCTTGTAGGAAACAAGTGGCTATTCTGAACCCTGAAGTGCCACATGTACCGAGTCACAAGAGCTCACTAAAATGAGAGCAAACATCTCAATCCTTTGTATCTGAGTAGGTACAAATCTCAAAGCAATTTGGGTTGTTAACCTCCGCAGCTCGGTGAGGACATCTTCACCATGATCACATAGCACTTCTCCGTATCGGTTCGGTGTTACTGAAGCTTAATGCATGACTGAGAGGAAGTTAATATCGGCCAGCTTTGAGTAGCTCATACTGAAGGCTGATTTAAAAGAAAACTAAAAGAAAAGGAAGCAACAGTAGCCTTTATATCTGACAATGTAGGGGGTGAAGAGGTGCTCAAAATATTTGGATTTTTGTTTTCACATCGATTCCATAGCTCCCACTTTCCTAAACAGCGTAACTGCTTTAAGTGTACCTCCTTTGTTTCTGCTGCTCTGCCCTCTCTAGCTCCAAAGCCACAGCCCAAGTGCATCCAGCATCCATTCCCTGCTCCCCTGCTCTGGCGTCCCAGCAGGACCACAGCCAAGTCTTCTGCCGGGATGCCTCACCATGTCAGCTGAATTCCTCCTCCTAGAAACTGCCTCTTCACTTTGCTGAATGTTTGGGGAACGCAGACAAATTATAAAATGGTAACGGAAATACAAGAAGTAAAGATATCTTTCTTTCCACATTAGATAACTATCCATAGAGAAATAAAATAGCAACAGCAAAACAGCTTCAAATTCTTCTGAACATAACTGAGTATTTTAAGAAACACCCCAACACCTGAGCAACCATTTCTTTACTTGGAGGAGGGGAAAATGCCATAAAGCTTAGGGAGCGTTTTGTTTGGGAAATCACATCTTTCCCTATTTTCCAGCTGACACATTGCACTGCAAATCTGCCACAGCACATTACCTCGGAGATGTAACGTAATGCAACACTGCTGATGCAACCCGATCTGATGTGCCTAATGTGATACATCAGGTACAATATTCGAGAAGTTTTTTCTGAGAACAACCTCTATAGAAGAGATTCCTTCCCTCTTTACCAATTATAGAAAAAAAAAAAAAAAAAGAAGAAAAAAAAAGCCTTCCCAAAGAATTGCATCACCAGGAGATAATTGCTTTTTCACAGGTTATTAGCAAATACCATTAGTTGTGGGAAAGGTTTGCTTTTCAGCAATTCACACCTAGAAAATGGTGGAAACAAGATGATTGTGGCTACAACTGCTTCCCATGGCACCAGCAGAACCCACCAGAGTAGCAGCGGTTACAGGGTCAGATCACGTCACCACTGGACTCATTTTCAGTTTCCCACCAACGCTCACAGGATAACCAAAAGTAGGTTTCCACCTTCTGAACTCTTCACAAACTGACTGACAGCTAATTTTGCTAATCCCTGCAGTAGATGTTCATCACAGAATCAAATAAAGATACACCTCTCAGCATGGGAAGCTTTGAGGACTGCCTGCAATCCTGCAGAAAATTGCTGGATTTTCACATACAGAAGGACACGGTCCACGTCACCATGATCAGACGAATACTAAGGATCAATGGCCTTAAATATTCTACTGAAGTGGCAATGGTATTTGTCAGCAGAGGAGACTTCAGCTGAAGCAAATGACACGTTACTGCATCGATGGCAGCCATCCAGAAAGCAGCAGCAACCACCTCTCACAGAATCACAGAATGGCCAGGGTTGGAAGGGACCTCAAGGATCACGAATCTCCAACCCCCTGCCACAGGCAGGGCCACCAACCTCCACATTTAATGCTAGACCAAGCTGCCCAGCGCCCCATCCAACCTGGCCTTCAACACCTCCAGGGATGGATGGGGCATCCACAGCCTCTCTGGGCAGCTGTTCCAGCACCTCACCGCTCTCATAGCAAAGAACTTCCCCCTGACATCCAATTTAAATCTCCTCTCCCTCAACTTCAAACCATTTCCCCTCATCCTGCAGTTATCAACCCTTTCAAAGAGTTGATTCCCCTCCTGTTTGTAGGCTCCCTTTAGGTACTGAAGGCTGCAATGAGGTCACCCCGCAGCCTTCTTTTCTCCAGGCTGAACAAGCCCAGCTCCCTCAGCCTGTCTTCATAGGGGAGGTGCTCCAGTCCCCTGATCATCTTTGTGGCTCTCCTCTGGACCCTCTCCAACAGCTCCCTGTCTTTTTTGTACTGTACTCTCCTCCCTGTATCACTTGATGGAAGGCAAATGAAAGCTAACTTCACAGAACAGCTTGGGTTGGAGGGCACCTCGAAGAGCACCCAGTTCCACCCCCTGCTATGGGCAGGGCTGCCAACCACTCCATCCATCACTAAGTCCCCACAAACTCTGTCAGTGGCTGCTATGGAGGGATTCAGAGAAGGAAGCAGCCATCTCTCCATGGTGCTCCTTTTCCCTCTCCTTTTCCCTTTCCCTTTCCCGTCCAGTGCTGCCCTGTGCAGGCTGCCAGCAGCAGGACCGGGGCACAGAGTGCCAGGCCCTTCCACTCACTGCTTAGACTGATTTTTCAAGTGTAAAATGTAATTCAAATCTCCATAAAAAGCTATTTGCTCCCTAGCCTCGCAATTCTTACACCAAGTTTCAACCGTGAAATCCAATTGGGGAAAAAAAAAAAAAAAAAAAGCAGCCTTATGCTCAAGGTCTGAAAAACCTGCAAGAGCCTTTAGCTCTCAGACTGAATTGTATCTTAAATGGCATCTGACCGGTTCTGTCTCCCTCCTCTGAAGGGATGGTGCGGTGCCTGGTCTGTAAAAGCCAAATCCTGGGAGCTGGGCACCCCCCAACCTAAATTCAGGTTCTCGTGGGCTATGTGCCCCTACACAGAGCTGTTCTAACCAGAAAATCAAAGTTGAACTTTCTCGAGTTTGAAAATATGGCCCAAAATGCAACTGTGCAAATTAATCTCTGAAATTTAGAGCTCACCCTGCCCAGCTCTCAACACTGCAGTATCACAGCCCCCCGTGTACCAGACACACACACACATATTTCCAGCCCTTCACAATGCACTGCTGCTCTCTTTGTTGAGGCAATTCAACAGAGAGCACAAATTCTGACGCATTTATTGGACTTTTTTTTTTTCCACTGCCCCATCTTCTCTCCTAGTAGGTATGAAGCATTTTCCTCATTAGAGATGCTTACGTTTAAAACAAGATTAAATTACCGAGGATTTAGCAATGGGTGAAAGGATTTTTTAAAGGTTTGACACTTGGTCCCATTTCCAGCCAACACTCAAAAAGATTGATGTGTATCTAGACATTCCAAAGCTCTTGAATATAAAAATTCATCACAACACTCTGGAACACAGGTTGATACTCCAGCTGCTGCACACCAGACAATTCAGAAGCTTTCACCAGTTCAAACATTTTCTGAATCAGGAACTTTCAGTAGGGTCCAAGTATGGTAACAGCACAGGGTTTCCAAGAGCCCAAGTTCTAACCCAGAAGTAGATAAAGCTTTCAATTGTCACAGTTTGTAATTCCTTAGTTAACATGAATTATAGGAAATGACATAACGATTTCTATTTGCACACACGTTCTGCTCCAATGCCATAAATCATAACCACAGCCTCGACTGGGCTTTCTACAGGCACAGAAATAGGCAAAAATCATTCATCTTTCATTAAACACAAAAGAAGTTTCTGGCTTTTATGATGATAACACAAAGCTTGAAAGTACAATCTATGCGTATTCTAAAGGCTCTGACAGCCTCGTTATCGGTGTATCATTAGCTACAGATTGTCCCCTTTCTTGTCAATAGGATGGAGATGTTTCTGAAGAGCCCTGGAGTGATGTGTGCCTCACATGCGAATTGCTCCATACACCCAACCCAGCTCCACGTGCCACCTGACTGCCTTATGCTCGCAGAAGACAGAAATCAGAAGAGATTTTTCCAACCCAAACCTCTCTCTGGGTTTTCTCTCCCGACCTCTGAGTGTGAAGGCATACCGCTCTCAAAAGCCATTCTGAAACTTCCAGCCATCCCTTATATCACACATCTTTTGCTTTCTGCTTTTATGACCAGTTCATACGACCCATGGGACCCCGTGCTTCTGGGTGAGATCAGCCGCCCCATCGGAGAGCCATCGTGCAGAGGCAATTACTTCTCTGCGACCGCTGTTCACCAGATATCCTGCTTTCTGTTGGAAGAAATGTTGGCCCGGTTGTCTGGCTTCTAATTAAGAGCACTTCATTATATCTCAGGGACTGGGAAACCTCATCAGTATCTATTTATGTAGCACACCTATGGCTGCGGGAAAAAAATATCTCTTTTCGAGTCAAGGGTTTTTTGTTCCATGACACGGCAGTTATCTGCAGCAACATCAGGTAACAGCACCACCTTCTGCCAACGTGATACCATCTCTTTAGAAAACCAATAGATTAATTTTCTCTTTGTGATTTCCGTGGCTTTCTCAAACATCTCTGATGCAGACAACAACCTTCAGAGCAACGCCCTAAGGGCTGTTTTGAAACACTCCAAGCTGCCTTGAACAGCTCCTCCTTTAGAGGAGCACTGAACGCCTTGAGCTGGGCAACACAACTCTGGCTCCTGGGAGGACAGCTGAGCAGCCACCTGAGTCTTTCTGGAACACTCACTTCCCTTCTCCTCAGTGTTTGACATCGGTCCCCAGAGCTGCACAGAAGGGTACGTCCTACAGCTTTACATGACGTAAGCTGCCTGAAAATAACCATCTTTCATACTGTTTTCCTCTAGGTTCTCTTTGTCCTTAGCAGACAACCCGGGGCTGCCCTGCCTTCAGCTTCAGACGTCCAAATTTTAGGCAGTTGACTTTCAGAGAGATGAACATTACACAATATAAGTATTTACTTTTAAGAGCAAAACTGTGTCTTCACCTCAACAAACGCCCTATTTTCCTGACAAATTCTTCCCTCCACGTGGGACCGAGGTGCACATATATCCAAGGAACACAGGAGAAATGGTGTCAGTGGACACAAAGGTGAAGAATAAGGTGCTGATGAGCCAATCAATAAAGCAGTAATTAGCTCTGTTTGGGTTTTGGTGTTTTGCTGTGTTATTTTTCTGCTGGTTTTGAAAAAAGTTTGCTTATCTAAGTTTTATAACCACTTAAATGAATCCCAGCTCTGTTCAAATCCATGAAAGCTTTTGTGAGACAGCTGTAATTTTATGTGCATGTGTTTCAGTAAATTAGAGGGTTTAGCCTTAAGGATTCACTTTAGTGTAATCTACTAAAAAGATAAGTAGAGCCAGATGCAGTGTCTTACAACCACTGGACAGTTGCAACTGGAGCGACAGCACTGACAGCAACTTTATGGCTTTCCTCATAGGGAGCAGATTTCCTGACTCACAAAAAACAGTATTTTACATAAATAGTTGTAAATATTTTGTATTTACAATGCAAAGAAAGAAGGGTGCAAGTAGTGGGGAAAAAAAAAAATTAGCCCAAGCAACTGATAATGGCTTTCTCGCATTCTGTTTGTGCACAACTGTGGAAAAAGACAATCTGTAGCTTAAACCATTTAACTAAATTAAATTCTAGTTAGCATCTGGGATCCCGTCAATAAGAGTCTATATTTCTGAGGAGCCACAGACTGGTGGCAGTAATAGACACATAAAGAATTTAATAGGTAAATAAATTTGTTGCTGCATTTCTCTCGCTAGCAGAACGCAGCCCAACAGAGTAATTAGTTGTTAGATATCTGACTGTAATGAGAAGGATCCTCTAACTACTACAAATTCTCAAGAAAGAACATTCACATCATTAGGAACGTTTATTTGTTCTGAAGCACATTCACTCAGCACCAGATGAAGTTGTCACCTGGTCCCTCTCTCTACGTAAATCTTTAATAAAAGATTTTCATCACCATTAGAAAGCGATTTGCAGAGTCACCATCAGCCAGTGATCATTTCCTACGTCTGTCCCAAATCAAAATGAAAAGGATTACAGTCAATGCAGTTTGGCTACAAATCCACAAACGCTGGGTTGTCCCTCCATGCTTTTATCTGCCGCTGTTTGTAAATCCCCTAACTCCTGAATTCACACTGGGGCTGTGCATCGAGTAATTGGCTCCAATAAATCCTAAGCGTTAAGTGTTTGTCCCAATCCAAACAGCCTTTGCAGCTTCAGGATTTTACGTTCAGGTAACCATCAATGCAGCAGTCCTTTTATCAGCACCATTTCAAGGCTGGTACCACCACACACACACACACACACAGGGCTGAGCCCAGCAAGGAGCTGGACGCGGGGACCTGAGGCTCTGTGTGCCCACTCGTCTTTAACAGCTGGGCTGAAGCTGACCCCACAGCTGGAGGTGTGCCAGCACACTGCAAACCAAAACCAGATCCCCTGACATTGAATCTATGCCTAATTTGTCCAAATCCATTTTCTTCTGGAATGCAGTTTGCCACTTCTGAATGGCTTGGGGACCAAATTCCCACTGACGTCACCCAGGGTGAAATATGAACATGGCATATGGCACTGATAGCAGTGCAATTGCATTTTGGAAACTACCATGCAAAGTAAGTCTGGTGGAGCACCACAGTTCATTTTCAATGGCCACACCTCCAACTTTCTCATCACTGTTTAGTCATTAACTTCCAAAACACAACCTTCCAAACTCAACACAAAATCTGCAAAAATACTAGGTCGCTATCTTTCTGACTCTAATTTGTCACCATTAACAAAGACATTTCATACAGGAGAAAGGACTGCAAAGTCACTGTAAAGACAGAGCACCCAGCATTAGAGAGCAGATGATGGGCCCAGAACTGAGGAGGACAGGGAAAAAACGAAGCAAATTAAAGCACCGAATGCAGGGCATAGGCTGCCCACAGTACCTTAATTTTGTCACTAAAGTAAGTGGATACAATTTGGAACACCCTGGAAAGAAGACATTCCCATTGAAAGAAAATCTTTTTCTGCTGATAGCCAGATGGTGTGAGCTACAGGAGTTCACTTCTTTAGCTGGGAGGGAGCAGAGCTGATGGGACATTCTTGTTTCAGCCCAACAGCAGAGAGCTTCAAAGCTAACTCAACAGAGACAGAACAGGGCCTGAGCTCAACTGCAGCTCTGGATGTAGCACAACATGCATTCTTCTCAAATAGACTGACATCTGGCAAACACCTGAATGGGAAAACTACCAGCAGTTACGTGTTTGCTGAAATGCTCATCTCGTCTTCTTTTTTTTTTCTTTTTCTTTTTTTTTTTCCTGAATTGGCAATAAGATTACATTTTCTTTATTGCCCTCTCATTGATTTGTTCCTCAGAAGCAAATGACAGCATTTCTGAGAAATAAGTAACCAAATAAAATAAAGCTGAGAGGCAATCTGCATGTAAATCAGCATTAGTCATTGACATTTGAGACTTGACAATAAGCCATCCCAGTCCCAGCTGTCCCCACAAAAGCTGATCTCCTTTGTAAGACAGAGAACACTGCGAGCAAGTGGAACCAAGGATGAATATAGATAAGATACAAACTCTCTTTGCTTGAAGTTTTTCCTAACGCCTCCTTTGTTTCCGAGCACCCAGGAATACTCCTACCCCTGGCTGCTATTGGTGTCAGCATTGTCTTTGGCACTTTCCTTCCAAGGAAGCTGGCTCCCTTCACGTGAAATTCTCTAAGATGCATTTGCTGCGTGTGCAGTTGCAGCCCAGAAGGCTGCTTGAACTGCAGTGCAGTCATTACTCTGTTCTCTGAATAGGCACCACCTGTAGTAAAAGCTATTAGGTTAAGTACTGCCTTCTTACTTTGTTTGTGAATAATTGCTTTTACTCTCAATATTCTAGCGCTGTTCAGAAAACATTCTGTTGAGCAAAAATAAAGAGAGATTTGTGTTTATAACACAAACATTGACAGAAATTGCGCATGGGTCTGAGCAGCACCACAGCCATTGTATCTGGCCAAGCCAAGCTGCTTAGCTCCAGCCCTTACCTGCATTTCTTCTGAAGCTTCAGGTATGATTTTATGTTGCTTTGACCAATCTCATCTGTGCCAGTGGAAGGAATTTCAGTTGCTTGTAAGGACGAGGGCTGTCTGAGCAGGGAGGAAAACACAGGCACATTCTATGGCAATAACCCAAAGCAAGGGCAAGGTTTCTACTGCTGCCAAAACCCTATAAACCTGCACTCAGCTACATTCCAAAAGTGGGAGATGCTGCACAGGAGAACAAAACCTTTCCCAATGTTTCCCTTAATCTGTTAAGCAACAGAGAACATCATGTATCTACAGCCCCAAAAAGTAGTTCACTCAAATGTGCCAGCAACTAAATATAGCTAAATGTGCATTAAGTACAGCTTATAATTTTCTTTTTATGGAGGATACTACTCTTCTTGCAAAGGTGCATCGGTGAGCCCACTTTGACTGTTCCTGAATTTCTTAGTGGAGAAACTATCCTGGTTTCATATGGGATCAGTGCATTTTTTGTTGGTTAAACAGGAACTTTTGTGTTGACCTTCTAGTTAAAGAGCAGGTGGAAATACTTGCACAGGAGTTTGACTTCTGTGGGCATGGATGGCTGCCAGGTCTACGGGTCGATCCTTTCCACTTAGGTTTTTTAGTTTTATTCTTTTCTATTGAGGCTGTAGAAAACCACAAAAAGAAAACCCTCGCTATCCTTTTCCTTCGATCAAATTATGGAGAAAACACCTCTAAAGTCCCAAAGCCTTAATTATGTGCATAAGTTTCAGCATAATGTAGGCTTGGTGCTGCTAAACAGAGCAATGAGGTTATGGAAGAATGAAAATATTGATTTTCCTTGGCAGAGACGAGGAGGTCTCAGCCTTGGGTTTTTGCAGGAGTGTTATCAGCTTCACCAAGTCTAATTATCTTCGTGCACTGGGGTCATGTCTACATAGAAATTGAGGAAGAGTCTGATCAACAGCCGAGATGACAACCAAACGCTTAGAAACACTGGTCCATATTAATCATCCCTGCATTTTCTATGCTTGTTAATACACAGACAAGCACAGATCAAAGCTCCTCTATCTCCTGTAGGTGACAAGGTCTGAAAGGCTGGAAAAATCTGACCCTTGCAAAAAGCTCATGAAAGGTCATGTACCCATTAAGAAAACTGGAGAAGCCTGTGCATCAATCCTCAGCTGGACAAGCGTGTGCCCTCCTCTACAAGGTGGCTGTTAGGACACAAGTGAATGTCACATTCCCAATGTTTTTAACATTATTTGGTTACTGGAAGCTGTTAACTTTACTGTGATGTCTTATCTTGAGCATGCATTCTCATGCTGGACCTTACCATTCTTAAAAACATAAGATTTCCCTGCCCCACTTCTTTTCCAGTGTCCCGCTATGCTCTATCATGCTTTCTCTAGCAAACTTCCATATCAAAAAGTCAGTTACTGCAGCACAAGAACCATTAATGACTAACATGCCAAGACAATGTTAGAACAGGATGGAGCCTACCCTGAAAAAATGTGCCATTCTTCCTGTATTTTCTGCAGTTGTAGCTCTACTGTCACATCACATCAGCTCATCAGCCCCAGTGCGCCCAAAGAGAAACCCAAGGAAGAAACATGCTTTCTGAAGTGATGAGAGACAGAGATGAGGGCGTCCTTGCAGAGGGTAAGGAAGATTGCTTCAGCTACAGAATAAGCAGCAAACATGCTTTACAGGGACAGGTGTGCCCTGGGGACAAGAGACTACTTCCCTGCCCACATCTCCAGCATCTGAAGAAAAGGAGGCAGCGGTTGGCATTGCACCTCACATCTTCCCAGCCAGGATGAGCCTGGAGACAGATCCTTCCCTGCCTTGCAGTGTAACCCCAGGCAAGAGTAACAACCACACGAATGCACATGGTTGACATGCTCACAATACCTCATATCTTCTACTGTTTAAAAACAAAAAACAACAAACATAATCTATCCGTGATCACTGCCCTATGCATACTGCTTGTCAGCCAACCTGTATTTCTTGTCAACAAGTTTTCACATTTCAAATTTTGGAAGAATATTTCTGTTGCCCTCTCCACAATGCTGTACTCTTCCTTCCTTTTCAGCTTTACTCATAAGCAGTTCATTTAAAAAAAAAAAAGTCTTTATAACACAGCATTGTTAATTTTAGCACATATGTGTTATGCTGCTATGCTTGTGTTACTGGTAACACAGAGGAAAAACAGAAGAAAAACTGTCTTCTCTTGGGGCTATTTCTTCTAAACTCACTGGTTGCCAGCTCTCTCCCTAGCTGCTGTGTGGCATAAGCCAACAGTGATGTTACACTTTACCAATCACACAGTGCCACACAATGCCATGCAATATCTGCTATGGTGGAAATTGTTTCACTTGTTCCCTAAGTTACAGAATACTCACAGAGGAAAGACTGCTGGAAACAGGGAGCCTGTAACTCTTTACTTCATTCTGCACCACTCAGGGAGATGGGCATCACCAGCTGTAAATCCGTAACACCGTCATAGGGAACCCTAAGGGAATCTTTTAACAAAGTCTTGCTGGTGTTGGCAACTGACGCAGTGCCATATGCTAGAACCTGTGGTCCTCCAGTTTGTAGCCCCTACTCCATCCTCTGCTGTACCACCTCCTGTAGAAGAACCAGGTTAACCTGCTGGCTCAGCCTACAGCCATGCTCTGCAGGGATGACACTGTGATGACGAGTGCCTGAAATGTGACCAGTGAAACAGCCAGGACCCAGGCCAGGACTAAAATGTGGGATGCTTCTTGCAGGTGTGAGCATCCAGCTTTGAGGCCACCATGAAAAGGACGAGTGTCCCTTACTCCACCTGGTCTGGATCCAGGCTTGGGAACACATCACCAACAGCAACACATCTGAGTGCCAAAACAGTGCCAAAGAGAAGAGACTCCCTCACAGCCCACTGCTCTCTTTGCCTTGCTTTGCTTTTTGTTTTGCAAGTACAGCAGCACTAACTGCTCGATTCGATGCAGAGAAAGGCAAAAATCAGGCTTAAAAATCAACTTCACTTCTGTTCATTACTTTCAAGCTGCTTGATTTTTTTTTCTTCTTTTTCCAAGCCCAGGACAAAAGCCTCTCATTTCAGCACCTCGCTCATTTGTCTTTTGAGCCACCTGGGTGGTGCTTTTTGCAGGGCCCTGATTTAGCCATCCTTTCTGAACTAAGCAGCAAACACAATGACATCAGCACCCATTTCTGGTGCTAAAAAGACAAACACTAAGAACAAAATATGACTCACGTTGAACCATTTCAGAATGCTCCTGGCTCTCCCTTTACCCAGTCATGCGCATGAAACCTCCCTTCTGAATCTGCAGGACTTAGGACTTGGGAAATCAAAAGGACAGAGGCCAGCTGTCCAATGCAAACTTCACTTCTGCCCAGCTATCAGCTGTCTGAATCTAACAGAAACCTCCCAGTTTGGTTTGGGTTGCCTACGTGCACAACTTTGACTTTCCCTAATGCTGCTGACATAAACGTGACCGTGCCTTTTGAGGCGTTACCTGGATGCCTTCGAGTCCAGCCAGTGAACCCTGTTGTTCCAGCGGAGAACCTTCAATGGAGAGCACTAACACAAGTATGAGGACGGGGGGAAATTGGTTAATTTTGTTGTTTACGTTTTGTCCCAGGTGAGCACCTGGTACCAAGCAAACATCTCCCATCTGCCTGGGGAAGCAGTTCCCCTATGTTTAGCTGAGGAAACAGCTAAGGCAGCAGCACCATCACTCCCTTTGCACTAATGAGCAAAAAAAGAGGAGAAAAAAAAGAAAGTGGCTTCGGGATGGAAGGTGAGTCAGAAAAAGGACACGCGGAGGGTGAGCAGAACGCAGCCCTGCAGCAGCTGTCCTGTGCCAAGCCCAGAACGAGCAGAACAGCTGCAAGCAAAGCCAAGCGGTGAGCCAGGTTTTGATAAAGCATCTGTTGAAGATATTTTTTTTTTGTAATTCACTTCAAAACTTGTCATCTGGATTATGAAGCTGAAACTGAAGGGAACCTTTCCTTTTTCTTTTTTCTTCTTTTTTTTCCCTTTTTCTAAATACAGCTGCTTTGCTAGCCCACACCTGCACTACCCAGAGATTTCTGGTTATCTGTGAGGCTGCTGCTACCAGAAGTAAGCAGTTTTTAGTAGGAATTCATTTGTTTCACCTTGAAACATAAAGATCAGGTTGATACCTCAGAAAGATGGGAGCCTTTGTCTGCTTCCACTTGTCCCTTCATTTGTGGTTTTCTGCTACTTTGCCTGGCTGGGCAGCTTCACTGTGCTCCGACCATCATTTCTAAATGCAAGACAAGACAAATTGCATCACAACATTCAACATTTGCTCCTGCCTCCCCACAGGCTCTCCAGCCGTGACCTGCACCTTTCCTTCCAGCACTGTGCTTACCTCACCCCATCCCCTGCCATCTTCCTTCCTCTTTTGCAGCCCTCCCAGGTGAGGTGCTCACCTGCCAGCAGGAAGAGAAGCTGACAGATGGACCAAGGAGCGGCAGACAGACACGCTGTGAGCACAAACCATGCCCTGCCATGGCGTGGCCGCTTGCTGGGCTCCACCTGGGACATGCTGGCCGCACGGCTGCTGGCACTGCAGGAGGTGGGCAGTGGAGCCCAGGAGTGGGCAAAGGATGCGCTGATGGGAGATGGAGACTTGAGAAAGCCCAGCAGGGACAGATGGAAGTGACAGCCTAACTACCTGCTGTCCTCCGGACTTTGGAACGTCATTTAAGAGTGGAAAACGGGCAACAAGAACAAAGGATTTGGCTTTCTTTTAAGCTCTGTTTTAAATTCTGGAATTTTTGAATTACTGTGAGTAAATGAGGAGACATCAGCCTCTGTGAATCCAAGTCTGTTTCTGTAGGAAAACAGCCTGGGAAGCTGCCACAGGGCAGTTGAGTCTTTCTGCTGTACAAAGAACGGTCAGCTGACTTCAGCCATGCCATGAACCAACCTCCCACACTCTGCAGCCCAGAATCCCCCCAAACCTTCCCAGCCTCAGGACTCCTCTGCTCAGGTTGTCTTTGCTTATAAACACAGAAACAGAGATGTCATCGCTTTTGCTTTACCTCTTCCCTTTTCCTTAGCTTATGAACAGCACAACAGACACCAGTTCTTACTGCACTGTTTCAGCCAAAGCCCTTTTAGGGACCTGACTTTGGCCAGGTAGAGCAGGAGGCTGGCTGCCTTCTTTGGAAGGCCAACACACAGAAGAGAAGAGCTCTGATTTGAGGTGAGCTCACCCTGCAGAACACTTCACCCTGCAGACCCACTGATCTCCAGGAGAGAATGCCTCTGAAATACTCAAAGCTCCACAAAATTACCTAGACTCAACTTGCCTTGTTTCCCAAGAACTTCTCTTTCATTACATTCTACAGCTCGACTTGGTATGCGAGTGTTGGGCAATAGGCCACACAGTACTGCATTTCTCCTGAATCCTTCTGAAATACAGCTTGAAAAATGACGGCAGAACATCCTCCAATTAATTCTGTTTGAAAAATTTCCTACGTACAGGCAGTGAGCTATTCCAGTCTTTTCATTTCAGTTTGCAGCATTTCTGTAAGAGGCTTTGGTGCAAACAATACCCATTACTGCTGCCTGCTGATATATACACCCAGAGAGTGAAGGAGATTATATTGTACAAGCCTCAGCATGACTATCGCAGGTTAGTTAGAGCAGCTCTTGGCAATAGTTCAGGTACAGGGAAAAAATGCTGCTAATATCCACTGGACATAAATTACCAGTTTAAAACTAGCACCAGTTCATAGATTTAAATGGATTTTTAATGGACTCCAGCCTCACGATTAAAGCAATAAGAGGATATGATTCCTCTATCCCCAGTGGCATCGTAAGGGCTTCATTGACATGTGCCTTCATGATTTACGGTTGACTGCCTTAATCAGAGCTCCGAGCACTGTGGGAAAATGCCCATGCAGCAAGACAGATCATGCAAAAGTGCATGCTAATTTGGCTTTTTGAGCTGTATTCACAGAGCTCAGCCTGCTTGTGCTCTGCCCGACCCCCAGAGCAGTCAGCAAGGTCGCCCACAGCTTTTGCTGCCTGCACTGGAGTCGTGGTATTTTCCTGTTGATCACTGTCACGCACTAATTTCAAGACTGAAATGGCAGTGATCTCGTAAAGCTGCCTTTCCTGCAGTTTGTGTTTATTTTGTATCTCCGTCCATAAGAGCACAGTGTTATGACTTCCAGCAATTTCACAATGAACAAATACTCGATGTGCAAAATCATAAAGGCTAAGAGGCCGCATCCCAACCGCCCCGGTGTCACACAGCCATTCAGACAGAGGCGAGTGCAACATCACGAGCACTGCTGCTATCACACAGCCAAAAACAACCACACAACAGATCCCACACATCGACACACACGTTACTCCTGCTCCATACACTGTGTTTTTCAGATGCCACTTTTTGCACTGGGGTTGAGAGAAGCGAAATCAATTACCAGCAAGGGCCTTAATTACAACACTCTGTGTTAGCTACAGACAGCAAATCTCAGAACATCAAAAGCCGTGGAGGCAGTCTACCCAGCCCTATGAATCACACAGAGAAAAAGAGCAAAAAGTGTATGTGGAAAGAGGACTTGTTCCTTCACTTCATCTACCCACTTGCCTTAAAATGGCTAAATGGAAATACTGGAAAACCCAGAGCATCTGCCACAGAGAATGCTCCCCAGGAGTTTACCCTTGCTCTTGATGTTACAGCCATTATTACACAATCATTTTGAAGCACTGTGATTTCCTTCAAAAATCAGAATGATCCCTACAGTGAATCTTTCCCCTCTCTCCCCTTCATTTTTCTCTTTTTCCCTAGAGGCAGAATGTCTTATCTTGGTTTTGTCCCTCATGGATAAGTTAAACTGTATCTTAGATGTCACATTCTGTCACACTTATCTCTGATTTCATGCACATAGCAAGACAGGATTTTAGCTCACAAGCTTTGCTACTACCCCAATATTTTTAGGTTTTGAATATAGTAAACGTTTAAATAAGTTGCTTCTACATAACCATAAAATAAAACTGTCAGGAGATTTCTCTTTTTGTGTATCCACATGATTACATGCTAGGGAGTCTCAAGCCACGATCCTTACCTATGTATATAGGTGAGAATATGTATGTATATTTTAAAGTATTCTGGTCACTGGGACGGCACCACCCTAGAGTTTGGACTCAGTATAAACCAAAACGTTTATTCTTTGATGAACTGTTGACCAAAAGCTCTGACATCCAGGCTTCCAATGGGCACTAAGCCAGCCATGGTGGCTTAATGCAGAAGACAGACACAAAAGCACCAGCCTTGACAAAGCAGCCTCTCTCCCCTCTTTTCCAGGCTTTGATTCTGTCATGAAGAGGATGTTATTGTATGTACTGCTGAGAAGATTTTAATTGCACATCTCCTTAGCTAAGATGTTACACACAGGCACCTAACAGAGACCCGGTCTTACAGTTCCTCCAAGGCTCCTCTAGTCTGCCCAAGCAGCTCGGGGATTTTCTTGTAACCAGTCAGTCTGGTATCTTTACTCTCCCCAGGGATATAATCTTAAAATTAGGCCCCTTCCCTTTATCTGAAGAACAGGAAGAAGCATCCCACAAACAGTATATTGACTGAAATGCCAATTTCAGTGTACGTTTCACTGTGGCTGTGCAGAACGGCTCTTTCTGCCAGCGGCTGCCCAGGAGAACACACTGCTCCCTCACCGCCAGCTTTCCTCCCGGTGAGAAAACTGCAAGTCAAAGCACTGATAGCTCTCATCAGTAATTAGCAGCAGTGCTATGAAATACCACGAGTTTAGCTACATGGAGATGTTTCCTTTGGTATGGAAATACCATAGATGCCATTCCTGCTTGTGGACACGTGCACAGATGGGGCCGTGGCAGAGCTGGGCAAGCAGCCACCCACCTAAACCCAAGCATGACTTTCTGCCATCCCATCCACAGTGTCTCTAAGCTTGTGGCATGGATATGCCATCCCAGATTTCTTTCCCGATGTGAAAATAGATGAGAAATGTGAGAAAAAACACCCACTTTGTTTTAGGTAATGGTAGTATCATTTATGAGCAAGCTTGGATGGCTTGGATTGAAAGGCTGATTGACAAGGAGCTGATCAGCCTCATTTTACCACTACCAGAGAGCACAGGAGTTAATATTTCAGCATGATCTGAGGTGGCAGCGGGTAGGCGAGGTGCTGGAGATGACACTAATGCAATTCTGACAGCCTGTGACTTCCTGAGTGCATAACTGAAGGGTTTGGTGAAGCCACGACGTGTGATCCGACAGTAATGACATCGCTGCCGAGCGAAACAAGAGCAGTTTGGAGTGGGTTGGCTAAAACTCTTCCCCCTTTTCGTAGGCACTCAACCTCATACACCCCAAATCCTCCAGCGGGGTTCACATCACAGGAGGAGAGGGATGAGGAATGAGGGCTTTGGAGCTTAACAACTCCAATGGGTCTGTTTTCAAAGAAATACGCTAAAAAATGTAACTGCAACAATAAATAACTTCTGCTTGGAATCATCCAACAAAAGAAATGAAGACAAATTCTCTTAGATGTTCATCGCTATTCAGACAAGGGATGACAAGAATGGTCTGACACACACAAACGCCTTTTATCCTTTCTCAGACATTCAGATTTTCTGATCCCAGGTTAGTCACAATTGAATCCCACAAAGAACACGTACAGCATCTGAACATCTGTCCCAGTGCTTCCTCCATCAGGGCCAGAGAAAGCAGCCCAAAACACCGAGCTGAAATCTCTTCTTTTGACATTAGTAGAGAAAAACTCATTCTAGCACCAAATCTGCACTCAACACGCATCAGCAAGGCCCCTCAAGAAGGCAGAGCCACATGGCCAAACAGCTTTCCAAGTCCTGCTGAAAGCTGTGAGCCTCTGCACTTGTGTCAGGTTTCTGAAGGCTCACTCTGTGCCATGCAAATCACTGCAGAGCAGAACAGCCCCTGCACATGCACTATGAAAATACGACGCCCCACATTTCCTCATTCTGTACATCACAAAAACCAGCCCAAGCTCTAATTCGGTCACAAATGGCACAGCATTTCATCTCACTTCTGGCTCAAATATATTCATGGAGATGAAAAGCAAATTAATGAGAGACATTAATTTGAGAAACATTTTCCCACCGTTTCAGTGAAATTGCACACGTGAGGAATCCCATTTTTCTGACTCTCTGGTATAAGGTTGGCTCTCCCAGAGGCTGTTGTGGGTCTGATCACACACAGCTCCATGAATTTACGAGGCAGGAGTCAAACATGCCACAAAGAATGGAGTACCAGGTTCTGCCACCGTTCCAGAGGCACCAGGGGGCTGATCCATTTGTCTTTTAGAGCTTTAGTTCACCACCAATCAAATGGAGCTGCTACTCTTCCACCTCTTTTTACTAGATAAGTAAAAATATGACGATGTTTTATAGTATGAAATATACTGGGCTATAACAATGTAATACTATATGCATATTTTACTATGTAAGTTTGTTTTTTGGGACAAAAGGCAGCCTACCGTCCATATATTCAGGTTCTCAGAAACCACAGAGACGCTAATTAGGTATTTAGACCCTAGCAAAACAGCAATAACAACAGGCCTAAATTTATTACCAAAATCACAAGCCTGAATAGACTGAAACTATTGCAGCAGAGACTAATAAATAACTATGAGAGCAGCAGGGACAGTAATTAAAATAAGAAAATGTAACATTAATTTCGAAAGCCAATTGAAATGCTAACTCTCAGAATGCACAGAGTGCCCTGCAAGGGTCTGGGGGTTGGCAAAGCGGGTCAGCAAACACATCCAACTGCACCTCCATAGCCAGAGCACCTCATCTGCTGTGGAAACGCAAAGCCATCTGGAGCAGCATGCTGGAATGAACAAAGGTCCTCCAGGCCTCTGCCAACTTCCCATACAGTGCCATGAAAACCATGAAGCAGAACATGAATCATTTAAAAGCAAAACTATATTAAGAAATGAATAAGCATCCACTACAATTTGAATAGAGGAGACAAGGCTGCTATAGTTAATGATTTAGTAGGGGACCTTCTTGCTTGAGCAGGAAAACCAAAGCAGGCTGCGCCCTGCCCTGCAGCTCCAAGGCAGCTCCCTGGGGTGAGATCCCAAATACAACAGGTGAGATTTTCAAATGCCTTTAAATGTGTCATCTGCCATCACTCTTTGGACTTTCTTGCTAACCTAGGTTTGTCTCAGATGGGACAATTAACGGACATTATTATTCCAGAATAAATGCGTGGAGAAATCAAAATCTTTAATTTAAGATGCATAGCTGTGTTTTGTGAGGATGCTAAACGAATGAGAGTCTTTTGACACCGAACAGCAAGGCTAAAACATTGGAGTAGCAGAGAGAGAACATCTTTCCCTATGCAAATCATACAGATGGACTCAGGCACTTTGGGTCATTTCATGCAAACATCCTAAAACCCATCAGCAGAACTTTAAGACACATTTGTGTTAGCCCTAACCTCTACGAGGCCACTGCAGACAGAGCTATCGAAATGGTCAGCAATAAATTGCTGTGTGATGTGACATGTAAATCCCATTTTTGGAAAGGAAAGGACAGCAGCTGGGAGGCACAGCAGAGATGCTAATCCCCAACCTCAGAACCAAGCTGGGGAAAGCAGAGGGTGTTACGGTGGAACCACTGGTGCCAAGATTTGTACTTGAAAACCAGCAACAGTGATGCTAATCCCACTAAGTAAGAAGTTCCCAGTTGCAAGGCATTTGAGATAATGTGTTGCTAAAAACTTTTGCTGAACATGGTTAACCAACTTCTATCCATGGGAAAGGTGAGCTGTAGGGAGGGAGAAGGGATTAACCTAAGGAGAAATCCCAAATGCTAATCTGGTTTCCTACAGCCTTCTGCAGAACAGAGAAGTGGAAAGGAATGTTTTAAGGACATTTTCTGTAGACACAAAACTATGTGATAAGTACATAGGGAAGAAGAGAGCCTTATCTTTCCAAGAAGCCACTTCTTAACAAATTGACTTTTTTGCTCACTTTGACCTTTCATCTCACAATCACAGAATCTCTGCGGAGCTGAAGTTACCTGGAAATAGGACAAAACACTCTCAGTTCTTCCACTGTGCTGTGAGCTTTCCCCCTTTAAAATTCAAGCAAAGCAAAAGCTTTATCTAAACCATCTTTTCTTTTTCAGGCTGGTACAGGCGCATCCCTTTGTACCCCATTCCAAGCTCACATGGCTCCTGACCGCCCTGACAAGAGCTGCTGCTGTGGGCTGACTCAACAGGTCCCCGTGGTGGGATGGTGGGGAAAGACTGAAAATTAGAAATTCACTTCAGAAGAGATTTCAGACTTTTTCCCCCTCCGTTCCGGGACTGCAGGAAATCTGTGCTGCAAAACACCCCCACTGAGATAGCGTCAGCTCAGCAGAAATGCATGAGACCACAGAACTTTTTTGCTGATTGCTCTGCAGAAGTGTCACTTCTCCTGGGCCCCAGAGGTAATTAGTCAACAGAAGAGCGATTTTTAAATACACCTTTTCTGCTTGGCTGCTGAACCAGTCGCACTCTCTCTGCTTAAGGCCTCTGTGGGAGCCACAGGAGTGCACTGACAGAGCTCTCCCCAAGCAGGGCAGCAGCGCACAGTCGGTGAGAAACAGCCACCCACTGCACTGCGCTTCCTTGGGAGCATCTCCTCCTCCTCTCAGCCACACTCGGGTCTTTCACTGCTGTAACTGAGCACTCAAATCAATTACAGAGCTGCACAGATTTATAAGAGCTGAAGATCTCACTCCAACTTTTCCATGCGTTGTGATATGGATAATTTCCTCCGAGTTCACAGAATTAATGGGTTCCTCTTTACCTCCCTTAGAACAGACCTAGTTCATGGTGAGGAACCCCAGGCTGAGTGATGGAACCGCCGAAGTCAGAGGAGAAGCAAAGTGAGGGTGTTTGTGTTCTGCAGATGTCATCAGAACAGAGCGCAGCCTTCAACACTGCTCCCCTGCATCACCTCACAAAGTACGTTCACAACATGAAAGACTATTTTGTATGCATTATCCATAGCTAAGAGCCTTTTTCTTCTAGAATTTAACCCTTTATGAGAACTAGTCTCTCTTTCTTTATCATATCTATAATTTCCTCTGAATTAGCTATTTTAAAGCCACTCCAAACCTGCAAAGACTAGAGATGCCCAAAATACCCAAGGGAAACGCATTTAAATCCCCTCATCACAAACATTACAGCACAGCTACACACTAATTAATAATGCAATATACATTAGTCAATGAATGTGAATCAGGAACAATTTATTTTACGCTGCTGTAAGCACCAGAAACCAATTAAAATGTTATCTGTGAAATATGGGTCACATCAAAGCAGTATTTGTCAAACAGGGGTCATATTTTAGCACTTGAATGCCTAGCCTCAAGGTCACAGGACACAAAGCACATTTTTAATTAGCAATTAATGTTACCAAACTGCTGTTTCTCGTTTAACAGCTGTGTTTGTGCACACTGATGCAGCCAGGCCTTGGAGACAAGTCATAAGCTATTACAAGGAGGTAGTCAGGAGCTGTGGGGGTTCAGAATGGTCTCTCCTGATGGGTAACAGACACATCTGAGGAAAGTGAGCGCTGGTTTGGATTGTACATAAGCACCAGTGCTCTTTGGATACATAACACAGAATTCAGTTCAATATTTCTCAAGTAAAAACACAAATCCCTAAAGGAAGATTTCTGAAAGAGCTGGCTGCTTTCTCCTAATCAGTGCATTAACGAAAAGCAGCCACTCATAAAACTTCCCTGATCTGCCCACAGCATCCCATACGCTGCTCTCAGCACCCAGGAGATCTCTCAGCAGGGGATGGCAGGTATCTCTGCCGTCCATATAATGTAAATCATAAATCTTGTAAATGCGAGTTACAGCTATGCCCTACTGCAGGGAAACTGTAATGCGTTTGGAAGAACACTGAATCTCTAGACTTATGTGAATTCTGGGAGAGTTTTTAGGGGTGCAATCACCTTCCATTTGGCATATACTTCTCTGGGAAGCATCAGTAGGCAAATTCTCCTATCCATCTTCATCTATCGATACTCCCATAAGGCTGAGTGACAACAATTTGCCTACAGCAGCCAGCCTGGGTCTCTGCCAGTACTGCCCTTGGTTCCTCTGCCACGAAATACTTCCCTCGTCCCACTGCACTTCAACAAATGAACTTGCCCTGCCCATCTCCAAAACCAAATCTCAGAATTAATATTTTACACTTTTCACCTGTATTTCTACTGAAAGCTATAGCAAGTGGGTATGTGCCCTTTCACCCTCTCTGTAGACCCTGGTACTCACAAGCACTCTGTACAAGCAGATGCTCCAGATGACTGGAGGAAACGGAGGTGAAGGTTTACAAGGCAGCAGGCAGCAGTTTCCAGCTCTATGTGAACCACTACCACCCTCCTCCCCTGGCTTTCCAGCACTCTAGCCTCAAGGAAGACATGACAAAACTCTTCAAGGTCGTTACACAATGAACAGGAGAAGAAATAACGAGTTTAAATTGCAGCAAGGCAGATTTAAGTTAGACAGCCAGAATACTGCTCCAATAGCAAGGCTAACGAAGCCCTAAAATGGATTACTTACAGGAACTGGAGACTCTGCCATTAAACATTATCAAGAAGAGGCTGGAAATTCCCAGTCGTGTATAGTTTCGCTACAGTACAGCCTGCCCTGGGGCACAGACATGGCCAAACGACCTCTCACTGCTGCTTCCCGCCCTATTACTCACTGAACCAGAAACTTAACTGTAACCTGAAAATACAGCAATGCAGCTGCAGAAGACCCCAACATCAATTCTTTCGCATAGTTGCTCTTTGAAGAATTCTGTCTTCCCACTGCAAGACTCCGCAGACAACAGTAAGAGCCAACACCATACCAGTTCAACCTCCAACAGAAAACAGAGGAGGTGAGTGCTGGCAAGGCCTTCCGTTACAGCTGCCACTCACACAGAGTCCCTGCAGGTTTGCTGGGCTGTTCCACCCCTCCTGCTGTACCTTGCAGTAACTGCACTGCACCTTTGCTCACGATGGTGCATTTCCTAACATGTGATACCACTGGAAGTGAGGAAGAACAGTTCAACGTCAGCTTCTAACATCACAAAAATGATGATGCTATTGAATACTAAATCCCATATCACGCACTTACTTACACCATCTCAAGGAGCAGTAACAAGGAGGCCTGCTATTTCTTCCCCTCCTGACTATGGTATATCAGAACAACAGGCCTGAATTGTTCCACTGTTTTGTCCAAGGCATTATTGCTTTGTGGTAGTTAAAGAACCATCGCTTCCAGAACACCTGAAATACACCTTTGTGTGTGGATTTGTATAATCATATTTGTCAGTTGCTGCTCTCAAGTTTATTCCCTCAAGAAATTCTGCCGCAAATCAGACACAGTCAAGGAAATTCACACTGGAAGACAAACATCTGAATACATAAAACCAGCAGCTCCCTGGCAGTCCTACATTCTTCTGTGGCATTTGAATATGAATCATTTTGGTGTTGTATCAAGCCCTTAATGTTCTTTTAATGCTGAGTTTCTCATCTGAATTTCACTGGGACTTATTAAATGCAGGGTTTTTCTTTCCCTATCTCGTACCGACATGATTACGGTAACTATGTATAATTATGTGCATAGGGTAAATATGCTAATTGTATAATTGCAACATTCAAGTAAATCCTGGCAAGCAGAGGCTGTTCTCAGGGCAGGCAGGACACACACTGATAAGTACAGCAGAACTGGAGGCACTTTTCATATTTTCCATTATTCATATTTAGCAAGAAAACAGAACATAATTTACCTTTCTCCCACATGACCTTTCGATCCAGAGGCTGGATGGTGAGCCCTGCTGTCGTGACAGTGGAAGTTAATAGAGCACCTGTAATTGTTACAGAATGCCTTTGTGCAGAAGCATCACCTGTATGCTGGAAGCAGGACAACTCCAAGGTTAATTTCCTACTGAACTTACCGGATTTGCAGGAGGCAGATTGAAAATATGAAGTATTATCAGTTACTATTTGTCTTTGTGGAGAAGATCTATTAGGAACAATAAAATGAAAATTATACTTAGGGACTGAGAGGGAAAGAAAAATAGGGGCACAAACCTCTCCTATTACAGTGCTTCACTTCTGTCAGGAGGGAACTGGGGGCAAAGACATCAAAGAAAGAGGTGCTGATACAATTCCTGCCAGTGACTTCATGTGTGATGTTGGATTAATTACTTTGTGTCCTTCATTTCCTTTTTCCCTGCTTAGACTGACATCTGTCATGCATTTGAGCATCAGCCAATAGATTGGGATGCTGTGCTCGCTTGAGTGTCCCAGTGCTGTCACGAGTTTCATTCATGCAACATTAAAAAAACAAGTTGAGATTTGTCTGATAAAGGTAGACATGACCTTCAGGAGGGGAGGGAGAAAGAGAATTACATTTGCCTTTAAAAAATGACAGGATTTGGCTGGCAGTGAGCTTCTAGGTGATACATAAATAAAAAATTAAAAAGGAAACAACAAAACAACCCTCTGAAAAGGACTAATAATGGAAACAATGCTGCATCAACAACTGAAGTGCCATTGGGAGCTGTTAGAACACTATGGAAAAAAATACAAGCTGATTGAAATGCAGCATTAAAACAATGATGTCTCCCATTTATGAGCCAGTAGGGGACCGGTTGGGATGTGCAACTTAGCATCTCAATGTGTTATTATGACTGTGGATTTGTGTTCATTCTGATACAAGAGAGGATCTCTGGCCTTTACCTCAATGGGAATACCACCTACGGTCCTTAAGGTAAAAGCTATAGGATCCGTATCTCTTTTGTACAAAGATCAGCTATAGCACTAGTCATACTTCACACTTCTGTCCTTGTGATGAGCAGCAGACTCTTTACATAGACGAGATGTGCAAGACTGCCCGAAACACAAGCTTGCAGCTCCTGAAGAAGGGCCATGATTTTGCTTTAGAAAAGGTCAATAAGAGGTGCAGAAGGTATATGGCTAGACGTAACAAAGCTCCTAGACATCTGTAAATCACTCTCCACATACAGCAGTTGGTAAAGAGTATCACATAACCTCGAGGAGCCTGGTTATTTATGACTCTTCATCTTCAGACACTTGACTTTGGACATTTCTGACTGAACAGCAAAATAATAGCACTCAGGATTGCTATGAATCAGACCTAAGCCATCCCAAACTGGCTGTATCTAGTCTGAGCCTTTTAGGCTATTGGTTCCCACTGCTATTTGTTGTCACGTTACTCGTTCACAGATAAGATATCTTACAGGTTCTCTACGTCCTCACACCACAATGGATCTGAATCTGTTTTTAAATTATCACTTAGATTTGGTCACACACAAATGAATTTTTATGCTCTACCAATCACCCTGAGACCTAAAATATTACGGATCAGAAAGATGTCATTGCAATCTCTGGGATCCAAGCCAAATTCTCTTATTGAAAACGCATAATATGCATTAAACCAGGGATCCTTCTGTATGCCTGCTTATTTTCCTAATGCCTGGCTTACAAAGGCCCTGGAAGAAAGTTGAGTGAAAGTGCCTGGTGACCTCTCCTGCCAACAGCCCCCATTGCTCATCTCAACTGCATCTGATAGAACACAGCACATTCCTTTAAATATTTTATCCATTCAGCGATCATGGGTGAAAGAAAGAACTAACAAGAAATGACAAGTGAAATAACTACATTTCCGGACCTGACAACACTCTTTATTTCTAATTCTACCAAGGCTGTGGATAGGCATTAGGGTACAGCTTTGATGAGAGAATAAATAAGTGATCTTAGCATTCCAGTGATAGTACACACACCCGGACCTGAGAGTTCACTTGGAAACAGGAGGAAGTGAAAGAAAACAGGTCAGGAAATCTGGTGTTTCCTTACTTTGCACCGAATGCTCTTTCTACCCTGTGACTTTGCTCTTGTAAAAATGCATTCTTTCCTTCACACAGACACCCGAACAAAGCATGAACTAACAGACTGACAACAGGAAAAGCTATCTAACTACACTAAGTGAGTTCCAGCAAAACTTCCCAATAAAATATTTCCAAGAAAAGTTTTGTCCTGTGTCAAAAATACCTAAACACAGTAGGTTGTAAATAGTCCAATGGATGTTTCTACAGAAAATTCTGAAAGGCCTTCATATCACATTGCACTGCTATTAATACAATCTCACCTGGAATCTTGTTTCAAATTCCACTATTTCTTTAGTCCCTCTTCTAAATAAACTTAACTACCTGAATTACAAAGTGGTAAGAAGAAAAAAAATTGAGGGACATGTCTTTCATGTCGCCAAATCTAAACAACAAGTTTATCATCAAGCTAGGTTTTCAGTACTTTTCAATCTGAGCGAATCTATCACTGCAAGAGGAATGTCAAGGTGACACTGAGCATCCTGACTTGGTTTTGAGTAGTTTGCAAATCTGATTTCATTGTGATTTTGAAGAAATAATAATAAAAAAAAAAATAGAAAAAAAGAAAAAAAAAGAATGAATGAAGATGCATTATTCATGGGTCAAGTAGGTCTTAATTTTCTCTCTGCTCCTATCTTAAGCGCAGTCACGCTGTGTACAGAAGTGCAAATAACATCAGAGAAAGCATCACTCCCAAGTGCCCCTATTCTCTCTCCTCGCAACCAATTCCTGTAACAGCTCAGAGATCCCTGCCCTTTGCAGATAGTCTAAATCACAGATCTCTTACAGCAGTGTGTTCCCTGACATAGATCATCCGTCCAAGGCCTCAGCAGTGCTCACTGGGGATGTCTGCTGGGCCACAGCCCAGCACGGAATTACAGCCTGCAGGATGCTGCGCTGTACAAACAGCACCCTGGCACTCATGCCAGCCGTGTCCTGCTGAGTTACAACATTAAAAAGAAAAGAAGAAAAAAAAAGGGGAAAAAACATATTTCCAGACTATGAAGCCAACCCACTAATGTATCAAGGGAGAAGTTTGAGATGCCCAAAGACAACAGCGAGTGCCTTCTCTGGATGCATTTACTTGCAGCTTGCACTGACACCTCCCATGTCAGGGCTCTGATTCCAGCAACTCCTCCTACCCCTGTCACTGTCCCCATAGACAAGATTATGGTCCGGAGGAGACCTTAAAAGAAGCAAGTGAGAGATAATCAGAAAGAAGGCTGCTGCTTCAAGTTCCTGCTACCTTCAGTGAGGCCTGCAGCTACCTAATGACCTGACAAAGCAAATCATTAGCAACATCTCACCTAGCACTTAAAATATTTCCATTGCAAATGACTCCCCTATTAGATGAATGCCCATTGCAGAAAGTAATTACCTTTTCTTCGAACCTGCATTTCAGAAATTTCAAATAACCGGGAAAGAAAAGAAGGCAGAAGAAGAAGCAGAAGCATTTCATGATTCCTCCCCTCCCTCTGCTCTCACGTTGGTGACAGAGGGCCGAAGGAGCAGCCTGCATTTCAGCGAGGACTGATCCCTACCACCCATGTTGGATGCACACCCCACCTGAAGGCTGAATTCCCTCACCTGTTCCCTTGCTACACATCCCAGCAAAGCAGTGACGGATGATGGGCCGAGCACTGGGATCCGGGCAGACGTTTACAGGTCTGTAAGCACTTGGAAAGCAAACATCCACTCCATACTGCGCAGCAGCAAATTATTCATCTCATTTTTTGCTGTATGTGCATCTGCTGAGACACACAAACCAAAATTAGAGCAATGCTCCTCCTGCGTATGTAGATGTACACATATATATAAATACTCTGTGTATACACAGACGTATTTGGCTGAGAGAGGGTGAAGATGGAACTGCTGATTACTACGTGTTGTTATTCTTTGCTTTGAATTCATTTTGTGTTCATTCGCCCTGGTTTTGAGTCACAAGAGGAAGCCTGTCTGCCTGGCAAAGTTACATCCAGATGCTAACACTGGGACAATGATACCAGACTCTGTGATTAAAGAAAAAAAGAAGACTGTTCTCCACACCAAGAAGTCGATATATCTCTTCTGTGAAAGAGAGTCTGTGTCTCTGTACAGGATTCTTCTGGACTTGAGAGAAAGCTATTACAGAGGATGAATCAAAAACAAAGCAACATTTATCAGTGTTTTCTTTAAGGAGAGAGAAGAGAGAATAATTGGCCATGTCATAAAATGCTTAGCTTGCACCAAAAGTAATGCCTCCTATTTATTTCCGTGGAAATGACAACAGATACAAAGAGCACAATAATACTATTTGATAGCACAGATTCTCAGCTACGAAACACACTTTTTCAACATAGTTAACACCATGGGATTTGCATTTTTGCCAGTGATGAACAAGAGTCTGCACTTCAGGGCACAATTAGAGGAGAGCTTGTGGGTTCCATCTCCATAGAATGAATCATAGAATGGCCTGGGTTGACAAGGACAACGTTTATCTAGTTCCAACCCCCTGCTGTGTGCAGGTCACCAACCTACAGACCAGGCTGCCCACAGCCACATCCAGCCTGGCCTTGAATGCCTCCAGGGATGGGGCATCCACAACCTCCTTGGGCAACCTGTTCCATTTTATGAATCTAACACCTATCTCTCTGCAATCACCAACAGAGGCTTTTTTTTCAGTTGGGCTGAAATGATTTCCATGTGTTTAAAGTTAAGCGTAGATATCAGTGGGTGTAGGATCACAGCATTAATTCAGAATTAAACCCCCCTGGATTTTAAGCGGCTTCATCTTTAACTATGAGTATTTCTACCATCTCTTTTAATTGCACCCAGCGGATTTTTCTGAAAGTAGAGCTTTATTTTGGAGAAGAAAAAAATATATTAGGTGGACTTCTGGAAGTCTGGATTAATAAAAGATAACAGCTTCCCTCAGAAAGCACCACAAGTTTTTCCACTTTGCCACTTCCAACAGTTTTTATTCACTCCAAATCCTGCTCAGAACTGCTATTTCCAGAAAAAAAAGCTGCCACTTACTCCTTGTAATTCAGATACTACACTGCAAAAAGTGCCTTCAAAGTGCAGATTTGGGCAAAGAACATCCTGGAAAGATCTGATGAGAAGCTTTTGGTAAGCAATAGCTTTTGTATTGTACACAAGAAGGAAGCAGCTATTCATACAGCAAAACAACCATCTATTCTTCCAGAGAAAGAAAATGCAGCCTATGACAACGTCTGCTGGTCACACCGAGAGCTCCCCACCACTGCCAGTTTGCATCTGTGATGGTTGTTTCCTTTTTGTTATCCCTTCAGCCTAAGGTAACAGGGGACAAGTGGAAACGAAGGTAAAAGGCACGGGAAGGAGCTGGGTGCTTTCTGAAGACACCAAGCATTTTCTAAGACTTTATTTCTTTAGAGTTACAGAGTGTCTACAGAAAGGTGTGCATGTTCTCTCCTCTCTATTCTCCGTCACATCACATTTCTGCTCAACACACTGCAGCAAACCCTGGGAGTGATTTGTGGAATACATTAGCATATCTTAAATGCGTGTGCATAAGATTTACATGCTAGTGCTGTAAGGAAAGGTGACAGGTCAGAACGAAATGGATGATTAAAAAAAGAAGTTGGTTAATTTCTGTAGCATTATTTCAAAAAAGATCTACTAGAACTGCAAACTTGACTCAATCATTCCGAATATCTTAATTAGGCAAAATGAAAGGAACAATGCTGAAAGTGCGATCCTCTCTGCACAGCCATGAGTGGCTTGCACAAAGATAGGGAATGGGCAGTGATTTGGGGGATGCAGAGCTCCTTTCCCCCTCACTGGCTCCTCCAGCTTAGCTGTCTCATCTACGAAGCTTTTATCTTCCTCTGTTAAATCACCTGAAATCAAAGCCAGCGTGTACCGAGGTGCTTCTTCTGGAAGGATGAGGTTATGTGTGAGGAGATGCTTATTTCCTCAGATTGGTGTCCAAGGAGAGGTGCAGCAGCTTTCACCTGAGCACGTCAAGGCTGAATCACATCTAAATATCGGAACGGGACCAGACATCCAGGAAAGTGTTGGCTCCACACCGACACAGATGGGATTTTGTTCAGCCATCACGTTCAGCCCCAATTACCACTCAGCACCAACAGCTACACAGGGAGGGACGGCAACCGCCACGGCCTCGGAGCAGGCTGAGTCTTCCTGTCAGAAACGATGGCAGTATCCCCTGAAGGTAAACATCAGCACGGCCTGAATCTCTCCTTCTCTACCCTGCAGACACTGTGTGACACCCATCCGCCATCCATCATCCATCCCAGTGCTGCTGCTGCTTTCCCAGTGGGTTGCTTGATTCTGGTGGAACCAATTCACCCCTGACCTGCTCTCTGCTCTCCTGCCCCCAAGTCAGCACCACTGCAGTCATCAACATTGGGCGGTCAGAAAACTATATTTGACACTATTAGCTCTCCAAAGGATGGCTAACGCTGCTTAATGGGGCAGTTATATGCTACTAGAGATTCGTCTTTTCTCATTTTGTTAATGAACAGAGAATCTCCATCAAATGAATATTTGCCAGTAAGCTTAATATCAAAGCTGCCAATTGAAAACCAAAAAGGTTCAGAATATGGTAAGGTGAATGGTGATGGTGAGTTTTAAAGAAGAATCATTTCTGCCACACTGTATTGCATAGGGGCCGAATTGGAAATCACATGAGAAAGGCTGAGCAGTATTTACATACCATCTCGGTAAAATGCTGATTTATTTCTCCGGTGTCAGTAGACAATATGGGCATAGCTTCAATTTGCCTCATTTCCTGGCTTTTACAAAAGAAACAGGGAAAAAAATATATGGAAATAAAGAATCTTGGACTCTGTTCTAGACGAAAATCCGATTTCCCTCATCCCACTGGCACAACTGCATTTTACAATGGAAATGTAAGACAGTACGACCTGGCATGCAGAATTCATGAAATATCACTGCCTGTGCATGTGAAATAAGGCCACTCCGAGCCCCGAGGCACAGTGCTGAGTGCAGGCTGCAGGCAGCGCCCAGAGCTCAGAGCCTGCCTGCTGTGGGGCAGCTCAAGAGAAGGCTCTCAGATGAGCTTCGCCACCCGAAGGTCCAATCATTCACGTACTTTAAAGGCTTTTTTTTTGGTTGGCTGGTTTTTACTACACGTAGCACATATAAGCGTCTGTCACCGATTGTTTTCTGCAATTGCAATTAATATCTAGTGGTGTCAGCTGGTAGTATTCCACAGCAAAGGAACCCTCAGGATTTTCTTACGCCCAAAGCCTCGCCTCAGTACGAGGTCCTGCAAAGAGCTGCTCAAGAAAGTATCTTTAGAGAGAAAACCACCGACCTGAAGCATGCAGGTGTATATTTTGTTTGCTGGTCTGGAACTGCTGCCCGTCCCATACCCCAAAGTTTTACCATTGAACCAAACAACTGCTCCCAACCTCAGCTGCCTCTCTGATGTACACAAGTCTGATGGACAGCAAGATGAGTGAGCCAGACTTTGCTGAAGGACAGATCTGGATAGACTCGGACCTAAAGGGCACCTTCTACTCCATTTTGTGCCCATTCAGAAATACCAAGAGCATTATTTTTCCCCGAGCCTGGAATTTGCAATGTCTTCCCACAGAAAACCTTTGTTGCAAACCTTCTGAGGAACAGTTGTCAAACTGTGAAGCAAATTCTCTGTGCTGCCTTCCTTCCAGGCTAAAATAACTTCCCTTCCTTCAACAAAAGCATCTCACTTGGAGAAAGCCCAACAGCATGTTGTGAAACACACAGTGCTGTAACCAGGAAAGATCTTTTCTTTATGGAGACATAAAACACGCTCCCTTCCAACAAGTGTGTGCCTTATTTATCGTTCCCAGTTCCAGCTGCTGCTGGAAACTCTTTCAATGTCCTTTGATAGACTACTGACCCTTCTCTGCCTTACTGGTGTAAACTGGAGGTGCCTGAGCGCTGAATACACCGGCAATAAAAAATGTTCTTCTTTTTGAGATCTATCCAAATAAAATATCCTTGGGAGGCTTTGAAGTTAAATTTTGAAAAAATCTTTGGGAAATTGCCTTTCATTTCTGAGAGCACAATTTAAATTAAATCTGAGGGTTTGCACGAGGCACCCCAGGTGCTCTCTGTTCCAAATTCAGTTGATTAATGCTGCCTTAAAAGATTTGCTGAAGAATCAGGCAGATGTAATTAGAGAGGTAGCTAATACTATACATAGATCATCAAAGGATAAGTATGCGCAAAGGAGATAAAGAATCTCAACACAATTGTAATAATCTCTGCAGATTACAAAAAAAATTACAATCATGATTAGGACACAGTAATGAAAGCTTGCAAGAGCGTAGAGTCTGGCTGCCCTCAGCATCACCTGGCACAGAGATCTTCCTGCAGCCCTCCAGGGAGTGAGGGACAGCAGGACTACTTCTGTATTGAAATGGAAATAGTTTTAGATGTTCCTTCTTGTTTAAGGCTACCAAAACTCTATTTTTTTCTGCCTTTTAACACAATCACAGACCAGCTACTACATATCGCATCCCTTCTGAGCTTAGTAATCTGTGACAAATACGTGCTCAGAAAACAGTTGCCTGGAAGGCTGTGGTCAGCAATAGGATATTTTTCAGCACAAAGATGGAAATAGCACTTCAGTGGGATACAAAAGGCCTCATCACTGTGCGACGATTCCTGCACATCTCACAGTGTTTCTTGCCCACTCTGAAAAGTAAAATTGAGGGTAAAGAAAGCAAAGTTCACAGTACTGTAAGAATTACTGATGTGTCATTAGTCAAATGGGTTGAAAGCCAAAGCGAATTGGAGACTGGCTGGCATTACTGCACAAGACACCACAATTCCTCATTCTGTCACATGCTTCATTTGTTGCACTGAGAAAATAACAGGACCATATTTCTACAGATGCTTCCAAACCTGCAACAGGGGGTGCTAGGCATTTCTGATCTTGTTCAACACGATAGCAAGACTTAGATACAGGTGATTGCCTTAGGAAAGGAGGGAATTGCATTGTTCTATTTGTTGGAAGAGATGCTATTCCACAAGCAGCTCCCACTGGGAGCTGAGCACCTCTCTCAGGCTGGGCACCCCAGCCCATCTTCTATGGCAGGAGCACCATGTCAATGCAAGGCCAGGTGCCTCCAGTGGCACCCGGTGCTCAGCTGCTATGTGACCAGAGCGCAGTGCAGGTCCCTGTGGCAGAAGGCAGCCATCGCAGGACTAAATGCTGAACACCACAGCTGGCATTGGCCAGGAGCAGGCAGGCTCCTTCTGCCTCGGTGATGTCAGAGAAATTTGCAGTCAGCTCATCAGTTCAGATGCCAGTAACTCAGACTCACGTCCCACAGTGACTCAGCCACACCAACCCCCTCATTTCCAGATGCACAGAACCAGCACCAGACCTCCTCTCAGCCCAAACACAGATGCTCTTCTTCATCTTGCACAGGGAAACCTGAGCTCACACAGCACTGTCAGCCACAGGACTGGGCTGGGTAAGAGCTCAGGCACGTTCACATACTGACTTTATTTTGAACTGCAGAGCAATTAGTAATTTTTCCATCCACGTTCTGCACAGATCCAAGAACACTAGGAGATTTTTTTTTTCACATCATTGACTTCTGCATTGCCAGTTCTGAAATCCACAGCCACCCATCCATGCAGGCACAGCTGAGAAGGGCAGCAGGTATTTTCACAATAGCAGACTGCTCCGTGTGACTGGAAATGTGCTTCCCCATCCCCACTTTCACCAAAGGGCAGGGAGTGTGTGTCTAACAGAGATGTGTGCTGGAGGGGCAGTCAGCGAGCCTGGCAGCCACCCCTTTCCCATTGTAGCTCAACTCCTTTTCCCTACAGCCTTCCAGATTTCCTCAGCATTTAGTTCCACACACAATTAGAGATGGAATAAAACTGTAAGAACCTGAAGGAGAGATCCAAGAGCATTGCCCTCACTCCAAGGACCCTGCTGCAATTTAAGCAGCAACTGTTATTCCTGGGAGCTAAGTAAACAGCCTTTAGCAGTGATCCAAGCAGCTCATCCATCTCAGAAAAGAACTTTGTTCCCAAGCAGCTGTGACCAGCACACACAGCAACGGCACCATCCACCACAGCGGCCTCACAAGGCTTACAACGTTGAGGTGACAGCCCTCACCTTTTCACCGTTTCCTACCTAAGCTGCTCGCACATCACCAGTTTGCCTGGGAGCTGTTGGAGCCTCAGCCTCCCGAGAAAGGGATGGAGGAGGAAGGGGGCACAGAGCATCCCTCCAGGTAACCCCGAGGCAGAGGACAGCTCACAGCCAGCAGGACGTGCAATTGCACTCTCACTTCAGAACACGACCCGGATTTGGATTACAAAGGCACTTGGTTACCAAGAAGTACCCTCGGCTGCCTAATTTGATTTTCAAAAGAAAGTAAGTGGATTAGGGGTTAGATTTTTTAAGGGATTTAGTATCCGAAAGGGACACAGAAGTACCCAGTGGGAGGCTATTACAGCTCAATTAGGATTATAACAAGGAGCTTATATTTGTTTTTCACACGCACATCATTTCTAAGTGGTTGGAGGAATTTCGTACGAATAATAAAATTACACAGCAAACCTGGAATTGCTTGGATTCTTCCCATACAGATCAACTGTAAGAAACTTCAAGCCAACCAAAATTTCAGAACGTTATCAAAAAGAACGAGGATTCGGGAAGAAATTCTGCTGCAGCGATCACCCGAACTGCTGGGGTTTGCAAGTGCAACATTGGTGTTTCACACCACGCATTCATTAAAAGCGTCCAAAAGAACGACAGTTCACTTTCTTCCTTTCTTCTCACAACATCTCAGAGGAACCAAAGCTTTTCGTCCTTCCCTCCCTCCCTACTGATGAATATTTTACTGTGCTCTTCAACAGCAAAGGCAGCCTGTCTGGGCTCTCCAGTCTCTGCTGCACTCTGAAAAAAACCCACAGTGCAATGTGGTGTCCCAGGTAAAACCTACCAACATAACCGTGTGCTTCTCAGGGAAATGCAGACTAACTGGGGCCAGCTGGGCTCTGAGCCAGGCTTTGCTCCATGGCTGTTTACGAATGGTTCAGCCTAGTTAAAAACTTTCATTCCGTTGGCTTTGCGTGAATGTTTCTTAAAAGCTGCAGAGCAATAGCATAACTTTTTAAAGAATGGCATTTTTACTGTGGTGTGGCGTTAAATTCCTCCCCTGAGGCAGCAATGTGATCTCATTGACTTTAAAAACAATAAACTGAAATCTAAAAATAAAAGGGGAAAGGTGGAAGAAATAGGTGGAAAGGCAGCAAAGCTGTAGGAGTTCTGACAAATCATCCTGGCATGTAATCCCAGAGGTGACGAGAAATTGCTCTGTGCACTTTATTTATTTTTTTATGAGCCAGAACAGATATATACATATACATCTACTTGAGGCAAAGTCGTAGAATATCTTTGACTCAGTGGGCTTATTTCACTAGTGCCCACCAGGCTGTAATGACGGCAAAGGACTGTTCTGATACCCAGGCAGTATCACAGGAAATCATGACAGCATGTTGTCCCAGTCCTGCAGTCTGACACGTGGACTTTGTGCAAGTGAGCAATTGCGAGTGGCTTAACGGTGTCCTGAGATATCTCTCTGTACCTGGAATCACAGATTCCAGGACTCATTGTCTTTTCTTTCTTTAATGGATGTGGCTTGTGATGTACATTAGCAGCACACTGCATCTAATCCAACAGCCCCTCCTCCATACTTTGGCCTTTGGATGAAATGTTTTACCAGGTCTGCACATGAATTAGTGATCTGATGTCAATTAAAAATCTAACACATATTTTACCGAGCACTATCCTTTCACACAAACTGAAATCTACTGCCATCCAACCCCTGTGCAGTATCCGAAGCCAGCAGCAAAAACAGAATGCACACAACTCTCCTGACAAGAAGAGAGAGAATCAGAAACACGGAAGTTTATTTCAGCAAATCCCAGTATCCCTGGAAACAGGTAACCAAAGCCAGGCAAAGCTCGCATGCTTCCGCTCATAGTGTGCTCATGAGGCAAAATCTGCTTTGCTGCTGACAAAGCGTGGACTCCTGCCTGAAAAGCCAAGTTAGCTTAAGTTAAATCTCTGAATTGTAACACTGAGATGTAAGACAAGGAGCAGCTGCTGTGATGGGGTGCTGGGGAGGACAGAGCAAACAGCAGTGCAGCTTTAACAGAAAGATGCTGGCACACATGTAAAATCACCCCATGCTCTAATTTTGTACCTATCTTTAAAGGTAGTGCAGACGGAGAACAACTCCGGCTTCATTTGTGTGCACGCTTTTGAGGGGCTGCCCATGGTTTGATTTGACTTTCATGGCAAAATTGAAGCTTAGCTGAAACGAGTGCTTGTTGGTTCAGAGCCTACTGTTAGTGCCCTCTGCAATTCTGATTCGGGCATAAAGTGCAACGGAAAACAGAAAAACCATTTATTCTGCTTTTGTTTCCAGAGGGAGAGAAGTAAGGCTCTATTAGTCTAATTTCTTAAGCTCACTCGGCTGCAGCGGATCAGGAGGTGCACCTTATCCCAAAGACTTCGTTTACGCCCAGAGCTGTGCAGCATCGGAGTGAACGCCAAAGCCATACAGGGCCCAGCTCAGTGCAGATACCCAAACAATAGTTGTTTTTTTTTTCTTTTAAAACCAGACACAGTCCCCACTACAGCTGAATCTGCCCTCAGGTCACCACTCACCAACTCAAACCACCACTTGATCCCTCTTTCTGCCTTTCAGATTCAGCTGTTCCAACCTCAGTGCTCATTGGAAGGTAAATATTTTGTAACCCACAGCAATCACTATTCCATCATCTGGAATGATAGAAAGGAAGGTTATAACAACAGCTTCTATTTTTTTTTTTCTTTCCCTTACTGCTCCAGATTGAATGGAGATGAGATACATTCACAGGAGGGGTCAATATTTTGCTTTCATAGCAATGCCAATAGTAAAATGATTTTTTGATTCGAGCCAACTCTCATTTACTTCAGAAGAAAATCTGCTCTACACACCATATACTTACATACAGAGAGATTTTTTCTTCAGTTATATTCAGATATCTTCTCCCTAGCTGACAAAAGCGTGCAATGGTGCTTATATATGAGCGTGGCTTAATTAGCTTCATCACAAAAAGTGCCATGAAAATGCAGAAGGGTGAAGGAGGGCAGAGCTGCAAGAGGAAACTGCATCCTGACACATCTTGGGAATACTGAAGTTTGTACAATTAAGGTCAAATTCTCACCTCACACTGATAAATAGACCATAACATAAATAAAAGATTATGCGTGTGGTCCTTATTAGACAGACTTGCGAGTTCACCAAAGAAGACAAGAATGATGAATAGCTCCTCGAGCAGCACTGAGCTCACAGCAGCGCTCTGCAGAGGAAGCTCAGCTCTGCAGTTCAGTTTGAGCTGTGGAAACCAGCCCCCACTTTTATAAACCGCCGTGATGGAAGAGTAGTTTTAGAGCAACGTGTTTATGCTTCAGAAAAGCTACCCTGGGGGGCAAAACATCGCGTGTGACCAACATGAGGGAAATAACAGCATCACACAGCAGTCCCTAGCACCTGCTGAACACGGACAGGAGGAAGAAAGTAGGAAGAGAAATTAAGAAAGTAAAAGAAAGCATAAGCTCGGCCACGAGCAGCCAGAAGACATTTCTCAGATGGAATAGAAGAAAAGAATCAAAGCAGTGTCAGCAGCAAATCATGCCCACAGCGACTGAGCGCAGAGCTCCGCCGCGCACGACATCCTCACTTCTGCAATGCCGAATGCTGGACTGCCACAGTCACAGCTGCTCACACGGGATCCAAACGTGCTGCAGCTCTCTGCAGACCCTGTTACCACCCACTCTCCTCAGGCTGTGATGGCTGTGGAAGAAGCATGCTTGCCTGCCCTGCAAGGCCTTCTGGATTCCCCCTACAAAACAGACTGGCTGCTGCACTGAGATGAATACGGCTTCCAAGTTCACCAGCACCCTATGAATAGCATTGTGAACTCTCGAGCAGTTACCTCTGGTGCGTGGAAGAAAAACAAACAATCTGAAATTCAGCTGCATATTTGTTAACTGAATCATACAGGCAGGACGTCGCCTTCCCTTGGATGCATTTTTCTTTCAGCTTAGAGGGATCTCATATAAACTGAGATATGCTGGCTAGGATAAATATTTGACCGAGATTTAATCCTTTGGCTGCTCAATGCTCTCTCACTGCGGGTTCTCCATTGTCTATTTATCTACATAGAACACAGTGGTTGACTTCTAATTAGTTTAGAATTAGAACCAAGTTTCAAAATACTTGGGTGTTTTTGCATAGGAGTGGGAAATACGTGCTGGTGAGTGCCAGGCATAACCACAGCCCACAGCCCTAGTATTCCACTGACTTTCCAAGCTGAGCATTCCAGTTCTTCTCCATTATTCCTCCACATCTGGAAAGCACCACTACACCAATTCTTTCCTATAAAGCTGAAGAGAACTTCACAGAGATTAAGCTGCTACTTAAATAGTTTAGAAGGTTGATGATCACCTTATAAATTTCAGAGCTAGCTTTACAAGACCCTAACTCACAGCTCAGTGAGCTTTTCCAAGTTACTTCTTCAAAAAACAAAAAACAAACAAACAAACAAAAAAAACAGCAACTCTGTACCAACAAAAGCACAGCAACCCACTGTGTGCTGCTCCTCCACTACGTCAAATGATATTAAAATTTAGACACAATTGCATAATGGGGATGCAGATTTGCACTTTCCAGAACACAGAAGGCTGAATTCCAGCCCAGGATTTCATTCCAGCCTGCCCTGAGGGCTGCGACAAGCTGCACAGCTGAGGTCTGGATCAGATTCAAAAGTTTTCCAAAATGTATCTGTGTTCACATCCTGATTTTCGATTCCAGCTCATCTCTAATTATAATTATTACACAGAATGTCAGATCTCAGGTTATGCTCTTTAAAGTTCTCCCTATAAACAATTAATTAGCTTGCTGCAGCCTTCCTATAAATAGCCTGTACATATAAATTATTCTCATCTGCTCAGACAAACAAAATCACTGCTCTGTTTTTTGCCTTCTGATTTTCCCTCGCGGTCTGCAGCTGTTGGTAGTCAGACAGACACATGTCTGTGTGCTTTTTGCATCCAGAGCTAAAATAAGATCATGAGGCTAATTGACAAAGTTTTTTTTTGTATTAAATTAATGCTTAAGAAATTGAATTTTCACAATAAAGTGTCTGAAAGCACTGTTACCATCAACTTTGAAAGTCTGCTAGAGCTCTGCCTCCCACACCAGCTGAAACACTGCTTGGCAAAACAGCGGGCATCCCTTGTTTGGGAGTACTGCTGCAGGACAGGATACATATGGTTGCCCAACTTAATTCTGATCGCAAGCTTTCCAAACTTATCCTACCGGTGCTGACAGACAAGTTAAGGCCAAAGCTTCCTCCAGCGAGCTGCTGGGCTGCCTCTCCAGATGTCTGCCTCCCTTCTCCACCTAAGGCTTCCACCTGCACGTGGAGCTGCCCAGCTGGAGCATGGAGTCACTGCTCTGCCACATCAGGACAGAGTCTCGTGATGTAGATTCACTTGAAAGTGAATTGGATTTACGCAAACAATTCCTTTTCCGTGTGTAAATGTGCAGGTGAGATAGGCTGCCTTAGTATTTGCACTGACAACTGCAACGGATGTGTATATACAAAGTGAACCACGACCAGTTACCATCAAAATGATTGCAATGATTCGTTTGCATGTTGCTAACACGAATTATTTGGGGCAACATGAAGTAGAAACTGCTTGGAGAAGTGCCTCCTCTGACAGAATAGCAAAAAAACCTGCCAAAAATCACACCTCAGAGTTCACTGTTTCCCCTGCTGTGGCAGTTTACACAGCACCTGCCTCTGTCCCCACTGACAGGCAGCCCACCCGAACGAAGTGGGATGCAGAAAGCTGGAGCTTGGCAGAGCTTGGGAACTTCCCCATCTGCCACCAGAAAGTCACCCAAACCCAGGCCAAGTTGGAACCATTCATCTCTAGGAGTGGTACAGACCTCCTGCTGCTGGTTGAGGACTGCACACACGAGCACCGTTCCCACACACACCTTACCCACGACATGTGCACACTGATCGTCTTTGTCTCATCCCTGCATTCAGTCTGAAAAAGGAGTATTGGTAAAGCACTTTGGAAGATTGTAAAGCAGTGCAACAAAGCGTTATGATCATTTTGAAACACTAATCTATATGTTTTTCTCTGCAATCTAGCATATAATCATCATTGCACCCAGCCAGAGAGAAGACATCAAGGATTATTGGGCACTTCAAGGTTTCACAGCATAAAACTGCTTTCAAAAGGAAAACAGCAAGGCACTGAAGAGGTTTCTTTTGTTTTATGGCTATTAGGCTCAGGCAGGAGTTGCTCCTACCTTCCTCAGACCCAGCAAATGATGCCCTGGAGCTGCAGAGCTCCCCCAGGCTGCTGCGCTCACACTGCCCGTCAGCCCAGCAATGTGCCACCCAGCACACAGCCCGTGCTGCACCTCACAAACCTGTTGCTGCTTTGCAGAAGGAGCACTGAGAAACCCGAGCACAGGCAGAAACCTCTCTGCCAGTGGTGTTTTGGGCAGCTGCAGCTCACGGCTGGGCAAAACACAGGCTCAGAGGGCTTGCGTAGTGCTTTTGGTGCGATGTGCTGGATGTCCTTGGGCAAGTCTCTTTTTAAAGACTTTTGTGATAAAGCCTCGTAAAGTCCTGATTACCCTATTTATCTATACTAAACTGTTTTAGTCAACAATTGACCTTGATTCATTTTTAATCTCATTGTATCTGGTTACATTTGCTCTTGGAATTTAATGCTCTTCTCTTACCCCTGCCTTTGACCAATACTAATCCACTCTCTGTTTTTCATTTTCGAGGCATCTCACATAGTTCACAACCTGATTGATATTCTGGATTCATATGCTCTAATGTGAGTTTTCACTAAGTATCACTCAGACAAAGGCGGTTTTATTGTAGAACAAAACTAATTGGAAATGGAAAAGTACTACTTCATTAGATTGTACTACAAATGCCTCTCCCCAAAGCAAAGATGTTCCATTCTGTATTTTGAATCACATACCCCAGACTAAGCCCAGCACCTACTGCAGCCTTACCAAGCAGTGGCACAAAACGCCTCTGGATAATCAGAAACCTGCAAGCTGTAGCTGTTCAGTTTGAGTTGGATGGTAACTGAGGTGAGCCACATTGTGGTTTATGCTTTATCTTCCACTGCAGTCACGAAGCTCTGCATTAAACAAGACCTTTTTTTGTTTTTTTTTTCTAGTTGGGAAGAAGGAGGTTGTGATGGGCAGCCCCCTTCTCTGAGAGGACACCACAAGGAAGCCTGAATGTGAGCACACAAAGCAGGCCACCCACCCCCAGGATCTTTACTGCATGTTTTTGCAACTGAATTGGCTCCATTTTTATTTGAAAGAGTAAATTTAGAAATTACTGAGTTCACCCATACTAAAATCCTTCACTTGTGAACAAGTTTATTTTCTCCACAGTAGTTTTTTTCCCCTTTTATATTCCTGAATGTCTTTCTAATGTTAAGATATTTTTTCCATAGAAATGGTTTGGCATTTTCTTTGAGATGCACTAAATCAAGAGAGACCCAAACTCCAAAGAATTCCTTAATGACTGCTCACGCCTGAGAGACACCAGAGCTCCAGCACAGCTTTAAAGTAAGAAACTTGCTGACGCTCAGCAAAGTGATACAGATCACTTCAGATACGAGTAACTGAGCCGGGTAATTCATCTACCCTACCTGACCTGGCAACCCCTTTCATTATTTTACATCAGTAATTGAGATGCCAGAGCATGTGATGACAATGACAGCAGAAGACAATATTGGTCCTTTCCGCCCAGCCCTGCTTGCATCAGTGAGCAATGCTGCAGCTCGCGGCCTAGCAGGGACCTGGCTCTGAACGGTGGTCCTCTCCTGTTGTCCTTCCCACAGGAGAAAGGAAATTGCCCCCCAGGGAGCCACACAAGCAGTTACTGGAACTGCTCTCCAGCTGGAGAAATTCACCCCCAACTACTAGAGAACAGGCGGGCACTTAGGGCACTTCACAGATCACCCTTCTGTCTCATTCCTGCCCGCACATCCCAGGCCTGTGGTCCTGCAGCCTCCTTAGAACAGCTAAGAAGAGACCTTGCCCTTACAGAACTTCCAGTCCAGCCTTCCCGATGACCCCATTATCATCTCAGACAGCCAGAAACCCGGTTAGACAAACTGCTTTTATCTTCAAGAGTCCCTCCTTTGCCTGACCAAATATTTGCTCCCACTTGGAGGAGTGCTTAATTCTTTCATTAACAGCTTTTTCTCTCAGTTTGCTTCTCGAAAATTCACCTCTTGTAATTTTAAGGAAAGAGCTCCAGCCAAGGACCTGTAGTTAACACAGGGGTGTAAAATAATGTATAATATCAAAGAGAATTAAAGTAGTATATAGAGACATGCATCAGCCATGCAGTCACAGCACTGAATGGAAAAGCAGTTCCTGTCGACAGCATGCAGCATGTGCAGGAGGCCTACAGAGATTGCAAAGGGAGCTTAAAGAGAAAAAAAAACGCAAAAACAAACCCAAATCTCAACACATACACCAAAAGACACTCCAGCATCACTAGAGCTAAGGCATGCCCAAAGATATTTTCACCAAGCAGTGCCCAAATGAAAAGAAGCTCTTAAGCATGAAAACCAGACTAGTTAGCATTGCTGCCCTGGAGAACTCCAGCATCTCCAGAAGCCCACATTTTCATCACACAGCTGTGAAAATGAGGAATAAAACCTACAGAAAGATTTGTAGCTGATATTAACAAAAAAATCACAGAGGTTATGGGGATCTACTGCATGTATCTACAGCTGAGAACGCAGCCCATCTGCCCAGGCTTACTGTGAATTCTCAATAATGCCACAGAGGCAAAATAAGGCTGCAGATACTCAGAAGGAACAGCACACAAGAGGGTAAGTTTATTTCAAAGAGAAGAATCGGAGATCTAGTGCTTCTGTAACTATAAACATCTTTAATTAGAAAGCTTATTTCACTTACTGCATATTCAAGGAATCATACACCGCCTTCGAGCTAATTTCATTTTCAAATCTCATAAGACAGTAGGAACTACACATAAAATGACAAAAAAAAAAATCATACCAGTGTGTTTTGCTAAAACAAGAGTTGTATTCTTTGCACTCAAGCGCTCTTATGGAAATGAGTCCCTGCACTGGGGTGTGGGTACTAACAGCAAATAGAAAGTTCCTGGCAGTGAGCTCAGGTGCTGTCCTTGTTCTGGGACACTCAACCCAGCCCCAGCACACAGACTTTGGAGAGGCCCCAGCTCTCAGTTTGCATCCTTCTGTAAGCTGGGAGCACCTGCAGAACTGCCACCTTCAGCCCCTTCAGGCCCAAGTTCTAAATTTCGCCCTGACCATCGCTATGTAGGTCTCAGTGAGCTACAGTGACTAGAAGTACATGGCTCTGGAAAGCACAAATTACATATAATCAAGTTATAAAGGGAGATTACGTCTCTCCTGTCAGTTCTTTCTAAAGTCCTATCACAGAACAAAGATGTTGGAAAAAAGAAACACACTTCTGTCAATACTGGCAGGTCCATAAATTATGAGGCTAAATAGGAGTAAATAGGGTGGGTGTTTGTTTTTCTTACAGTTTAAAGAGAGGAAAAACAAATCTCATACTATCACCTGATAGCGATTACATTTTTGAAGTGCCTACAGCTGAAAGGCATTCTGAAGAAGAGCGCTTAAGATCTCCAGAAGTCATCCCAAAATGAAAATAAAAAACAACCCAAACAATAAACCTCTCACTTAACGCATAGTTTCTCTTTGCCTGTATTGTCATGAAGCTCTTTCCCTGCACCTGGGCAGCGCCAAGTACATCCACCGTCTCCAAGAAGTTTTAGATGACAGCACAGAAGATGGCAGCTCAATCCATCCTTCATCAGAGCAACTGGAAGCACTAACTTTTTTCTGCCAAGGGCCCTGCAGTTGACTGTTGGGCCAATGCAGCAGATCTGCACCTCAGTAAGGCAGTGATTTCTTTCTGTGAACACAATGCATGGATGTCCCTTGCTTAAAGTGGACTTCTGGGGTTTTAAACCAAGATCACCCTTCTCATTCCACCCCTTTTGTCTTGATTACAGAACAAGGCACATGCTGCTAGAATATGCAACAAAATGTCTGTAAAACAGGAATGGGGAGACATAATTGCCTGCTATTATTTCTGAATGCTGGCAAATTAGAACTGACCCGACAATGGCAATTCCATTTTGTGAGAATTTTCAATGTAACCACAACAAAACGTGGAAAACATTTTCTGTTTTGCACTTGAACAAAACTAAATCCGTTTCTAATTCAGCCATGAAAGTAAAACTGGGCCAAAGTGGCTGCTTTCTGAATAAAACCTCAGCTTCTCCATTTGGAAAGAGGATGCAAGAGTGTATGGCTTTTATGAAACAGTATGGAAAGTTCAAGTCCCAGTTTCTCATCCCAGATCAGCGTTCCAGTAATGCCATTTCCCCAGCCCTCTTTCACCACTTTGATCCTCACCCCTTCCCAAGGGATCACTGAAATGCTTAAGGCACCACAAAACATTTCAGCTTCACAGGAAACCTCCTTGGAAAATGGAAATACCTCCCTTTTAGCTAGCACTTGTAAGATCTTCTTCCATTTTTCTAGAAATTTAAGGAAACTTTCTTACAAAAGTGAATAATGAGTAAGCAGTTTCCCGTGTGTAAAAGCAACGTTGGGCTAAATTCCTTCCTCTAATTGTTTGCTGCTACCATAATTCTGTCTTAAGTACAAATGACTGCATTGCTTTCAAAGAACTTGCTATAAACACCATTTGCTGAAGATAAGTACTAGCAGCTATAATTCAAAAGCAACAAAAGCTGCACACATTCCCTAGCAACACAACAAACGTGACGACAGACCTGCACTTACCACAACAGACAGCTAGAACAGTTCAAATTGTCTATTCCAGTGACTGCAGAAAGAAGGGAAAAAATGTGGGAGCTCTTCAATGAGACAAGTTGAGCAATCAGACTAAGAAATGCTTTTGTTTCCAACTATGTCAGGCTGTGGACAAAGGATTATATAGAACCAAATCTCTGCAGCTCAGTGAGCATGTTCCAACTGGAACATGGGAGCACACGAAGTCACCCTCTATGCACAGCTTCACTGAGCCCTGCGCCCAGCCCAGAGCACCACATCCAGCAAATATACAGTCAGGTTGGAAAAGACGCCAGCACTGAGTGCTGAAGATGAAATCGAGTGTGGAAACATTACCTTCTGAGGTAAGAGAAAGAACTGGAAGGTTGCTAAGTCTATAAAAACACAAGTGGAAAAACCTGAAAAAGACGGCCCTGAGCCAGAGCTCCAACTTGATTCTACTGCTGAGCCAAAGCATCGCCTGGGTGTGCTGAGCAGCCTGGAGAAACCTTACGGAATACGAGTGCGAGGCTCCTGCAATGCAGATCCACATTTTGCAACTGAAGCCAATCCTGACAATAAAGTTTCTCTCAACATCTATCTCAGCAGATTAGAGGATTCACACTTCATGAAGATTCTCCCCAGATCAGAGGAATATCTTACGTTAAGCAGGCAACAGACAAGTCTTCTAAATTTGTGGAGACTTCTAGAATTCCACCAAATGCATGGTCCCCTCCTTCAACCTTAGACACAACTCTTCCAAAAAATCTTTAATACTCCAATTCAGCAAGCACTTAATCTTGGTTAAACTAGTCTGGAGTTCCACTGAGAGGATATAAACTTATTCTGCCAAAATGGACCATAAAAATAAAACACCCAGTATACTGGAAAAGTTCCTTTTAACAAAGTATGCATGGAGCCCAAAGAACCGATAGCATAAATGCTTCTAGAAGTCCCACAAAACAGAACGTGGCATCGTTGAGATAGAGTTTTTGAATCATAGCTACAAGAAAAAACAGAGTTTTGCATGCTAAATTTTATGGCTGAATTCAACAGTTTATACTGTGCAGCAAATCAGATACCTCCCGGGTTGAATTAGCCACAGCTAAGAAGAGGAGTGCAAAACACACCAATGTGAGAAGACAAAGAACCTGGACCAAGTTCAGAGAGGTCAGAAATCCTGTGCAGAAGTTTACACAAGTCACAAAACCACTTTTTGTTTAGCACAGCTATTAGCATACATTTCAAGGCGATATCACAAAGCTGAGAAGCTTCCCTTCTCCCTGTCTCAGCTCCCCACACCTGAGCAGAGCTTTTGCCCACGCGTCCCATTCAAACAGTGCTCAGTGCTGCTGTGGCCATGCAGGCCACGTTGTCACTGTGTTGTTCCTTTATGTCTGCTCTGCATTTGACTGTGGTCTTAAATTTGGTGCAAGAGTCAAATTTGCTGAATTGGGATTAGTAAAGTGATGGAACAAGTGTATTTTTCTACTTAGAAACCTAGGCCAAGTCTCAGCAATTTAAGCCTCAGTCTTCCAGACATCATCTTTAGAAATTTAAGGGCAATTTCCACTTTGCAAATTATACTTCCCTATACTGACCTGAGTGACAGTGGAGAAACTGCTGATGGAAGAGCACCTCCACTTCTTCCTGCATCTCAGTGCTGCCCAGCGCTGGTCTGATACATGCAGGAGACACTGCTGGGGAATCACAGCTTTTGTCTTTTGTATCTTTTGCTCTTTGTAATCCTCTCCTAAATCTTTCTGTGCTGACCTCCAAGGCATGGTATTAAGCCCACCTGAGCCAACAGATAACATGAAAATAGAGCAGAGCTGCTGCAGGCTACCAGATCTCCACGGTCAGCCTCCTGATTCCTGAAATTACTGAGGAGGACTGGGAGAAAATGAGACGCAGGGACAAGGTTAGAGGGTGTCCCAGGGCACGTTCAGATCTGCTGGAGCACAGCAGCAGCGGCAGAGCAGGGCTGGAGGGGACAGCACAGCTCCTTCGCCAAGCCTTGCTGAGGGGAGCTTGGCAGCCTTCAGCTGCGATCCTTCCGTAATCTGTAATGTTACTGGAATATCACCAGAGGATGTTTTGCTTTCCTTTCATTGCTGTCCTTTGTAGCACAGCTCAGAAAGTATAAATCATAAAGCAGCATGGAAATCACATTTCCTTTCTGCTTCTGGAATGATTTCATCCTATCTTTTTCTATTCAGCCCATGAAACGGCTAACGCTCTTCTCTGCTTTTCAGTAGTCCCTCGGTGGAGTTTAAGTTACCTGTACCACTGGCCTGTTTACAGCAAAGTGACACACTAAAACGCAGTGTGACAGGTTTAGCACTCATTGTCAGTCTATGGAGAATAAAACAAAAGAAAACAAACCTCAACCCTGCCTCAACAAACAGAAATAACCTGGGTTTTGGCACCCCTGGGGCAAGGATGCACATCTGAATTTCAGTCACTTCTACCCAAAGAGGCACCATTTTTTTCACATTTAAAAAAAAAGGAAGGAAGAAAGAAAAAGCTAATATTTAAGAATATTTAAGCTTTTCAGCTACTCAGTAAGGAAATAGCACAAGTCAAATAAAGAATAACCCAATCTAAGATTAAGATACCCTGAACATAAGGGACACCATCCACCACACCACCACTGAAGAAAGCCCCACACTCTTTCTGCCACTTTTCCCTGCACATCACACACACTTACAAACAGGCTCACTTTTTTCCTTTTTTTTTTTTTCTTTTTCTTTTTTCCTCTTCGTCATCATCTAAAACACTGATGGTAGCAACAAGAATCTTTTAGGATTGTTCCTTTCTTTGTCCTTTGGAGTACAACAGTTGTTTACAAATAAGCTGCCCAAAGTGCATCATGCATGTAATTAAATACAATCCTCACTACCACTAAAGAATATTCAATATAAAAAATAATAAAGTACTTCACTACCAGTGAAGTAGGAGCAACTCAGTAAAAATAAATTGATTTAAAGATTGAAATTCTAAGAGCCATCAGCAAACAGCCTTGGAGAAAAGGCTCACAGACCCAGATCAGGAAGACCTGAGCGCTGTGAGCTGCATGCTCTGTGTCCAGGGAGCAGCTTTCAGGAGATCACGGGCACAATGTGAATGTTTCATTAGAAACTGATAGATTTGCAAAAAGGGAAATGAATGGGATTCACAGAGATTCCACCTTTCTTTCCAATTACATCCACTTATAAAACTTTTATGAAGCAATTTTTTTTTAATGGAGTGCAATATTAAATGGAAGAATACGAAATTTAGAGCGAAACAGCTTATTACTAGGAGGAATTATGAACCTATTGCTTCTTGTTTCTCCCAGATACACAAGCTTACTTTTTGCTACAGTCATTTGCAATAAGACAGTCAAAGCCATCTCGATAATTGATGTTCTGACCTGCCTGACCCATCCCAGATGCAATGACTCTGGTCTTTACACTTCACCATGATTTCTTCCACAGGGATTTAATTAGGAGATGTGCTCCAAGGCACCTTCTCCACATTTCTGCATCTCCTCTCCAAGAATGACCTTTGATTTGTTGATTTTCGTTTGCTTAAACACATCCTGAAACACACTTTGCAAAGTGAATTCATTTCCATTTGCACTTTACTGGTTACATTAAAATGGACCAGCACTCCAACTCCCTTTGGACCAATTGGCTTCCAAAAAGAAATTTCTCCAAGTTAAAATCATTCAGTGAAACGTCTGGGAAACGTGCATAATGATTGTTACTAGGAGTCATCATCTAGGGAGAAATATTGAATACATAAAACCACGAGAAATCAGAGTAATTCAAAATATAATTTTCTTCCTGGATAATCTAATTTTAGCTGCTAGGAGACCATCATAACATTAATACCAATGTTTCTGTTGAACATGGCCTAAGCCACTGTTCAGAAAAACCCCAGGCAACTCACTGAAAGTTAAATTGATCTCCTTAGGTAGATCAATATGAAAATAAAGCGAAACTCAGTACAGAAGAAAGCAGGGAGGCAGATGCAGCGTTGTTGCACGCTCTACCAGCAAACTGAGCTCATGGGGTTTATTGTTTATTCGCTCTATAGATGGGTTTATAGCATCCTCCTTCACTGAAGGTGAAGATGTTTCCATTTGTTCAGCAGCCCGTACCAAGCACCTACATCTCCTACTCATCATGGTCAGTGGAGTAATCAGTTGGGAAAACCTGAGCCTGAAGAACATTTCTCTCTTCTCCTCCACATTCTGCCACGTTTCGCCCTCAGAAACCAGCAGGGCTGGAATACTGCTCATGGCAGTGATCTTCCCAAGACACGAGACGTCGGAGGCCTCAAGACTCCTCAAGCATTTCCCAGCCTTGCATTAACACAACGTCAATACAAGCTTTTATCTTCCAGTCACGTGCTCCTCAGAGCGCTAGGGCTTAATGGAGATATCAGGAGCTGCTTCTTAGTAAGCAGAGGACGCACACTGCTTAGCAAGCACACTGCTGGTTCTCTTAGCACAAAGCGATGCCTAAAAGCCCCAGACTGAGGGCAACAGGCCTGACCAGTGCCTGGTCTTTAATACAGGCAGAACCCTTCCTTTGCACCCTGATCTGTCCAAACCAAGGGGTGTGATGTATCACCAGGAGATATTCCTGGAATTGGGCATTTGCTGGGTTTTTCTGAAGGAGTAACTGGGGATGGAGCCCAAAGGCTCAGCCAGCAGGCACATTTCTGTATTCCTGTCACACGATACCTGCAAGGCACTGGGGATCGTGTGACCCTGTGGTGGAGGAAGGACCCGGGGTGTCCCAGGCTGCAAATGTGCAAGAGGTCTCCACCATTCACTCAGCCTGCCAGAATCCCACCACATTCCCATATGTATTCCCAGTTTATAGCAGAGGAGGAGTATTACTCTTGCAGTTACCTTAGGCTAGCATTTCTCCCATTATAAATGAATCCAACATGTAGGCAGTTTTCTCTTTACCTTGCATCCATTCAAGAAATAACGCTGGCATTTTTGTGATGTTATGGATTTTTAAGAGTTAGAATGAGCACTGTTTACATGAACTGAATCTAAAGTCAATTCTATCTTGATTACATTTGACTTCAATGAGTACTAAGTGATGCTTCTTTCATTTAATCAGGGAACGGTGTTGCAGCTACACTATTTGCAGTTTAATAAAATCTCTCTCAAGATTCAACCAAAAAAGCAGCAGCGTTGCTAAATGCTTACAAATTAGGAATTCGGCTCTCGTGATGACTAATAAAATTGATCTCGTTTAGATGTTATTTTGCTCTTAATTTTAAGATTTATTTAATAAATAGAATGAAATTGCAAGATTCATAAATTCTTTCAAAACAGTAAAAAATGCTTCCACACGCAGAGGTCTCCTGGCTTTCATCTGTGTTCACACATGTCCATACACCTACACAGGCACACACACGCACACAGATGAGGGCACACATGTATATGGAGACATCCACACGTGTGTGAAAGTGCTCTGCTGCAGCCAGCTGTGTCCCCAAAGGGCCACATAAAATCCGTTAAAGCAGCGTAATGGTTTAGCTGCTAGAAAAGTAACACAGGGCATCATTACAGTGTAACATTAATGAAGAATGAAATATAAATTCATAGAAGGTTCTGTCAGACTTATTTTACCTCCTGACAAGCATGATATAATTTTTTTCCAGTGTCTAAAAATTCTAAAGTGGGCCAAAGCTAATCCTGATATAATTCCATTAGTTTTAATGGATAGCGCTAGGGATGAATTTATAGCAACGACGGAAATGACATCACTTTCTCATGCAGCAGTTGCATTCTGAGCAGTCAAACAGAACCAGCAGTGAGCACAAGCAGCACTGAGTTTCACAATGTGTCCCTCCCAAATTACCTTTTAAATTAGAAAGTTGTGTTGAAATTGAAAACTGGAAAATTTATATCGCGCAGCCCGTGTTCACCAAGCTACAGGCTCACCAGCAAAGCATCAGGAATGCGCACCGGGATGATTGCAGTGCAGTCCCTTCACAAGCAGAAGAAGACAGTGCCGACCTCTGAGAGGAGGGAAGCCCATGGAACCACACAAGCAGCAGTGAGGCTGTGTGGCTGCTCACTCCTGGTGCAATGGGCCGGCAGCTGGGAAGCCGCCTGAGGGCTTGGAGCACGCATTTCATTACAGCTAACATTCACTTCCCCCAAGGTAGCTTTGAAACTTTCAGCGTAGGTGTCCACATAAGCTGCATTATTGCTAAATCCTGAAACTATTCAAGCAACATTAAACTTTATGCACCGTGTTCTCAGCTGACGTTACCCCACTGAGGTCAGGAACGTGCTGGGATGGCTATCAGGGGATCCCACCTGAAGCCTTCACCTGTTCCTCTTTTTCCCTACTTTGTAATCCTTGGGTCATCAGTTTTCACCACTAATAACGGCCATTTACAGAAGCTTCACAACAACCACAGATTAATTAGATGTTGCAGGAGTTCCACTGATTTACCCGCATGTCAAAGAATTACTGATGTGCAGCTCTACGGCAGCACTGCCTGTAGAAGCCATTCATACAGGATGGTGAAGCAAGCTTTCTCCAGAAAACAAGTTGCAAAAATAAAACAAGTTCTCTTAAACCTTAATGGAACGACAGTGAAAATGTTGCTGGCTGTAAAATACGACTCACTTCAGCACTAAAAGGAATTTCAGAGCAACTGCAGGTGTGCAAAATAAGGAAGAGAAGGGGAGGGAAGAGCTAAATGTGACCAATGCAGAAGATGTGCTCCTGCCACCCAGCAGTGCTACAGAGCAGTGGTTTCCTGGCTGAAGGCAGCTGGCCCACCTCCCCCTGCTGAGGATCCGGCCCTTAGCTCTGACCCTGCTCTGTATGCAGCCCTTCAGCCTACACGGATTTCAGTGACCCTCCTGAAAGCCTTTGGGGATCATTTTACAGGAGCAATAATACGGGATCAATCATTCTATTTCCCCTGCTATCGTTGTTCTCTGGAAATTCAGGAAATGACATCAGAAGAAACCCAAAAGAGAAATCAAGTGTGCATTTGCACTGACAGTGCCAGCCACAAGCTAAGCGGCTGTAGCACAGCTGTACCCACACAAAGGAGCACACAACGTACTCTGCTTAGTGCCTCTGGACAGCAGCACTGCTGGTCTTGTTCCTTTAGGATATGAAGCATGAGTCTCTTTGCTTCATTTTGTATTACTATTATTTCCTCCTCCCTCTGTTTCTTAGCATCTCCCACGTAACCAAAGGCAGAACCTCACTTTACTCCCTGCATTCAGCACAGAAAAGCCCATGTGGAAGCCAGGACACTGGCAGGCAAGAAGGAAACAGGGATGGACTGCGGCCTTCCCAGAAAGTAGGTACCTAGCAGTGTCTGTAGGAAACCCTCTGGGCAGGGGACATCCCTGGATGTTCCCAAATGGGGATTTTACAAACTGCTCATGGCATCTGAGAAAACTGAGGGGGCTGCAGACACCAGGGCAGTGCCATCACGGGGCTGCTGCAGCCACTGGAGTATTTGTACCATCTCTCTTTTTGTGCACCTCTCCCACAGATGGGACTTGAAGAACATGAAGCCACTTTATCTACCGTGGAGCTGTGCTCCACCGAGCCCCTGATGATGTTAATGACCCTGCCGGCTCCTTCCTATTCCACCTCGTTATGCCCTACATGCAGCATTGCTATGGCAACATGGAGCTGATGCTGCACTTCAGCAGAGAACACCTTGTTTGGTTTCACTCCTCCTCCTGAAGCACAGCAAGTTGTTACGAGTCATTTTGGATGCCAAGAACGGCGGAGCAGACTGAAAGAAGCACTGCATACCCATACCCTTCCCCTGTTTTTTCCCAAAACAGGACTTGACTCACATCTGGCTCTACCACCGTGGCAAAACCCCTGCTCTTTGCTGGAGCTTCTTCCCTATGCACAAGTCCGGCCTGTCCCTCAGCGCCGCACTGAGCACTGTCCCTTGCCATGCCTTGCAGCTCTGCACAGAAGGGCTTTCCTTTGCCTGCACACATCTGCACTCATAAAGCCCACAGCTGTGCCTGAAAGAAGTGCCCTAAGTTTTAATTTGTGCATTCAGAAGAAATGTTACTCAAATTAATAAGAGTAAATTAACTCCAAGTTAAGGTCACCCTCGGTGGTTTTTTACCACGAGTATTTTTAAAGTGCTGATAATTGGATGTCTGATAATTGGATATTGATTTCAGTGCCCTACAAATTGACCCACGCAGTGGTCTCACCTTTTTCTTGTTTCTCCTCCATTAGAGCATTGATGATGATAGTTTTAATTATTTTGGAACATTCTTATTTCTGAAGGAAGAAGAATCACAGTCCTTACCAAACACTCTTCACCACAGACTGAATCAAAAGGACATAATTACTTCCACGCTGACCAACACCAGAACGGATTTTGCTTTAGTTCCTACCACAAAACACTTCACTTAATTAACAGCCCAGAAACCGTGATGGCATGAAGAACATGATTGGTTGCAGCACAGTCAGATGGTCACTCTACACAGCCACCCCACATCACTCTGTGGCAGCACCACTCTCAGCTGAGCTATGCTCCTTAACACAAACAGGTTTGACCAGCAGTGATGCAGAGGAGCCCTGAAACGAGCAATAGGACATTCCCTGTTCCTCATTTCTGCAGTGCTTGCACCAACCAGGCAGGACAGAGCACCGTGAGCTTCCTACAAGAACACAGCAGTAGTGTTGTGTTGTTGCTTGTGAGGGACAACTCCATGTCCGCATGGCAGAGGTCTCACAAATGCACAGTCGGACGCCTTGCATTCACTTGTAAACCTTTGCATGAACCTTATTTGAAGGATATTACCAAATAACGTCTCAAAAGCCTGTCAATTTCCTAACAGCCGCCCATCTTTTCAACTTCTATAGTCACAATGGATTTTTTTTTTTTTTACCACTTTTTCTTCTTTTTTTATGGTTCTAAAAAGAGCAGAGCAATGTAAAATTACCACTTTATGTGCAGCACTGAGCAGCAAAACGTCCTGACTCCTCCAAATTTTTGCTCCTTACCTCAGCCTTCACAAATTATTTTAAATGATATATTAAATGTATTAATATATTAATATCCCAACTTCCATTACAAATCCTAGTCTGGCATGTTATTTATAAATTGAATAATATAAATCTTTGAAGCCAGTTTCACCCCAGTCCCTGGGGCAGACCGGATACCTGACTGCCAGGGCACCAGCATCCCAGTGCACACCACCTAGGCCAGGTACCAGGAAAGTTGCATCTGGTGGAACTATCCTCCTTTCTACCCTATGAAGGAACTAAGCAATCTTAAAGAACAAGGACAACAAGAACAGAAGGAAAAAAAAACAAAAACAAACCACAAGTTATTTACACCTTACAGCTCTGTCTGGAAAGACAGATGCACTGAGGCACCTGCTAAGCTCTCCACCAGCAGTATGTTTGAGGACACATCTCATCCTCTGCAAAAAGTGAAGCACGTGTTGACATGCAGCACACCAGTCAGTAGTAAAAACACGACCAGGGCAATGAGCAGGAATTTTATTTCTGCAGATATCATTGCTGAAGTGCACATTACGTTTGCCACCTGGCTCACAGACATAAAGCAATGTGCACGAGTGCAGCACACTGAGATGCACTGTGTGCGACTGCACTGTGTGGCAACCACAGCCACGCAGCCCTAAGAACAGTGCATCTCTGGCAAACAAAATTATTGCAATCACTCTGAGATGTCATTAACCAAACAGGCACGTGCACTTATCAGCACATGCACACACTGGACAGAGCAGTTACGTAAAGTTCTTTGCTATTTTTCTTGCCAAATTTAAAGCTACCTGCTACAGGTCATCCCCCAGGCTACAGCTGGCATGTGCCAGGCACAGCAGTGGAACCAGCCTCAAACAAACATTTCCTGGCAAATGGGAGACGTTCTGTTGATGGTTCATGTTGTTCCAGGGAAGCGTTACAAAGCTGCAAGACAGCGAAGAACAAAAAAGTTCATCAGGGTTTTCTCAGAAAAGAGCAGACTTTGTTGGGACAGCCAGGATCACTGAGAGGTGCAAGGAAAATACTGCTGCGCAGCTACAAGAAGAAAACACTGAAAAATGCAACTACTGAAAGTGTTCTGGTTAAGTGAATGGATGGCCCCAGACAGGTTTGCATTATAAACATTAATTGCACATTAGCTCAACTAATTAAAAAATGAATACTGTGCACGGTAGGAAGCTCCTTCTTAAAGAGAAGGCTGCCTTGGGAAATGAGCCAGTGCTTTAAAAACAAAACAAAACAAAAAAATAACCAACACCCCATAGAGTCAGTGAAACGCCTGTTCCAGCAAGGGAGGCTTTGAAAACATAACTGAGCAAATATTAGAGCTGTGCCAACTGTGCAAAGCCAAAGTGGCAGCAAACACCAGGAAACACTTAATGGATCTCCTCTTAGCGCCCAACCCAACTAGGAACCTCAGGTACCGTGAGTGGAACAACATGAAAACACAAAATAGCCACTCCTGGAATTTGGCAGAGGATTGAACATGGGCTCTGGGGAGCAGTGCTCCCTGCTGGGCACCTGCACTGCATGGCTCCAACAGTCCATCCAGACACTGGTGAGGAACCAGTGAGAGTGAGTGATGAACCAGTGAGTGATGGCCATGGTGGTGACGAGAGCTTTCAGGCTGATGTGTGCAATAAGAGAAGAATTGCCCCACGTCAACTTTATTGGCCAGAAGAGCTGCTGGCAGAAGGCAGCCCAGCACTCAGACAACCTGAATTCCAGTCCAGTGCTCATGAGACGGAGTCATTTTGCATCTAACCAGCATTACTAGCAGGATTTGCAGTTGCTGACAGATGCATCTTGTTAGGAAATACGAGAGTGAGAGATTAAAGAAACAGTTATACACGAATCTTAGCTTTCTGTTTCTATGTATGCACAAACCAACCATTAGCATTCGCAAAGATGGAGGCACAGACTCTTCCACCAATACACCACTAAGCAGTTAATGCAATACTAGATAAAAATCAAGATGCCACATCAATTTGTGTGAAAAGAGTTGCACTGATATATTTGAGTTCACATCCAAGCTCTGCATAGAGTAGCTACATAACCCCAGGCAAGGCAGCTCCTCTCTCTCCTTCTCAGATCTGGGAAAAGTCATTTTTCTTCTGTCTTTTATCTGTACTCCATTTAGCTCTCTGGGGAAACCACTTTTGCAATCTGCTTTTGTGCAACACTGAACACATAAAAGATTCAGTCTCGGTTTAAACGTTACTGTAATACAAATAACAAACAATCATCATTAAGTCATTAATTCCCTTAGTCATTTCTCTCTCTGTACAAACACTTTTTGAGTTGGAAGAGGCTTCTTTCAGCAGGGAGGTACATTTGTATTCTCTTGTAAATTGAAAGATCGTATGCCAAGCGTATTCATAATGTTAAACAATAATAATAAACAAAAATTTGATAAACTTCTTGACAAGCTCCACAAACTTTCCCTGCAAGTCACGCCATACCTCAGCAGCCAGTTCTGCCTAGAAGACTCAGAGCAATTACAGAGCTGCCCTCTAGGTTTCAGTGATAACCAAACACTGCAGCCTACGTACACTATGTACACTAATCCATTGTGTATGTTATCAAATAAGCATGGATCTCCTCTTCCTGGGACAGCAGCTGAGGACAGGGCACACCATAACACTCTGCCTGCAGCCAGCAGCAGCTGTACTACTTCATACCTCACTCGCAGGGCCACAAGCTCTCACTGTACTCTGTACTAGGGCTGGTACAAACAACACCTCATTACTTTTCTTACATCTCCAGTCCATCCCCAGGTAAGCAACATATGGCTGGAGCATCACGGAGTTTGACTTCCCTCCCTACAGGCTAACTCATCAACACAGGCTCTACGTTCTATTCCTGGCAGAATTTCTCCCTTCTTGGATTTCTATGTCTGTATGTCATTGCACTTAAAGAAATACCTTTTCACACCTCGCTATTTCATTTTCATTCAAAGCCAGGTTCTGCTGAACCCCCACTGCTCTGTACAGTCCCATGGATCCTCACAAAGGTCCGTGGTTTGAATCACATCATGAGTAGAGAACAGAAAATGGTCCCATCTGCCTACCCAGCCTGGTTCCCATTCACAAGTAAAGCAGAGGAACGTGCTGCTTCTTACTCCACCTCCCCGTATCCCTCCCTGCTGCTGCAGCTGACCTGGTGTGGGTGAGTATGGTCTCAAGCAGGCTTGCAAAGCATGCTCTCAGCATGGGTTCATGCCCTGAAAACAAGCTCTGGATGTCCCACCTACAGTACAGAGCTTGGAAGTGAAAGATTCCATGATTTATGGGCAGTCTGACACAGTGAGCCTTAAGGACCTTCCACTTTCTGTAACCTCTTGCAGCAGTCTCTGCACGCAGGAAGGAATGAAGCTAGAAGAACGCTGTGTTTTTAGTATCTCTGAGGAACTTCCAGCTGGTTTAGCTAAACATCTGAGATGTGACACCTCGGCTTTATGCTAGGCATGGGAAGCACAGCAGAGCAGTGGGCAGAGACGCTTTCTTCCAAGCAGAAGCTGGTCTTTGTTAGATGCTATTTTTCTGTTCCATTTCCATCCTTCAACAAATTCAAAGAAACTTGCATCTCAAGTGAGTTCCTATAATTACATTTCAAGAACTGGCTGGTGCAGATTTCATTTACAAGTATTTTAAAGCACAGAGATGATTAGCAGCATTATCTGTGCTACTGCTTTAGGGGGAGATTTTTAATAAGTTTTGAAGAGGAAGAAACCCCACAAAAGGATAGAGACGGTAAATATGGTAACGAAGCAGCGTGCCGTAGCTCCTTGCAGGGAGAAACAGACTATGCCATGGCTCTTCCTGCCAGCTAGAGGTGGATATCTGGAGAGCTGACAAGCTGCAAACAGAACATGCTGGCAGTCACAACTATTAGGAAACCCAGACAAGGCAGAATTGTGGAAGAATGATGTTGTAAGCAATCCTTCACCAGCTTGGATCAGCAATTTGTGCCCACACCATGCATCATTTTCCCCACCTTCCTCCCAGCCTCCTGCTTGTCCCTTCTGCTGCCACTTCCTCACTCTGCCACCAGCACCTTGTTTTCCTGAGAAATTGCAGAAGCAGCTACTGAGGTTCAAGAGAATTCCTCAAACGCTTCACAGTCATCCCATTTTCCTCCAGCCCTGCCCATCAGATTTATTTACACTGGGGAAGAGAAGGGCAGACAAAGCAAACAAACAGCTGTGGGAAGAAAACCAATTTGTTCTGTAGCATCTTTGCTTGTGCAATTTGAAGGAGGAAACGGAATTGAAAAGACAAGGAAATAACTGTTCCACTTGGTAATTCTTGCACCATTCTCCTCACTTTTCTTCCTCTGCAGTCATCCACGACGTGCCTGAATGCACACACTGCTCCCAGCACATCACTGCACATCTGTGCCCAGGTCCCACCCAATGCTCCTGGAAGATTTTATCCCCTCCCATTCTAGTGGAGAAAAAAACGCGATGCATTCAAGAAGCAAAGTGTGCCCAGCTGAACCAAAACCCAAAGCAGAACTGATCGGGAACCCAAAGCTATGGCTCACGTACAGCTAAGCAGGGCAGATGGTGCCACGATAGTTATGTTCCTCCTAGCCCTTCATTTAGGCTGTTCTCTGTCATGGGAAAAAGAGGGCTATTTCCTACTTAATGTCAGTTTTTAAAAATTATTCCCATCCATAAACATACACTTTCCAAGGAAAATAATGCCAACACTGTTAAAGGAGCACTGATTCTATAAAACAATCATAAGGGAGTGCTTAATTATTTCCCAAAGAAAGAAAAATCTGGTAACACCACAGATTTTGACTGCATAAGATCATTTTCAAAAGTCTTCATGTTATTTCTAGATCCTCCTTCTTCCACAGCCTGATCCGTATTCACTTTCAGTTTGTTACAGCTTCTAATAAATCTCCTCTGATATTTAATACAAGCTACCCCATTTTATTAAGCATTTTAATTCTGATGTGGGTTCCATAGTCTCAGACGCAAGCATCTGCAAGAACCAAATTGTGCATCTCTTGGGTGCTTGCAGTTATTACTTTAATGCACACTGCAGTGATAACCACAGCAATAATTTGGCTTGACCCCAACTACCATTTTCCTACACAAATCTCAGAGTTAGTGGGTACATCTGCTTCAGTGAATAAACACGGTAATGCTCACAAAGTATGTTTTAAGTGCAGATATTATTGAGGGCAGAAGGAGGGAATGTGAGAACAAGTGTGCAGCAGCGAGTCATCTCAACCCATGCAGCAGTCCTGCAGGATTCACTCGGCATTGCATCACAAAGGGAGGACGGGTCAGGAGTGCACGTTTGTGACTTCAGGATCATAGAAAGCTCAGGTTGGAAAGGACCTTAAAAGATCAGCAAGTCCAACCACAACCTGACCATACGACCCTCACTCAGAAGCACTGCTCTGCAAAGAGAAGATACGTGGGCTGCGTGGAGTTGGATTTCTCCACCTTCAGAGCAACTCCATTAAAAATCTCCAAGCGTGTAAAGAACAAGAACCTCTAATTCACTGGGGGTGGCCAACTGGTGGCACAAAGGAGACAAGATGCAGTCTGCAGGGCAGCTGTAGCTGGTTTCTGGAAAGCACGAGCAGTCAGATCAAACCTTGTGGTAAATGTGGGGAGCACACGTGTCTGCTGGGCACAGCGCTGGGCTCCTCGGGCAGCTTCTTAGGTTTTGCAAGGACAGTTCCTATATAGCTCACTCTGCAATTTGAACGCGTGGCTAAACACAGAAGTGGCCTTGGAGTGAAAATGTGAGGCCAGCCTGTTCCTGAGTAATTAAGAAAAAGATGCCTTCTTCCCCTTAGGATAAAAGCCCCAAAATACAGTACAAAGCAGCGTGAGCAGCTCCTTGAACACCAATATATGTCGTACAAAGGGGGAAAAAGACTCCCATCTGAGATTTATGCAGAGAACTCATACTGCCGGAGTTAAATTGTCCTTGCAATCACCAAGAAACGATGGATGACAAAATCTTAACTCAGAAAAGCTGCATCCAACACAGATAATTCCGTATTAGAGCTCATCTGTAAGATGAGGAGAAAAGTAGTCGGACAAAAAAAAGGCATCATCCAAAGAAGCGATCATGGCTTGATTCCATTTCTCAAGTGCAAACAGAAGATATCTTACTGTGCCAAACCCACTAATACACGTGCTTGCTGCTTAAAGCAGGATCAATTTCACAAAGCTGGGGGGAGGGAGGTGGGGAAAAGAGCCAAAGAGTTGGGAGAAAGTATTTTAGAAGAAAAATGTTCCCATAATTGGGAACAGATTAGGAACATTTTTCTATATGTCCAGAGAGACCAATCTCAATCAAAGAAAGTGTAGCTGTTAAAAACAAAACAAAAACAGAAAAAAAAAGAAAACCAACACAAAAAAGTTGGCTTAGAGGGAAATGGAAGCAGGTATACAACACAACGAATGCAAAGGCATTTCCTTCCCCTGAATACAAATCAGAATATATAAATTACCAAAACAGTACAGGAAAGCCATACATCTCATGCTTTGTCCAGCTGCATGAGAAAAATTTACACTACTGATAACTAGAACTATTGCTGTGGTTATTGCTTCAGTGTGCAACAAGAACGATGTTATTCACACATAAACTGAAGTGTCAAATCATCAAAAATAAGAGAAGAAAATTTTTCAGTAAATGTTTTCCCTCTGTCTGAGGCTGCACACAGTCACGTCCAATGATAACAACAGTGAATACTATACTTCAATAGTAGCCAACATAAGCATTAAGCAAAAGCTAAAATACTAACAGGAGGTATTTTAGGATTAGTAAAACTGGAAAGGCACCTGCATGCAAGAATTTTAAACTAGGCAGTCCAAATTTTGGAAAGAATCTCTTATGCAGACTGTGCAGTGACTGCTTTAGAGGGCAGATGAAGGCTCAAGCAACTCCAACAATTAAAATTTAGGAGCAGGAAGGCCACTTCCAGTGACATCAACCTGCAAAGGATAGACTGGGCAATATTGGGAATAGCTTGAAAAAGATTTCAGCAATAATAATGAAATCACTGGATGCAGATTTATGGAAAGCAGTGCTCCAACAGCCAGTTTCTATGGGTCAGCTGGTGCAAGCAGTAGTTCTTGTGTAAAATGCATGGTCTGCTGCAAATCTGCAATCTTACTTCATATTTACTAGTACTTGAAAGCTTCATGAAACCGAGCATGTCTCATATTAAAAGGTTAGAGTCCCTGCTACATAGTAGACCTGAAACCACGCAGAAAAGTGCCTTCACATAATTGCTTTTCTTATAGATCCCAGCAATGACTGTTCTCATCTGTTTACTATTATTTTTTTTTAATCAGTCACATTAATGACGATGCTATATTTAAAAGTTATTAGCAAAGACCCTATAAGAATATATAGCTGCAATAGGAAGAGAAGGAATCCCACGCAAAGAGCTTTCTATGTCACCTAGTAAATGAGGCACAAGCAAACACCACGCTATTTTAATGTGAACAATTTTGAGTCTGCACACGCAGTAAGAAACAAAAGCCCCCACTGACAAAGGCAGAAGTCAATCTAGGAGAACCTCCTCAGAAAGGTTTTGGTGCAGCATGACCCCCAGTGAGACACCGACCATAAAAACCTGATGTGCCCCTTGGAGGTAACGAGATGAGCTGCGGCCGTACCACCCCTGCATCTGGCACTGCTAGAGCTGCTCCCCGCATTCTGTTCTGCTTTTGGCACCCATAGATCAAAAAATGCATTTGGGAAAGTTCAAAGAAGAGCTATCAAATTTTAAAAGGTTAGAATATGGGCTTAACAGGAAAAAAAAACCTCCATGAGCTCTGAAATCTGCTTCTGCGTTACGAGCAGGGACGTTCTGCAAGAGCCCTATTTTCCCTAGAGCAATACAGCTTTCTGAGACAGCTAATATAAAGAGAGTGGTTAAAAATAATGGCACACGAGTGTTAAATGGAGATGTCAAACTATTTCGATCACCTTCAGTTATCTATTTTAAGACTGCACAGAGAAATGTGATTTTGCCATTCACACAGGCTCAGGCAGTGACAGCCAACATTTACTACGGGCACGAGGCAAGAGCCAAAGGCTTTGCAGCAGCTTCAGCTCAAGCAGCGTGAGGATGTACTCTGCCACTGAACATACAAGTACAGCGTTGGCTCATGGAAGTTGCTTACACATTCACTGCCATACGCATACTGGTATAAGCCATTTTATGACATGTCTACAGAAATGCTTATTTGGATATAAGAAAAAAGGCTCTCACACCAAGGACGGTGAGGCACTGGCACAGGTTGCACAGAGAGGTGATGTGCTCTGTGCCTGCAGACGTCCAAGGCCAGGCAGGGCCAGGCTCTGAGCACTGATGGAGCTGTGGAGTCCCTGTTCATTGCAGGGGAGTTGGAATAGATGAGCTTTCAGGGTCTCTTCCAACTCTAAGGATTGTATATATCCATGATTTTGTAACGCTGCCATGAGGAAGGCTGACAGCATCCACCCTTCACTACTACAGTGTTACAGCTATCTTTTTGAATTAGAGCCTTCATGCCCATGAAGCCTTCACACTCATTAGCTCAGCACACGTTCCACTCATCTGATTTCAGCTCCTCTTGAAAGATAGGCCGTCTTCTCTTCAGGTCAAGTAAATATGAATATCTGCCAGAGTTCAAGTCAGATTGATATTTGGATCTTAAGGTATGACAAAGCTCTTCCTAGAAGCCTTTGCTTTGAACTGTAACGTTATGTCAGCCATTATATTATGCCATAAAAGAAAGAAAAACACTGACTGCAGCATAGGTTTGTTAGCATTTCTGAGGAATAAACATAAAGCCGACTGCAAATTAATAAAGATCATGCCAATGGATCCAATCACATTCATTTTGAACAGAACCTGTTTTCCGAGGATTTGATCAGTAAGATTGCATCAGCTGAGAGCTCCTCAGAAAAGAATCACACAGCTCTCCAGGCGGAGTTAACTTGGTTTTGCAACTCATACTGTATTCAGAAAATCCAATGCTAATGGAAATATTCCACCATTCACTGGAGACCCTCACCGACCCTCTCCTCAAAGCTACAATTTTTCCATCATTGCTAAATACCACCTGCCAAGAAAGAGCTGCATTTGATTGAAATGTAGAGGCATCAATAAAATAATTGCTGATGTCAGACAGCATTCGTTGCTTAGTGTTCATTCTCCTGCATGACTCAATTAACAATGCTTTCACATCAGAATAAATCAGCTCTTTTTTATGTACCTGATAACTTCAGATAATTTTATGGCTGTGAAATGGGGGTTCCTTTATTACTTCCCATGGAGTACTATGCAGCTGAGAGGCACAGAGTCAGCGTCAGGTTGACACCCTAAATCCCCACTGACACAGCAGGAAAGGAGAGGCAGATGGTGCAGATGGTGCTTGAGCCTGTATGAATTTCTGGATGCTTCCAAGATATGTTTCTTAAACATGGCTCATGTGGCAAAGGAATTAGAGGAGGACTTGCTGGGAGTGCCACAGTACAGAGGAAGCAATAAGCCTAGCAAATCAGATGGTACGCTAACATTAGGGGCATACAAAGAGAGCCAAGGCTGACATAGGAATCTTCTCCTTAGGAGAAATGGTTACACCTTTTTCAAGCTGACTGGACAATAAAATACCTGCATGTGGAAGAACTGAATAGTTTCCCTCTAGCATCATTTCTGCTAACAGCAGCTGAAGGCTTCCAAAGTAGAAAGCCACACTTCTATGCTCATCTACGTTCCCACCAGAATGGGAAGAGCAGATTTTCCTCTGCAAAGCACTTCATCAGTTAGACAATAATCTCACTTACAGCTATGCAAACTTGAAATGACTCCTCTGATGCCAGGGAAACCTTTCCAGATTTATACTGGCGTATACAGGATCAGCCTCTGGGACTACACAACCTTCACCCAGCAAGAACACTTCTGCAAATAGCTGATACTGCAAAGCAGGGCATTTTCCCCAATCTCTTTGCACTCAGTATAAATTTAAGCTAGGAAAGTTACAGAGAAATTCACTACTCTATTTCTCATTTTGAAACACAGCTTAATGCAGTGGCTCTGGACCACAGAATTAAAAAAGAAAAAGGCAACTCATTGCTTAAGCAGAATGTTTCACAAGGCCAGACAGGAAAATGTGTGTGCCAGTAAAAGACCCAGGTGGTGGCTGTTGCAAGGCAGGCAGCACTCATAATGAGTCACAGCAGGACTTCTTATTTACAGAATGGGAGTGGTGTCATCATTTCTTAATGGTAAGCAAAGGATTTGGAAGTGGAGAGAGTTTTCAAATCAGATTTGGTGTTAAGCTGTGCTCGGTGCAGGATGGACATCATCTGAACAGTTGAGTGGTATTTTACCTTTAAAAGCTACCACAGAGAAACAAATACTACATTTCTGAAGGTAGAAAAAGCCTTTAGCATATCTCATCCACACTTCCAGCCTCACGTAGAAAAGCATCCTCGTGGCCCCTCTCACACCTTCCACTTGCTGTAGAAATTGCTCTGTATTTAGAGTAAAGCCAGGGAAGACAAGATTTCTTCATGGCCTACCAGATCTCCTGACTGTGTTGGTGTCTACGTAACAACTAGAAAAAAAGACTCCCTCTTTTCAGCTCCAGTTCTAATACAGGAATAAAATCCTGTGGCCCCACAGAAGTGACCAGGGAGGGTTTCCCTCAGAGACATGCTGATGTTCAGGCTATCCAGTTCTCACAGCATCCCCTCGGGGGGCTGTTACGGTGCATTTTGGGTCTGTGACTACTGCACACATTCTAGTCACTCCTCTCATGCTTCACAGGACTCCAGCCTGTACATTGTATAGGGCTACAGTAAAGTCTAAGTAGATCTCTGCAGGTTCATTTATCTTCTTTAGAAAGCCTGGATGCCTGGCTGTGCCATGTCAGTGTTCATTCTATTTAAAAAAAAAAAAGAGAAAAAAAAAGTGCTGAGGTTTATTCCTTATGGTAATGTTCAAAGGTGGCAAAATGAACTTCTAAAGTGTTTAAAACAACTCTACTGTGATAGATGCACTGCAGGTCTCTTCCCTTTGTCTCCAGGGCTGCCCTCAAAATGCATTTGTCACGCAAAGCTCTGATGCAATGACACCCTCATCCATTTTAGAGCAGGTAATATTGGCCACTGAAGCATTCATGCTGGCTCTTTGCAAAACTCCTGCAGCCTGCTTCTCATCTTATTGCAGCTGAAGAGATTCAGGAGAAACTTCCCAGGCATCAATGAAATCACAGCAATCCAAGAGAAATCAAAAGCAGAGCTGTGGCCTCATCATGCCACTGTCGATTTGTGCTCTTCGTCAGGTTCATTAGACATCAGTGAGATTACAGCTTATTAAAGTTTATGAAAAATACCTCGAATTCCAGCAGTTCTGGTCTCGGTTTTCTGCTTCTCTGCAGAACAAGTCCTTCCTTCTAGTCAAAGAGCTACAGTCTTTGAATTGCAAATCTTAGCCCTAGTCTACAGGAGTGATCCTTTCAGGTAAGCGGCCCGAAGCGCATTTGGTTGTTGCATCAACGCGTGTTTTAAGCACAACTATTTCAGCAGATGACAGGTCTGCTGCTTACCACAGCCAGAAGTTCCGACTTCCAGAAGCAAAGTTAATTCAAGCACCAAATTCTCTCTCAATTTTCAAGAAAGCCTGAGGGAAGTGCTTTTACTTATTATGACAGGCAGAGTTCTAGCATCTGTTTAAACAAAACAGAACAAAGGGATTATCTGTTGCCATGCAACCAATAAAAATTATACAATTCTAATAGCTGAAATGAGAAAAAGCAGCTGCCACGAGGGTTCAGAAATTCTCAAAAGAAAAGGGTTAATGCCTTAAATAGAGTTAAATCACTTTTCAGGAGTGAGGAAGAGTACAGATTTCTTTGAGCATTACAAATAAACAGCACGGCTGGAAAGAGCACTGCTTTCAGTAGGTAAAAAGAAGGGTTGTTCTTACACAAACGGGCTGGATTTCCACCTCCCCAACCTTGCTTTGCTTGCTTTGCCCATTTCTTTCCATGTCATCAAAATGCTTGACCTGTCGGTTCATGGGATGGAAGCTAACATGTTCTCCAGAGACTTCCAGATTTCAAGGTCAGGAGGTGGCCTGTAAGAACAACTGCTTTGCTGTGCATGCTACCTACGCTCAGATGCACGTAAGAGCTGAAATTAGATCTATAGCAGGGTTGAATACAAACACATACTAACCTTAAACCTTTCATGCGTTTCCTTTTCAGGAATTAACCTGATGAAGCAGCTTAGGAACAGAGTTTAGCAAACTCTTAAAGGAACATTTGTAAGCAAATGACCCACCAGTATAGACTGTACAACTTCACCAATGCATGCACAGCAGTGCTGCTCACAGAGAGGGAACTGAGTTCTGTTAATACAGGCAGCGTTATGCAGCACAGGCAATGGCTGAGATTTGCAAGACTACAAGTGGAAAAGTTTAAAGCTGATGTTCACTAATAGCCCTACAAAGTCTTGGCCATAGTGACCTTCCTTGGGAGCTCAACTGCAATTAAATAAACAATGTTTCCAAACGTTAACTCACCTGGAGAATGAGAACAAACCTCAAAGCACCTTTTTTTAATAAAACTAAACCACTCTCAGAAGAAAAAAGGAAGATCTGAACGGAGCCAACAAGAGCTTTGCTTCAAGGTTAGCTTGGTTTGGACCAACCCTGTGGTGGCAAGCTAAGGACAGCCTTTCTCCTGGCCTCTAGCTTGACTGAGTAGAACCACTTTGGAAAAGTATGGACGTGTTGCAAACCCTCCTTTTGGTTTCTTTTTGGCACCAGCAGATGCTTACCAGGAGTGAAAGACAAATAGCTTTAAGGCTAAGCCAAGTTAGCACAGATTTGTCTTCAGTGCCGAGAAAGTTTAGTTTAGAAGCAGTTAACAATAAAATAGAGACTTCTGTCACTGTTTCCTGGTGTGAACCATGCCCCCTTCAGTGTGAGAGGGGACGGATCAAGACAACACAAGTAAACTTTTCCACGTGAAATAAAGACTGACATGGCACACAGCATCCAGATCTCAATATTCGGTGATGCTGATTATAATCAAAGAAGTGAGCAAGACAGACTTCTCTTATTGCTCAGGTCTTATTGAAGACGTGGCCTGTTCTGATGATCTCTTTGTTCAGGCTGGTAATCATCACCACCAAGCACACTTCAACTATGAAAATCATGATGTAGCTAGGAAATATTGAAGGGATAAATGATTTCTCAATAATACATAATGATCATCATTAATACAAATGCTATTTAAAATTAATTTAGAAGAATGGCTACATTAAGTTGACTACGTTGCTCCGGTCAAAGGAGCCAAGCATTCTCCATTGAACCTACTCTTGAGTTACTAAGTTGTTCTCCACTTCTGGTGAAATTTCAGCAGCACTGCAATTTCAATTTCTCGTTTCTCCACTCTGCAACTCACTGAATTTAGCAAAACCAAGATAAGGACAGGGAATAAAGAGAAGCTTCCTCGTGACAGCTTGTTCTATCACAGTAATAGGTAGAAATTAATTGAAAGAAAGGAAATCAAGAGGTACAACCATCTCGGTGGCTGTCTCAAACCCACAAAACCAAAAAGTTATCGTCATCTTTTGCTGGTTGCTCATTCTTCTGTATAAAGCAAAATGTGAACCTACAATATTTTTAACCAGTCCTTACAGTTAGTTTCCTTCTGACAGAAGTTTCCTTCACTGGCTGCAGGGGAGAGTGCCAGGTAGACCATCAACAGAACAGGAATGGGAAGAACAGAGGGGGAAGCAGTAGGTCAAAATAACACTCCATATAGTTTCATTTAAAGAAAAAAAAATAATGATATAATTGTTTGAAGTCAATAGATAAAAATGTCAGCTTTCCATTTTCAGTAATTGCTAGAAATGGTCATAAGCAACTCACTATGCACAAAGACACAATCTTAGCCCAGCTAAAATCTACAGGAACGTCACTACTGGCAAAAGCAGAACCAGGAGACACTAAGCATAGCACTGACCACATGAACAGGAGGAATACTTTGCCAATTACAGAACCATCCATTGACCTTAAAGGACACAATCTATGGGCCACTGCCTTTAAGGAAACCTTCCGCTGCACTTCTGTTTACTTCTGATCCAGCCCAAAGGGCCTTCATCTTCTCTTTCGCAAAGTCAGTTGAAAAAGATCTGGTTCATGCAGATCACATAACTTGCCCACAGTGTCTGCATTAATAAGCATTCAAGAGCAACAAAAATGTTTTTTTCTAGAGTATGGTGGGCTTTTGTCTTTCCAAGTGCTCCTACTCCCAAATCCTCTTGAATACATTTGGCAGAAATTTTTCTGAGATTTTGAACTTCCGTGCAATTTGGGAGGTTTTGTTAAACACCCTTTAATTTTAAGTTGCTCTTTTCTGCTCAACATACAGCCCCCTCCTAAGATAAGATCATTTCCTTGGTTTTATCTTGGTGCCTATTCAAAGTCATGTAGTAGATTTGCAGAGCTGGACAAGAGCAGCATTCAGCCCTGTGTTTGGTTATTGACAAGACTTCAGGTTAAGCAGCCATTCGGGTGAAAAGAGTGCGAAGATTTGGGTTTGAGCACCTGCCTCTTTGGAGCCTTTTTAAAGCCTTCCTCCAATTTATTAGTGGATAATTCCTGCCAGAGCTTGAAATGCTCTCTCCTGGCAGACTCAGCTTTCTGGCCCGCACACCACTGAGGTGCAGCACAGACTGGAGCCCGATGCAGTTCTGCACCGTGGGTTCAGAGCCTCGTGAATATAAACGAGCAAACCTTTCCTCAGAGCCGTGTGTACGTTTCTGCTCTGCAAACTGGCTGCTCTGGGGGCACAGGGAGCCTGCAGCAGATACACAAGAGACGGCGGTGCTAAAATTAGTTTGCATTGTAACAAATCACTTTAGTCTCTTCTTGTGGAAAATTGCTGTATGCTTAGTATGTTTGGAGAAGGAATTTTCAATCTTTTGATTTATGGACCCTAAAAAATGTTCCAGTGAGAGCGTGGAACATTCATATCTGCAGACTTTGCACACATACTTGCTTTTCCTGAACCCCTCTGAAGCAATTGAGAAAACCAAGGATGTCCATAGACTGCAGGTCAGAAACGACTGACTAAAAGCAAAAGAAGGCATCCACTTGTTTGGGAGCAGATTTTTTTCCTCCATTTTTCTGCACAAGTTTTCACACTCACTCACCAGAGCCAGCAATACAGAAAGCAGGACTGCAAACCACTGAAACTTTGCTTGCCATCCAGTCCAAACATTAAGCAAAACATTCAGGTTTGCAGGGCTCAAAGAAAAAAAATCTCTCTGAAATGAGAAGTTTTAATGCAAACCAAGGGCTAATGAGCACAGCCAGGCTGCGTCCCTCCCACGACACCCAGTTCCCAAAGCATTAACCTGGGAAGCAGATGGACATCCCACATTCCCAAGACCATCTGGACCTTCAGACAGGAGAGGTGAGGATGCAGCACAGCACACAGCCCCAGTGCCCAGTTAGAAAGTCACTGCCCTCTGCTTCCCAGCTCAGTGCTCTTCAATTGCTGCACGTGAAGGAGAATTGTTCCACTGGGGAGAAGAGCTGTGCATGTGCCTCTGCCTGCTTTGGCTATCCTGCAGGTTACAGCACTTGCCTGAAAAGCACAATGACATGGGTTTCAGCCTTCTTCAAGCTAAGGTAGGATGTACTTAACAGACTGCTACAGTGTTTATTGCCTAAAATGTTTGTTTTTCCATTTCTCCTCTGAACATTCGCAAGTTCAAGTCAAAAAACAAACAAACAAAAAAAAAAACAACCAACCAAGGTTGACCAAAACTGCTGTTCAGCTTTATCTGCAGTTCTCTGTCTCTGGTACTGCCCACTCAAACCCATTATAAACTTTCTATTCCCCAATGTGCCTTTTATCTTTTAAGTATTGTGCTTACTGAGGGCGACCCAAGAGCCCTCAGCATGAAGTGCTTTGTATGTGAAACAAGCTCATGTTATGCAAAACCTGGAGATATATAAAAGTTAAAAAAAAAAAAAAAATTCTCCTTTACTCTTCTTAGATCACTTGGTTTTGCTCTAACAAATTCCCCTGCTGCAGATTAAGCACTACAAAGCACCAGAAATTCTGTACTGATTGCTGTAGTTTGAAGTAAGGAAGAATTGCTATGGCCAACAAACCTGCCTACCCTTTTTGTCAACAACTGCTAAAACCTCACGCTGGAGCACTGAAGTTGGAACCCGTTTGACCAACAAATATAAAAGCTTTCATCAGCAAAATTACACGGGTTACGGCAATGCTTTGAAGCTGAAATCAGGAGCAATTAAGCACCTACCTAATGCATACGTAGAAATGTTGTATGGTTGACTAAATCGTATTTCTTCCCTTCTCTCCGCCTCCACCCCTCAAAAAAATTATCCAGACTCAACTTCAAGTGATGAATGGCTCACCACAGTTACATGACCTAGTGCTGAGTGAGCCTCTCTCTGCTCAACTGCAGCTTCTTTTCTATCTGAACATGTTTAGTTTCTGTCAGCCTTCACTAATTTGTGGTCCTGGTGCTTTCATCTCCATACTCTGACCAGTTCTTAGCCTTTCTAAATTACATGCTATTTCTTAATAACAAGCAGGTATTTTTCAGGAGCACAATTCTAATGAAAACCTGTAGAAATTGATGACCTTTTAGAGACGACAGAGGGAGTGTGTGTGCAGTTCAAGCTTTTCTGAAGCACATCAGTGACCGACCACCCTTCTTGGTAAGCAAGGCACGTGGTCTTACCAGCAGTAAAACTCGACTGCATAGGCACTCAGAACTCATTAACCTAACAAAGAAATGGATGTTTTAGCAGTTAGTTCTGTGGACTCTTGGATAGTAACTCTCTGTCCATTCTGTTGGCTCCATTACAGTATCTTTAAAGAAAACAACAAGAGCCACGCTTTTGGTACAGCCTGAATCTCACCCCGTATCTCGAGAGGTACCAAGCCTCCTTGGGAGGAATACAGAGGAATTCAGAAGTTCCTTCTGGGTGCTGAAGGACAAAGATGGCCTGTCAAGATTTGAATCTTTGTTTATAAGGTGATTCAGTGGTGTGAGTGCAAATGGTTTCCAGCTTAATCAAATTATGAGGCACAGAACTTGATTCTTCCACTTCATGCAAAAAGAACAGACGGAAGCTTAGACAATAAGCACAGAGAAGCAGTCACAAATCACAAGCATCGATTACTCTTCTAGTTGATGTATATTTAAAGTTCATATATTTATACTAGACACTAACTGAAATGCAGCATGAGAAGCTAGGAAAAACAAAGAATTTGGGAAGGGGAAAAAAAAAAATCACACTTAATTGTCCATGAAAATTTTAGCCAACTGCAGGTGTACTCAATTAACATCTCATTAAAAAAACCTCTTGAACTTCAAATGAGCCTTCAGCCTTGTAGAGTGTAAATGAAGGGTATAATTGATAGCCACAGCAATGCTAGGTTAAGTGCTTTAATAACATTCTGGCTCTCCAGAGAAAGCCAGCTCTGTTTCATCAATACAAAGAATCCACGCCAAAGAAGTTTCATAGTTTAAATGAATTTTCTGTAGCTGCAGCAGAATAAAGGCAATAAAGTCAGAGGGAAACTCAGCATTATGCAGCATGAGCTTTCCATTTGCTCCTGGAATATTCCCCTCCACGTAGACTGCTTTCAGGGTAAAAATACAGCACATACCTTGTTTTTTCCCCATGGACTAACAGGCCCAGAATATAAAGCACGAAATACCAATGCATTTCTTAACCCGTGCCCCTCGTTCTGCTCCCACTTATGAACCTTGTCTTTGGAGCAGGCTGGTTTCAGACACAACGATCAGCTCGCCAGCACACTGTGTGTTTCCAGAGCACCTGATGCAGCTGCATCCCGCTCCCATGGCAGCAGCATTCCTTCCAGCAGAGTTACTTCAGACGTGTCAGAGATCAGCATCTCACCCTCCCTGCCTCATCCAAACAACCCTGAACTTTGAGTAAGGAGCCATAAATCTAGATCCCTCGTACACTGACTGATGAGACACCGAGCAGAAAATACAACAAGCTGTTTGATCCCCGGCCCTTTGCTCCCTGTTACTGCTCTGGCCTTTGCCCAGCAGAGGCTAACCAGGTGCAGCTGCCGTAAAAGAGCATCTATTTTCCATACGATCATATTTTCTGTCCTTGAGGGAAAAGGAGAACTGTGTGGATCTGCTGTACTCCAAAGAGGACAGTTACCCCTGCTTCTGGAGCTTTGGCCAACATTTTCTTGCATTCCTAAAGCTCAGCTGCCCCAGAGTTCACAGCAGAACTGGATTGCTGGAGCTGGGCACAGGGCAGTATTTCATATAGGAAATGGATTCTATCATGAAAAACACAATATCAAAGCCTCTAATGTTTAGGTCCTAGGTAGTTTTCTAAAAGCTAAGGTTGCAAGCATCACAAGTTCTTTTGTGTGAAATCACTAAAAACACGTAATTAAGTAACTGAACAGAAACACAACAGAACAATGGGTTTCCCCCTCCTATGGACCATTATTCATTTTATTACTGAGATTGCTGCTAGTTGCCAGCCTCTAAGTCAATAGAAAGGCTCCCATCACAGCACTAAGTTCTGGATCAGCTCCAAACCCCCCCATGAAGTCAGCAGGTAACACAGCCGTGCAGGAGGGGCGGCTCCCAGGAGGGCAGGATGGCTTTTGGGACACCATTGACCCCTCCTGCCTTTTCTCTTTGGCGTTTCTGTCTTCAAGGACTGTCACAGGGATGAAAGGCAGGGAGATTCACTGGCTCTGACCACATACTTTATCACATTTTGATCATCCTAAGCAGAGAGAGCTGTACCTCAGAAGTGCCAGTCATATCACCAGGATAACACTGAGCTTGTTCCAGCTGTCGTAGTGCTGCATCTCCAGGGAGATGACACTATTATTTTTTGGTTGAATGTAGCCTCCCTGGTGACTACAGTGATTTAGGCTTTAAAAAAGTAAACTGAATTTTTGCTTTTTTTTGTGCACATGTGTTTTTTTTTTAACATACGTTTGATGTGGTTGGATTTTACCCACTCATTCATCCCATGGGATTCTGCCCTTTTCAAACCCCCCACAATATGCAGATATTTTCCCTCCACGTAGCAGAGCTTCACACTTTGCTTTATAGGAAGAACCAGCCTGTGCTGAAAATAAACACTTTTCCCAGCATCTGAGACAGATAGAACACCAGTTCTGAGGCTGCCCGGTTGCACTCCGCTCATAACTCTCTACCTTTCCCAAACGACTTGGAAAGAAAGACACACTTTTTGGCAGCACTGTTATTCAAGAGAGAAAGCACGTGAGCAGCTCATTAAATCTGAGGTCTGACAAGTGGCAACTGAGCTGCTTCATGTTTGCCAGGTTGTTCCACAGCCCCTCTTGCTCATTTGAAACTAACAGTTCTACCAGAGTTCAAATGCTGAACTTAAGTTTTCAGGCACAGTTTTTGAAACTGATTTATGAATATAAATATATGAATATAATTAACTTGGGACAACATCAGTAAAAACCCCTCACGCATCTTTAATAAAAGAGAAAAAAAAAAAAAGGAGGGAGAAGACATGATTTCAACAGGAGTTCTGGGATTGCAAATCGTAATGGAAATGCAGTATTTTTAATATGTGAGAATCATAACTTCATTCTGCTGCTCAGCCAGAAATTCAAGGAAAGCTTCAACACACGCAGAATATTGGTTGAGGAGTTCAGTTTAATCACAGAAACCGGGAAATTGGCTGAGCCATCTGAAACTTCTGAAAGCAAGCGCTAGAGAAGGACTGCAGGGAACAGCTTTCCAACGGTCAGAACGACGCAGCACAACCAGAGCAGCCTTAGTGCCTATGGTTTTACCCTTCTAAGAGGTATGGAAAAAGATACAGCTCTAAACTCTTTAGAGAAGGAATCACAAGTTTCCCATTTGCCATGACAGCTTTTTCCACTCCACAGTCACAGGCAGAGGTGTGAGGTACTGACACTCTCTAAGAGCCAAGTTTAGGCAATCTGTCCTTTAATTGAAAATAATTGTTTCTTAGACAATGAGGGAGGTGGGGTTCTGCAAAGAACCCAAAACTAAAACCCTCCTCCACGGTTTTGTCCTTCAAGCACTCAGCAGCTCTCCTGTGCCGCAGTAACACTGCTGCTGTTTCTCAGCCACAGACACTCGAGGCGCTCGGCCCCAGCACACGTACCTGTGCACCCCCAGCACACGTGCACCCCCCCAGCACACGTACCTGTGCACCCCCAGCACACGTACCTGTGCACCCCCAGCACACGTACCTGTGCACACACACACGTGCACCCCCCCCAGCACATGTACCTGTGCACACACACACGTGCACACCCCCAGCACATCACTCAGCCCTTCAATTATCTCTGCTGACTGCTTAACCCACACTGCAACCATGGCCTCAGCATCAACAAGAGGCTGGGAGGTGAGATGAAGGAGGTTACAGAATTAAACACCGGTGGCTTTTAAGCGCCCCCTCCTTAATTAAGTGTGTGGGGCACTGCATAACTGAATTGAAGGACTTTGGGTCATAGGCTTTATTAAAGCCTAAGTGAGATTAGTGATGAGTGGCTTGTTTGACAGACAGGGCTCCTTGGAGGGGGGGGATTGCGAGGTGTGGCCCCCGAGAGCAGAACCAAACGTCCTGTGTTCCTAGAGAAGGACTCAGAGACGGCTCCTGCTGTGCTTCTGAGCTCCCTCAAACAGGGATCAGTATTCAATGTCACTGCTTGCAATTAAGGTCATTTCAGCTACAATGGAACTCATTATTCCATTTGTGGCAAAAGTCCCAATCTTGGGAGCCCGTCTTGCTTAACCAAACCTATACCCAATGAAGAATTATCACTAGCAGATAATCAGCAGTACCAGTCTGATGAACTGGCACGTAAGCACGCTACTTCTGTCTCCACTACTTTTAAGTCTTGACATCACCTCTGACTGGGATCTGAAGGGTCGTCTTCCTATCCAACTTGGCGTGTGCAGGAGAGAAGAAACACCGAGACATACGCAATCTGTCAGAAGAAGGAAGTCAAGGAGCTTGCGATTCATCAAGGATATCAATAATTAACAGCAACTGCAGTAGTCATTCGAACTTCTAAATCCCAACACACATTTCATTGTATTTTATGCAGAAAATAATTTTTCACATTGCTAATAGCCACCTAAAATCAGAGAATTTAGTACTGGTTTCAATTAAACCTAAAATACAAAGTCCTTCCTCTAAAATAAATGCCTCGCTTCATTTTGCTTTGACCTGCTGCAAGGATAACTGAATGTAACAAGGGGCTGGTGCAGCAAGTTTCCTCCATTCAGAGGACGTTCCTTTGAAGTCAGTAGGAGTCAGCACCAGGATATGCACATACATTCGTTTAATAAATAAAGTCAATCCCAGCAGCATCAGGAAGTAAATATGTAAAGAAAAAACATCTAAAAAATTAATGTGCTCATAGCGTATGTATACTGCAGATAACTGGTAAAGAAAGCCTTTACATATTTTATATACACAGGAACAGATGGGTGAAGCAAAACAAAACAAAAAAACAACAAACCAAAACATTGTTCTGAAGGTCCAAAGGTACAGAAAATATCCCTTTAAAAAACCTGTTTGCTCAAAATACCAAAGAACAGCAAGCAACCATATTAGATTATTTACAGTTTAGCTGTAATCCAGAATCAATGCAGCTGCATTCTTACACTAAGCGTAGATGCACATTGATCTGACAGCACTTCTACACTGAATAGAGGTCATTAAGAAGGCTGTGCTTTCCCACCTCTTTGGAAAACACTGAGTTTAGATACAGTGTCATCATCACCTCTATGGCCACCATGGACTGGCATAGCTCTGCCTGGTGAGCACAGGCCATGGCAGGCAATATTTCTTTGTTTTGTTCTTCTTTGTTTTGTTCTTCATCTAAGAAATGAAAGTGCAGTGCAGCTGCCTACAGAAATAATATGATGACCAGAACAAAAAAACACTGATCAGGAGGTTATCCTGGACAGCAAGTCAGAGCCACTAGGAGAGATGAAAAAAATATAATAAATTGTGAAAGCTGGCATCTCCGTCAATACTACTAATTACTTCTCTTCTCCGTAAGTCTTTCCCTCAAATCTGTTATGTTAGCAGCCACAGAAAGTGAAACAGATTCTCAGTGAAGCCAGTGTTTCTATCTATAGAGCTAATGAAATTACTGATCAATAAGACTGCACAACTTCTGCCCACCTAAGTAACCCCTTCTCTCAGGTCCTGTTCCCCCAGAGGATGGTAGGAGAGCTGCAAAATGAATCCATCGCCGACGCAGAACAGTGCTGCTGACCTCCCCTCCCTGTAGTCTGTTGACATCACCAGTTTACTCAGCTACCACTTTGAGAGAAAAATAAGCTTATGTGCATCTAAGTCAGGAAGGTTTTGCACACTGTTTCAGCAGAAACCAAAATTCACTTTCTGGTGGAAAACTTCTTGTGGATCATTTCTTTACAAAGGGAACAGAGAGAAAGGGCTTGGTGGAAAAAAAAAACAAAAACACAAACAGTAAGAAATGACAAACTCCTTAGCCAAGGCTCCAGAAAAGAATCTTTAGACTTCCACACCTTCCACCTTCATATCAATGCTGCATACATGCAAGAAACAGAAAAAAGGCAGTTAAAATAGCAGCCCTCGTTCCAGCAGGCTGTGCCCACCACCTCACTACAGGTTTTTCTACTCTCCCTGCCCTTCCCCTCTTCACTACCAACCCCACGCACATGCAGCACTTCATAAACTCGCTGCAGCTCTGTGCAATATGTGCCAGCATTCACTCTGATGGAGCAGTGATGTTCCACAACGTTTTATATACAGTACAGAAGCAGATTAAGTTACTTCTTACAATGTATTGTGTTAAAAAACTGAAATCTAATAAACTTGATTCTTTGATGTGTCATGGCCATGGAAAGCACAGTAAATTGAATATAAAGAAAGAATTGGAATTAGAATACAAAATAGGCATGCTTAATTCTTTCAACAAGAAAAAGCAGCTGAATTAAGTCTGTTTTTAATGGCACAGTCATGGTTCAAAAACAAAACAAAAGAAAACATTGTTGGCTTGCGTAGAATGTTTTATGATCATCCTTTGGTTTCATTAGGAAGTTTTTTTTATGTTTCTTATAGTAGTAATGAGCTCCTCATCCAGCATGAACTCTACTCACAATGCAGTCAGAGTCCCTGGCACTCATATGCCAAAACAGAAATCGGGTACTTCATATTCCTTCTGCAATGCAAGATCCTCACTCTGATGAACCCACATGCAGCAGAGTCCAACGTTCAGTGTCAGTTCTCATCACACTAACAGCCTTATTTTAACTTTTCCTTAACAACTGACAGCTGAGGATACTGTATAGCATTAGTCAGGACAAGAGTCACAATTTACTAAATGATCAGGGTGCTGGGAGATATTTTTGTTCTGCTCTCAGAAGGAATTACTGGAATAAAAACAGCATTCAGTATAGCAGACATCACTGTTTAGAGAGGACAAACACAGATTCTTAAGTATACCAACATCTGTTTTTACTGTAAAAGCCCAAGGCATGTTGCAGTTACCTGCAAAGATGGGCTCACAAGACATCCATCACACCAAGCTTACAGGATGCTGGAGAGCAGGCATCACTCTATTTCCAGAGCCACAAGGTAGGAAAAGACAGGCAAGCACAGAAGTTGCAAGTCAGAAAGAGAAGCTAGAGACACCACAGGTGGGCTGCCCAGATCGTTTCCACATCACCATCTGACTCAGCTGCCCCGTTGGCTGCACGCACATGTGCAGTACTCTGTAGAGCCCCAGGGTGAGCAAGTGCATGGTCTTGGATTATGGCAGAGCAGCCCTGTGACATTAAAGCACTTTGCACCACTGCAGGAAAGTAAAACTGACCCATTTCTCCATTTAGCTTAGACTACGCATCTCTGAGGGTAATAGAGGAGTTGGGTCTCCTTTCAGTTCAGGGAAAAAATTAATATTAAAGTTTACATTAAAAAAATAAAACAATTTCTGCCATCTTTGTTATTACTGAGAAACTCATTAGCTCACACTAAATACACTACGTACAATGAGCTTCACGTACTTTCAAAGAGAAGTGCAGACACTCACTTGCATCACCCTCACCATGTTTTAAAAGCACTTTCCAGGGTAAATTTCACTCCCGAGCTCAGTGCAAATGAAAGCTCTTTGATGCAATTGAGTTCTGTCCATTCTTCCCTTATCCTTCCTGGTGAAAGCCCTACGACATGCTGTAAAGCCTCTTCAAATTATGACACTACCAGATGCCATTTCTCACCTCATGAGATCAGCTGCATCCCTTACTAACTGCTTGTTTTATATTTACCTCCCGCATGTTGACACTTCATCATGATTCCAGGTAGCAGTGCATTTAAAAGACAACATTATACATCACTTTTATCAAGCATGGCCAATTATGCAAATTCCTCCTAAATTTATTTTTAAAGAAAAGGAAGATTGATTGCAGAGATTTACCATTTACAGAGAGAATGATTTAGGAGAGTATTTCAATTGCTAATGCTCCTAACAAAGATACAGGATTTGTTTGTAAACTTCAGGCCTACAAAATGGAATGTCAACACCAGATAATTATCATGTCCTATTCAAAATGCTAAATTTAATCGAAATACTCTTTGTAGTAAATCAGAAATTGGCATTAGTCTTAATGAAAGTTGATTATGATGCTGACTGTGTATAAAAGGTATGTTTCAGCCACACAAATGACAGATACCTCAAGGAAAAGCAATGCATAATTTCTCACAACTGTTTGGTATGAGAAATATGGTGTTGTATTTGACTGACTTCACAGAAGTTGATGCTAGGGCATGGGTATCATTTGGATGAGGGCCATACTCCATACTTAATTATGGCCTGTGGGCTAGAGCATCAGTTCAAGACACTAAACCCCCCCAGCTCTCTTCAATTTCTCCAACCTAATCATTAACAGTTACATATTTATAATCTATGCATTGAGATGCCGTTGCATTAAGCACATGCTGCAGAGCTGTAAGCCCACCTGTCACACTGAATCAGTTCTCAGACCACCCCAACTGGGAATAATACAGATCTCATGGGTTTGTTTGGATTTGCTAACCTGCCATCACAGAGGGGCACACTTTAAAGAGTGTCACAGCATGGCAGTCACCCTATATTTTATTTCCTTAATTTCCACAACAGTTCAAATCTTACTTGAACACAAGTGTACCACCACTGGCATATTCTCTTTTCTTCCTATGTCTGAGATTCAAATAGAGAATTCTGCTTAAAGAGGGAGAAATCACAAACATTTCAGCCAAAGTTCAAGAATGTTTTGCTTCTGAAATGCCTTTGTAGCGACTCACAGCAACTGCTGTTTCATTGCTTGCATCCCCGTCTTCCTTACAGCACACGGTTAGTGGAATTCATCCATCACCGGACGGTCTGAATGCTTTTTCTGCAGCCCATCATGGCAGACATTCGTGTTGTGCAAGTCTAGATGTGCAGGACAAACCAGAAGACTCCTGAGAGTTTCAAGCTGCACATCTGCCATACAACATGAGGCAAATAAGCCCCCAGCCAACCCTCACAGCTCCTTCCTGATGTGGAAGGGAGGAAAGGCGAGTTCAGGAAAGCGTTTGCGGGGTGGTTTGTAGGAATGTTTCTGGTTGCACTGAAAAGTCTCAGCATACTGTACTAACAGTTAGACTTAGCAGTTTCTTAAGTAATTGGATCATAACACATAAACAAGTAGCAGCCCTTTAAGACACGCCATTTGCGTTTCTTCTACTAGAATAAATATTTTTTGCCCTAAAATCAAATGGCACAGAACTACTGCACAATAACTAGTTTAATACAGATATTATCTGAAGTGTTATAGTCCATACATAGTTCATAGCTCTATTATTGATGTCAGCATAAAAAAAATAAAGATACAATACTTTCCTTCCCCTTTGTATTGGGATCTCTTTCTGAAAAAAAAAAAAAAAAAAGCAATAACAGTGGCTTGTGTTAATCATCTTCCAAGCTAATTTGTAAAATATCACTGTGAGCTATTAAAATAAACAGCTCTATTATCTTTGAAATGCATTCCTCTACTTAAAAAGGGTAATTTTCAACAGCCCAGTTTTAGAACCAAGGAGTGGAAAGCCGTGTTGCTGCCAGGGCTGGAGGGGAGCAGCGCTTCTACCTGTGAGCCCCACTGAAGCGGACTCCCCAGCAGGCCTGGCTTCCAACCTGCTGTTTCCTGGGAGAGAGAAGTGCTCAGCTCCGTGCTCAGCTCTCCTCCCTTCTCTGCTGTGCCAAACTTTGGTCCTTTGACCTCTCCCGGACCACATTCTACGGCTCCCTGCATGTTCCTGGCCTGCCCACGCTTGGTGCACGCTGCTCCTCCCGCTATGCACCGTAATCAGAAAATCTGCTTATGCTCAAAATAGTTTATCCTCCCAGTAGGAACAGGGCACAGCAGAAAGAGGATATTAAAACACACAGTGTTCACATATGTCTCTCTCACCCTGAGATTACTGTTTCCTGGGGAAAACCAAAGCTTTCATTTTCTGAGAGCAGGGGAAGCATCTGAACATCTCCAACAGCTCCCGCAGGGCCCTCCCTCCTGCGGGGCACAAAGTCCTCTTAAGTGCTCCTCAATGAGACTCCTTTTTGGCCTCGTGGGATGTATTCCACGTGGTTTGGTAATGGCATAGTCCCCATCTCACTTCTCTTTCTCCCCAAAGCTTTTCTATCCTGTGGTACCCAACATCTCCTTTCAGCCCCACTGCCACCTTCTTGAAGAATGCATTTGGATTTTAATATGTAAGAGAAAGGCTTAATTTGCCTTCCATTTGCCCTTAAGCTATTTGCAGGTCAATTTTAATGATGGACAAGAGAACTGAGATTTTGCCAGAGGGTTTGAGCTCCCAGCTCCATTTGACTTCCAGGCAGTCCCTAACCCCTTTGAAATTCACAGCATAATTACCATTTCAAGTAGCGTCTCTGATATTTGTTAAACAAAAGTGATCATACAGAAATCCTCAAAACTGAACCAAGTCTGTGTCAAGCAATTTCTGTCATTCTCAAAAATGGAACACCAGTGAAAATAAGAAAAACTGATTGGGACTGATGCTTTACAGGCTTATGGAACCTTTGTCACTCCCCAGGGCCCGTGCTACACCTGTGCTCTTGGTTAAAGCACTTCCATTTCCATGAGCTGCCTCAGAAGCACCTGCATACTTGTTCACATTGTCATGTACCCTACTCTGAAAGCACCAGGAGCTAAGAACTTGCCTCTTCCATGTATCTCATTTTGGAACATCGGAAGGACCACTCATTGCATCTGCAATCAAACGAGTAACAAGCACGATTCAAATAGGAAGGAGTAGGGGAAGAGGGAAAGGGAAAAAGCCTACAACAATCTCTAATCCAGAAATCCTTATAAGCTCAAAGCAAGAGTCAGTCTGAGACATTTCGCGTTCTACAAAAGGTTTCAGCAGCTGCACCACAGAAGGGACAGCTTGGTGGAGCCTGGGCTGCAACAGAGGCATCACACAGCTTTGTAAGGCAGATCCATCTCTTCGGGGAGCACAGAGAATATATCAGTGATTGCTGTGATGCCTGCAGCACCATTCCACAGCACCCATCTGCCTTCTCAACATGCAGCACACGGACATATATACCCTGCCTTCTCACCAAGAGGTCTGAAATCTCAAAGCTTATATTTAAATAATATTTTTGCCGCTGACATCTTTGGTAGGAAATAGTACCGAAGAAATAAACACGCACACGACTTAGTCGCTCTCCAGCCAGCCAAAGCTCACACACCCAGGGAAAGCAGCCCCACGTAAGCTCTCAATTGCATCAAAAATAACTCCTTAGTCCACCGTAGCCAAGGCAGTTTGGTTTTTGTATTTCCACAGACATAGGCAATAGTGGGGAAAAAAATTGCTTTAGCTCCACTGATGGGAAGGATTCTGACTGTCAGACGAGCTTTATTAGAATACAAAAGCTTCCTCTGTCCCTTGTACCATTCATTTGCCCTTTGTTGCAGAGGAAAGATTTCTACCACATGACTTCTGAAACTCCTGAGCTATCCACCCAGTACGGCCCCCAGGTGTTCTACAAGCACAAGATGCCTGTCGTTTTCCTGCATGATAGCTGAGGATCTGTTCTGTAGGTTTATATTCGTTACTAAAACAAAGTATCAAACATTGCAGAGAATTTCCACAGCAGTCCTGTCTGTCTCAAAGGTGACATTTCTCTTAGAAATTAATTTCTGTTTTGGAATACAGACAAGTTCTTCATATAGCATTAATGCTTTCTAGAGGTTTGAATTTCAAAGGAAGGAGTAATCCCTACAGTCTTTCAGGGAAGGCTTTTGTTTTATGCTGTCTCATCTTCCTTGGTAATACTTACAGCTAGAGACTTGTGGAAAACAAAACCTTAGAACAGAACTGCTACCAGCGTGTCACTGAGACTCATTCTGACACAGTTCTCAAAAACGGACATTTAAGGGGGAGAAGGAGAGATCATAAGGAGGAAGAGTGTAAAGGAATTGTAGCTGCTTACACGAAGTTAATAACGTGTTATTACTTAGCTTAACAAATGAACTATAGAAAGGATAGTTATAGCAATAAATGTATTTTTAGAGACAATTCTACGCACTACAGACAGAGCATTTTTGGACAAATGTTGATAATGGAAACATTGCTTACTGCTGAGTACTCTCTAAATGTCTCCAGGAAAGCAAAGCATACATCTCTCCAGCAGTATTGACAGGGTTATTATTAAATATTACACAGAAAGAGCTGTAAGCAATGTTATATGGCAGCGTTCCACATATAAGAGACTGTACACACATTATCACAAGGGAACAAAAAGCCAAGCCAACTGAAAGAGCATTCTGACATTTTCTGATATTTTCTTTTAAATGCAAAATTTGGCCTCTAAGACATTGATCTTGCAAACCACTTAAGCTCATGCTGAAGTGAGTGGCAGTCTGTGCTCCATCGGCTGTCGTACACACAGGGCTGGGGTAATGTGCTCTCACATCCACAGAGGTTAAGGACTGCTTTGCTATCCTTTCCCCCTTTCACCAGCTGGGGCAACAGGCAACAACTCTCCCACAGAGATGTGCCAGGTGACGTTTTCATTCTGCCAGAGGAAGCAGAAATCAAACAGGCATCAAGAAACACAGTTCCTCCATACAGCACAACTGCTGCCAGCTGTTGTGCCTGCAGCACCGTGTTGTGCACGGGCAGCACTCCCAGGCCCTGCATCCTCAGCACCCAGCAGGAGCTCAGAGCTGACTTTTTCTCCCAGGACAGCACCAGAGGTCTCAGTGCCCTTCATTTCAGATTGCTGGGCCCACCCTGCAGCTTGCTGACCCCTTCCCTTACTTTACACCATCCAAAGCCTAGATGAACATACTGCTAAGAGCTGTGTTTGCAGATAGTCGTGCTTTACAGGACAGTGACAGATTCCACTATTTAAGGGATGGAGCACTGCCTCTCCAGCAGCCTCCTCCTTCTCACCCAGGCTGAGATCTCGCTGCATGGTGCTTCTGCACTCCCAGCAGGCAGCCGCACTGAGGCTGTGCAGTCACACCTGGTGCTGCTCTCTTGCTTTCTCCTTTATTTACTGAGGATTCCTGCCAGAAGTTCCACCTCCCATGCATCAAGTTTAATTACTTCTGCTCTGCCGACCCCTGCCTGGCCCCCAGATAAAGTACCATCTATATACAGCACGTTGGCAAAGTGCCAGAGGGAATTAGCTGGGGTTTGAATAAAGAGCCCTGCACCATGAGTTTCGTTTCTCTGATCAGCAGCAGGATCTCTGGTGACACAGGTGAGCCCATCAAAATTGCTCAAATTATAAAAACACATGCATTCAACTTAGCAGTGAGCTCCTTATGGAAAGTTATTCACAGAAATTACAAGAATAATTACAAATGCATTCTGCACTACTGCAGTCTGCTTGCAACAAATTTATGAACAAAAAAAGGAAGTTTCATGAATAGATTATTCACTACAAGTCATTTCCCCAATGCTTTTCATTACTCCAGGTAAAACATATGCTTTCATCTACTTCAACCTTCCACTCAATACATTTTAACTAACAGGTAACAAGCCGTGAGTAGCCCAACAGCTTTTACTCTAAGAAACGGGCACCTACCTTACTTTGTACAAAACAATCCAGGTTTTATTCCCATCTCCAGAACCCCATCATGGGTAACAGACATTTAATAGGCTGGGTTTATCCAGTAAGTTACTTCTTCAAACTGAGTCTTGCTGATTCTAATGCTTATAGAAACAGTAGCTGGGTGTGCTGTCAGACAGTTCTAAAATCTACAACCCAAAACATCTTTTCCAATCTGGGGGCAAATAAGTTTTCCCAAACAATACTGAATACAATCCATCAGACAGCTGCATTATCAAGTCTGTGGCAGCAGTAAAGCAGCCTGGGTTTCCTGGGTTTGGTCTCTTCTATCTGTGCATGCATCAGAACAGGAAGTTTTACAGCCTCGTTGCTAGAAGGAAACGCATGGCAATTCCAATCAGGTTCAAAAGGGCCAAGGAACCATGTGCACATCCACTACATTTGCCTTAAGTAACTCATTGCTAATGAATAAAATCATTCACAAACACTTAAATACCTATCCTTACATATTTTAGCTATGGCATATCTCATTTAGTATGAATACTTCAAGTCAATCAGGCTATAATAAGCAACCTTCTCCAGCTGCAATATGCACTAGATGAAATTATTCAATATACATCAATTATTTTGAACAATAGAAATAATTTATTACAGAGAGCTCTGTCAAAGTAACATTCTGCTCCATTATCTAGATGACATTAGCCAGGATAGCAATCCAACACTCTCTTTGTGATTAAAACCGTCTCTCTTTTATAGCAATCCCTCTTGTGATTCAGGTTTGTAATGACATGGTTGTATTTAGCACCTAGAATGTCAGAGGTTTGTAACTCAAACTAATTCCATCTCCTCGTGGGCAGTAAATATTAAGAGCGAAGAACCTTTAGCATAACATCTCCTCTGGTTCAGCATTTATCTGTTTCATATGCTCACCCATAGGGCTGCCTCGTTTTTACAAGGAATTACCCCATATTAGAGATTCATGTGCTGGAACATTCCATACACTCTTGCTTATGATGATAATAATTAGATGCGTGCACCAAACTGATGCTTGCAGAACCCTGAACAAATAACCTGCACAGCCCATGATTTTAATACATCATGATTTTCATTTGGAGTGCTAAAACACTCATAACACCAAGGAGGAATGGGCCGACATTCACAACCCTATTAAACCAAAATACGTTAACATAGAGCTGTGTTAACCAGGAATAACCAGTTGTCACCTGGACCATTTTACTCACTGCTCCTCTTCCCCTCTGGTTTTGTGTCAGGTCCAGAACTCTACACAACAAATACGCTCAGCTGTGGGAAGACCTGCCATAGCGGTGTCACATCCAGCTGAGCGTTCTCATTCCCCAGCCATACTTCTAGTGCCACAGTTTGATCTCTTTCCTACCCAAGGGACCCCTTGGAGAAAAGGCCCCTGCTCTGCTGCACAAAAACAGGGCGGCACTGAAGCACGTTGCTGCTTTGCCCCGATCTCAGTCTGACCCTGGTGACGCTCCTTCCTGCTCATTGTGGAAAAAGGACAAACGTGCCAAACAACCTGAGCCAAATTACACAGACTCTCAGAGAGAGAATCACAGAGAACAGAAATTCACACAGCACTGAAAATATTCTGCCATGAAACTTAAAAGCGTGGCCTTAAAAGTAAATGACCAGAGGGCTTTCCTGTAACACCCACCTGCCAACACACACACAGCCTCTGCTTTGCTACCAGCATCATCTGTCAGTGAACTCTTGCTCAGATCAATTGCTATGGATGGATTGTTCCATGATACTGTCTTAAAAAAAAGTGATCACTACAGGTGTTGTCTTTTGAGAATCAGACAATTTTTACAGCACTAACCCTCATCTTTTAGTGGAAACTTGCTTTTTTTTTTTTCCTGCCTGATTGTTTTTTTACTTCTTTAAGGCTACTTCACATTTTTTTTTTTTTTAATTATTTTACACAAATACAACATGAAGGAAGGAAAAACAGGCAAGGCCATCACAGGTTCTGAAAGCATCAAGAAAGTCAATATGGTACGTGACCTTTAATAGAAGAAGAGTTCAGTATCATGTTAAATAAAATGAATCCAACCCCTCTCTTTCACCTAAGCCTTTCCATTAACTCAGCCATAAGCAGCGTAACTCATCAAGCACAAGCAAGTTATTCCAAAAGTATGTCTGGAATCAGCTCTCAAGCGAACCCTTGAGACAGGCAGGGCCCACCATGCTCTCTGACTTTGGTTCAATACATCAAAAGCAGAGCCACGAACAGGAGGCATCCAAGTCCGCACATCATACACAGCTAAAGTTCTGCGCTTTCTAAGAATAGACGTAACTCCTGTGGGAATTATAACACCACACATAAATCTGTTCAACTAGTCTTTGAACAGAGTTATTTCTCAAGTCCTCTCTTGGGCCACACGCTGGATTTCTCGAGTCCCACTCGTTCTCCAAACTGCTGACACAGAAGCAGCCATCGACCCTTCCACACTCTCAGCCAAACCAGCAACAAGAAGCTGGTGGCTGCAAAATCCTGTTTTAAAGTTGAGAAAAGAAGGAGAGTTACTATGATGTCTGTATTAAGCACATGGTAATTAGCATTTCTACAAGTTTATTATTTCCAAATCCTTCACACCCATTACATTCACCAAAGTAGGACAGAAGAACAAAGATTACAGTTGCAGGTGCTAAATACCAGCCCTTGGTATTTAAATACATCAATGATAATGAATCATTTATGAATTAAAACGTTTTCAGGTATAACAAAGCACTACACAACATTACAAGGTCGCATTTATATCAAGGAATAACACTTAACAACAGAATGAGCCACTACAGAGTTGTAACATGGAATGCTTATTTTACAAGTTTGTCGACTTGGGGAAAAAAAAAAACATATCCAGTTCAATAGATCAATAAGCTTTTCTTTAAAGAACTGTTTCAGAAATTAGGAAAGCTCTCCCAAGGACAATTTAAAGGTTAAAGCATAAAGAGAGAAACGAGAAACGAAAGATGAACTTCTGAAGTTTCATCCCCCACATCTGCTATTAATTTCCATTAGCAATTTGCTAGTTGGTTTTCCTGCTCACGTATACTTTCTACTCTTGTAGCAGGATCATGACAGACACACAAATTAATATTTTTAACCAGAAGAAAACACCATCTATTCAGCCCAATCCAACAGTCCTACTGGCTGCTCACCAGCAGCAGCCCGCTGCTCTCGTCTGATGGCAGCTCAGAGCAGAGCCTCACTTTGCTAAACACAGAGATGCTCCCCACCTTGGGGAAAAGGGCTTTTTGTTTCAGTTATACGCTACCTCTGAAAATGTATGAACAGCCAGGAAGTGGCCTGTCTGCAGCATAGCAGAGAGCTAATTACTGGATGAGAGACTGATAGTACTCGTTAACCATCCTGAGACACTGTGTTAATTAAACCTATTAGAATTTAAAGGAAGTTTTTATGTTCCTATGGAAAAAAATAGATTTGTTTGGGTTCTGCTTCTTGTGGGGGGAAACGAGGGAAAGCTGAAAATGATCCACATGCTTAACATAGTCAGTTTCCACCACCTTCTATGTCAGATATCTCCTGGTTTGGGTAATGAGCATATTGACAGCTTTTGTTGGCTCGACAGTGAATCACTGTTTTAAAGTTGTAAGAGAAGCAGCTGGTAGCCACTCCACAGCAGGGAATTCATCTCTGTGTTATCCACAGCATCACATCCCCCAGCGAGCACAAACTCCAAACAAACAGTACATCAAAGCATCAAAGAGTTTAGGAAGGCTGAATGTGTGCTGCTTTGTATCCTTAGTGATAAATCTCCAGCAATTAGTTTTGTAGAAAAGAATAAAACTTTCACAGCAAATAAGCAGTTCAATAGGCTTAGGAATTTTACAAAAGAATATCAGAATCAGCCAACCTCCAACCTCATTTTTTTGTATGTATATATTTATGCATGTACTTTCACCAGACAATTTACACATTGTGAATATATGCTAATACACAGTTATATATACACGTACACATACGTACACATACACAAGAATCACTATTCCCAACGCGTTGGGAATTAGCTTTGGGTTTAGTGCAGCCAAACCTAAAAGCTTTGAGATTATAATGGTTAATCTGGTACAGATCTTCCTGCAAGAGGTTCTGAATGTGACAGGAATTTCAGTGGTGCAAGATCACCAGAAGGCTTTTACCTGCTTGAGGAAAAGCTGCTGTTGTCCAACAAACAACCTTGTGACCCAGAGAGCTCCTCTCAATAAAGGAACATCCCAGAGCAATCTGATTCAGCATCATTTTTAGATGACATTTGCAATTCTTCTCTGTGAAATAAACGTTGATTGTTCTTCTCTTTTTAAGCAAGAGATGTTTTAATTGACTGTAATTAAGTTCACTCAACAGTCAAGAGAAGTTTCTGTAGCAGGGTGCTCCTTGACAAGGCTCATAAAGCAGTGCTATGTTGGAGGAAAGCTGTAAGCAATGGGCACAGCTTTCAGGTGCACCCAGCAACTTCTACAACACACAGACCTGAATGACATTCAGGAACCACATGTTGATTTTTATTTTTTTAAACTTTGTTTAAATTGCATATACAGTTTAGTTGAGACTGATGTACAGCAATCCCCTGAGTAACATTAGCACATAAAGTTATGGCACCGCTCAGAACTACACCATTGCTACCACTTCTGTCTACAGGAGAGTCTTCCTAGTCGGTAACTGACACCAAAAGACTCATATAGTTTTAATCACAGTAACTTGGGAACAATCCTTTCAAACACACTAATCTGTTCCCAGTTTTTAAAGGGAAGATTTAAAACCTCAGTGCTGCTGTGCTCTCATACACACCGTTGCACTCAGAAGTCTTCAAAACAACTGCAACCAAAGCGCTGTTATTGCGGAGATGCATTCCAAATGCTGACTCAAAGCAGATTTTTACTTAAGTACAGGAAGTTCTAGGAATTCAGGTACTTGAATCTCGAGGTAAATCCACCTTCAGCTCATCGGTGGATTTTTTTTTTTTTTTTTTTTACTTTCAGAATCCTCTCTGCAGACAATGACAATTTTTCAAAACCCACCCCAACATTTTATAAAAGCTTTTAACAACACAGTTCCATACAGCAAGCATTATCTTCATATGTTCCTGCTGTACTTATGATGCTAATGTGCTCCCTGATAAAGATAGAAATGTTTTTTTTCCTACTCCTACAGATACAGATTTTCCTTCAAGATCCCATTTCAGAAGTACTTATATAGAACAAATTCTGAAGGAACTACTAACACTGTTCATTTCAGGATCATCTCTTGCTTTCTAGCTCTGACTGACCAAAATTAAGAAAAAAAAAAAAAAAAAAAAAGGAGTTTCCCTTTACCCTCTTCCTGCAATACAGCCAGCTAAAACACAATTCTATTAGCAGTACAGTACACAATAACCCTGATGCTGTGCTTGCCTTTCTCATCACAGTATCAGACTGAGGTTTTTTTTTTTTTTTTTTTTAAATCTTTGCATTATTTCAGACTGATTACTTTCACACAGTCAGACACTTGTTTTTGTATATTAAAACCAATAGCCACACTGTTGCTTGAAAGAAGATGGTGAACTGAACTGGCACCATAAACTGTGTCACTGAGTGGAGGAGACCTCCAGCAGGAGTGTTAGACATGCAGAACAGCCCTTCCCCTGTTCCCAGACAAGTTGCAGAGGATGCTGAACATTCACAAGTCTGAAATCCGTTGCCAGCAGAGAAAATATGACTGTCACTTCAATTAATTCCATAGACATCCCACACCAAACCAGAAGACATCTAGTATGTTGCTCCCAGGAAAGCAATGATACTAACACCAAGTACTTTAAATTCTGTTTTTGATGCAGCTCACCACACTGGGACAATGTACTGCAATACTGGAAAGGAACGACACTGAATGAAGTATGCAGATACACACGCAGATATCAGGCATCTCCACTTATTGCCTGGTTTGACTTCATCTTGTGTGAGGTCAGGATTCACTCTTCACGAAATCAGTGACATGCAATAGAAGAAATCCGAGCATTCTTAGAGAAATGAGGGAAACAGATTTGAACAGCAGTAATCTCAAGTTAAAATCTGACTTCCAGAGCAACACAGCATTTCTTCCGCTCAGTGCCACGCTCTCTGGAAGATGACAACGGCATTTCAGCCACTTAGGTTACACCTAACTCACTGACCACACAGTTCATTCCCTTCCAGAAGCACAGGGCAGGTTGCAAAGTCCACACAAATATTCCTCCTGGCTTTTCATCTGTATTGACAGAGTCCACCACAACAGCTACAGGAACAAAACTGGCAGGCTGCACGGCGTAATTTAGTTACTGTTAAAATACCTTGAGGTCAGATCAAGAAAACTGTAAGAACACAAGTAACAGCCCCAGCACGGGGAGTACAGATCTCAGAGGCCTCCACAAGTACCGACTTCTTTTCATCAGCCCCAAAATTATCCTCAAACTCCGTGCATCAGATATTTCCCTGCTCCCATGTTGCCTTGCTTTAGTTTCCTTGCAGTGGGCATTTCCCAAGGGAGCACCAGTAGGCGTTAGGATGGCAATACAAGCTTGGAGGAAACTGCCACGTATGGGGACAGTTACTGTTGGTAAACACTGCTTTAGTGAGCCCCTAACAGAAACTAAATTCAATACTGCCAAACTTTATCCGTGTATGACAAATTGTGCCATGGCAGTGTATTTTCAACTAAATCACAACACAGTCCTCCTCCATTTATCAACAAAACTCAAGGGAAGGATAACATCTGAAATTCTGCTCAGAGCTCCCATCCTGCCTGCTTGGAGGTAAGGTATAACAACTTAGACATTCCCAGCTTAAGGCTGCATCCTGCAATGCTGGCTTTCATGGCAGCACTCCAGCCTCCACAAACATGCTAGTTACCAGCAGCTTCCACTAGTGTTGAAGTTTTATTATCAAGTAAAAAAAAACAAAAAAACAAAAAACTGATACACAAAACGACTGTAGGTTTAGCACCTGCTAAATTGGCATTGCAGGAGTTCTCAGTCTACAGATGGGGGGAACTGAGACAAGTAATATGAGAGGTTTGACTGATGTAAGCACTGGCCTTATGTCTGCAGTGATAAACTAATCACAGTTTCCCTCTTTCTTACCCAGAAATGGATTTGCTTTCTGAAATAAATGATCTCACTGTGACTTGGCTGTCAGTACGTGACCATGGCAGAAGCAGTTTTACTCTTTGGTCCTTTTCAATAAGCAAAGATCTCTTCTTACCAGCCCAGCCTGAAGCCCACTGTTATGAAATCACACACTGCTTTGCTTACATGACCATTAATTGTTGTGACAGTTTGTAAGTGGACATCCCAGCAAGTCCTACTTATGAATACATTCTGCAGAGCAGAGCAGTGCCCTGCCCCTGGGCACAGAGAACACAATTGCCTACATTCACAGGGTTTTCTCTTCTGTGTGTAAGTTTTATTCCAATTTCAGTGATCAGAAATAAAGCAGTGTGGAAAGTCGACTGCAAGGCACACAGCGCCGAGGGGCAGGGCACAGCTCTGCCAGCAGCAGAAAGCAGCACGGCTCCTTGGCTGAGGCTGCATCTGCACACACACAGACCATCGCTGTAACCTGTGCCATAGGATTTACACAGCCCCACAGCCAGCCTCCTGCCATAACAAAGGCACAACATTCCCACCTGTTCCCTGCCACTGGAGCATTTATCCCTGACAAAGAGACTTAAATCCTGTTAAACCCACACGGATGGAGACTCCAGACACCATACCTAAATTATTTTTTAGGCCAAACCACCAAGTCGTTGTCCCACCTGATGTTCCAATACTGCACTCAGATTAACATGAGACTGAGATGCATTTCAGCAATTTTTTTTTTAAATCAAAACCATACAAAAACCTTTTTCCTGCTTTATAAATAAAATGTACGTGTGGGAAGATAAAAGTACAGATGCATCATTTGAATACACAAATACAGTTTTCACAGAGGACTGTGAATCGGGTTTCCTCTGCTGTTATAATTTACAATTACTTATCACATTAGTTCCTAATTGTCTTTTCAGAGTGCACTCAATTACAAAATTAGAATCCTTATCTTTCTGTAACAGCCACCTTCCAGACGGATCCCCATAAAATGTGCAAATTGACTAGAAGATATTTTCCTTCCACCAGTGCCGCTCATCAAAAGGTTGTCCTAAACCAAACCTAAAGCACGCTTCTGTTTCCCTGGTGAAGGAAGCAAACCCAGCTGATTTCTGGAACTGCTTTTCAGTCATTTGCTCATACAGGGGCCAGGCGGTGCCACAGATGAGGTTTTTTGTATCTCACAAATTCATAATTCTACTTTAAGATTAAACTTTGCTGTTGTTATTCTCGTATGTCACTGTCTTTTAAACAGCAATCATCTGCTTTGAGCAGAGCAGGAAGAAAAACGTATCTTTCATTTCATCCTCGAGGTCTCGCTGTCTCTGGATACGGCCATCCGCTCAGAACAAGCTCAATCAATTAGCAAAGTCAATTCATTCCATGCACAAAACATTAATGTGTGCTCCTACAGTGCAACTCATGGTGAGTAGGAGCAGAACACAAAACCCAAAGCTTTTTTTTTTTTTTAAGAAGCTATGATAAGTGCTCCCCTGGCCAACCCCAGCATGGTGAAACACAAAGCCTGCTGCAAAGCCCAGGTACGGATGCTTTTCAGTTGTTAACGTGTCTCAAATACACTGTATGCATTACAGTGATGAAGAAAATAAAATCTAAGCATCTTTCAGGTCTGCCAGGATCAAATGTGTCTCATCTGAAGCAGGAAAACTTTGGCATACTACAAATTCAAGTGGTAATAGCCTGTGAAAAAGGGAATTTAAATATTAATGACTGCACAAATAACGAGCTTCACCCATTTGCAGTGCCATTTATTTCCCTCCTCCACACGCTCCAGAATGCATTATTGGTATTCCCTTCTCTGAAAAGACCTAAATGCAGCATCCCACCCCAATTCATAAAACAGTTACAACAAAAGGGAGGCTTTATGTCAGTACATTGCCAAACGTGTGAATACTCAGGCATGAGAGACTGCATGCCAACACTACCACAGGTGCACAGGAGCCTGAAACAACCCGCAGATCAGCACGCTGCTGCTGTTTTCCCAGTGCAGGAGCCCTGCTTCTTGCTCACACCGCCTCTCTCCTGGCCAACCCCTCAGCCGGGGTCTGCACAGCAGAGGGACCACTGTCCTCCAGCACAGAGCCCACACGTGCGCACTCTCAGTATGAACACTGGACCTGGGGCTCCACTCACTTCTGCTCAGAGGCTCCCGGTCTCATCCCAGTCCACAGTGGAAACGATGACTGTTCCTGCCTAGGCTGAGTGCAAAGGGGGAAGCACCGCTGGAAGCCTTTGCTCCCCAGCAAAACCCAGAGCTGTGTTACGGGTAACCCTTCATAACAGGGACGTTCCATTCCCTTTCTTCAACCTTCACTTGCCATGACATTTTTATATTTTTCATTATCTCAAGGTAAATGTATGCAAAATTATGCTGTTGAAATAAGTGGTTAATCGTTATTAATTCCACTGGTATTCTCTGCACTAACAGTAACCATTATTAACCTATTTGACAATGTTGTGGATTCCTCTGGCATTAGTGTGGTTGTAATATGTAAATCCATAGGAATTCAATTGTAAATTACCATTATTCGATGTACTTAGCTTCGATGCATAATTCTGCAATTTGTGCAGAGAAAATTACATGCTGACTCATGAGACATAAGTTTTCAGGGTTTCATAAGACCAAATGTGAATAATTGGTACCTACAATTACACAAAAATGTAAGCCAGATATGTAGCACAGCTACAACACACTCCAGGAGATACGCACTTATGTCCTTAGCTGTGTTGCTTAAAGCAAAACGTTTCATATTAAACTAGCTATTTGCATTAGCTACTCACGTACCACAGATTGACTTTAAAGCTAGCAGAATGTCAGCAGCAGTAAAGGCCTTAATCTAAGGTATATTAAAAAGGCAGTTTTGACGATTTGAGTTCTAAAAGCATTACTTTTTAATCTGACAAAATGTCTCAAGGGTCCATTTCACAGGCAGTAGCTGCCTGCAGGATACTCAGAATGACACCCTGGCAAAATCCCAGTCGTACCACAAAGACGTCTCGCTACTGAAGGTTTGGTCTGAACCTCTCTTAAAGCCCCCAGGTCCAAAGGGCTTCACAGCACTTGGGGCAGGTCCTAGAAAAAGGAGAAAAATTTGGACCCACTGCCAGGCTGAAGTGAAAGGAAAAGCTGGGTCTCTCTCTCTCTACTTTGGTACCACTCCTATTATTTCTATGGCTTTGTATGAAGTTACTGGAAGAAGGCAGAAAGACACGGTATCAGAATGTCAATCATGTCCAAGCAAGATTTGATCCTCTGCTCTCAGAAGCGTCACTGAATTCAAACAGAGCTCCAAGAAATGACCAGAATTTTTATCCGCACACTTTAAAGGGACTGATCTTTTAGAGTTATTCACCTGAGTAATTTCATTGATGTCAAAATTTAATAGAATTGCTCACACGTACATTGGAGGTTAGTAGTCAGTAAAAACCTCCGTGTCAGTCAAGTTCAGGTAAGAACTCAAATAAAAGAAACATTTTTGCTCCAGACTGTGTAGCAGCGCAAACTTGGGCTGAAAATTTCACGAGAAGAGGCTTTTATGATCTTCTCACCTCAGGCAGTAATAGTGCAAGAACAATCTCCTCGTGATGAAGACCACATCTGCCAACTTGAAGTGAGAGATTCTTCTCGCTCCAGTTTGAATTTGGAGCCTGAAGGTTTTTAGGGCCAACTCAACAACTCATCTCTGATAGAAGTTAAACTCACACCTGTCAATAGCCAAGTTTCAGAAATCAGCTGGGTTTTTATGTCAAATGCCACCTTTGAGCCAATAAAGACTTACATCTGTTCATGCTCTTAGCAGAAAAGCACTACTTTCCCTCCACTACTAATGTCCATGGCCAGGTAGAGCCATTTCTTCCTTCTCCTGGGATTCATTCTGCTTTCAGCAGTGCTGTTGCCAAACTGACACAGGAACAAACAGTGCTGCCCCAGGAGCACAGCAGCAGAGCTGCTCTGATGGGGTCACCTCAGCACCTTCCTCTGAACCTGGGTGTGCTGGGCACCAGGAATCAGCCACACATTTCTGAGAAAGGAGAACACAGAGAGGCCACCAAAGCCTTTTGGAAAGAGATCTGTCCATTTCTATGAGCACTGCACTACTCCTGTAATGTTTGAGGGCCCCCAACAATAGCAGGTGAGAAGCAGAGAAGTCATCTTTATGCACTGCCATGTATTCACACAGCTGTTTTACTGACTGCTTAAACTGTTCCTTTCCTCCCTGGCTGACACCATCTTATGCTCTTTTTTTTTTTCTTCCTGAAGTGAGATCTCAAGAATGCATCCTCCTAAAACAACACAAGGATTGAAGAAAATCTCTACTGAATTTGAAGAGATGCAAGACAAATGCACTTTATAACAAAAATCATCAAATCTAGAGAAGAGTTCTTATCCTTTGCACAAAGGGAGATTTGTGATGCATTTGCCACCCAGAAAAATAGATGCAAGTCATTTACTGTTGCTGATATCGGAGTCCTGATTTGTCACTCAAAACAGCTTTTCACTTTGATGTTAGCACAGAACTAAAAATATTTAAAAAGGAATAACAATGAGGAAAATCTACTAAGTTTAAGACCCTCCAGTCAGCATGACCAGCAAGCTTTCCCACTGCCCCCTGCTTAATTCAGTTTGGGATTCCAATGTTTCCCACTATTCAGTTTCTCAAGCTGTCACTGAAAGAAAACACTCAACTTTCAGCATCCAACCCCTGCACGAGGTCTGACACCTCTGTGACAGCCGTCTGAAGAACTTGGACAGGGGCTGCTCAAACCACTGCTGAGGTCCAAAAGGTTTGAAACATGATTGCTCCTGCAATTATATCCTGTAACCGAGGCTGGGGAAAACCAAGGAGAGCACAGCCCAGCACCCCCACGGCCAACACCCAAAAGCCATCATGCAGTGCTGGAGGAACATCACGGCTCTCCTCCTCCCCACCTCCTGCTGCACTGTGCCTGCACAGATCAACACCCCCAGGTGACAAGTCCACGTCCTGACTGCACATCAAATCCAGTGATTAAAAGAGAGCCAAGCCTAAGTGATCTCATTACACAAATAATTTTATCTTATGTTCGATACATTCCTAAATTAATCCAGCATTTCAGGGTAGCATAATCTGTGCTGCAACAGAAATTCAGCAACCTTACATCTATCAGAGCAATTGCAGTGAATGAAAAACCACACTTTGTCTCTTCTGCAGCAATGTTCTGCTCTTTTCTGCTTTAATGAATGCTGAGACCTCAGGTGTTCTTCAACCTTTATAGCCTACAAAGCACAAGCCCACAATTGGCTCAAATCCTTTCTGTTCTGCCTGCAGCTACAACTGTCCAAGTGAGATTTTTGTCATTTTAGGCTCAAAGGATTTTTTTGAATTATTGATGGCCAAGACAGTCATAAAATATTTAGTAGATGTAGCTACTTCCAAACTGCGTGAAGTTTTAATCCTTCCTCCTCCATTTATGGAGCACAGATGCAGACCCAGGACAAACCAAGCAGCTCTGTGTTTCTTCAGCTTCAGACTGCATCCACCAGTTGGCATTGCTGCAGTCTTACAGCAAAAGAGCCAAACTGTACAGCACAGCTTTCCTAGGAAAAAACTGACTGAAGTGCTACCTACAGAAAAAAACATTTCACATCTCTAAGAAAAAGAAGGGCAGGGGCTTTCCCATGGAGAAAGTGGGGAAGATGGTGTATGAACTTCTGCTCATTGCCTTTTGATATCTTTCTGTTTTCACTGAAGAACTGCAGGAACGAGAGCAGCATTACCCCCAGTGCAGAAGAAAATGGAAAGTGTAAATGAAGAGTAAGTTCTCTGCAAGTATGTTATGGAAAAAAAAAAAAAGCGAAAACACAGAGAACCAAATAGAGCCGAACTGTAGATTACTCAGTATACACACATTTTGCCAAAAGGAATAAACTTTCCATAAAACTATCAGCTTTTCTGGTTTTTGGTGGAATAGCCTCAATGGGAGACTTTTAAGCTTGACTTTTCAGCCCCCTAAGGAACAGTGCAAAAATGGAGCAATGACAACCACTGCAGCCTCTTCCTATTGATGTTAATATAAGCCCTACATTGCATGCTAATGCCAACAGCTTTACAAAAAGGATCTGCCAGTTTTAAATACCCGTAAACCTGAAAAATGTTAACTTCCCCAAGAAGCAGAGAGCAGCACAGCATTTATCTACCCTGCTAGATTGCCCTATCAATTTTCAGGGCTTGGATTCACTGCTCATCTTTCTAACTTGGCAGAGGCCTTCCTCTGCAGTTGCCTAGAAGAAATACGTGTCAGAAATTAGCCATAGTGGTTTTTTTTTTTTTTTTTTTTTTTTTTTTAATTCTTATTGCAAGTGCTTAAAAAAAAAGTTTGACAGATTTTCAGAGTGATCCAGCAGGGTTTGGCACCACAGGCTGTATCTATCTGGTCTACTAATCACACAGTTCTGCCCAGGACAGCTATACTCCAATCTCCCATTGTCAGACCCATTCCATTTTTAAAAGGGCTGGTTTTGATCATCAGAAACGGGTCAGCAAACCATTGTCAGAGATGAGAACTCACCCCTATAAGCTTCCTTTCTGTAGCAGGAGCAGCGGCCAGAGACCCATCTCCCTTCCAATGCCTTCTGAAGGAGACCACTGAAAGGGAATTCGAGCCTTAGAAGTCAGCGGAAGGGAACAAGAAGAGACGAAGGGGCTGCTCCTGAAAGACAGGACCTGCTTTCAGATGACAGAAATAACCATCTGCACCGGATCTGGTGTTTCAAACAGCACTCACACCTGGAAATGCCTGCGTAACCAGAGTAAAGGAAACAGAAGGGCTAAACACGATGACCCATAAACAAAGTGAAAAGGAAAAATCAAATTAATTGGTTTTATAGCTGACAGGCTAAAGTCAACTATGACTGTATATACTTCCACCTTTAGAACACAATGAAATGAAAAGGAAAAACTAAGAGCGGTACAGTTCATCCACTCATAGGAACAGAACTGCTTCCCAGGTTCTTTGCTTCACTGAAATCAGTTGCACACACATCCTTGCTGAGCAGGCAGAGGCCAGCAGAACTCCAGCTGCTGTCCCCAGGTTCAAACATGCATAATACATGTGCCTGACAGCTTCTCCCAGTCTCAGAGCTGCATCCTCATGTATCAGAATGTAGAGGTTTAAGCTGAGACTGGGAGTCAGAAGCCACAGGGTCTATGGCTAATTACCCTCTTAAAACAGGTCCAAGAGCCCAAAGGAAGATCTGCTTGTAATTATCTTGTGTTGTTTCCTACTTCACTTGCTCATCTCCCAATATATTTTCAATTACATCGAAAAACCACAATAAAACAGCATTTTATTGCTAAGCCAAGCACTCCAAAATTAAGAAATGCCCAAATTAGAACTGCCCGTGCAACTCCACTTTGGCCCCACTGTATATACAGACGGTTTTAATTACACCACCACGTGGTACCTCATGCATAGGACCCTTGATTAATTTGCATTCTGAACAGTATCGAGGCTAACAAAGAGAACTGTAGCTGGTAAAGTACAAGCTCATCTGTGCTTCTGAAGACTAACAAAGATATTTCAGGAAACGATTCAACTTTGTGTTTGTATAGGTTTGGAGAAAGAAGAAATCCTAACAGCACCAGATGTAACCAACACGGGGTGCTCACCACCACCAAGAAAAGGGCAGTTAACCATTCTGCTGCCCTGATACGGGCTGTACAGCAGCACTGGGTGAAGAACCACCTCTGTCGTAGCAGCTCAGGAACAGAACTCATGCCCCATACTCCAGACAGGTGAGCTCCCTCTGTGCGGATGTTTGTGGCCATGCCCCAAGCTGTACCTGACACCAGCCACTGCCCTTTAAGGGCACGGAGGATGCCCGGTGCCACCTGCTGATAGAGTGAGGGACTGGGGCAGGGAGCTTAACAGACACCACCACTGATCCTTTGGAAAGGCCTCCAAGCATTAGAACAACAGTGAAAGCAGCAGCAAGATCATGACTTTAAAGCCCTCTGTTGCCTTGCACCATAGTGATGTATATAAACACCACACAACATCACAACCAAAAAAAGCCAAAAAAAACCACCAAAGCAAACAAACCCTGCACAACTCAGGCTATTCCTATTGAACTGTGTGCTTTCAAACCCCAACCATTCAATGTTTCTTCTTCTTTTTAAGCTTGCACATGTATTCACTGTAGCAACAAAACCAAGCTGCACATACATCATCTTTTGTTTTCCATGGGGATGTGCTGTGAGTACTTGGACAGCTTGTGTAAGCTACAATAAAAACCTGGAATGCAAGTTTCATCTGAAGTCAATCAAAATGCCAGCTGGATCCTTTACCAGAATAATTTTCCTGTGGAACTGCAAGGGAGTCCACATTGTTCTCTCTTCTGAAATGAGTCTTGGGCACATATTTATAACCTGGGGTAAGCTGACTACGTGCCTGGGAGCTTCTCTGTCTGTTTTACCAGCACTGTTAAATTTAGTCTTCAGTGTTCACAGAACATCTGAAATAGACTCCGAATTGTAACTAAAGAGGGTAGGACTTTTTCTTCTTTTCAAAATACAAACCACTTGTTTGCACTTTACACAAAGGAAAATGACAAACTTAAAATGAGAAAGGCTGAAATTATACAAGAATCTCAACAAGCAACATCAAGAGAAGCTACTGTTAATGACACAGGAATAGCAAACTTTCCCAAAAGACAATACTTAGGTTACTCCTATAAAACAAAACTCCTGTAAAGTTGTATTTTTAAAAGTATGTGATTTCAAGAAAAATATTCAAGTATTAAAAACCCACATTTAAAGGTCGCAGCCATTCAGATAAACAAGTCACAGAAGTTCCACAGTCAGCACATACTCAGACAATTCTGCGTTCATTGCTCTAATTGAGGCACATTATAGAAGAAGTTTCATCTCGCAGTGCTCTCCAAAATTTAAGAGAAAGTAGAAGAAAGTCCCCAGGTGAAATTTGCATTTGAATTCAATTCCAGTTCTATTTGTCTGGGCCGTTTCCCCTCTCTCATTAATTAGCTCCTCTGGCACCAGAAAAGACACAGAACAGTGAGTGCTTCTCCCCCTTCCCCCCCAGCCAAGACATCCACGAGGTACACGAACACACTCCTCTGACAACACCTAAATATTCCCAGAGCTATGGACGTTCAGTTTCACAGAAATCGGCAGCCCAGAAGAGCCCCAAAGGAAAACTCACAGCTCACAGAAGGCTGAACGGACTTCTAGGGAATTACAGGTACTCACCTACTACACAGCATAGGGCCATAATCCCAGCCTCAGAAACCAGAATGGAAACTCCCCTAACAGCAGCTCTCTGAAAAGAGACCAGTCAGTTCAGAGCAGCCTTTCACTGCGATCTCTGACACCGTATGTAGAGGTAGCAGTGAATCTATTGCTCTAGCTAATTTATACGTTAGATAATTGCCGGCTAATTAGGTCCTGCCATATCTTCTGCTAGAAGCAGTACATCCTACAGCACACATCGCTGACATACCACGCCAAAGTAGGAGCAGCAGTCCTCCCTGTTCCTATGGCACCAGCACTCAGGAGATGTGCAGTGCAAACGCAGCCATGGGAGCAACTCCAACAAAGAGTTTACTTCTGCCCCATGCAACATTTCCTGGGAGGTTCTCAAGAACCATTTAGATGTTGTACAGAGGGATGCAGTTTAGTAGGGAAACACTAGTGGTAGATGGATGGCTGGAATGGATGATCTTTTCCAGCCTTGGTGATTGTATGATGTCTACAGCAAAAAGTCCTTCCTTAATACAGTATTCAGAAGATTCAAGGAACGAGTCAAGTCCCCTGTGTTAAAAACAGGGCCATGAAGGAGCAGTCGCAGACACATGTTGATGACCTTTTGATTTCAGCACACTACTCCCATTCCTGTTCGCTTGTCCCACAACATTAGCCAACTTCACTATTCTGTCACTGGTATCAACAGCTTGCACTGCACAACAGACTATCTTCTATTTGGTTATCTGGCAAAATGCGAATCAAGACGTTACAAGACAAGAAAGTATCTTCTGGCTGGTCAAGCAAGTGCTGATGGGTAGTTAGAAATAGAGCTGCATTTAAGTTAGCAGCTGACTGGGGAGATGAGGAAGAAGCAGGAATACCTTTCAGTCTGAGCATCATAATCTATGAGCTTTAAAAAGTAGACACAAGATAAAAAAAACAATAATATATTGCAATTACAGCACCATTATTTCAGAGGGAGCATCTTTGCAATGTTTCCCTTACAAAAACATTTTTTTAATTACTCTGCTACAAGATGAACTATGTTCAACTGCACTCGGTTCACACCTAGCACACAACAGCCTAAGAAATCACACAAAGCTCCTCACTTGCATTGACATAAAGGTTAATGCCATCCTGAGGGAGTTTCAAGCACGTTATTCACAGGATAAATGATTCTGAACTAGCACATGATTTTCACACATCAGTTTACTGGCCAAATTAAAGTAGATGAAGGAACTGAGCAGTTGAGAAGAAGCTAGAGGGAACTCTTCAGGTGAAACCTGCAGCATTTTATTTCTACCCAAATAACAGCTGCTTTGACAACAGCTGATTTCCTCCTCCCCGCCCACCAGTAATACCAGAGCTGTGCCATGTTTTGAGTCATGACACTTTCTTTGCAGCTTCCAGTAAGCAAGGATTTTGTGCACTAGGAAACAGAAGAAAGATTAACCTTTCTATAACTTGAAAGTTAAGATTACCTTAAAAAAAATAAATCTAAAGCATTCATGTAAACACTTCCCCAGAGGGAAGATTTAAGGAAAATATGCTCTGCCACTCCAAAGACCACAAGAGTCTTAGCCAATAGTCTAATTTCTTTGCTAACTTCAGATGAAGAGAGGAGGATCACTGTCATAGCCAGCCCTGGACACACAGCTACAATAAACCTGCTCACAGCTGAAGTTACTGGAAACCTCTGTCTTTGAGGCACCCATTTTCACATACTGCAATCTCAACAAAGCTGACAGGCAACCTCACTTGCCATTTTGTACCTTGAATTAAGTCATCAAATTTACATCACAAAGGATAAATATGTTTTAATGAGTTTGATTCCTTTCCTCCCTCTCTTAAGCAGCAGACCGCATGAGATGCACTCACTGCAGTTCCTTTAATTGTTGAAGAGAACTGGAAAGGGGAAAATCATAAATCCACTAATTAGCAGAGAAACAGCATATGTGGAATCTGGCCTCCAATACCACCAACGGGAGCTTTGCCAACCAAGTTCACCCACTGAGTTGAACAACAGTTGTTGGAAAAAAGTGAATAGCTCCATTAGGAGTTTGGAGCGAGAAAACAGAGTCACTTGACAGACAATTACAATAGAACTGGATGACAGATCGATGAAACTGAATATTTACCTGGCATTCTAAATTTTGCAACAATATCACTGCCATCAGTATGAAAATAGAGCAAAGATTAGGTTTATCTACATAGCTTAAAAGCCCTGAGATAAGCATTCCATCACGTTTTTAGCTCTATATGGAAAGAGCACCCACAGCATAAGTCACAGGCTGCCCTCAGGGAAGGCTCTGCCCCATGAATGGGCACCCTCCTCTTTCTCAGATGTTCAGCCTCACTCCTCATTTGCACCAAAACATCAGCATTTCTCCCCCTTTGCAGATGAAGGAGCTCACAGTAACAGCAACAAGAACTCACCTTCAGCAGACCGATCGCTTCCAGACACAGCAGCAGCACTTTGCTCCTTCTCATCCCAAGAAGCGTGGGAAAGCTTCACAAAAGGATGTCCTCCTCACTCCTTTTGTACTCTCATCTGCTTCAAGTCCACCTCCCAGCTAGTGAGGCTCTTACTAGGACAGACCGGTTTTCCATAGAATAAATAAATCAATAAAGCTTTTCCAGTTGGAGCAGGAACAAACATCTCATCCCAAGGCACCCACAGCACAGATAAGGCACCTTCAGCCCTCTTCAGAGCTTTTTATAGGTGACTGGAACACCTGGCTCTCCCCCTCCCCTGCTCCACCTCCCTCTCAGTTCTACCCACAGCTCACATAGATCCTGTCACCCAATCACATTTCTCAACCAGCAGTGAAAACTTGGACTTTTCTAGAATAGGCTCTCAGAGCTACATAAGGTAGAACATCTCCCTCCCACCTGCTAATTACCATGATTGCATCCTTACTTATTGCCACCTATTGTGAATCAGCCCGCTCCAGCACAGCTGGTGGCCCCCTGCTAAGCACAGGGTAGACTCTGAGCTCAAACAGATACGGATAATTAAAAACCTAGAAGACAAACACAACTTTTATCTTCAGAAATAAATGGAGATTTAGTAGCATTAATCTTGACCCAACCATAATTTCAATGGAACCAAAAGCAACATTTTCCTTAAGGTTTGTGAGGGAACTATAAATAATACAGAATTTATAGTATGCTGCAATACAAATGCAGTGTTTCAAGCAAGTGGTTTAAGGCGGGGGGCAACCTTATGGCAGTAACAACAGAAGGAGAAGCTGGGGGCAGCCTACAGGCTGCTCTGAGCCAAAGGCCCAGAACTTTTGGGTTTCAAAAGACAAATAAAGCTGGTGTTGACCAAAAGAGGATCTGCCACACCAATCTGCCTGTCCAAAGTGGACACTGCAGCCTTACAAGCTCAGGTACAGTGGAGAGACAACTACATCTGATTTTGTTCTAGCAATAAAAATGTGAGCAAGAGCTAGAAAACACCATACCATTTTACAGACCACCAAAGGGTTCATAATGAACTTCTCGGGTTTGGTGAAGAAATACTAACATTAGAAGTGAAAAGTTGCTCGTGCCAAGGAAATGGCAAAGTCATCTCTTCCAACAGAGCACTTAGGAAGCAATTCAGACACTCGGCTCTATTAGGTTATAACCTTCATCTCAGTTTGATCCTAAGAACTTTTCTGAAGATGCATATCATGCATTCAGCTGCACCCCAGGACAGAAATAGGAAGGCCAAGAGGTAGGATAGGAGAATACTGCAGAGCCATATACTTTGCTAGGCACAGAATCTTTGGAAGGCAATTCAATAGGAATTAAAAGAACCGCGATTAATAATTGATTTTTTTAATGTTTACTGATAGACATTTTATTTGTGTTTCTGCTAAAACACCTGTTTTGTTTTAATATTCTGCCTCTGATGAGGTCTTTCATAAATATTTCTACTTCACAGCATAAAAAATTTAAGCTCTTAATTAAACCGTCTTTGATGTTTTATAGCAATAAGTGCTCTGAAATAAATGACAGCAGTTAACAAAACGTGCACATTTTTATAGGGATGATCACTGCTAACGTTTGTAGGATAACATGAGAGCTGGCAGTGGCTCCATACTGCTCGCAAGACTTTTTAATCACTGGGCTCTGAAGTGTATCAGTTAAAAGCAGCACCTCTGATGGAAGAAGGGAAGAAGTCACATTTTGCATTGCCATGTACTGGGTAGCTGCCTGGTATTACTTCTTAGACAATTTCCCATTTGGTCTCACGTACTTTCAATATCAGAGCACTAGTTCTTTACATACTTATTCCTAAGGTATTTTGGAATTATTTTTGAACATCTACAAGGACTCTGGGGAAGTTCAGTGCAATGGGAAAGACAATTTAGCTACTGAAATTCTTGTCTACGGGTACAGAAATGTTTTCCCAAATAGATAAGCTGCAAGAATTTAAAAGAAATATATGTATTTAACGGTACATTTTGATAGCATGCTATTTGTGTATGTAATTACTGAGCTGAAAGGTGGCTGTCAAATAAGGGTGCACGTTAGAAGGTACGAGGTAACCTTCTCCTTGTAAGTCAAAGGCATCTCAGGAGCAGAAGCACAAACCCTTGTAAAGATTAGAACATAATGAAATGAAAGTGAAGCCTTGTTTCTATTTTTTAAACGTACATGAGAGTTCTTTAGAGTGAAATTGCTTGTGAATAATTCAACTTTATGGATAATAAAGAAAAAAACAGCTACAGCGTATCCTTACCAACAAAATACACAGACAATACACTGCCCTGCCTCACTAACAAAGCTCAGTTCCATTATTTGGCAACAAGAGACTGCAGCAGTGTTGTGCCAGCACCAGGAGAGGGACTGCAGCTGCAGTGCAGATGGGAGGGGCTGGGGGTCTGCAATTAGAACACCAGCTCTGAACATTTGCTGGCCATGCTGTATGCAAAGAGAGCGAGCAGCTGCCTGTCCCAATCCCAAACCCAAGCACTACTGAGATATCAACCATAATACACACTAGAAACTTACAACCTTACGTTCCAGTTTCTCTACATACATCCTAAGGCCATTTGCTGTAGTTGTGCTTCATTCAACAGTAAGGCAGTTAACAGCAAGGACAGGTACTCACAGTAGCTTTTCTAATTCTGCCCTAGAGATTGATGCTATAAACACCTCCCATAAAGTATGGAGGGCCTTTCACTGCCATGGTGACCCAGAGCATTCGGACACCCTGAGCAGAGGCATGCATTGCCCAATGCACTCTGAGGGGCAGCAGAATGACAGGAGAACCGCTAATGCTACTGCCAGTCTCCCCCGTATACCTGGTGACTCACTGCTATTTCCATTACTCCACCTTTGTTTGGGGAGGAGGAAGGACACCACTTTGAATCCAAAAGTGCACGCAGTGAAAGCAAATCAAGTTTCTACTCCAGTTAGATCTAACGCTGTGTGCAGACACCTAATGGAGTGGAGCAGCCGGAGGCACTTGGTGTTCAGCTGAGATGAATCTCACTGAAGCATCCTGAAATACTACTACAGGCCAAGGCAGCACAGGCTGCTCCTTACATCCTGTTTTGGACCATGCCAAGCCATCTTCTCGTCCTTGTTGCCCTTCCTATTTGATGAAGGGGTGTGCCAGCAGGGCAGGAATGCAGGCCTGCAGTCTCCTTTCCACTCACCTCGGGATGCAGAAGGCTCTACCAGGGCACAGCGTGTGATGTGGGGTGAGGCAGCTGCTCTGTGCGACAGCACAGTCCAGACTGAAGAGAAATGCAAAGGTAAATTAATAATGAGTTTGAAGCCAGTAAATATGGTCATAAATTACCATTTTTTTCTAGTAGAAATTGAGGTTAAAGGAAAATAAAAAATCCTCGAGCAGCATAGATTAGCCCTCTTTCTTCCCACAAGACCAAAGGAAAGCGCTCTCTTCTGAGAAATGGGCTTTTACATCTTCTCTTTCCCATCAGGCAAATGTGTTTTAAAGTAAAAATGTTTAAGCCAGTATCACGAGGTGATACACTGCTATCCTCCTCCACCCTAAGCTGGGGTGATGTTTTCAAGACACTCCTGAAGCACCGAAGGTTTCTCCAGTGGTTATGAGAGGCTGCGACTCAGCGCACTGCAGCCTGTTGCTGCCACAGATGGAATCCCCAGAGACTACTGAAGATTTATTTACTCTTTCCTAAAAGTTTTAGTAGACAACCATATCCAAGATCTTCTCTAGGAGACCAAGAAGTCACAATGACACAGAGAAAGAATTCAACACTCACTGAATTAGGTGTCAGCATTTCTTGCTAGCATTCAAGGATGAGAGCTCTGCTCCTTGTCCAACCTGCACCTTCCCCTGCTGGTTTCCCAGATTTCCAGATGCACAGCTGCACCTTTCTTTGTTAGGGAAACAAAAAGAAAGTTGGAAATGTACCATTCCTCAGTTTTGTCTTTATGTGCAGATCTCTGTCCCCAGTTAGCTGCCGCTGCCTCCCTCCTTGTGGCTCCTGTACGGTGCCCTGATGTCCATCTTGGAAACAAAAGCTATTTAGACCATTTTAGGATTTAAGCAGAGCTGAGCTGGGGCAGGGTAAAGGTTGAAGTAATTTTCCTAAGCCCTTTTTAAAGATTAGACATTAGTTTTCTATTCCTATCCTGCAGATAACCGTAGCGTAGTGACAGACAAACTAGCACGTTTGGCTGAACTGGTAACTAACGAGACACTGTTATCTGGAGGATCTCTTTCTCTTTCTGTCTCATGCTGAGAGGGAAGGACACCACAACAGGCATGAAAACATAAAATACTCCAGCACTTTATAAAGCATCACAGCTTTTTTTTGCTAATCAGTAACTGTCACCGGGCTGTATACCTGTTGGGTTCACATGCAGGACAGAAGACTTGCTGCTAAGTTACAGGCAAAAGACTGAAGACAGAAGTGTTTTTCAAACTGATCACAGACGGTGTGTGTGATGCTGGGTGAGGGATTTAATGTGCTTCAGCTTCCCCATTGTTCAAACAGCACTTCCCACCTCTTACACATCTTTGCTGTTTCAAATTGCAGGACAGGGACATCTTGCTGGGGTTTACACAGTAACAAGCATGCTGGGCTTCTGATCATTGCCTAACCTTCATAATAACCATGTTGCACATACTGTACATAGTCAAGACACAGAGATACTCAAGGTTTTGTAGTTCAATACTGGATGTTCATCACAGGACAAGATACTAGGGCAACTAAATCAGAAACTGGATTATCTATGAAGAGAAACAGAATGCAGCTTCCCTGGCTTTTAGCAGTCAGAAGAGTACGTGACATTCACAGATACCTGCTGGTACAGGTGGGCTGGAAAGGCAGCTGGGGCTGGCAGCTCGGAGCACAGCTGCACCTGCAGTTCACTCACAGACAGCCCTGTATGGCAGCAAGCAATGCAGCTGCATTTGACTCCTACACATCTTGATCATGTGAAGTACCCACATACCTCATTCTCTCTCTGCCTCAGTTACCTATGACCCTTCCCAACATCATGGGGACAGGGGACAATAAATTAGCTAAGGACCATGGACAACTGGGATATTTTAATAGGGACCAGGCAGCTGACCTTCTACAAAGGATTTGGCAATCCGTGAAAACTGGCAACAAAATACATTGTGCAAAAGGGAAAATGTCATAAAATGAAAGTCATAAAAGTCTATCGTCTGCTAACAACCATGAAATGGAACAAAGGGACTGTGTTAAGTGAGGTGTTAGCATGTTCTGCTTTGCATGGGTTATAATTCTGATTTTCAAATATTGTATTAGGTACTGTATGTAATAATTCCAGTGGGTAGGAAATATTTTCATTGATCTGTACCATTCTACAGAGTGCTTGCCCTGGCAGGCAGCAGAGGATGTGTAGGAGTTACAGCAATCCCTTAATCAATGTTTATTTTTAATTGAATCCTTCCTCTGCACCTTGTTCAGGACCTTGCAGGATTAGGTGAAATGCACATGCATGAAAATGCACGTGCAGGCCATGCAGTGAGGAAGCAGGATTTATACCACACAGCAGAGAGATAAATCAGGTTCATAAAACATGTTATTTCCAGCTGTGATGTTATACATACTGCTTTTGTGAAGCAGCAGGAGCCGTTTCCTTTTCCCATACAGCTGCTTTCAATATGCAACAAAATGGTTTAAATGCCTGAGAAAGCACTAAGCATGTTTCAGGAAACTGACACACCAAAGATTATTTTTTTTAAGAGAGGAGAGTGGAAGAGGAGTGTATGGAAATAAAGACGTCTCCTCGCTAGGCACGAGAACCTCAGCAGCAAAGTAGTTTCTTGCTAGCCTTGCCACCAAACAAAATTCATCTCAGAGCAACCAGCAGTACTCCAAAGTAAATGAATCTCATCTCCGCTGCATCTGAAATACAAATCCCAGCACGATGCTGGTGGGTGTGTTAGCAGACCCATGCCACCCCAGCCTCGTGGGTGCTCAGGGCTGGAAGGCAGCAGAACCTTCTCAGCTGACTATTTCCCCACTACATGCTGCAGCACTCCTCTCGTGCCTTCTGCAGAGGCCTTTTAACAACAAGACCTAGAAAACAGTCTGCATAGCAAGCGGCCTCTTGGCCTGTGGACATATTCTGATGTTCTCTTGTGACTACCAGATCTACCAGAGGAGACCAGAAGAACTGCCTGCAACCTGCAAACCACCAGCTCAGTGGAACGTAACAGAGCCAAGCAGCGACCTGCCCACCAAAGCAAGGGCAGCATCCTGCTCTGTGCTGCACCACGGGCAGCAGGCAAAGATCTCAGAGCCTCAAGTCCAGGTGGGAGATCTTCTAAAATCTCTCAAGAGCCTGATGAGCTTTTAGATAAGATTTGTTACATCTTTGTAATCATCAGCTCTTTTCATCTCAGTATGGTTTGTTTAAATAAACAAGCAGCAAGGCTTCAAGTGTTGTTTCACCCATTACATGTGCATCTAGACAGCTGAAGAGGCAGGAAAGAGAATAATAGAAAACTGATGAGGAGAAAATAATAAATAAGACCAAAAAGAGGAATGAGCACCCTTAGGGTTATAGTCAGCATCCAGCTGAGAGGTCTGCGGGTACAGAAAAGATTATTTACATTGAACTATGAATTTTAAAAGTAATATTATATAAGCCTTCCAGCTTTAACAATTAAAGAGAAAAGTAATTATAAGAATTACCCAAATGTTAAATGGCTTGAAAATAACTAGCGTATTATTTCTCTCTCCCTAGTGGAATGTTTTGCACGACAAAAAGAACAAGCTTCTGAAAGATGGGTAGGGTGGATGGGTTCTTTTTAATCATTCATTTTAAAATGCAAATATTTTAATAGGTTTCTTTTAATATATATGATAATGAGTTTATACATGAGACTCAAACCACAGGCCAAGTAAGCAGATGTCTTGTCAACAAGGTCTAAAATTTAGAATCATTAGGGCTCTTTTAAGAAACGTACTTGCTCTGACATAAAACTGAAGCATATTATAATATTTCACATTCACACTGCTCAGTGTGACATTTTTTCCTCATTAAAATGAAGAATGACACAGCCAGAGAGAGCCCCATCTTTCCTGCTTTGTATTTGTAGTTCAAAAGATGGCTCTTAGCAAATTGTCCCAGAGAGACAAAATATTAAGCACCTTGAGTGCTCTTCTGCATGCAATTAATTTCACAGCCTTTGAAAGTTTTAATGTGTTGTGGTGACCAGTGAAATGATAAGTAGTTGCTGCTCATTGTTTGCATCTTGTTCATTCTCTCTTTTCTGCAGCCTGTCAAATCCTGTTTAACTCTGCTTGTTTCTCTAGGTGTCAATTCCTCTGCATTGTACAGCTTTTGTGATGAAATTCTGCACTTCTTGTTCACCCTTTGACTTTGAAAAGCAAAGAATCAGACAGACCCAACCAAAAGAAATTCAATGAATGATAACTGACGGCATTTCTGAAGAACAGTAAGAAAGCAACGAACACGATCATTAAGCAATACCATAAAAATGAGGCCAGGTTTCTACCTGTGTTAATTACCTACTGGGTTGATTTCTGCCAATCCACTGAAATCAATAGAAGGTTTCCTACTGAGGAAGAGACTTTCAGTCAAACCGCTCTTTCAGATGGACACCTTTCTTCCCTTAGTGCACACATACATCCAAAGGCAAATGCCACCCTTTGACTCTCATGAAGTACTGAAAATTATCCCAAATGCCAGCACCTACGTCGAATACTTTCCTTGTGATTAAATACTGTTGAAAAGATTACGTATTGGGTAAAAAGAGGGGGGAAAAAAAGGTGACTATTTTCCCTAAAATTTCAGGAAAGCCATAATTAAAAATGAACAGTGTCATAAACACCGCCACTGGGGTAGGTAGAGGAATTTGCAATAGGAAATATGCTGTCATCACAGGAAGTTTGACACTAGATCTTACAGCAGCAGAGGATAAGCTTTCACATCATGTCTTGAAATTAATTAGTTTTTTTTTTTTTAAGAATAATTTTTAAAGAAAAGTGTATTCAAAGAACTAAGCAGGAATCGTCAATACAGAGGTTTGAGGTTATGCACTGGAGATCCAGAAGCGAGCATTTACTCACCTTAAGAGATCCAAGAAGGTTGGTCTCTGAGATAGACCATACTACCATCAGTGCATGGAGTGAACCAGTAGTCCCAGCAGAGCCCGTGCTATCCTGCACTACACTGGGAAGTCAGGGAACTCAGAATCCTTGTGTCAGGTAGGACTCATGTGGACAAGGCAGATGCAGAAGCATGGCACAAGTGTCATGGTGGACACTGAAGTGGCAGATTATTGAGACACAACTATCATTTTAGTATTTCTGTTTCTCTCTTGAGGTATGTTTCATTCCATTTTTCGCACTTAACTGGACTGAGGAAAAGGAATTTGATATTCCTAACAAGAACATATACATTATTCTACAAAAAGCCCAAAAAACCACTGTTCAGATATCCTGCACATTACCTAGATGCAGAAAAGAGTAGTGGAAAAATAATAATAATAATGAAACTACAGTTTTCAATCCATTGTCCAGTACCTACAGAAGTTTGCATTCCTGTGACCTGAAGTCAGCAAGAGTTTCAAAGGGCTTGGTGGCCCAGCACACAACATCCAAAGATACCTCCCAAGACAAGAGCCTGGACAGAATTTTCTGGCACAGCTAATCCTTCTTCAGTGGCTGGAAGCCAACAGAACTTCCTGGGCATTAGATCTCTACCTGAACTTTCTCAGAATTTAAGGTCCTTCAAAACCTTCTCCAACTGCAAAACACACCTTTCTCCCTGCTTTCTACTATGAACACAAAGCAACGTGTACAGAATGCTGCTCCTATAACAGCACTGTCATAAAGCAGTCATAATTTGCTTCCTAAGGAGAGGATGACAGAGGAAAAAGTAAGAGATGACAGTTGCATTGCCTAAATGTACTACTGGAAGAGACCTGGTTCTGCAGCAGTGAGAATGGCATTGTATCCTATATAAAAGCAGAGTAGAAAAATCAATTGAACGCTTTTCATTAACCTCTGCGAACTCGGAATTAAGTTCTACAAGTCTTCTGGGAACAGAAGTCCTGTTCCAGCAGAAAGGCTGCCTTCATCTCTATTCTCAGGGACCTGAACAGTGTTTATATTTGTGTTCCCTGACTATATAGGTACACTCCATTGGAGATCCAAAGAGCAAAATCTTGTTTTCCAAGCAGAATACACTGAGTTTATCTCATGCCTTTCCCAGGCTGAATGCTTGGATTGAAAATGTATATAAAATAATTTTTTACAAATCTTCAGAAAACAGCAGAACTTGCATTTATAGAATCTTATAAAACTCATTAATCATTAAAGCTTTGTACTTGCACTGCTCTAAACAAGGCCATTGCCTTTAAGGGTCAAATTCTATGCATTCAAAAAAAAACCAAAAAAACCAACCAAGTACAGCATGAAATATTTCTCAACTCTTTTTGTTGTCCAAAGTCAATACACAACTTTAATGTTTAGATGTTTGGTTAACCTTACTACAAATACTCTGTTTTTCAAAGGTTTTATTTCTTCTACAACTGCAGCATGTTCCTGTGAAATTTTTAGCAGAGATTCTGTGGTTGTATAACAGAAAAATTTTAATTGCTTGGGAATTGTATCTATTGAGCAGAAAAAAAAAGAAATCACCTTCCAATAACAATTCCCACGTGTAACTTCTGTATGAACTTTTCAATTACCGAGGTGGAAATGTAATAAGAGAGCATACCATGTTTACAGAGCACACACAAGGGTATAAAATTAAGTGAATTGGGCTTCCTACCGATTGAAGAAACTGGTTTCATTTTAGTACTTCCTCTCTGAACAGCTACCATCCAATATCATCCAGAAGTGCACAGACATCTGGGGGCTTAGTTCTGTGTATCTTCAAAGCAACCCAATTTTAGCATATGCAGAGCAGGCAGTCCTCAAAAAAACAGAGGTCTTTTTGCACTGACATCCCAATCATGAAAATGCCATCAAATACAAATCTATCACATCCTTCTGTCAATTATACTGGCCCCGTTTATCTCAATTGTCATGAAAAAGGAATCTATTCTACTCATCTTGTTCGAGAGCACAAATGACTCATGAAATAAAGTAAGCTACATTTTTAAGTTGTGCACTAGAGAAAGCTGTGTATGATTTTGCTGGTTCTAACTACGTAAAACACCAGTGCTGGATGGAGGGAGGGGAGGAGAGAAGGATGGAAAAGGGACTGAGGAAGAGGCAACCCAGTGAGGCAGTGAAAAACGTCAATCACATTTCCAGTGGTATGCTGTCCTGCAGTCACACACACTGTGGATTACTGCTCCCAGAATCATAAAATTGTCTAGGTTAGAAAAGATCATCGAGGTCACCATCAGCCCGGCCCAACAAGCCCCATCACCAAACCACGTCCCTCAGCGCCACGTCTGCTTTCTCTTAAATACCTCCAGGAATGGAGACTCTCTCTACCACTTCCAGTGCTTGATGACAACTCCCTGTAAATAAATTCTTCCTAACATCCAATCTAAACCTCCCCTGAGGCTCAGACAACTCATGCCAAAATCTTCCTTGAAGAAGGCAGTGGAGGGTAACCTGATATTTAACTGCTAGATAATGATTTAGCAATACAACGAATCTAAACAATAAAATGAAAAATGGCCTGTTCCTGTAAGTGAATTAACCTTCTTCCACTCTTGAACTATGTTTCTGGAAGGCTGACAGTAAAGCATTGTAGGAAACAAATTCATTTAATATGAAACAGGGCTTCACTATACTACATATCAACCTTCAAGTGGCTGAGAACCATCATGTTCTCTGAGTTGCTTTATCAAACCAGTTTGTAAGGGAATTGTTTAAAAAAAGCAGCGGGAGAGAAAGAGCAACTGATAAAGAATCAAGACAGACAACTATATGAGGGTGCTTCTAGGAAGGAACTCCAATTTGTGAAATCAGTAGTAGCAGAAAAGTGATCATCGACCTACCAGAGAAGGGAGTCTGATACTTGAAGGTAACTGGACGTAAGATAAGGCATTGCCTTTGGAAGTTATGAGCCACTGTAGTTAGCATTCAGTAACACGATAATTGACATATCGTCTTCCACTGAGAGATTCTTACAAAAAAATCTGCTCGTGATGGATTAGTGTTATAATGGCTATCAGTATGACTATCAAGGTGAAGGGTTGAAGGAGTAAGGGTCTTTCTTCTTGCATATTTGGTTCTTGTTTTTCAAACAAAAAGCATGGCTAACTAAGGAAAAAAGTGAAGGTGACAATGCACAATGGAGAGATGCTTCAAGAAAACGTTGACAGCTAAGGATAGGATAGCCATGAAGAGACATATAAATGGCTGCATTTGTTGCTAACATCTCAATCCAATCTCAAAGATAAATACAGGATTTTTCTCCTAACAGTATCTTATTATTCCAGAAGCACAATAATATTTACTATTGCAAGGAAGAGAATTTTGCTCTAGGGAAAAAAAAAAGAAAGAATCAAACTCAAATAGGCCATTATATTTCATTATAAAAATGAACCTCTGGTTATCCTAGTACAGTTATCAGAACCCCTGTTTTGTGGTTTACCTCAGACAAAGGCACGTGAAGACTAAAATCCTTAGATCTGATTATTACCTGCCTGAGACTTGATTTACAGTATGCACTGTGGGATGTCTTATGTACCTGACCTACTCTGCATAGGAGAATTGCCTCAGAGGTAGAGCCCAACAGTCAATAAACTCTCAGGAAATCAAGCAGCTTGCTATCTAAAAGCTTTCTGGGCTGGTCAAAAAATGTGAGGTGCTTGCTTTCATCAGAACAGATGGACTCCCATGAAATACTTCAATTTCCATATGACAGAGGAAGAGAGAGCCTCAAGGCTTTGAGAATGGTGATGAGCCACCAGTGTGGCATTTCTGCCTCAAAGAAAAGACAAATTAAACCCTAGCATGAATCTGGAAAGGCATCTCCAGAAATGAGAGAGGCATATTAACAGGATTTACAATACATTTGTGCTCATACTTCAAAATAGCTGAGGACAAACTGAAACTGATAAAAGAATGGTCTCTGTAAGGATGGTGGCAACAAAGATTTCATCTTACAAAAGACAACTAAGCTAAGCTTGTTCAGCTCACCAGAATGAAGGCTGTCTTCTATAAATATTCCCAGGGGAGTAAGCAGCATGGAAGCAGAATAAATTTACAAGCAGTTACTTAACATCCCGAATTCCAGTTGAAAACATGCATTTTATCAGATTTACAAAGTATCAGCTTCTTGAATTATTCTTTTTTTGTAAGTTCTGTCCTTGGTAGCAAAAACCATTACCTGCATCAATCAAACTCCAGCCAGTGTCCTTACATTTCAGAGTGAACATGAATGATTTCAAAACTGTACTCATCTTGTCCTGTTACACAGCACTGGGTGGTTTCACTGAAGGAAAGGCCTGACTGACTTATGGAGGAGTCCCTGTATTATTATTATTATTAAAATTGTTGTTATTTATTTAATCCTGCAAATGTTTACACTCCCAAGAAAGCAAAAGATTCTATTGCTGAACCAGTATGGACATAACCAGAGTTATGTTCATAAGGAAACAAAGTTGGCCCAGTTCGTTTTTGTTCTCCTGTGCTCATGTTAGTTGCAAGGCAGTGAATAAAATATTCTAGACCATGTTGACTAGTACACAAAGAATCCTCACCAATACTGAACAATTCACCTCCCAGTCTTTGCAAGTGACATCCAGAATCTATCATCTTAGCTCTGGGGGAGCCCACAGCCAGAGCCAAAGTTGCAGCCATGTCCCACAGCAGGCAATATGGAACAAAACTGCTTTAGATCATATAAAATCAGCCCAAGCTGTTTAATTGACATTAATCACAAATGTGACACCACTTAATTCACTACATGAACATTACTAAACAGTTCTGGCCTCTGGAAAGCTTTAATGACCTTTTAAGAAAAATGCCTTTGTTCTAAGGTTTATTCCCAGTGTACTGAACCTGAAGGATGCATGAATATTGGACGGGCTGTGCATGTATGTGAGCTCACTAACCTGTGAACAGGTGTATGCCCCTCAGAGCATTGAGCAATAAGGATAAAAGTAACATCTGCAGGGGGTTTCATGTCAGCAGTCTGTATGATACAAAAAAATTAAGATTCATATTTTTTTTTTCAAAATTGCTGCATTTGAATAAGTACTTTGATTCTGTTCAAGCCAAAGAGGTGTAGGAAAATTCTCTCTCCATCTTTGTCCTTTAACAAAAAAATGCTGCGTGAATTCAGAATACTTACCAAGAAGGAATAAATTATACACATGTAAGGTACACAAGCATTTTTTGGGTAGCATTGTACTAATATGAAGCATATCTTGGTTTCAGAGGGATTTGATGCAAAGTTGTTTTGTATTCCAATTACAATAGCTGAGTGCCATAAAAAATACAACAAAGCTGAAAGAAGCAGGAAAACAAAAGCAACTCCTTTGTCCCAAGTGAATTCAACTTTGCTAGTTTTGGCAGCCTTTCAAAGATCAGAAAAAAAAAAATATTTGTTTGATTTTTTGCTTCTTTCCACTTAAGGTCAATGATTAAAACGGGATCAGCTCAGTGACTATACCCCCAGCTCTCAGTTTTTTGGATAAACCTGCTAAGTACCATTTTGACAGCTGCAGGGAAAGAACAACAAAAAAAAAAAGATACCAAGACTTTTTATAAGAGCTCTACAGAACAGGGAAGATTGTTTCTTTCTCAAGTAGTTAAAAGTCTGGGCCACAAGGCAAAGCAGCTCTGTTCTAATCTTCTCTCTGCACCAGACCTACTTGTCACCCAGCAAGTCATTCACTCCAGAAAATTCAGAGATGTATGTCACAAGCTTGACACACAAACCAGATTCAGTCCCCAGTAAATAAAACCATCAGCAGAGTAGCTCAGCATCAGTGGGTTTGCCAATTGGCAGGGAATATGAAAAAGGGGTCTTCACAAAATCAGCAGTCAGCCCTGTCTAAAAACTTGTATCTGACGTGCCTTGTCCTGCTGTTATTTAAGGTGGTAATTTTCACACTTCAGACAGACACACAGGTCCCTGGAATGCAAAAAACAAAAACCAACATGAACTAACTACCACTAAACCCCAAGGAAGGTGTATGTTTAGATAATGTGAAGCTTGAAAAGAATATTCACCTGCTTCAAACCCTGCTTGGATAAATCTCTGGAAGCTCACAAGCAGGCAGCACCGCAGTCCTGGACAAACATCCCTTCACCAACTTTGGAGAGTTAAGGATTAGACTGAATCCCTGAAGACTTTAAAAAACAAAAGCACCTTTCCTTCTGCTCTTGTAACGAACTAATTCCAGTTAGACAATCTTCTTCAAAAGCAAGATAAACTTTCCTTCAGGAGAAATAAAAATTATTCACCAGAAAGCAAGAGAATGGGAATTGTCATCCCGAAGAGGATCTTAGGGCAGAAATCTCTTACTGGGTACCTTACAAAACCCTTTCAGTGTTTCAGCAGAAAAAAAGTATTGTTCCCAGATGCCATTCTGCCACTGTGCCCCTCTGCTGCCTCTGTCACACGGCCACAAAATGCAATGGGATATTGGTGGGAAGGTTCAGCCTTTGCTGCCGTCCCACCAACAGCTGCCTCTGACGCTGTGGGCCAGCACAACAAAACAGGAAGGCCTTACTTTCAGAGCAGCCCTTGTATTTAATCGGATTTCTTTTTTACTGGTACAAAATGTGAAGTCTGATTTTTATCTGTACTGACAAATTTAAATGGGAAAGACTGATTGCTGGAAGCGGTTGGGAGGTGAATCCAGAGGGAAACACTTCTTTCCAGCAGGTCAGAAGCTCTTCACTCCTTTTTTGTCAAGTAAACTTTGGGCAGTTTTATGACTGTAAGTCAAAGAGTCAAAGCAGGGCTATTTTTCCATTCATTAAGAATGAGAAAATCAAAAACCACCCTCTTATCCCTGCTGGAAGTAGGAAGGAATCCACCAGATATGCTGCGTACAACCTACAATAGAAAATGCAGCACAAAATGCAGAAATCACGGGAAAGAATGCCGTGCTTGAGAACTCATCCTTGGTTTTTGCACTGACTCAAACCCAAGAGAAACGTCTTGCAATAAAAATTTTAAGCATTATACAGAACAAAGCGCTATCACAAGAGAGTTGAAAATATGTCATTATAGATTATCTTATAACAAAGAAAAGCTAACAACTGGAAGGACTTGTAGTACTAACAGCTCCTCTGAACTATTTGTATAGTATTTCATTATTTAAAAGAAATAAAAGATCGGCTAATGGTCTAATCATATTCCCATTTAAATGAATGGAAACCTTGTCACATCTTTTTTTAATCAAAAGCCAGATCAATGCAGGAATCAGTGCCTGCTGGTCATTTGCACACAGTCTGTTGGATGACATCATCTGCAATAACTTAAGCACTTGGAACATTTCAAAGTATAAGTATCCAGGAAACACAGAATATACAGAAATTCATATTCCTGGTCATTGCAAAGAGTTGCTGAAACTTCTGAAAGAACCTTTTCTGGGAGGAAAAAAAATAAGGAGGAAACAGTTCCTTTGATTGCAATAGACATTTTAGTAAATAAAGAAAAATGGGACAAATTATTTAAAAAAAATCCCATTTAGAAACACCAAAATATTGATTAAGCTGCTATGACTAAGCTCTTGAGAACTGAAGCTAAAAGAAGTTCTAATAATCAAAAGAAAGTCCGTTATAGCAAGAAGTGTTATGGCATCAATAACTGTTAATGAGCAACTTCAGCAGCCTCCTGCAGCAAGAATAAATCATCTATCACTTTCAGAGGGATGTGGTTCAAGGCTTGCTGAAAAGCAGCATGATTACAGGAAAGCTAACTCAATTGCTAAAAAATGCTCTCCACTAGCTTTCTAAAGGAAAACTCTGAGATTATAAGGCCATTTATTAGCAAAACTAAGCCCCATCCTAAGGTTGGGTTTTGCAGCTGCTAACAAGCATCGTAACTGGAGCATCAAATGCTGTTCACCAAATGAGCAGGAAGAGCAACTCTAAAGTCAGCACATAAAAATATCTTAGTTTTGGCTGGGATAGAGTGAATTTTCTTCATAATAGCTTGTATGGTCTCTGTGTTTTGGATCTAAGATGAAGATCACGTTGATAGCACTCCAATGTTCTAGTTGTTGTAGAGCAGTGTTTATGGTAAGTCAAGGTCTTCACAGCTTCTCGCGCTGCCCAACATGAGGAGATGGGGGGAAAAGCAGCTGAGAGGTGACAAAGCAGGACAGCTGACCTCAGCTGGCCACAGGGATGCCCCACACGTGCTCAGCAACGAGCCACTGCTTGGGGTCCAGCTGCACGCGGGGCAATGGGAGCTGAGCAACTGCACTGTGCATCACTTGGTTTTTGCCTATGGCAGAAATAAACAATCACCTTACAGAATTTGGGCTGTTTTAGAAGACTGCCTTCTGCAGGGAAATACAGACAGACTAATTAGTGACAAATACATGCAAATATTAATGTCCCCTAAAGATGTTCTAAATTTTGGCACTGATTGCTCTGTATTTTTATATCTTTATGACTTCTTCTCTACTATGCAATTTCACTGAGATAAAACTCATTTCCTACCCGATGGATTTTTAATCAGAGGATCTCAGTATTTGTATTTTTTTAATCTTTATGGTTTGCAGGCATTAAATGACCATTTCAAAATTGCTGATTGGATGATGAACACAGAATCCATTATAATACAGCAAGAAAAACTAATTGCTAGAAGAAGATAAATTAATTAGTCCTTGTGACTAATTCTGGAAAGAATCTTTACTCTTCAGTGGAACAGCCATTAGAGTACAGGCTGGGAGATTAACCATACGTGGATTACACTCCTGGCACTGCTGCTATCACTTTGCTGGACCTCCACAAGATCACCTAGAAGCAAATCTTGTTTTTTTGAAGGAACACCAGTGGCAAGTTAAGAAAGCAACTATCAACATCAGTGCCCCACCTTTATTTTAAGTAAGTATCACCTTCACATGAATCAGTGTGATTATGTGTACAGATGATGGCCAAATAGTTCTGTAAGCTAAGTGTATTTCACTTGCTTACAGTGCTTGTTCTATTAGCTCTTTATAGCCATGGAATTTATCCAAGTGAAACTTAATTATGTTTTCCTTGTAAGACTTAATTTTGCTTTTCGTGTTTCAGAAATGCAAAAGAACTAATTCTAAAGAAGCTGTCTTACCTTTCTCACTCGTTTTCTGTTCTCCATCAGACGTGCAATGATGCTCTCAGTGTTATCTCAGGAAGAAATCAGCTTATTCCCATCGTTTCCTGATTTGATGTTTCAGAATCTCTTCAAAGATTGTCACCCTGAAATCTTGCTGGTATATCAAGAGGAGGAGGATCAGGAGTGTTGTCTTCCTTTCTATTCATGGAATAAACCTGATGAAATAAAGTTCACATTTTAGCATTTTCATCACATACCATAGAAAAGTAGGTTAAAAAACAGAATGCTTATTTCTGCTCATAAGCTTTTCTCTCACCCAGCATGAAGTACAAGCAGCAAGCAGTATCATTACTTTCTATTAGAGCATGATAATAATTTCCTAGACAAACTTACCACTAACCACTGTGCTACAAGCCACAGGGCCTCACTCAGATTTCATTTCTGTCTATTTCCATCTCTGGAGAGGAACAAGCACAGATCCTTGGGCAAGCTTATTCTGACCTGCAGTTCAGGTTTCATCTTCCTGTACAAAGCATTTGACCGTGCTGGAATAAAGGATGGCACAGTTAGGGAGAGACTGCACTTTCATGCCCCTTCTGTGTCCTTGGTTTATTGCACAACATGTTGGAGATTGCAGTCTTTCTTTTGCTGGATAAATGGAAGCTATTAACAAGCTACTTGTAGCAGAACATTTAGGGAAACACCGTGGGCTCTTCATTAGCGTAAATGCCAATATAGACCACAGTCACTGATGTAGAAGAGCCAAAAACTTTTAGTAAGAAGGATGGAAGGAAAGGAGAGAATCAATATATTTTTTAATTTTGGCTTTGTTTAATCTAAACATTTTACATCTCTCATGTGTGTACGTGAAAAACGCCAGCACTCAACTGTACACACAGATCAAGCGAGTAAAACACAAACGCCTTACGCTTTTTTTCAAAGTGCTTTCCTGATGTCTCTAAATAAGCCCTGTGGGATGAGCCCACACTCTGTCCACGAGTCACACTCAGTTTCTTCTTTTGCCCACAGGAACGTAAATGCAGAATAATACCAGCAAGGTCAATATGGAAAAGAAAACTTTTGTAATAGTGTGTATATTTGGACTCAGCTTTCTCATGTTTGTGCTACTGCAGGGTCCTACAAAAAGTACTCTGTCCTACAATGCTCCTTATTTCCTCCTCCTACATGGATACTTGCTTTATGTGATGTTCTGATTCTGAAGGTGTTGCAGTCACACTGCAGAGAATCCGCCAGTGCAACCCCTGCTGTGGCAACTGCTCAGCAGCTCCAGGCTTGGGATTCTCAGCTCCCATCTTCTCTGTCACCTACACAAAACACTTATGCAGCTTTGCCCTTTGCATTTTCTATCCAATAAACTCTTCCATATGCTTTTACTTTTGTTGTTGGTTCAGTTTAGAACTTGATCCAACATAAAGGGTGGTCTTTAGAAGAGACTTTGGAAAATGTTTCAAGACTATTCCTCATCCACTGGAAGATCATGCGTAGAATGAGAATCTTGTCACTCAAAATGTTTAAAGAGACATTATCAAAGTCACAGGTCTCAGCCTTAACGGAACCTAAGAAATTAGAGATATCACCTACAGAGATTTTCTTAGCTTCAAAATTTCCCCTACTAAGCCATATGCTGCAGCTTCTCAAAGGGTACAGTTGCAGTACATGGAGAACTATGAGTATTAGTTCAATAATCAGGATAGATTATCAAAATATATGAAACCAAAGTCTGCACCCTAAAACAAGCCATAAAGAACAGCAGCCATCTGGAGCTTAAGAAATGTTTCTAGCTTTGTCAGTGACTTTATTATGAACGTGCAATATTGGCTGCTAATTCAAAAAGCTACAACCAAGCATCCTCCTCCTCTCCACAGATTTTAACATTCAGAATTGTGATCTTCATAAAAACATCTTCAAGCTTTTCTATCTACAGGAGAATGACTACAGGGCCTTTGATTTCCTTCAGTGACACTCAATATCTAGAACAAGTCTGGATCAATGAGTACTAACAAGTGTGCCTTTGGTCCTTGCCAAATTATTATTTTCTTACAGATAAAGGACCCCACACCTGGCATTATGAAAACTAGCGAACACAGAAAATCAGCTGAAAAGTCTGACAAGGAACCAATGCAGGTTCCTGAACCATATTTGTGGTTTTTTAAGATTTATGTTCCCATTGAATTCTACACAACACAGCAGCAGAAGCAACGGAGCTTGTTGGTTCTACATAAAAGATATCTGCAGAGAAAGGCACCAAAGCATTAAAAAAAAAAATTCTTTTGAAATATTTTACATTCTCATTTAGAAAGGAGGAAAAAAATGTAGCCTTTTTATTTTTTAACCTTCTGCTTTCACTGATGGTGCTGAAGTTGCCTGTTTAGCTTCTGGTCAGGAATATACTCTCAGGAACCAGGTAATCCTGCACTGTCCCTGCCTTGTGTTGTACTTAGAGCGCACACACACACACACACACACACACACACAGAGTCCCCTGTGTAGCACTGACCCTCAGTACAGCCACGACACCAGGGCGCATCACAGAGCAGCGCTGCTCTCCCAGGCTGTGCTCCAGCATTACGAGGAACAAACTCCAGTGAGGTGAACGCTGTGTGCCCACAGACCTTCGTTCCACCCCCAGGCACAGCAGTGACAGCACTGTACTGCAGATTGCTGTGGTGGAAATATATCTGGGATAGCTCAAAGCTATGCTTTAGCTTGCGGAGATTTCCACCTCCCTGCTGGGAGATTCAGCAGCAGCCAGCAGCCCTGTGCTCACACATGCAGTCACATCATGTCCCGATCAGATCCCAGCACCAGTGGGCAGAGTGCCTCTTCTGACGAGCCCAGCAGCAGAGCAGGCAGCATGGTGTGCTGGAGTCAACCCTTCCAGACACAAAACCAAAGGCAGAAAGCATCCCGAGCTCTGCAGCCTGCCCTCCAGTCACACAGGAGATGCACACAGCAGGTATATCCATGCAGATGCACATCTCGTTTTGAGGGTGGCCCCAAGGCACACCCAATCAGATACTTTTTTATTTTATCATTGTATATTAGTCAATTCATCTATAAATTCTTCGGAAAGATGTTCAAAAGTTGAAAGAAGTCTCATTCTTTTTCCTTTAAATATTTCTTCTGTTATACTCCCCTTCCCAAACAAACTTAGGTGCCTCACTGGAGAAAGCTCCAAAGGCCAGCCCTACATTTCTCCATGCATGCAGAGAAGAGGCATGTAATTGTACTTTACAGTCATATTAATTTATCTTTCTGTATTTATAGGTTTTTCTAAGCCAGGAGGTGCACTTTTCTTCCTCCTTTTTGACATACTGGGCATCTCCACTGGAACAAGGCACAGCACGAATAACTCTTCTTGCAGGTACCTGTGGTCAACAGTAAGTGCTATAAGAAGGGCTCTTTGCAGAAGTTTCTGCATGTGAGGGCTCTCTATAGCATGTCCACATTCCCAAATTGGACTGTCTAAAAAAAAAGAAAAAAAAGAAAAAAAGCAATTTTGTTTCACATGATGAAAGGTGCCCTACTTACTAAGCCAAGTCGCTTCTTTTTCCTTTGCTGTCCAGCAGGCCAGGATGAACAGATGGTTTTTTTGGGGAAAAAAAAGGAACAGGTGACACTGAAGTACAGAAAAGATTAGCAGGTCACCAGCTTGCACACCTGGGGTCTGGCTGAAGGATTCTTGCACCTTAAAATCACAAGCAGTGAGAGATGCCAGACTCATCACTCAGTGAAAGGTGAGTTACGACTGCAGCGTGAGCTCGTGTGGCTGCTTTCCCTCACCCCGGCTCGTGGGAAACAGCTGCTCTGATGGGCTGCTGATTTTGTCTGTGGAAGGTATCAGATACAAGTTCAGAGCACCTGGGCTAATTTCATGGTCAGTACTGATGATAACCTGCACTGCTTCAGGTGACATTTTAAGCAGGTTATTCACTGTGCTGATCAGCACATGACCAAAACTATCTTTCTTGGAACAGTAGATGTAAAACACGTCATCATACTAAACTTGACATATATTATTCTAAGAAATGTACAGAGGTATTTGAGGATGGCTGAGTAGCATGCCAGCATCTCCAGTATGTCAAGAAGACAACAGAAGCTGTGCTAACAATTCAGAAATACAGCAAGACCTAACAAACACGTCATGTGAGACGCACATCTCACACCTGGCATAACGCTTGAACAGCATAACTGTAGTGCAGCATGGTGAAAATCCATTTAAACAACTGGCAGAGAAAGGCTCAACATTCATAGAAAAACAATAAAAACATATCCTGCAGCTCAGATTCTTTTGAGCTCACTTTTTCTGTCATGCTATCTCTGCATGTAAAGGATTATGCTCAACTACATCCATATTCTGTTGAACAACAGGTAACTACATGTCCCCCAAAACTAGAACCTCCTTGCAACCCTGACCTTGGGCTATAGTTTCTGGTTTGAAGAATGGCGAATAAATTTTCTTCAAGGCTTCAACCTCTAATTGTATCCACATCCCTTAAATATGTTCCTAGGGATAGATAAGTGGTGAAACTCTGGCTTGCAAAGCATGCAGCTTCCAAGAGACTGGTTGATGCTGAAGATAGAGTGTTCAAACATCTCTCTGTGTAACTAAAGCCTTGGACCAAACTGTTACACCTCTCAAGAATGGGCGATTATATTTCTTACTCCATCTGAAAGGTGATTTCATGCTTCAGGAAGTAAAGAAAGTTTGTGCATTGACAATATAAATGCAGATTCCTCCCACAATGATTGACACCAGAGGTCATGCAAGTGGAGTTTCGTTTCTACTCCCAGTAGATCATGCAGCCGACTGAATTAACGGCTCTTTAGGAATTAGAAAGTCATAGTTTTGACAGCTCTGTTTTCCCTCTTTGAAATGGGTTCAGTTCAGAAGCCTTCCTTCAGGTCTGATCTGCTCTTCACAATTATCTTCCTTAATAGACAAAATGAAAGCCACCGCCACTCAAAGTGTGCTGTCACAGAGGCGAATTTCATTCACTGCAAAGGACGTAAGTGGCAATGAAAGAAACTATTACATACAGCAAGCAGTAAAACACACTGTCATAAAAAAGAATTAATTCCATAGAGCTGTCAAAAATTGTCTCTGCCCCAATCCTAGATGCACATCTCAAAATGAGAGACCTTGTACAGCTTACATCTGAAAGACTAATGCTGTTAGTACAGAAGTAGAGTTGCTTTTGCAATTTTTCCTCTCTTACTACAGAGTGAAATTTCCAGTACAATAGGAAAGCTATTGAGCTACAACACAAATATTGTGACAGATCATAGGAAGTGCAGCTCAGCATCTTCCCCTGCTGTGAATGTTCAGGCAGTACCCTTATTTCGTCTTGAATGAAAGTATACCAAAATATAATGCAGAATTGGAGTGTCAGGAGGATAACAATAACAAACAATAACTCTGCTCTGCTTTGCCCAATGGCAGGCTGAGTCGGCCCTGCACTGAGGGTGTAAGAACTGAAGAGAATTTCTCTATGCTCCCTGCCAGCATCACCACACCAATGCCTCTCTGCAGGAGCACAGTTCATTCAAGCCTATTGCTAAATTAACAGACTTTCTACCATTGCTCGTGCAGATCTCAGTCAGAATGCGTACTCTGACACAGCACACAAATGGTTATTTCCAGGCTATTTTTATCAAAAGCCATGAGGCCCATTTGTCAGAATTCTCAAGAACTGCTTTCTGCAACACAAAATAGGGAAGTTTTGCTCAAGGGGCCATGACAAAAACCTAATCCTTACACTCAGCCTCTGTTAGTAATCTGTTCTTCTTCTAATAATGGATGCCTTTCCAACTCCATGTTAAAGACAACACTTCTGGTACAACTGCTACCACAGAAATCTGTAAGCAAGTTCAATAAAACTTTTTAATTCACCACTTTTCTGAGCTGAATATCTTTGTATGACGTAGGAAAGATTTTTCCTTCATTATCATTACTAAAAAAGAATGCAGATAAATCCATCCTACTCATATCCTTTCTCTTCACTTTTCACTTGCAGCCACTAAACCCACTGCACATTTTCAAAGGTGAAAGTTATTGCTAAAATGCTTATAAAGTTATCATTGATTAAATAATGGCAGTAATGTATGTAATAGAAACTTCTTATTTGATAAGCAGTTACTGATCAGGAATAAAATAGCAAAATGGTGACAGCATAAACCAAGAAGCATGCAGTGTCTGTGTGAGAGACAGATGCTCACCCAGCTTCAACCAGAACTACGTATTTCCTAAGCCTCGACCAACATTTGATGCTGATTAAAGTCCACACCGAAAAAGGAGAGTTCCCAGGAAGAGCATTCGAGTGAGCAGCCATAAGTTAACACATGATCCCACATCACACTTGTACAGCTTAATTCACTGCTGCTTCCAGACTATCGGTGTTTTGGACACGATACAAAGGAAAACAAGGCACTGTGCAATTCTGACGGTGTCTCACTGTAATTTCCAGAGTAATATCTTATGGGCAGGTATCAGAGATGCTGATTACTTTCAAATGTAATCTCTTGATGGAAGATAAAGCTGAATTAGAATGAAAGTATGGGAAACTCAGACTTTGACAGCAGGAAACCACCACAGCAAATAGACACACGATATCCTCCAATAGAAACTGAGTGCTTATCACTGCCCATGGTATTACTCCTTTCCTTGTTACAATGTCAGTTCCAAAGTACTTTAACAAAGGATACTGAGACCCTGGCTACAGATGCTGCAGTGATTTACCCTACTTGAAGAGCTGACAGTTTTTGCCTCCTGGAGGGCATCCAAGTGTTCCAGTGGCCTATTTGGGAACTGTCCAAGCATTTGTGTTCCTGGATAGAATGTAAATAGCCAAGAAGGAACATGAAATCAGTCTCTCAAAGCCAGTTTGGAAATGCTTCTCAAGACCCTCTCGAAGCACTCACCGATCATTGTCCAGCTGACCCACACACCAGACCTCAAGGTTACCCCTTCCCTTGACCTACTGTCGTTCTCTCAAAGATAAAATACCTTCAATTCCACTCTGACCAGGACTCTAGGTTAGAGCTGACTGATAATGATTTAACTGTCTGTTTTTATTGGATCTCCTCCCTTCTCTGTAACACTTTCACACGCTCTTTTCCAAGCAGATGTAAGTTTAAGTGTATATGCCATGGGAGGTAGGACATCCATCTTTCAACTGGTGAAAAATGGCAGATGCTGAAGGTGCTATTCTGACTGAGAATTTGGGCAGTACACGCAGAGGTACCTCTTGGAGAATCACACTTCTCTTGCAACAATTCTGTACTTGTTAATGAGCTCTGCTTACTGAAGCAATTTTCCATACAGAAGGGACAATGTTTGATAAATTCCAAGAACACAGTACCAATGAAAAAAATACACACACAAATGTAATTTGAGAAACACCTGTAAAAGAAAAAACGAGACTCCATAAAAATGAAGCATCCTGCTTTTCATGCCTCCTTTCTCCTTCCACTCTTGAGCACACCTCCATGAAAGCATTTGAAAGACAACACTGATAAACTGAGCTGTTCTTAGAACAAATACAGCATTTACTGGTAGCAACCAGTTTTTAATATATATCAAATATGTTATATTTAATCAGCACATATTTTGGATAGCTGAGGACTAATTAGACCACAAGATAGTAAAAATATCATAGAGGTATGGTAACTGAGAACAAAAAGTTTTCTAGAACTAGGCTTTGCACAATATAGTCCTTCATATTCCTCTCATTCTTCCACTTTCAAGACAATAAAAATTAACTTAGAAACAGAACCACTCCATCCTCACAAAGGTGCATACAAAACAGCAAAGTAGATGCACCTATGATATGAGGATAGTTGTCCAAGGCTAGGGAAGTCAGGATGCGGTAGTGGTTGTGTGCTTCAGACTCCCTAATCTTGATCTTGACAATTTCAAGCTAACCAGCAAGTACAGAAAGTTTGGACAGTGCTTCACAAACATCAAGTAGTGTATATCCAGTCAAATATGTTTATATACCATATTTCCAGTATGCCTTCATGAAGAATAAGACAAATTCATAATTAAACAGCGCTACCAGTAATGAAGAACACTCCATCTGCCCTTGATGTCCTTCTCAGGACCTCACAGCAGGGTTTAACTTTCCTTACACTGCCAAAGCAGCCCCCCATGCACCCAGAGGTCGGGTCCTCCTTCAGATGTGGCTGGAAGATAGCAGCATACAGCCCTCTTTTTTGTTCTTTACATGATAATGGCTGGGAACACTTTCAGCTGGCTCGGAACGCACACAGAAGGCAAATGGCACAGCAAGCTGTGTGTTTGTGTTCGTGCTGCAGAGGAGCAACGAGCAGACTGGTAAGTTTTTCCTAAGAGATCTTGAAATGGAATAACACTGATGCCCCATGCATTATGCAAAAGTGAATGGATTGATTAGTGGGTCACGTGATGCCAAAGACCCATTACACAGTTTCCTTTAAATAATTAAGTCCAAGAAAATACACTACTGCTGCAAAGCTAACCAGGATCGTCTTGCTGCTTGGATTCACTATGTACTTCACTGCTAAGGAGAAAACTAAGCAGACTCTCCCTGCATTGAGGCCCTGCCCTCAGTTCTGCGGGCACTGTCATTTTCCTTAAGGCACACCTTCACCTTCGGTGTCGAGCACTGCCTCCAGAGCTGTGGCTTTGTGCAGCGGGGCTTCTGCTCTATCAGCGATTTGGCAGCCCTTAATTCATTAGTGTAAGCAGCGAGTGCAACTGATTTGTTTTTCTAAGCATTTCCAGGGTGAGGTCTTACACTTTATTTCTTGGCAATAGCATTGCACAGCCAAAAAAAAAACCAAACAAGTACGTGCTCAATGACAGAGAAAATATTTCTGTTTGATACTCTTTTTTTTTAACCCAGAACTGACCATGAGGTCACGAGGAGCTCTGCTCAAATTTGGCTATTTGCACGGTGCCCTTCTCATATCAGGTTTGCTGAAAGATTCAAGTGGTGCCAAGTTTTAGGAAGGGCATGTAGCAGCCGAAGGAACTGAATTAATTAAAGCTTAAAAGACAGAGCTATTAATCAGCACCCTCCTAATGCCAGCAGCTTGAAGGAAGCCAGCACACAGGAAAGAGTGACCTGCCTGTCACTTGAGCAACGTTGTTATAAAGGCACGGAAAGGAATGGCACGCGCTGCATCCTCCCAAAAGCCGCTGAGAGGTAGATAAAATAAGTGCTGCCATTTTTGAAGGTTTCTCCTTCAGAAACGCACGTGGTGTTAAAAAAGAATTAGCTATAAAAGTACAAGAACAATGAATCAACTGCATTTCACTAACTGACAGGTCCTTTATCAACCTACAACTGAACAAAACCTGACACGGGTACACCTCAGATCTACAGTGACTAATCCGACCTCTGGCAGCCAACAAGATTTGGAGGGATTTAACAGATTTTCTGTATTTTAGAAGACACATGCCAATGTTGAAAAGGGTTGGCTTCTTGTGTTTCACTTTCATCTCTCAATTACTTTTACAAGAACTTTGCACACCCATCTTTTTCAGTTTCTCATCATCTCCTAATCAGACCTTTCATCAACCAACACAGAAATAAAATGTAAGGAGAAATCAATAGTCAGGGAGCTCAGGGAGGGGTCTGCTTTAGGGAGCTGACACTGGCTCTCTTTCCACCCTTCCAACAAACCAACTGTTCAGCTATATCTAAGCAGTGTCTACTGAGTCACCCTTTTCTGGGGGGGGACTTTCTTCCTAGCAGGTCAACCATTGATAGGGCACACAGAAAGAATATCTCTATGTTTTTCCCCTTCCACCATCATTTGTTTTCATGAAGCACGTAAGAACTTAAATTCATTGCATTAGCTGTGTTCATTTCTCCATCAAATGTGGCAGAAATCAATCCCTAGGCTCAACAGTTGCAGTCAAGGCAAGGTGTAGTCGCTCACAGACACACTCTGAATGTGGCTGTAATTTCACTACTTGAGGATATCAAAGACCACGCTTGTAATTAGCACATGTAGTACCTGTGTACATCAGCTGTAGGAGGCTCTGAAACTCAACAGGGTTTTTTTGTAACACCACAGCAGCAGTGTTTTTCCCAAACACACTTAGAGTGAGAACATTTCCATCGCTAACTCAGGGCCATCTGCTGCTGATAAGCACTGTGCAGGAGGGAGCTGCCCGGGCTGAGCTTCGGGATCAGGGAACTCATCCGCCTGGGAGCATCTCACAAACTGCTTCACAGACTCATTTCCAGGACATTCTTCTAACCCCATTTTGTTATCTTTTCAGACAGGAAAGCTCTCTTCAGTAGAAGAAAAACAAAACCTCGCTTCCGTCGTTTTATCTCACCAGTGGCGACCAAGCAGAGCTGCCATGAGCTGTCAAAGGGCTACGGTCACTTCTGCAGAACCACACCATGACAAGCTGACGTGCACAGAACTGAGGCAATATCTCCTTTTCCTTCTTAAGGACACTGCCTTGCATTTGCACATGTACTGACACCATTCCCTTTACCAGATGTTTTGCTCCCGTAATCCTGTGAGTTCTCCTTGCTCAGAGGGAGGACAAGGGACGGAGCCCCTCGCTGTGTCAAGCAGGATCCAGCTCAGAGAGACACTTCATCTGCCCGTGACCTGCCCTCCCTTCTGTGCACGTTCACTACTTCAATGCAAAAGGCAGCACTCCTTGCATGGAAATCAATTTGCTTTACAGGCCTGTGCTGGAGGACATCTTCCATTTCTTTCTTCCAGAAGCATGAGCCCAAGTTGAAATTCCCTTTTGTTTCCTGTCTGCTTAAACCTTTTCACATCACTTCAGCATTTGCGTGCACATGGATGTGCCGATTCCCAGCTGGAGTGCAGCTCAAGAGTGCTTGCTCTGCCAGAGGCTCAGCGTGCCCCAGCACTCACTGACGTGACTGAAAGCTTCTGCTTCTTTATTTCAATATGAATTTTTATTTAGAAACTTGTTATGTATAGCAAAAAAACAAAAAACAACAACGACAAAAAACAAACATAACTAAAGACTCAATAATAAAATCTCAGGATGGAAACAAAGCACACAGCAGACCAGGAGCAATTCCTTCATTGCTATTTTCAGTTTAACAACAACTAAACCTCAAGGACTGTTTTCGTTCTGTGTTCAGACACAGTTTTGTCCCTATGTCAGCACCTTTCCCCAAACATGAAAAGGATTTTGCAGTCCCTCTGAAGCAAAACCTCTCCTCTCCTGTACATTTAAAGCCATGCAGGTACATGAAAGCTTTCCCCATGACTCAAATGTGGATACGATGCCTTGATGAAATGCACCCTAAATGTTGTTTTGTTTTTTTTTCCGTAAGAATCATGAGATTATGGAACACACAGGCTAAATTGGAATGAAATGACTGATGAACAAATTCATCACCAGCTTTACAAAACAAAGATCATTGTAAATTCCAGAGGCCTTTCATAAGCTGTAATAAATTATGTGTTATTTGATTCTAGCTACTTTCAGGAATAGAAGTGCAACAGTGACCATAATCATGCATTCCATGTGTCATTTGCCTCTTAATTAAATGGGTCCTATTATTTCCTGCCCTATGATATTAGCTCCTCTACTCTCCAGCTGGAGAGCTCATGTGCTGCTTTGTAAAGCCACAGAAAAGGAACACTGATGCCACTTACAGAGCGTATTTGGCATTTTGACACTGGATGAAAAGCCGGCATTTGGAAATTCCATCTCAGAGGAAATGGAGCCCTGGCTGTGGACAAATTCACCTGAAGCTTCTCAGCCAGCTCATGCATAAAATGCAGTTGGATTTCTTTCTCCCTTGCTGTCAGCAGGAAGCAGTAATCAGAATCAGAGCTAACAAAGCTGTTATCAGAGTAACGAGAGAGAAAGGTGGGGAGAGTGTCCCCCAGCCTCTTTGGTTCATGGAATACATTTGCAACTAACTTGTTGCAAGCATCCACTTCTTGAAATCACTACAGGCAATTATATCTTATATCCACAGCCAGCTCATGGTCTGAAAACTCAGTTTTCAGCCAGATATATCCTACCTTTCCCACAGCAATTGCTATCTGTGTTGCCAGAGGATGAAATGAGACCATGATTCAGCTCAGCCATTGTGGCAAATAAGGAGACCATCACATTAATAACCTGACTTAAGAGCACAAATCTTTTATTGCCTTACATGTTAAAGAAAATCCCCACTGGAGAGCAGGAGAGAGAAAAAACCTTATGAGAGCTGATTTATCACCTAGGAAATGTTTGAAACCAAGTAGGTGTTGCATACTGTAGGCTTGATTTTTCCTCAGACTAGCAAGGGATATTGCTTCATATTTTGAATAGCAGAGACCTTTGAAGACTCTGAAACATACCAGCATAATGTGATATGCTGTTGTGAAGGCTATCAGGAACAAGCTCCTTTTTTTTCTTTTTTTTTTTCTCCTAAAGACAATACTCAATGAATGTTGGGTTTCAAATACCGTACTTGGATGGAGCTTCCAGGCAGAATACAGACAGAACGTGTATTTGCAGTGGGGTCTTAACTACAATGTGGGCGGGACGTGGCACATCAAATAATCACCAAAATCCACCTGTTTCTTTTCCTGCTGCAAAGCTGCCTGATAGGTGAACAGATCACTTCCTTCTGCAAGAGTCACTGACAGCACCTAAGGCTCGAGTGCTGAGCTCTGTGCAGCTCAGGCCTAGCCACAATTTTGAGACACTTTTTATTCAGCTGTTTCGAGTGCTCTGGCTGGAGGGGAAAACCCAGCTCACTGCTAAAGGCCCATTATAGCTAAAGAGAAAAATAGTCTTGTGGGAATGGTGCCAGGAGAGGAGATTGGCACTCGTATGGATTTGGTCTGGGAATGTCAAGTAGCTTCTCTCACCTCCCCATCTATAATGCTGAAATGAGTGTTACCAGCACTAAAGGGATGCTGCGAAGCTAAATCCGCACCGGCTCTCAGGCACTTACAGGGCTTCAGCTGCAAGGCATGATAGAAATGAAACACATTTTTATTATTTTTCTCACTCACTCAAAGAAATAGCTGAGAAGAAAGCCAACATTCTTCTAGAACTTTAAAAAAGAAGAAAAAGAAAAAAAAGAGAAACCTGACTCATTTACTATTCGGATCATAAGGAATGTTTTTCAGTAGATGCCATGTGAGTGAGCTTTCTCCTAAAAGATTCCAAGCAGACCTTTCCACCAGGAATTACTTATCGGCAAGGTCCCTACACAATTTACAAGTAGATTATGGCTATTTGCTTTGATTTTCCCCCCCATCTTTTACTATATAGATGAGGAAAAGAGGAGAAAGATCATGACTCTCTCCACAGATAAGTGTTTGCATATTTACTTATTTTCCTCCATTAATGCTGATGGTCAGAACAACCGGCGGTTTTGTACACTGAATTTTGTGGGCTTCTCAATCAGTTACAGGAAAAAACTGAACTGACTGACCCTCCTCTGTCTGCAGACGCTCCCCAGCTCCAGAGAGATGAATGTTTCCAATCACTTCCCTCTGATATACTCAAGTACCACACTTTCACTTCCCTTAATCATTTTAACTCACCCTAGCTGGTTTCAGAAGCCTGGTGAACTACAGGTTATGTTTACATTTCAGATGCAAGTTTATCTTGCAGCCATCATTCTGCCAGCCCTGAAAGCAGAAATGCAGCTTTCTGGAAGCAGGCCAACCTCTCAGCACTTGATCTCCATCCACGAAGTGCTAAAGGAAGCTCAGCCACTGCATTTGTTTGCTTGGAATAGCTTTGGTGCTGCTTCAGCTGAGAAGGACTCCCCGTATTTGAGCACACATCCCAGTAACACATTGTGCATTGTCCTGGACAGATATAACTGCCCTGTCACAGGCACTGTTCTGCCACGTCTCCTAGAAGGAGCGTCTGCCCGAAGAAATGTCCTTGCTTCCTACTTACTGCTAATGGTAAGAACACTGCTATTTGTTTTAATGGCATTAATTATTCCCCCTTCATCTCCAACCCTCTACGCCAAACATGACACAGAAGCATTTCAGCACAGAACACACCTGGCCTATGCAGGATGCAATCTCTGATTATCCCCCAAACACTTTTTACCGAAGAATATTTGACCACCTTCTCTGGCTCACACCAAAAGCCCTATAGCTCAGTCTCTGAGTCCCAAGGTATCATCTAAAAATGCTTCAAGATTTCTAACCTGTGCCCTGCTTTGCCTATAGTTAGCTATAAATTAACAACGCCCGCAGATTTTGCTACTTTAATAATTCATGACTACAGAATGTGTCTTGAATGTACAGGAGAGAAAAGAATTACTGAGGAAAAGGAAAACATACATAACATTTTTCAGTGTCTTAAATTTTAATCACCAGGAAACAAAAAATAAATGAGCTATGGGCATTGTATAATTGCAATAAATTTTGAGAAATGAGTAGTGTCCAGAGAAACCTAATTAAGTTTAATAATTTTGTGCATCAGAGACTGGGAGGATGTGGGGGATAAATCTAACAAGTTACTGATGAATATAAAGTTTTCAACAGCAGAAAACAATGTTTAAATTAATATGACACATGGTAATACTTTTGGCTGCCTTCATAATTGATTCTTCCTGTTAAATGAAGAGGAACTTGTGCACAACAAGCAGATTGCTGAGAGGCTATCCCCTACACAGAGATAACAGCTGACTTTAGCCAGGCACACACTAGCTTATTCCTAAAAGAACAGCCTCTTTTTTCATTTGCTGGGCCTTTGCTCACGGGCTTTCTAGTTTGCGACCCAGCGTAACAGCCAGCAAAGGGATCAAAGCACTCCCCACATCTCACAGCCACCAGAACCCACAGCTGCTCCCTGGGGCACGCACTGCTTTTCTCTCCCAGCAAAACCTGCAGCAAATGCTCACGATGCAATAACAGAAGGAGGTCAGCCACTCTTCTATTCGCTGATTTATTCCCAAGTGCATCACAGTGAGTACCAAGGCAGCACAATGAGCACAATCACGTTAAAGCATTACCAAGGAATTCTTGAAATACTCATTGCCAAATGTTTGATTTCATTGGGTTCCGTATCAGAGGCATGATTTGCCTATCACTTCTGAAGCAAAACCCCAATGAAAAGGGCCTGACAGGAGCCTGGATGTACAAACAACATGATCCCCTTACGTGGGGATAGACAAGGAACTTCTGATCCCCGTTCTACAAAGTCTGCATTTAGTATTAAAATGAAGAGGTCCAGCAGCTAAGTCTTTCAGCCAGCTCCCTGGCTCTCCAGAGCTCCTTTTCATTTGATTTAAAAAACAAACAAACAAACAACCCAATAAAATAGTATATTTACAAATTCTGATGATCATAAGCAAAGGTAGCAATTCAGAGTAATAATTCTTAGGTGCTGAGAGCATGTCTGGAACAGCACTCAGAAACAAGGTGCCCTGTTCAACTCAGTGAAGTATCCAACGATGATAAATTATATGTCAGTGCTCCCAGTCATTCCATTTCTTGTGCAGCAAAGGGAAAGAAACTCAGATATCATTAGACCTGGAAATGACAGTCAGGAAGTCCTGACAAGCTACCGTTCACGGCCCCGATAACACAAATTGGCACTGAATACAAAATGGGAGATTGTTTGCCATACTGCCAACACGAGTGTTACCCTGGGCAAGCTCGGGAGTTTGGCAGATCTCAAGGATATGAAAGAAGAAAGGAGCCACGTTCATGGGCACAGAAAACTACACAAAGATGTTCTGACTGTCTGTAATGTGATGTAACATCTCATTTCAGCAGCTCAGGTAGGCAGAACATCTTGGTGTGATGGTATAAACCTTCACACAACTTCCTCTTCTTCCCCCTCCTTTGCTTGCCCAATTTGTAAAGAATTCCCCTCCTACAGAATGCATTTGAGTTTTCTCAAATTCTCCACTAACACATTTGGTTGAAGACAACACCCCAAAAAAGCAAAATCAAAAGATGATCAAAACCACCGAAATAGCATTAGGCAACTTCATTTTTCCCACTTTACAGAAAAAACAACCGAGGCAGCTTTTCAGGTACAACATGCTGCTCATCCCTCCTGGCATCTTACACCACATATCACTCTTTGAGCAGAATTTCATCAGTAAACCAGTCTACAGTATTACAATAATTACTCCTATGAGAAAGATTAATGAGAACGATACCAGACCAAAGCTGTAATTCAAACTGGACTGCTTCACAAGGTAGCAATTTCCCCCCCGAAAAAGAAAGAAAAAAGAAAGAAAAAGAAAAAACAATGGCAATATACATAAAACTCCATCAATTTATGTCACAGTGCAAAAGTGGGAAGCCAAAGGATCAGGAAGTAGAATGCTCTCTCAGTGCTGAGCCGTTCCATTCCACTCAGGTGCAACCCAGAGACTTCCCAAGCCACAGCCCACACTGTGCCAGCCCCTAACGCCAGGGCTGCAGCAGGACTGAGCCCATCCCTTCACAACCTTGAAGAGTCATTTTCTTAATGAAGCAAGCTCATTCTTTTAGCCCCGATTGTTTAAGATTGCATCTCTGGTGACCCTACAGTGCATTTTACCAGATCAGGTCCTTGCGTACCCACGCTGCTGCTTGTTAAAAGGCTTTGCAAGCAAAATTAATTTCAAAGACTGATTAAAAGAGGTGTAAGACAGGTTGTGAGGAGGTGCAGCTGCTTCAAGCACTGAAGAAGTCAAGAAATTTTTCTGACCTCTGTGGGAAATATCTTGGGACCAAAAGAATAATGGTAATTAAGCAGGAGGGAGGGCCTATCTTTTAAAGCTGAAGAGTCTTCTCTGTATCTCAGAGGACAGAATGCTTTATTTCTACTCATCAGAGCTTAGGAAATGCTCCAGGCAAAGTACCCATGATTTAAAAAAACCTTAAAAATTCCAATAACCCACCCTAAGCTAACGATGGTATCCAATCAAAACATTTCTTGACCTAGAAGGAATAAATGGGACTCTTTCTTTGCAAGTTAAACAAAACAAAACAAGTGTAATATTTATCAGCTTCATCCACTGAATTGTGCTTGTCATGTAATGCTCACAATGGAGCCCACATTACTCCTCCACACTGAAAGGTCATATCCTTCGTCTGCATTTGCATCAGACAAATGGAATTTGTTTAAAATTTTAATATTTAGGTGTCCACAGTCCCTGTGCTAAGGCTGCACTCAGGTGCTCCGTTAAGGAATACTGTATATTAGGAAGCATTATATCACTACAGCTAATACAAATAAGATTGTGTTTTTTTTTTTTAAGGTTGTAGGATTTCCTTCATTTATAGGTGTGAAGAACTGAGAAGAAAAATCATTTGGGACACTAACAGTGATGAAGAGAGAACAGCAGAGCTGATTTCTTACTGGAGAAGCGTGAACAAGGTATGCTGTGTTTCTTCCTCAGCTAAAATCAGAGACATTACCTTAAATATTCTTTACGTTTACGGTTTGTGCTTAGTGTTTGGCAGATAGGACAAGCTTTGTTAGTGCATGCAAGTTCAAACGCATGAAAACAAGAGGGAAAGTTTCCCACCATTCAGCAAATTCTCTGCCTCCAATTGTTCAGTGCTGGATTTAATTGTGCACGTTACAGTATCCCAACCATTTTTCACTTCACCTTTTATGGCATTTGTTATGTGTTAAGGAAAATTCTTCTTTCTCAGAAGTAGCAGCAGACCAGCAGCTCCTGAAACTGCAAGATAAGGATTCTCACCTGACGACAAACAAGACAAGCCTTGCAGAATTCATCTTTTTTATTCCAGGAAGAGAAAAACGTGCGCACCAGGAGACACAAATGAGGAACGCTGGGTGACCTTGGGCAAGTCACTTCACTTCCTTGTTTCTCTTTGCTGCTGTTTTCCTTGCTACCTTTGCTCTGTCTTGTCTAATTAAAGAAATCTAAGGCAGCAGTGCTCTCTGCATTGTCAGCACATCCAGCCAATAGGGTGCTGACCTCACCTGGATACAACGGTAACAAGTAATAACCATGACAACAATTTACAAGTGATGCCACACAGTTCTAATATTCTGGCTTAGAAGTGTTCCAGTAACTTACTAAAGCACGTGTAAGTTTGCCTTTACAACGGGAAGCTCATCTTAACTCTAGACAGCTTTAATAAAAGTTAAAAGAAAAGTTAAAAGCTTGGTTTTTCACCCAGGCTATTTCTCTGGAAGACTGCTGCAGAAGTTGCTGCTCCACTGGTCTGTGAAAAACTCTTCTAATTACAAACCCAAATGCATGACAGCACCCACCCATCCACTTATGCCACTGAGGTCTTCTCCACTGCTTCTGCCTGTGTTGTTCTTATGATAAGACGCAGTTCTCCCAGTCCTCTGCTTTGCCAGGTGAAAGAGGCCAAATCCTGAGTTACAAGTGAAGTCTCCATCAGGACCTCTGCTTTGAGCTTTCATCCATCAGACATGCAATCATTACGCCTTCATTCTGGACTTGAGCTCCTGCTCAACTAGGCCATAAACTTTCCAGTTCCTTATGGCTCCGTGGCAGGGTGACCTACCATGGTCTCCATCCACTTCTCCCAGAAATAGAAGAAAAGGAACTGTGTTCCTGCTCCTGAAATCCACCCCTCTGTACTGTCCTTACCTGCCCGCACTCAGCCTCCATCCTACAAAGGCAGATTAGAGAGCAAGCTCACCTTTGAGGATACTCTCTCTTCCTTCCAGCTCAGGACTGACAGCCCAAATCTGCATTAACTATGTTTAACTGGATCTAGGGTACAGAAGCCGTAAGGACCAATGGCATAAAAAGAGATTAAAAGAGCCAAGACAGAAAATTCTGCTTAGAGAAAAATATTGTGATACTTGATGGATTTGTAGCAGGAAGGATGACTTTCAAATACTCATTGGAAGGAAATGCATAATAAGATCTTTTCTTTCCCTAGCCTTTCTATTGACAGCATATCACTTTCAAACATCCTAATTTTGTGGGGTGAAATGTATGCCCTCTTTAATATAGATAAGTCATTTGCCATACATAAGCCTTGTTAATTTAGGATTAACGTTCAAGTAATTAATGTGACCTTATGCAAAACACATGACTATAGCTTCGTACTGAAGTCCTACTGGTTATCTGAAGGGCTGACTTCAGTCCAGTGGTATTAACAGTTGGGTTGGTTTTAGCTTTACAGCTTCAGAGGTCTTCAAACTCCATTTTAAAATGAAGGTCTTCCATTAAATCTTCCAAAGACAAATGAATGTCAGTCAGTTGTTCCCAGCAGCTAAGAGTGAGAAGTGCAAACTCTTCAGTAAGGCTCTAAGAGTGGAAATCACATACAGAAAACAAGTATGCAGATATCACAGCATATTCCACTCTCATTTTAACCATCACCAAAAAAAAAAAGTGGACAGAACTGAATCAGTGGGTGGAGATGGCACTTACATTGCTACAAGGTAGGGATAATCACATGCATTCAGTTTGAATTTGGTAAGAACTTATTGTCTCCAAGAAAGAGCTCAAAATAACACTGTGCTATACTGCAGAATAACACTTCTTTTAATGTGAGAGAGAACTGTTCAACAAGCAAATGCTACCACATTAATAATTTATCAAGTACAAACTACAGTTATTTTCCAATGGTTTCTCATGTAAAAAAAAAACTGCTAGGAAACTCACATTGAAAATAAACTTCTTAGGAAACCCAATGTTTCTGCATGCCTAAGGATATGAAATAAAAACAGTTCCTTTGCTCAATAACATTTTGGGTTGATGGTCATTTAAAAGGCTTTTCGAGAACAAGGCCAAAGATCAAAGTATTAATGGAGACAATTACAGAGCACAACTTGAGAGCACCAGAGCAATCAGTTGCTAAGGTTAGAAAGTTTGCCATAAAATAGTGTTTACACTGACAAAGCCTTGCTGATTTTCATACTGCAAATTGTTTTGACCTTCCAGGCTCCTATCTAGGATTACTGTACCTTCCCCTAGGAACAGGTTCACTGTTTCAAAGAATTTACTCTTAAGGACATAAACATCAGCTCTGTCCACTTTTTTTTTTTTTTTAGTCAACACAAAGCAGCTCTTTCAATAAAATAGTTCATTTATTTGCATATGGTTTCCAAGGACTTTGCTCAAAAACATCTCAAAGGATAATAAGCATCACCGACTTTCCTCCTTTTCATTAAAGCCACATTCAACCACTGCAATACAGCACCTTTGTTCACCTTCTTGATGTCAACAAAGGATGGGCTGACCTCAAAAAGAGGCTACATTATTATAAATTTCAAAGCGGGGGTATTTCAAAGACTATTGCCTAGAGTCACTTCAGATACAAATTCCAGACATTCATGTTGGATTTTGTAAGACACTGCTATTCAGTGGAAGCCAAGTTCAAAAGAAGCATCCGGCTATGTGATACGTATGCTATTTCTGATGCAGAGCTCATTATAAGAGAAATGTGCCCAGCAATGCACTACAGAACAAGAACCAGCACTGCTCAGTACTGCAATTAAAAGGAGATAAGTTTCACCTTTTCCAGCCTGTACAAATCAAGGGAAATAGGTACCTGACTCTGGGATACCGAGTACCTACCACCTGACTGGCTGTCCAGAAATGGAGATGAAGCCAGAATAAACCCTGGCTGCACAAAGATCGTAGCCTACGAGAACAACATTTGCCAAGAGCTCTTTTTTCAATACACACACTGCAGCAACTACCAAAATACTGCAGTTGCAGCAGACGTGCCCTCATCCCACATACCCCAAAGCCCCCAGCTACAGCACTCAAGGGGGGACAAGCCGGTTTAGACCTTGAAAGTCACCATTCAGGCGCTTTAGAGCCATCCAAAGCACTGCACAAACACAATCCAGAAGTGGACCTCTAAACATAATAACCATCTCTAGTTCCACTCAAATCTTTTATTAACAGAGACATAATTAAACTGCTTAAAGACACAGGCCTGCTTTCTCATTTACAAACTCCCTGAAGCATCTCGCACAACTGCTGCCTGAAGAGAACACTACACTTGCTTTTCTTTCTCGTTTTTCCCCTTTGCCATCCGACTTCAACAAGCAGACATGCAGCGATGCCTAGGGCATCATCTCTGACTCCAGGAGTCTCCAGGCAATCTGCAGCATCTCTAGTTGCGTTGCAGGTGAGAGATGAGCAATAATAAAGGAACATTACAGTATAGAATCTATTGGGATTTTGCAAAGAGATCAAGTAAATAACTTTCATCAGAAGCTTTAGAAGGAAAAAAAAACTCCCCACTAAGCCTCATCTCATCAGATTTCAGGCTTGAATAAAATGTTCACGGTGAAACCAAAGCTTTCCCAAAGCTCATCTGGATTTGCAGTTTTGCTACAAAGTCATAACTCAGCCAAGATTGATTGAAAACCCAAGTGTATTTGAGAACCCCTGGACCCAGTATCAAAGGACCCTGAGCTGATGGATGAGTTTGTGTCTAAATTTTAGTGAAACTTAGTTACATATGGTTTGAAGTGTTCAAAGATGGTAGTGAAATTATTTGATATTTATTTGCACATCACTGTTCTAAATTCTTACAGCCATAAGGCCCTGAAGGCAGATAGTGCTGGTAATATGAGGGTTTCTTTGTATTTTCCTGTTAAAGATATTAATTTTTATCTTTACTGCAGTGTCACATACAGAGTAATGGGGCAATGTCCTATTGCTTCAGGCACTGCAAAAACACCACTGTGAGTCCCAGTTTAAATTTATAATTTGCCTAAGAACAGGATGTCTTTTTGAATGAGTGATGCTGAGTAAGTGGGCATTTTGATGATTCCCCATTAGGTTGAAAACTGATACTGTACACCTGTTCAGCTTTTTGTGAGTGGGAGAGTTCTAGAGTTCTTAATTTGGAGCAGAAAACTTACAGCATAAGCAGCAGCAAAACATAGCAAGCTGTGTTTCTCCTTCCAAAGCTTTGTTACATGTTCTAATTGCTCAGTGCACAAGGGTTTGTTAAAGAAAAAAAAGTATGTAAGTAATATAATTCCTTTTGAAAAAGAGTTGCTGCAGGGGTTGGGGTTTTTTTTTTTGAGGGGGACAGTTTTGTTTTCCCTTTTGCCCACCTGCCTTACCAGTTTTAGGGAGCTTGAAATCAAATTTTGGCATATAACGCTGTCCAGTGAACACTGGCTCACCTTCCACGAGATAAATGTGCTGACACAAACATAACCTCCCTTGGCAAAAACAGGTGTGCAACAAAATCCCTACAAATCACTCTGCAAATAAATTCGTAAGAATCCTTCAGATTTCCTGAAGTAGGGTGGAAACGAGAGATATGTTTAAAATCCCCAAAGTAATACGTGTTGTCAGCAAGCAGGCTAAACTGCTGCTTCACGGGGAAGGCAGGTAAAGTGCCCTCAAAATCACTGCAAAAAAGTAGCAATTGTTATGACTTCCATCACATCACATCCTAACAGGTCAGATGTGTTTTGCGGGGCTGTTTCACACAAGACCCTACAAAATCACAGAGATGATGGACGAGACGATCTCTCAGGAAGCAGTACGCTCCAGGTAAAGCTGGATTACAGAGAAGGGCTATTTTCAACAACGTAAGAAATGCGTGACGAGATGAGATGACTTTTTCATTCCTCTATCAAGCATGCCACTATATCCATAAATGTTCAAAAATGGCACAAAATTTCAGGAGTGATGATACAAGTCACTGCAAAAGAAAACGCCTGCCCTTACTCCTCAGTTTGACTTGAGCCCAAACAAAGAAAATTTTACCTAAGTATTAACAAACAACTGTAGGTGAAGAGTGCCAGAAGAACAGCCTACGCTCATACCCTTCACACCACAGGCAAACTGCAGAAGTAGGACAGTCTGTAGGAAGTTGGTCTGTTTTCATTAGTTTGAAAAGAACAGAAGCTTCCAGAAGCAAGGCTTCCTTCTTCAGTGACTCAGACTCCCACCAAACTCTCCATTCGTTCTACGCCACAGAGCATCCTGTCCTTCAAACGTTTATTTCAACCAGTCTGTCAGGTTTACATGTATACGAATACCATTAACTTCCAAATACTAAACAACAAGCAGTGGCTTTTTCTCTAGCTATGACCTAACAACCACCACCTGGCCTGCTTTACCTTCCAAAGCCATGCCAATTAAATAAAATGTTTTTCTAAAAATTTGCATCTCTTTCTTTCCATTTCAGTACGCAAGGGCGACATCCTCTTTGTGTTCTGTGCATCAATGGCCAGTTGCCTCCCAGCCAGTGGAAATGATAAGCTCTTTTAACAGGGAAAAATCAGTTTTCATACAAGGGAACGCAAGCATAAGGCTGATGTCTGAGAAAAGGAAATTCAGCCTAATAAAACACTGAAGGAACAAGGGCTACAGTTCAAGTAAGTGCTTCTCACTCAGCGTTATACACTTGGTCATCACTCACACGAACACAATGATGTTGCCAAGATCTTACCAGCCATTACCTCTGTTACAGGTCAAACCATTATTGCTCCCCATCTTAGACGTAGCACACTTTAAGACTAGGTTTTAACATGGACAGTACACCTGCACAGGAGTCAGGAGCCTGAAATTCCCTGTTCACACCCTTTTCATGGGTCAGCAGCCCTGGAAGAGAGGTTGACAAGGTCAGTGGAAAGGTAGACACCAGATTATATACATCTTTTCACTAGACATGTAGAGACACATTCACATTTGAGACTGTGACAGGACATTCATCATCCTGCTATTTTCCCAGAAAGAAGGAAGAGCCAATAATTGCTGGTAAAAAGAGTGTTTCAGAGCACAGAGAGCCACCCTGTCAAGGTGCTGCTGGACACATCTCCTTATCCAGGTACGATCTGATGCACAGTACTTCCTCTCGTCCTATTAACCCTGCATAACAACATAGGTAATTCTTGCTCAAGTCTGCACAAAACTACACACCATAAAGCCAATGCCTTACAACAGTGACGTTGTTGTATCAGTTACAGGACGTATGGAAATGCAACGCCAGTCATCAACTGAAAGCGGGCAAAAGCAAGCAAATCGTATACAACACACAGCCACAGGGAGCCCTGCAAGCCCAGTGACACTGGTATCAGACAGATGCATTTGTTTCCTCAAAGGAAGTAGTAACACAAGACAGTTATTAAGAACATACAAGAGCCAATTATCTTTTTATTACTTTTTACACAAAGGCTTCTTCCATCGTTCTACCAGGTCCATTTCAACTGAATGCATGCGAAAACTGAAGATGTTTACCTCCTCCTTGATGCCAAGATGAATTTAATCAGATAACTAATTGCTTTCATTTTTCTATTATAAAAAATTCAAATTGCTGTGGAGATTACCAGGGTAAAAAACGTCTGCCTGCAATGAAGTCCAAAAGGGAATGGTTTGTGTTGTTTCTTGGAAGAAAATTACCTGCAAAAAAAATCCTGTTTCTTTGCTAGAGTATCAAGGAGCAAAGGGGTCAAAGAATGAGACGTATAGCTTTTGAGAGTAATCTCTATGATGAATTAGAGAAAAGGTGAAGGCTGTAAAATACATCAAGAGTCTATGACAGTTCAGCATCCAAAAATTACACCATAACTGCCATCTCCACATGTAGATTAACTCCCTGCCAACCTCAGCTACCAAAGAACAAATGTATAACGACCAGCTCTCCACTCACAGGCCTTGAACAGCTGGCAGCTGCAAGAAACCAAAATACCGTATCAAACTCCTTCCAAGCACCGTAGCCTCTCCTACAATGCTCTGCGTTTCACAAATAAGCGAGAATTTTTGAAAACAGACCTCCTTAGTGAAATAGTCTTATATTCTTTTTTCCTTTTTTCCTTTTTTTTTTTCCCCAAGAAGCAATCTGGCTGCCTCAGCAGAATCTATTCTTCTTATATTAAATACAGAAAAGAGGTAACTCAGATACAGCATCGTCTAATTGCAATGGCAACACAAGGACAGTTTATAAACATTTGCTGTATCAGATCTAAGTGGTCGTGCTGTTCAAGGAGAAAAGAAAATGTGAATTGAGTAAGGTCCAGGAAGTCAAGTGCCAGAATAAACAGAACTGAGAGCTAATTTAATGCAAGCCTCAACCTAATGCACAGACAGATAAACGAGTGCTGAAGAGCCTACGAGTGGTAGGAAAAGAAGCTTACACAGGCACACAAAAGCACTGCTTGTGCACTGTGTTGGAGGCATGTTTCGTGGTGCACTGAAACCCCAGCAGCAGCAAGGTAAATCGGAACTGAAGCTCTCTGACGTGTAGGCTGCAAACACTGACTGTCACCTTGTGCCACACCGCGATCCAAACAGCTCCAGCTGACTCGCAGCAAAAGCAGCAATGACAACGGCAGCAGCACACAGTGAAAGACTGACAGAGGACTGTTTGTGGTATCAGCAGTCCCTCCTGACCACCTGCCTGCATGGCGTTGGCTGACAATGCAGGCTGCCTCCACAGAAGCAGGGTTTCCTCTGGGGAGAAGACAAAAACAAATACTGGGAGCGAATAAATAAACAAAATGAAGAGATAGGAAAGCAGATGAAACAAAAACAAAGCCCCTGTGACAGAGGAGGGAGAGAGAGAATGTGAGCAGGTGAACTTCTGAAGCAGGAACATTTTGCCAGCGCAGGAAAAGCAAAATTTGCCACAAAGGAAGCAGCAACACGGCAAAAGCAGGAAAACCAGGAGATACAAACGATGCTAAAGCAGAGGCACTGTTACAGTTGAAGCAGTGCTGTTAACTGAACAGCCTCCAACTGCCTCGTTGCACAGTGCTAGTCAAACTGCAGGCAGTGAGGGCTTTCAGGCTCCGTGACACAGCATTACAAGGATAACATCTCCTTTAGTCCTTAAAGAAGTCAAATTACACAGTTTGTTGATAGGGGAAAAGAAGGAGTTATCTACCCATGAGAGAGCCTCAAGGAAACCATCGTGGAACAACCCTGAAACTCAAAGGAGAGCTTGCTTTCTTACCAAAATAGGGGCCTCAGTGCCATCTCATCAAGAGAAATTACTGTGCCAGGCAAGTGCTCACACATAAAGACACCTTTTTGTTACGAAGGCCTGCTGCTGAGACTGCATTTACACCCCAGTTCTGAGCATCTCTCAGAAAGGTGCTGTCAGAAACAAGCTCATTACACCGTGCCCAAGTGGGAGCACAGTAAGAGTATCTGCTACCAGGAGCCTAAAACTTCAGCAGGTGGAAAAGACAGCAGGACTTTAGAGAACAGACTGGGGAAAACGACAAGAATAGGAGCACAATTTAGAGTTTAAGCCCCTGTGAAACTAGCAGAAAGACTGTTCATTTATTTCAACAGAGCCTTTGGATCAGACCCTTCATTTCTGAAGAGCTTTGAAGTTGAAAAGTGTTAGAAGAGCACTCAAAATTCTTATCAACGGAAAAATGCAGCTAAAGAGATGTATACGAGTGCCTTTTTAAATTGTTTGAAAAAGGTCAGAAGATCAAGAAAAAGAATGTTAGCACATAGGAGGTGATTTAATGGGATTTGCAGAGAGCACTTTAGAAACAGTGTCAATAGCACATGAAAAACGAGGGGAGCATTTGTTAGAAGGGTTTGTGCATTATAAACTCATCAGGACAAGCCAAGAACTGATCAGAAAGCAGATCAAGCTAAATCACAGCATTTTTCTAATTTATAAATGTCCCCACACATATCCTATCTCATCATAAATCAAAGTAAAACATTCAGTGCAATTTCTTAGGCAGAAATGCTGGTTTAACAAGCTTGTTCAACCACCAAACCTATCCCAGCAGTTTGTTGTCAGATGCTACGCAACATTTTTTTTCCCCATGTGAGGTGAAAGTTACCACCTGAATTTCAGACATTAAAACAAGGACAGCCTCCCTGCGGTCCTTTAGCACCATCCTTCATACCTTATTATGAGCAGTGGAATGAGGAATGCTCCAATGAGGATAGCTATTAAAGAAATGCAAGAACAGAACTTGCAGCTACAGTGTGGATTAGCATCTTTCAAACTGCAGATGCAGTAGGAGAAAGTAAGTATAAAAATATATCAAAATAGCCACCAGCAGTTAACATTTCAGGCTGTAAAAGAATGCGTTTCTCATCTCAGTGGCATTTTAATTCTGCAGGAAGACTTTAGTGAGGCCTTTATAATATGCTATTTTAAAAATAAAAATCACCAATTTTCTGATCTAGGTAAAGCAAAGTAAATTTCAGGACAGAGGATGACTCCTACATGACATCCACCCCAAGTTCATACCCTACTGATGGCAGCTGATGCATCTTACTTCATATTTCCAACCAGCAAGCAGATCAGACGCAAGCCATGTCAGCCAGCAAGACACGACCTGCTGAGCTGAGGCAAGGCAGTCAGTCATGGCTCTCTGTGCATTCCCTTACAAGATGCACTGTAAAGTTAAACGTAAACCCTCAGACACAGAGCAACTCTTCACCAAATAAGCCTGCCTTCCAGAATCCATTCCTCTGAGGAGCACTGAAGCTTTCAAGATCTCCAGGATGTTCACAAGAACAGGCATCGTGGCTGCGCTTCAGTTACACCACAAATCATGCTGTAAATGGACGGAAAGTTAGCTTGAGTTAACCGAGTAGGTCTTCTGACATGACAGCTTCATTTTAACAGACTTTGATGGTTAAAGTCAGAGCAGAGCTTATTTTAGCTCCCTATTCCCCAAAACTCGAATGTTCAATGAAGCAAATAACGATGAGTAGAATGCTAAATACACGGGAAGATTTTCTGCCTGAGATGGAAACTCTGCAGGCAAATCTAAGCATTGGTTTCTGTCAAATCTTGCTCAGTGGGTGAGCTTGTGCAAAAGGATGCTGCTCACCTCCACACACATCTCTGGCACATACTGAGTGAGAAGGGACTACAGTGAAGGGTAAGCTGCACAGCACTTTCTCTGAGGGTCTCTCTGCAGCTTGGAGCTAATTGCGTATCCTGCAGATACGCTTCATGGCTTTGGAACTGTTTTTTGCCTTTTTTTCTTTTTTTGGGGGGTGTGGGGATTTATAGCCACTAAAACAGAGCGAAAGAGCAACCAACAAATTAAAATATGCCAGTAAACCTCCAGCTTGGTAACTCCCCACTGTTTTATTTACTGTATTTGAGTGGCATTGAATGTTGCAACACTATTTGTTTAAAATCAACATATCATGTTTATAACAAACAAAGCCTTGCCAAACGTTCTGCCCCACAAAAGCAGAACAGTTGCTCTTCCGTGGCTAAAAATGAGAAAGCTGAGGAAAACCAACCTTTCCCTAGATGTGGTTAGCTGCAGGCCTGACATCACAGAATGGGTATCTTTGATGCATGCCGGGTGTTTTTGTATTTTTTTTTTAATTATTATATTTATATTTTTTTATACACCTACACATAGACATAGAATCAACAAGGAGAAAGAGCCTGGGTCAAACAGAACTGGCCTCAAAAACCAAACATGAATGTCATTCTCTCATTTGGCTGTAAATACATCTCCATACTTCCTCCTATGTTCTTTTACCCACTGGAAACACTCCCTGTAAGATGCTACCACACCATCTCATTGACGGGAATTCAGTGAAGTGATGCTTGGTTTCTTCAAACCTTAAATAGCAAAACGGAGAAAAATTAGAGAGATGCTCACCTGCCTTCCCATACGGATGACAGATGCAGTGTGTAAAACCAAAGGGGTGGTGTTACAGCTGAAATGAGGCTTTTTCCCTTGGCATTTGGTACATATTTTAAGACTCATAGGAAAGTAGTAAATGGAAAATGTGGGAACTATTTATAATGGACTTCCACCACACAGCACCATCTCCTGCTGCTGGGGGTTCAGCTCGATAAGCAGTCCTTTCCAGCTGAGGCTGCCAGCAAGGTTTCCTCCCTGTCAGTGCCAAGGAAAATTAAGAAATATTTCAAAATATTTTAAAAGACATAAAAACATCTCTAAGCACACACCAGGGTGTTCATTTCTAACAGCAGTTGCCTGCAAAAAGTCAAAACATCCAAGCTCAGCAGTGGGACTGATCACAGCCACGGTGTATGGGTGTGAGCTGGGGACCATACGCCCTATTTTAATCTCCCCATGTGAGAACTGAAAAGAAGCCACAGAAACACCTTTTACACTTCAGCCTCACCAGGACTGTGAATTCCCACTGTTTACTTCCAGCCAGAGCTTGGATGAGTCTCAGTGAGCTCAATGTTTACAGAGAAATGGCAAAGTTCAGAAGGTTCCTCAACCCCCACATGTCTATAATTACCTTGTTTTCTGCAGTCTGGTCAGATGAGGGATAAACGTTAGCTCTTCCCAGTACTATTTTCATCCAACCATCTTTTATTTTTATTTTTTTTTGCCAGCAAAATATATCAAAATTGGAAACCATTCTGTGTCAAATGACATCTCATTTGTCCTAAACAAAGGAGAAGGGAATTTGCTCACCTTCTGCACTTCTTGTCCTTATTAAAGGTCAAAAACACAAAGTTCTGTTAAACTTGTACTAGCTGAGAATCCAGCCCAAAAGATGTAGCTCACTACTTAGCTTTTAACCTCAGCACTGAGGCAAACCTGAGCTGTTATTCACATTGAAAAGAGAAACAGATGACAGAGGCAAGACCTTCCTTCATGCAGACTTGATGCTATAGCTTCTTTTCTTTTTCTTTTAAATAACTACAGAGCAATGCCGAATTTGCTCCCAAGAAGAATGTCTCATCTCATTACTCGTGGCCATACTCAATGCCAATGGTTATATGCTTGTTGTCACCATGTCCTCAACTTTTCTGGTCGTGCTCCTTATTCCCAGCACCCAAACCTCTCACTTTGCCTTATTTATCCAAGCAAATGCCTCAGTCCAAGCAGACTAATTTATCTGCTGTGCTTTACCACTCTATGCTTTTGGCAGCAGCCTCATTGTTTCAGCCCTCACTAAACAAAGATGTTTTTAACTGCTCCCTCATTTAGCTTGAATGGAATTTCTGTTGTTATGCCCACCAGTCTGAAAGAGGCTCACAGCAATACTCATATTTATTAGCTGGAACCGATAACAAATGAAATACTTGTCATTTTGCATTGCACTTCTGATCCTATTTCCTTTCTTCAGATGCTAAAAAGGAAAGTTTAGTTGTGGCTCATGAATAATGATGTTTTTATTATAGGAGAGGATTTTTTTTTTTTTGCTTTTTTTTTCTTCTTTCATTTTCACACCTTTTTTTATTGTCATTGAAATGCTTGACTGCTTTTTCCATTATGTAATTTCTTATTCATTTCTTAGATGCCTGTCAAAGGACAACAGGGATGCTGCCAAGCCACCAAAGAAAATTGGCCAAGAAAAAATAACAATTAAGAAAAAGGAAAAGAAGAAAAGAAAAAAGAAAGTGCCAGAAGAGATCACCAAATTCTGGAGCTCTCAAAATCTGAAGCAGTTCCCTGCTCTGCCACAGACCTCCTTGTTGACTCTGATCAAGTCACATTCATCTATCAACTTCTTCATTCCTTGCTTACTATCCATTCCTTTCCACCGTGCTCTCTCCCTATTGCTCATCCAAAGCTGCCACCACTATTTCTTACAAACAGGTTACCTAATGCAGTGATGCCCAGCTCACAGATGTCACAAAAAACCTAAGAAAGAAAGTAGGCATACAGGTCTGGAAATACCATCTACCTTCCTTGTGCGTCAGCTCCACAGATCCCTACATCAAAATGGAAAAGTTTGGCATTTGCAAGCTAATCCTGCTAACTAATTTTACCTTTCTGGAATAACCCTGTGCTGATTGTAAGTGTGGATGAACACATCTTCCTGCAACTCAGAACTGGGACCAGAACTCAAAGCAAAGTGAAAAACTCAAATAAATAATGAAAAGGTGGGTTTTAAGTTTTTTTCATTAATCTCACTCATTCCAAACACAACAATGACTCCTTAATTGACAGGATTTCCATTTTTTTCCTAATTTTTTCCATTATGTTGGCAGAACTGGGATGCCGTCTCCTAAATGATTGTCCTTAAGCATCTAAGTTTTGTTTTGTTTAGTTAGGCATGAGAGGACTATTCCTAGCTTGATCTATTGCATTTGTTCTCAGTGGAAAAGATGATTCTCATGGAAATGGTAAACAAAATGTTTGTTTTCTCATGACTTAAAGCCACAAATACCCTTATAATTGGCTGGAAGTACACACTGTGCCCAGCTGCTACTGTGTGGCTCCAGAGGAAACAAGCACACGGAAATGAAATAGCAGTCACAGTAAAAATAAACATTCTTCTGAGGTATAGAGAGTATTTAGGTAACACATGTAATTGCACAAGCATGAAGAAGAGGAAAGCCCAAAGAGATAAGAATAGGCTGTGTGGGATAATTTGTAGCCGGTTGCTCGCCAGGTGTGTCATGCACAGAAGAAGACTTCAATTAAAATGCCATCTTCAGACCTCATCTTTCAAATGTTAGCATTTACTTCTGCCTAATAAAAGCTGTGCACACACTGCCCTGCACACCTGAAGAGCCTGTGCTTGCACGTATCAGCATTAAGCAGCACTTGTTCCTTGAAATAGGATTAGATCCCGCATCATCAGAATGTGCTGGTCCCAGTACGCTCCTTTGATAGAAATCTGAACAGAATTTGGGAAGCAACTTTGTAAAGAGAAGACAAAAATATGAATTATTTCATATGCTCACAGATGTGGAATCCTGCACGCAGCTTGAAAAGTGGGCTGGATAACAGTTTACCAGCAAATATGCAAAATTATAACTCCTTAAAGCACGAGCATTTTTCATCCACACAGATAAATGACAAAGGAAGTGTTATTACTATCCTGCCTACAGCTAAGTCTCACTATCTTAGGTCTTTGTAAGGGATCTATTACTCTGCTATCTAAGTGCCAGCAATGAAAATGCCACTGTCAAACAATTTGAACAATTTTAAATCCAATTTTCTTGCCAACTTCTATACAAAATGCATGTTCTTCTACAGAGCCCATAGAAAAATTATTCTTAAAAAAATCTTGGACTATATGCTGTGCAAAAGAACTCCTGTCTTTTACACATGCAGGGAGACCAGCTCACATCTCAGTAGTCAAAAACAATCTGTAAGATGAAAAAATTTAAATAAAATTGAATAACATCTGCTGCATTTCCATGGAAGGGGAGAGGCTTAGCTCCAGCAGCAGATGATTCTGTCCACTGTCTTTTGTCCACCAGATGGACAAAAATAAGCTCTCAATAAAACATGCCCCTTGAAGCTCTTAACCCCTTCTAACTCCCAAACTCACTGCGTCGCCAAAAAGCCAATCCAAACGTGTAGCAAATTTGCTATTGCTCCCCGAGAAAGACAACACAGTTCTTTGAGGCACAGTGTGGTCTCACCATCAGGTTACAGTACAAGAACTCCTGCATTTATGAAATCAGCACTCAAAGTTGTGGTCGGTCCCAACGCCAACTCTGGCCTGCCTTGCAAAGGATGGGCTGCTGCTCATCCACGCAGCGAAAGAGGCAAGTGATCCTCACAGGAAAGTTCAGGCTCATCGAATCTTATCACAGGGTCTGGCTGAGCTGGCTCTCACATTCAAGTGAGAGTTCTGCAGCTTTTAAGCTTTGCTTTGGGTCTCAGAAGTAAAAGCTGAACTGGATGACTTTACAAGGTACTATTTGCTCTGGTCCCCACCAGAGCATCTTGAGGACTTTGGTCACTCCTTCTCACCCACCACGTTTTCATTTAAAAGCATGCGTTTTGAACTTACAGTACAGGGAACACCTGAGGCCACTGAACCAGTGGCACCACCTGCCAGCTGGCCAGCACATGCCCAGCCCGCTGCTGGGGAACAGACTCAGCCTGTGCAGCCACAGCACTGTAGGAAGAATAAGAGCACTCACCACGCATCTCACCTCTGAACTTGCACTCTGGCAGCTGAATCACAGCTGGGAATCTGATCGGTTGGCCCCCGAACCTGGGCAAAGCCCCACGGAGATCAACAAGGCCCCACACAGACCCTCGGGATCTGCCCTTCATACCAAATAGGCTCTGCAGTGAAGGCAGCTGTCCCACTGCTTCCAATAATACCACACACCTTCAGAAGAACGGAGGTGTGACACGAGTGGGCTCCAGGAGCTCCTCTCCATCAGGGCCATTGGCTGAGGACACCTGGCTGAGCGATGGCAAGGAAAGGACGCAGACACACAAGGAGAGGAGAAGCTGCCAGGGGTTATCATCAGAGCCTGGGGGAACCAACACTGCACGGAGTTCTGCTGTGTGTCTGAGGTACAGAACAGCTGCTGGCTGACAGCATTATACAGGATCACGACAGAAAAGAGCATTAACAATATTATTGTATGGAAAGAAAAGAATTACAGGCTGTGTATTTTTTTCCAGAGGACTAATGTAATGAAAAGGGTTCTGCTGAAGCCACTAAGGCACCCTTCAGATCACGTATATGATAAATCAAGCAAAGCCCTGAGGCATCATGTTTATATAGACACTTAAATTTAAAATAAAAATACTCCATCTTGGTTTCTATGAGTAGAGATTCAATTACTTTGAGCTTTAGAGTCTGAATAATATGAAGCATAAAACTAAGTTTTGTCCCCAAGGTATCTCTCACTTGTGGACCATTTAAATCACCTAGTTGCATAAGCAGACAAAACAAATTAAGCCAAAAAAAATAATAAAAAAGCAACAGAATTAGTCTCTTATCTATAAAATCTGATACAAACTGTGAAATAAAGAAACACACAAAAAGCACTTAAGAGTATGGAGCATCACAAAGCCCTCAGCAGCTGCACTCCCACCCTTTCCCTCATTCTATAAAGCTCTCCAAAGAAAGGCAGAAAGTACTGCATTACTGCAGCTGCCTGACAAGCTGGCCCTAGTACCCTCTCTGTCTCGGAGAATAAGTACCAGAGAGCATAGCGAATTCCAAATATAATGCAATAGAAGTTATTACAATGACACCTAGAAAGTTCATTGAGACTGTTCAGTAAGTCAAGTTCCTTTTTTTCTTTTTTTTTTTTTTCCCCATCAAATTAGAGATTGGCCACTAAAGCCCTGAGTCTGTAGCTGCTGCTAGAGGAAGGCACAGCACTACCACCTCCGCTGACTTCAGCAGAGTTCAGCACAGAAAAACGCACAGACAGCAAACCGAAGGAAAGAAGCCAAAGGATCCGAACTTCCCTCAGACTTCTAGGTTTGCAGATCTGGGGCTTTCTCCAGTCCCTGTGATATGCTGCTATATCAGCACGGTATAAATCCCATTGCTCCCATACACAGTCCTTTTACAGCAAATGTTCCCCTACTGCAGTGTCATCTGAGGCAATTCTGCTATGCTTGCGTGTGTAACTTCTGCAGCTGACATTGGAGAGAGAAGAAAATGGTAGAAGTTCCTTCACGAATAACACTAAACCACAGAAAATTCAGTACCCAGCTCTTAAAGTGCAACAGAGCTTATTCAAACGTTAGAATAAAGACAGCTCACCATGGAAGCTGCCAAAGGTACGCTTTGAGAGGCTTCTCAGAGACACATTGCTACCTGCCTGCTCTGCAACAAATGCACTTATCCATACAATGGCATTCAACAGTAAAAATCACTTTATGCATCTCTGCCAGTTATACTGCATCCCCCCTGAGATTGTTGAAGGTGTATTTTTCTTTGCTAGGCAATTCCCGTTCATTCTTGAAGTTTTTCCAATTCTATATTACTGAAATAACTTCCCCCAAAGAAAATCCTGAAAGCAACTCTCTTTTCATGCAAGCCACTGGGCTGCAAAGGCAATTCCAGGAGATCAAATTCCCAGCAGGGTGGATATTCAAAACATAGAGGCTCTAGGGTTGATTTTTCTTACAATCACCCAAGTTTTCTATGCATGTGAGAAACCTTTGTACATCACCTCTGCAGGTCTGTGCTGTAAATGTTCCAACACAAGCATGTGCTCTTTCTACAGACGTTGCAAACTCAGGACTGGAGTCTGGTCTGGAAGACAAGAACTCTCAACACCACCAGAGAATGCTCAACTGGGTCCAAGAAACAAATCCATGACATGCAAAGTAATAAAAACCAACAGATAGTTCTGGACTTGGAGTCACAGCCCCAGGCTGCAGATCTGGCCATGCCAGGAGGCAGCATGCAGGCACGGCACACTTGGATCAAAATGCATGTCCCTGAGACACAGCCAGTACTTGCTGGACTTGGCTGGGTTCAACCACAGACTGATTGCTTGTGACCTGAAGCAGGAAACTGGTACAAGACACGGTGCCTGAGCTGAAGTCAAGAGAGTTTTCCATCCAGCATTTTGCCCTATACTGGTTCACTGCCATGACTAGGAAGAAATTTTCTTCTCAAGCTGTATAGGATTCTGCTGCAGGTTCTCTGAGGCCAGCTGAATGTCACTCCAGACTGCTTCAGAGGTGCAGAGCTGCCTTATCTGCACCACAAGGATGGGCCTTGAGGTCTCTAGAGATAAAAGGTCACAGTGCTAAACCACTCTGCCTCACCAGCCACAATAAAGAACCATTTAACCAAACTCATTTAAAATACAGCTTGACAAAGAACTTAACCGGAGTATTTAATACAGAAATGGAACTATTCCTCTGTGTTGGATGACACTCCAAGAGGGAGAAATGATAAAATGTTTAATAAAATTTACAGCGTTTCATTCAGATAAAAGTTAGAGGATGCTCAATTTATGGGTGATTTTTGGCTCAGAGCAGCAATAAAAGTCAGGTCAATAAGTGATTCTTTTTCCAAACTTGGAAAAAAGCAACGTTCTGACTAAATGAAATATCATCATAAAACATACAAGCAAAAAAAGGAGTCCCCTGACACAAAAGCACCCACTGAAAAATATTCAAGAGGTGGCTTTCATTTAGAAAGCCAGAAAATACAAAAGCCAAGTGAATTATTTATGCAGCTTCTGTAAATAAAATACTGTCTTGGAAAATATTGAGTCGGGAATAAGTCAGGAAGCCACTGCCAGCAAAGAAGCTGGTCTTTATAATTAAACACGCTTACCACGGTCATCAGCATGCATGAAAGTCTAATTTGATTAAGCACACTGCTCTGAACTTGAGGAAAGCCTAGGAGAAGTAAATAATAGTAAAAAAATAAAGGGGCTTTAGAAGAGTGTTGAGAGCTTATTGCAGAGTGGTCATGGAGAACTATCGACCCGGAGGGAAAGGCGGTGCGGGAGATTTTATGCAGAACTCATCACAGAAGCAGGCTCATTTTTTATGCTTCTCAAACACTTTCCAGCAAAGCACAAAGTCTTCTGTTAATACAGAGGGAAAACTTCTACAAACTTAAATGGCAGAAAAGCGAGACCCAAGTTCTTCAGCCTCTGTGTAATGGTTTGCTCTTCAGAAAACGCAGAAGAGCTGCATCCAGGTCCCAAGCAGCGTGAGGAACTGAAGCCATGCCAAGAAATAGTCCTCCGGCACAGAGACATGACAAATCCAAGCCAGAATTAAAACTGGCTGTACGAAAAATAAGATTTGCCTGTTTTACAACTGAGTTCCATGGCACACAACGGCCAAATGAGTTGCCCAAGGTCACCAAGTACTCTGTGACATAGCCATAAATTCAATTCCCAGTCTCCTGTTTCCTGCCATTGCTTTAGCCTCGTATTATCATTTCTCTGTTAAAAAATTCCAAACAATCAAGCCCTGCCACGTCTTAGCAGAGAGCTGAAGTATCCCAGTCCTGTGACCGGCAGGCAGACCGAGGGAAAGAAGCAGCAGAGAAGAAGAGAACTTTCTCTGAAGGGCAGGTGACGGCACCCGATGCTGATATGGCTGGGTACGGTGCAGCACACACTGGGATGGGCTGGGTATGGCCTGGCACAGCCTGCCACCAGGCCACGTTGTACCCAGCCATACTGCACCAGACCCAGCCAGCTCTCAATCCCAGAGCTCACTTTCACCGCCCTCTTTTTACTGCAGTGTTTTGAACTGCTGGTGTGCGACACTGTGTTTTTTTTTTTTTTTTTTTAATTACACCATCAGTCTCTGCAGACATTCCCCTGGTTCCTAGGGTGGAATTACTTGAAACTTATTTAGCAAATACCCAATGCTAAGGAGTAATAATCTGTTCCATTTGAGCTGGAAGCAGAATTGCCAAATAGGAACACGACTCAAAGCTCCTCTGACTAAGGAGAAAGAGAACAAAGAGATGGAGAAAACCACGGAGGGAAACTTTCTGGCTCAACTGTACCAAACACAAACTTATTTATGAAAAGAGTTGTTTGCGAAGATTTCACGTTAAGTGCTGGCAGGCAGCTGCCTTGTATTAGGGTCGAGCTGCAAGTGCAGCTATAATGGCAGTGGGGAATGGTCCAAAGAAGCATTTAGTTAGTTGGAAATTACTGCTTTTCCTTTTGCCTGAAACACAAATATAATTGTCTTGAAGTGGACATGTGTTTTACAGAGGCACAAGGCCAAGTTCTGATGTTCTTCCTTCCAGAGGTCATAACCACAGCAGGCACCACATCCCTGCACTACTGCATTTATCAAAAACATTCTTCCACAATGAAACATGTCACTTGAGTTATTCAGCTTAGAATTTTTTAAGCACCACCAAGTAAACAACGAGAAGAACAAGACTGAACTCAGTATACAAGTTGAGATGGACAGACTATTGCCTGGCAGTAATTATAGCATGGGAGAAGCCTCCCCAGCCCTCTGAGATTTACTTGCATCAGCCTGAACACTTTGTACACGTGCCCCAAGCCATACAGCTCCCAAGAAATTGCCACTGATAATTGCTGACCTATGACCATAGCTTTTGATAAACAGATTCACTGGGCAAAGATGACTTATTGTATGTTTCCTGCTTAGGTATATGTATTTAAAAATAAAAAGCAAAGTGAAAAGACAATAAGGATTTATTAAGATATGTCACCACACAGAACAGTACAGTCTGTTTTGCCTCGTGCTATAATCCAGTGGATTTCAAATTATGCTGAACAGATCATTAACACCATTAGGTTAAGTTGTAGAAAGCAGAATGTGTACCAAGTAATGTGTACCAAGTCTGGCTGCCTGCACCCTAAAATGGCAGGAATCAAAAAGGATATCAGTTCTGGTTTAATAATCTACAAAGACCCCAGACATGACATAATGAAGCTGTTATTTGCAGATTTGTTTTCTGAAAAGAAGCAACAGGAAAGCTATACACAGAGAGACTCCATTCACCATTAATCCCCTTGCATTTGTAAAACGACATCTGCCAAAAAGATGTCCCACTTAGCCTATATGGGAACCTGAAGCAAGCAGGATGTTCCTACTCAATACAGCCACCATCCCTGAAAATCTTCCAAACCACTGATTATATTTGTACTCTGGGAGCAACAGAAGGACAAACAACAGCAGCTAGGCTTGAGAAAAATTACTGGTGATAAAATACGACAGGTGATCATTCTCATGGTCCAAGCTGTCTTGGCTACCACTTCTCTCCTATCATTCAAACCCACGGGAAGATTTATTTAGGGGCAAAGAGAGCTGTAATCCCAAGTCCTTGAGAGGTCAAGATGAGTCAGTGGAAGAGATTTGGTGAAATAATCATAAAGAAAGGGAAATCAAATTACCCTGGTGGGAAAAAGAGCAGTTTCCATGGAAGTATCAACCCCTCCAGTTAAAATCACCGATTTCTTAAAAATTGCCCACGACTTTATAGTTCCACATCAAACCTAGCTGTTTCCAGCACAGAGGCAAGGCTGGTGACATTGCTCTGCAGTCACTCATAGCCAAGGCCTCAGATTGCTGCTCCATGCACCTGCACTGTGCATACAAGGCTCCATAAGGTTCATACCTGAGGTATTGAAGGGACAATTAGCTACAGAGGACAAGGAAGAACCAGATCTGCACAACTGGCACCAAAATAACCCCTGAGACCAGCAATTCATCTTGTCTTATTCAAGGATGCTGGCCCAGAATGAAGACTTGTACAGTCCTCATACTCTGTCTCTAAAGAAGGGAGCTTGTGAAGTTAGGTTTCCCCAAGATACAAATCAAGAGCTCAATTTAACCTCAAAACTAGTCGTTCTTAATTTTTTTTTTTTTTTTCCCCTTTTTGGTGTGAGAATATCCAAGCAACTGTACTTAAGTCAGGGAAATCCATTTCACTTGGACACATTCCAGCGTGGACTCACACATAAACGTGAAACACCACAACTAAAATTACAAATTAAAAATGAGCATTTAAATTAACGCTTTTTTATTCAAATAATTATTCTGGTATTGTCATAATAACAAGAACTAAAGAAATTTATCTCTATATAAATATACGTATTTAATTTCCAAACCACAGGGTGCCTTGCTATTGCAGCTCTTCATTTCAGATTGGAGCTTTGCTCTGAAATAACTGAAGTTCCAACACGAGAAGCTCTTATTCCTGAACAGACTGGATTTGCCTTTCCCTGGGTAAGCAGCACGTACACCATTATTTTATTTTCCTGCTTTTCCAAAGGCCATTTCTGTCCCAAGGCATACAGTGCCATACCGCAGACCCCAGCATTCTGCCCTGCCACAGAGGGAGCCCTAGGCTCGTTCATTTAGCACACTGGTGAAAAAGTTCTCACTGATCATCACAAGGCAAAGAACAGACTGCAGAACTTTGCACACAGCTCTCACTCACCTCAGACCAGCAGACCAGAAGCATCCACTGAGAAACACAATACACTGGGAATAAGTTTGGACTTGCATACACATATGTCATTCTTGCACCTAAGAGCTCCCTGCACAGAACTCAAAGCTATGCAGGTGGTCAGTGTTTTCCTGGTGAAGCGACTCACTTTGTGTCAGCTTTTCCAGAAAAGACCAGAAAGCCTGAAAAGGCCCTCAGCTCTTAGTAAACTGCCACCATGTATGAAGACATACGCTGCATCACTTCCACAAAAAGGTAATTTCATTAAAGAGCTTATTGAAAGATAAATCGAAACGATCAAACATTTTCTATTAGTTATACTCCATTGAACACATGTATTGGGTTTTATTTTCTGGAGATTATTTATTTAATTTAGTAAATTGATGGTTGGATCTTCATCACTATCCACAATACACTATATTCCTTTACAATGAGCTCTCAACAGGGAACTTACAGAAACTAACTCAGAGCCATGGGGCTTCAAACTACCTTGATCCATCAGCCCAGCTCACTTCTCCACATTACAAAATTCTCTTCACCAGACTTAGACAACACTCTATGGATTTTCTTTATTCTCTTGTACTGGCAAAAGGGTCACCCAAGCAAGACACTCCACTTGCTCCTCATGACTTATCGGGAAGAGGAGGTTCTGTGATACCAAAGGATGCAGGGACCAAAGCCCAGAGATGTGCATGGAGCACTGTGAAGCACATAGCCAATGACTGTTCTGACCCCACCACTCAGACACAGCAAATAACTCTTTTTTCACTAAGTAGTGATATTTGTTTCATAGTACTGTGCATAAAGTAAAGCACCAGGCAGGCAGCTCATGAACAGAGCAACCTGACAATTAGGAGCAGATTTCTGAGGAGAATCAGGGGGAAAAAAAAAAAAAAAAAGAAAAAAAAAAAGGCAGCCTACCTTTATGATTAAAATCAAACCTTTGTCAATAGTTGTGTCTACAGCACCTTAACTATAGGAACCATGCCTGTGCAGAGAGCTGCAGTTCCATCATCTCAAAAAAGCCACAGGTCAAAACATGCCTGGTTAAGTAAAGTGGAGGCAGAACATCAAATATCCTTCACTAATTTCCTTTGGTCAGTCCCTGGAATGAACTATAATATCCACATGCCACTTCCTCTCACCCAGGTTTCTGCAGACTTTCCCAACCACACAACACAGCCACCACATTATGTACATACATCTATTTAAGTCTATCTTCGGAAATAACAAACTAGAACACAGTTGATCAGTTTGTTCCTCACAAACACCATAATTAGACTAAGACATACTTCCTGGTTTTGACAGATGAAGTAGGTGGCACATCTGAAATCAATGGCTACAGAACCGTCATGGTAACAGTTTGCCTCGGAGGAAAACAACGTTAATGGCTACCGAATGGAAATGACACAGGCCTGATTTGTATCTCAGCTGGAAACATTTAACAGGAAGAGTCAATGGATTTTTAACTAGAGCCTTCAATTGTGGGAAACTTCAAGCCAACATACCAAAAGCTATTGCTACAAAGCAGCATCACAACTATAACAAAAGAAACACCCCCCACCCCATAACACAACTGATAACATCAAGAGCGTTATAGCTGTGATTTTACTTCGCAGAAATTTTCAAAGTAAATCCTTCCAAGAAACCTTGCCCACTGCATTCAGTATTTCCACAAGGAACCATTGAGTACATGGGCTTGGAATGGAGACAGGAACTCTTCATTACTTCGAGATCATGAAAACAAAAGGGCCAACTTAGAAGCTTTTGGGATGACTAATAGAAACTTGCTAAGCTAGTTAGTCATCTTGGAAACACTGCTACCCACTGTTGTTTCTCTAGTTTGGACAAGACAGCACAGGAATTTCTCAGGTTTAATAATTAAGATTTCCACTGGAATCCAACGAGCCACAGACCAGGAGCCCACACCAACCACATGCACAGACCTTGGCCCTGTGCTCAGGGAGTGAAAGCACAGCACAGCCACCCTTCTCTGCAAGGTGCACTTGTGTACATCTCAGGGCAAACACTGGTGACTCTAAGGGAAAATATATATACTTAGGAATTTGGAGACAAGTCTTCCTTTGAATGTACTTCCTTCAAACACCAAGTCCCATCTCTCTGCTGAATAGATTTATCAACAGCAACATCAAGATAAACAGCACCAGCCCCTCTTCCTATCAACTACACAATTTGTAAGTCAAAAGGCTGATCTGTTTAATGAAAATGAAGAAAGACAGCATAAGCAGGAATAATTTGAAAGGAAAAAAAATCCTCACCTACCAAAATAAAGGCAGCACTTCAGCTAACCACATGAAATATGAATGACAAAGGGCAAAGCCATCCAAGGAAAATTATACATGCACAAGATGTCCTTCTGGAGAATATCTACTTGTCCTTATCTCCTGACTCACATAAACTACTAGTTATGAATGTATCAAGAGCATTTTCTTTTTATTTAAAAGCAAGCCAGAATCAGATCTAAACCACCATGCCCTCAACAACGAAGCCTGCCATTCCCACCCACTTCTTCCCAAGGACCTTCACTCTCTGCTAAATATTAAATCAGGGGACTTTCAGGGTAAAGTCAGTTCACGACAAATAAGTGGTAAAGGCAGTGAGTGGACAGCCTTTGCTTTGCTCCTGAAGGATTAGAAAATGTTGCTGTATGTCATTTCAAGTCTGTTCCCAGAAGCATGTTGTGATGTTGCCCACCACATCCTTTCATACAACTGCTAAGCTTCCTAGTGTACTTTCTGACAGTATTCTTATTTAAACCTGCATTTCTTTCACTGTTCTTAGCACTACACTCTGCCCAGGTGGGAAGTCTTGTAAAATTTGCACAGGCATGAACACGTGGCTTTGGCATTTGAGAAACCGGCCTAGTTTGAATTAAGCCTCAGGGATTTCAGGAAAAACTCAGACTATTTGGTAATCAAATTCCCAAAGGTATTTTGAAGTTCCTGCTAGAATTTCTAAAGACAGATTCACTCCTAGTTAAGGCTCAGTGGCTGCCTGGACACTGGTTGTTCATTTTACAGTGCACCTCCAAGAGGCAGCTCTGTAAGCACAAAGCACCCTGCTGCCACATGCGACTAAGCTGGGGCGAGGTTAAACGATTAGAGAAAGTGCCCTTACTCCTCTCAAGGAGCAACTGCTTGTGGGTCTGGCCCCCACGCACACGAGCAAGGGGCTCAGTGGTGCAAAGTGCGCTGCCTGGCACTGCCGTGGGGCATAGAGAGCACATCAACGAGGTCAGCCTGGCTCAGCCTTGGGAGAGAGAGCAGCCTGTTAATGCGTGCTGAAGGCTGCTAAAGGCCACCGACACCAGCCTTCTGCTTCAAACCTCTCGCCGAGCACGGGGCCGTGCTCCCTCGCTCAGCACCCACAAGGCCTGGGATCACAGTGAGCGGAGCCGACACGCAAACAAGCAGGCGATGAGTTCCACCACTGCTCTCACTGCAGGGGCCATCACTAGCGATTAAATGGCAAAGCTTTATTCCTGAAGGCTTGACAACAAATTTTGAGTAAGAAAATACTGGGCAGTACTAAAGGAGCCTGGAAAAGAAGCATTTGAAATAACAAAATGAGACAAAGGCACAGTCTCAACTTGAAAAGGCAGAGAATTTAGCAATCTGACAGAAAACTACAGACATTGCTTCCTCCTCTCAGTAGGAAAGGAGTATTCTTTTCAAATATGCCCTGATATGGCTGTTTGAGCCCTCAGATAACCATGTTCCTCTCCAAAGATCTGATGGTGGGTTTTCAAGATTGTTCTTGCTCAGACTAAGGCCAAGATGGAGAAAAAAAAAAAAAAAAAAAAAAGAGAGAGAGAAATGATCAAAACAGGACATAAACTCTTCAGATTTGATACAGATCAATCCAAGAAAGCATTTATACCAGAAAGCAGACATTCCAGCGGGAAAAGTAAACATGCAGCAGTCCCACAGGAAAACCCTCACACTGTTTCTGTCTGAAAACAGTGAGCCTGACTACTAAGAGGTCCAGGTGAGAGCAAGGAATGAGCAGCCCATCACATCCTGTGGCTCTGGCCAGGCTGCACCTCCCTGCTGCACATCTCCCCCGCCTGCATGGCAGCAGCAGAGAGCGTCCCAGCAGCACAGACACAGACACCTCCTCAGTCTCACGCCCTACCGAAGGCCACCTAACTATATCAGCATTATCATGAACTGGTTAGATTCCAAATAACTTTTCTTGAAAGCATTCCCTTTGGCTCACTGTCTCTCTGTCATGATACCAGATTGCCCTTCAAGTTCTATAGGAAGGCAGATGAAGCCATTCCATGTAACAAAAACGGCCTCACCATTTACAGCACGCTCCTGTGTTAACAGCTTCCTACAGGTCTCATTCATTAAAATAAATTAGCATATAGAGTCCTTAGTACGAGGCTCTTACATCAGAACAGAGAGAACTTTAGGCAACATGAGTGGAGCTTCTGAGAATAAGCATCTCCACAGGGAAATCACACCTGAAGTCCAACAAGAGACCCTACTGATTTTCTCAGTGCTCTCAGGCAGCAACCACAGGCAGCGATGGGCACAGACTGCATCGCTCATCATTCCAGCCTGCACGTCAGGTCACCCTGCAAAGCCTGCACGAAGCTGTTTATTGCTATGAAACCACTGGGACTTTTGTCAATTTGCAGCCAAGCTTTTGGCAAATCAAGTGCAGAAACAAGATAGGGACAAGAAAGGAATCAGGAGAAGATTGAGGATGTGTAATGTCCTTCCACTCCACGGCCAGGTAATAGACCTATTTGGGATTTATTAGTGGGACTATTACAGGACTGAGATGACTCATTAACCAAAGGTGCAGAGGTCTGAGCCTCCTGTCTCTCCAAACTTCCTTTCCAAGACCTTCTATTTGCCCACTTTATTCCCTGCTAACGTTGGTATCCACGTTCCCCCTTAAGACTACAATCAGAAAGAAAGAAAAAGAATCGGAAAAACCTTCTGCTTGCATTCTAGCATTGGTCTTTTTGATTAAAAATGAAGGCTCCTCCCCCACACCCATCCCACAGAGCATTCTAACAGCAGTCTGACAAAGGCAGATAGATAATATGGAAGTATATCCTCCCTTCTGGGCTGTCTAGAGCATCGCATTTTATAAAATAGGTGATAAAGGGCATTTTGAAGGACTGCAAAAAATTCTGTTGCTAGTTTTTTACCCTTGCCTTTCAGATGGCTTTGTAGGAGTAGGCAACTACTCCTGCACTGCTGCCACTACACTTCTTCAGATACAAAAGCTAGTTTGAAGGCAGCTTAGACAACATCTACACTATTTTAGCAGTATAACCTAAGACGCGGAAGACATTTTGAAATGATCTCCAGCCTTTCTCATACCAGGGCAGCTATTTATGAAGAGACCCTGAAATTAAATCAGTCCAAGGAACTCCTCACTCTAAAGGCTTCAGAAAAGGAAGTAGCAATAAATAATACATTTTCTCCTTTCAGTTAAAATGGTTGCTGTTACAGATAAAGCATCATCCCATACCCAAGAGAACTGCAGCACACCTGTCCTTGCTTTCTTTCTTTTACATCTACAGATATTCTTCCAATGTGAAGGAACAGATGTTCCTACAAGTATGTGATTTTCATGCAGATGATGAACCTCAAAAGGCAAAGAAATCTTCTGAAAAACACACCCAAAATAAAACCTGAAAGGAATCTATATTACCCTGCAAACACATTTGCTTTTAGGTACACAAAGCTTAAAGGCTGCTTAGAAGAGACCCACACTTCAAGTGGTCGGTCAGTCAGCTTCTTACACACAAGCACATGACTCCTTATCTGGGAGCAAACCATTTCCATTTGTGTTTTGATAAACTCTTCCAGCCTTTAACCACAATAAACAATAAGCACAGAAGTAACTGCAGTCATTTTTATTCTTTTAATCTGTAGACAGAAGAACCAACTCACAGTTTACCAAAATAAAATAAAAAAAAAATCAACATTTGTTTCAATGGAGTCAGATCTAGCTCAGATACCATACTTGGACAGCCAACTCCAAAATGAAGAGACAGAAAAATCGATACTTATCTTCAATTAGTTCCCCAAATGTCTCAAACATTAGTCTGTGGACAGAAAGTCCTAATATACTATGCAAAGTTCCTACTTTAAGCCCTTTTTTTCACTAATATATCAAACCACAGAGAACCACTGGTGCTCAAGGCACACAGACACTTGTCATTAGCTGCTCTGAGACCCAGAAAGGCTTAGCTCAAGAATCTGAAAAATCCTAGGTAGAGTTCTGCTGTTTACAACCAGTTTGTTCAGCTCCCTATTATATATCAAGAATAGGAAGGAACAAAACACAAATAGAAACATTGTCACTGGGGATTCAGAACACATCTACCCACCTCAGTGATTTGGAGGAGGATGAGCATGGCCAGTAGGAAAATCTAAACAAGGAAGCTCTCTCTCCACATGCATCATTTATAAATTGTGTTCCCACCAACGTGTCACTCTGCAGATTCTGTAGGGCCAGAGGTGTAAGCACCTCCTCAGAATAGATCCCCATCTCCCCGTGATGGTGAATTAAGCTCTTGAAGACCATCTTCCATCGTGAGTCTGGATGATAAATCCAGATCTGACCACTGCAATTAAGTGCTTCCCAAATAAGTAACAATAGCAAGGACCTGGTGAGATGCATCTCTGGCTTTTCTTTCTTTTGAGGATAAAAACTCTGCTGGAATGAAATCTTTCAAAACTTAGCATGAAATCCTGCCCCTAATGACTCAGTGGGATGCCACCAGCTTGCACTGGATCTGCCAGGATCTCATTTCCACTGCCTGACTCCAAGCATACTGAATGCAGTGGGAGCCCTCCTGCTCATTCCAGTGCATACAGCCTCAAGTCTCTAACAATTTGCTTTATATTAATTGACTTGTACATGTTTGAGTTCACCTCTGAGTGTTATACAGTAAATTGCAGAAATCATCTTCTTTAAGCAGATTTATCCAAGGCTATTTAAATAATGTCCTCTGATTTTTTTTGTTATTGCAAATACCAGAAAAGAAGAGGGCCTAATAATAGGCCTAATATTACTGTATTTGTGAACCATATTTGCTCTTCACTCCAACGTGAATAAGAATTCTTCAGTGTCTTTACTGAAGCAAAATGAGTCCTTATTCTTTAATTTTCACCTAAATCATTAAAACATAATAAACTAATTTTATTTGTTGGAACAAATTTCACAAAGGAGTTATTGTTTGGAATTTCCTTAGAATTTGAATATCTGATGTAGTTTAAAGTATTTCTGTAACCTATATCACTCTCTTGCTGTCTTCAGTGCAATCATTTTATAACCAAGACATCGAGTATTTGCTGACTATGCAAGCGTAATGCATTAAAGTTTCAATCCAGAAAATATTTAAGTGAATAACTTAAAGCATATTATTAATGTTGCAGCACATACAGGAGTTTGCATAGATAAGAACATTAGTTTCTTACCTATTTCTTTATCAGATGGGATCTTGCTGTAGACACTGATAGATGTCTCAAGAACACTGATGCCCACTTCTTACTCCCAGTGCTGGTTTCTGAGTGAAAACTGAAAAAAATTGAGATCATGGTTAGTCAAAAGCCTCACTAACAGGAGGAAAATGCAGAGTATTTTAATTTCACTTCAATCAATTATACGATTAAAAATGCAAAGCAGATAGTCTCATCAATTCAGTAATGAATAGCAAAATGGATGATAAGAGAGCATAGACACCAGTCTATTTTTCTATTACTCCAGCTTTTCTTTTTAAAGCTGATAGGACAGACCAACTGATTAAAATCCCTTTAATTTCCTCTTCTTTTAATGTCAATTAAACTTTTCTGACATGAAGGGAACATAGGGAATGGCACAAAGCAACAATGCAATACTAATTACCTAGCATGGGAACAAGATGATAATGATTAACTGTGATTTTTTTTTTATTATTACTATCTGGAATAAAAGGGGTTTGAATGAAGGAGGATTTTGACTGGCCTGCATGTATGCTTTATTGATACTGACTGAAGGAGTCCTGCCCAGCCACACTGCAGGGATGCTGTCACGGTGCTGCTGCACGATCCTGGCTTTTCACAAACACTTTTCACAAAAAACTCCTTCTGGTTGGGTGTGTGTCTGATCTGCATAATCGCTCCATAGCTAAGCAGAGCTCCATGCTCTGAGCAGCTCACAGCAACTTTTAATCCAAGGTCAGCAATTTGTTTTAATTATTGTAATTTTCTTTTCTTTCTTTCATCAGACATACATTGAGCACAGTTCTCTGCTGTCCAGCCAGAACTGCTACGCTTTCCCTGCTTCTCACAAAAAGAAAGTTTAAAACTCCTGAACAACTCTGGGTAAATACAGTTCAGCAAACGACCTTAGTCATCCAAAGGGTGCATCATTAAAGCAAGGAAGAACCTTCCTAGGCTTCCCTCTTATTCTTTCCCCTGAAACAGCTCTTAACAGAGGAAAGGATTTGAGCGATTGTTATTTCAGGAGCTCTGCTCCTATGAAACTCCCAGACCCTACACTCCCTCGACAGAACCTCTCCTCCCGCTGCACGAGGTGCACACTGCAGCACATGGATAGCATCTCATCGAACCTGCAACAGCACACCCACCTCACTGCTGCCAGGGCTCCCACCTGAGAGGCCACAGCAGAGGGGACCTAAATTGCAGGGAGCTAAATGCATGTCACAGCTCTACCACCTCCCACCTTGCAGAGACCCCAGCACAGCCAACGATGGGTGCTGTGAGAAGCGGCTTCTCCCTCGTGCTCCATGTAGAAATCAGCAGGGCTCCCACAGAACAACTCCATGCTTGGACAGACAGGAGAGCGTTTCCTCTCTTGGGAGTTTATTCAACCTAGGATGCACTTATTATTTCCTCAACAGGAAGGCCCTTTCCAGCTATCATCATTATAATGTATGTCTCTGTGGATACGTAGCTTTCTTTATAATAATTCACCCATGAAAAGGCAAGAAAGACAGCCAGGAGAAAAGCACTAAGCTCTCTTATTTTTGTTTCAGTCTCAGTGAATAGGAATTCACTTTGTGTTTTAGGAGCCATTAGCAGCCTAAAGACTGTAACAGCTCTTAAAAAATTGGCAACTTAAATCTGAGTTGCAATGACTTTACTGGTAAGGCTGAGGAAAGTTGGCCCTGCATGAGTACAGGTCCCTTCACAGTTAACCATGCAGCGTGCCCAGCACAAAACCAAAAAGGCCCAAACCTGCCACCTCGCCCACAGGGCAAGGCAGCCAAGCTGCCCAGCCCCTCACATTCCTCCAGTTGGCAGGGATCACTGCTGGACACAGATGTTGTTCCAGGCCTCCCCATGGCAGCAAATGCATGTCCAGTTAACACAGACAGCTTAGGCAGCCTAACGCCACCTTCTTTCTTTCTCTCAAGTCCAATGCCAGAGAAGAAACACACATGCATGAATTAAAACAGCCCGTAATCTACTTAAATTTGCACTGACTACCACAGAACCAAAGAACCAATCAGCCAATAAACCTGCTGGGAAAAGAAAACCATTTGACCATGAGAATCCATGTCCCCAGGTGCTGGCTTTTTAACATGCTGCCAGCATCATCCCTCCAACTCTATCCTTAGAATAAACTCTAAATTTCTAGATATGAGGGATAAGATCCAGTCCTTTCTCAAACCCTTATTAACTGAGTCCATCTTCTAATACATAAAATTACTCCCACTGCAGTTCTTCTAAGCAGACGCCACAGCAGGGGCACTTTGAAGTGGGAACCCCAAGAAAAACTAAAAGAGCGAGATGCAAAATCACAGTATTTGATGTGAGGCAATAGTTTCACATATGCTTCAAGTTGGCACAAGCTAGGACAGCCACCAGAGGAGACAATCCTGCCCTCCCCCCAGGTTCCAGCTGCTCATTTCCAGCCCCATCCCCATGCGTGCAGACAAGCAGCTGTGTGGCCCAGCAGGAAGCAGACTGGGGAACTTATCTGGATGAAAACAACAGAGTTCACTGAAGAGGACAGTTCTGAAATGGGAAAAAGCAACCATGGGCATAGGGAGAGTCGAACTGCTTCTCTTGGCAGTCACGTCTGCTTATACTGGCTCAAAGAGCATTTTAACTACCCTTAGGATTATTCAGGCAATTACTGGTATTGTTACAGAAATGTCAGCCCTTGGGAAAACCCCTCTTGCCCTGGCTGTTCCCCACTGAGCAGTGTACCAGCTATCCATGGAGAGCCTCGTGGAAAATGTAGGTTCTCGAGTGGTGCAGATCCTACGGTGCATTCAAGAACAGAAAGCAGTGACAAAAAGGAAGAACGACATCTTTAAAATTATGGTCAGTACAAAACTCTTAGCTGAAGGAGACAGATGAGCTCTGTTTCTACATGTATACATCGGGCCGGGTGTGCCAGATGCAGCTGGGTGGGCTGCAAAGCTCCGACTGTGGCACAAGAGCTAGAATTAACGTGGCAGTGACAGCCTCTGCTCAGCCTGTTTGCAAATTCATGTGATACAGCTACACGCCTCCATTGCAGTAAAGCAGAGGTCAGTGCAAATAAAAGACTGCCTTCAAACAAAAGCCTGAGCAGAGCTAATGAGAGCTTTGATCCTCTAATTGGATCCATGCAAACATGCTCCATCCAGGCTCAGAGGTCTGCCGTACACAAAGCAGTTGGGCTTTCACCACAGGCAACCACTACAGGAGCTGGGACTCCACCCAAGTAGCCATCAGGAAGCTCTGCTAAGGAACAGTAGTTCTCATCTTTATTGATATATTAAGCTTAGATTTTCAAACTGGACAGAGCAGGCAGGAATCAAAAACAGTTTCCCAACCCAAATGAAGAAGGGAATCCACACAAAAGAGAACACAGAACTGAAGCAAGGAGGCTGGACAAGGATGAAGGCTTGTGGTTTTGTTGTTGTGTTGATTTCCCATAATATTTTATTTATCTATTTAGCTAAATCAATATTAAATGTTACGGTTGCTAAACATGTCATCCAAACATCAAATTCAAATACTACCAGAAGTCAAGGTTCAACAGATTTCAGAGGACCCTATTTGGATGTGTCAAATTGAAACAACTTAGAAAGTAACTGTATTTGCACCTCTCTACCTTTGAATATGAGGAATAGCTTTCAAAAAAGAAATTTCAAGGCCAATTTCTGGGGCTGTATGCAAGTAAAAGGAGCACAGAGCAGCAGTGGGGATAACTGCAAAGAAGATACATGGGATAAGGAAAATGACTGAAGCACTGTGTGTAAATTTCAGGAGCACTGATGGTATCATGCCTATAAATGATTCTTTTGTCGTCACTGGCTTTCTTTAGTGCTACCTCAGACGTGCCTACAGTGCTTCAGAAAGCTGAATGACACGTCCTAACCAAGGCAAAACATGCCAGTTTGTTACTTTAGAAAACTCAGAGCATTATATTTACCTGCAAAGTGAACTGTTCAGCTAACTCAGTGCAGTTTATTTTTTAATTCATTCTGAGGAAGAACTGTTTGCTCATTCTCATTTCAGTTCAGTAAGATTTTTATTGTCAAAAAGTACTTTCTTGAATACGCAAACATACCTGGACATTTTATGTAGTACACTGCTACACTACTCCCACGAGCAGTGAAGGAAGATAACTTAGCACCTGGAAGACCTTACGTTTTGTTTTTGACAGATTTAAACCAGTGAGGACAACTCATATTGTTTCTAATTTGTCTGACAGTATTTTGTATATTGGGTTATATTTTGTATATTATATTGTGTATTGGCAGAGACCCAAAATAAACCTCAGGAAAGGGAAAGAAAAATGTAATAATGTAAATAAATGCAAATAAATAAGTGGAATGTGAAGACATCTGTCTGAAAAAAGACACAAAAAAAGCCCACTTCTGCAAACCATGACTTTGTTTGCATTTAAAGAAACAAAAAAAAAACCAAACCCAACAGTATTATTAGCCCTGTCTCAAGCAGAGAGATTGCAGCTTACAGATTGATGTCCAGCTTTTGATTTTGCCACAATTTCCTAGATTTGGAGATTAAATACCTATTTTGATGATCAGGACTGTAAGAAGAGTAGCAAAAAGACACGGACTTTCTCTTCTAATCCTCAGACCCAAATCCCAGACAGCCAGTAATGATGACAAATGAACGCTCTGGAATGTCTGTATAGCAACAGCCATAAAATGAGTTAGCAGTTTCATTCCAGTTTCTGGTTTAGAAGACTCCACATCATCAAAGCCATCCACTTATTGACACTAATTGGCATCTAGCTCAGCAGAGAATACGGAGATTGAAGAGGCCCCAGACTGAAAACAGTCCTCACCGTCCCGAGCTCATTTTATAGCTTCAGAACTAAGCCAGCATCGCCAGCACCACTGCCAGATGCACCTTGCTCTGGATAACTGAAGAGAATATAATTTTTCAGGTCGATCTTGTTCAGAATCCCTAGCTAGAGAAGGGAGAGGAAACAGAGGAGAAAAAGAGGTTTTTGAAATCAAAGTCACAGTTAAGGGCTTGCTAAGAGCCCACGTTTCTGTGCTCAACAGAAACTCTTTTGCCTCTTTGGTGGTTCTGCAGCAGCAATTAAGGATACAGCAGTTCTGAGCTGCATCAACAGCACTGCTAAAAAAGTAAAAACAAAAGACTGGACAAACAGAATACCAGACCAAAAAAAAAAAACCAAAACCAAAAACATTCTTTTAAGCTCAGTTAGAAATCCGAAGAACGTGTTTTACCAGGGAGCAAAAATAAACTAGAAGAAACGTTCCATTTTAGGCATATCAAAAGCATTTTGTCAATGTAGGGGAAGCCAGAAATGCCTCCCAGGAATGTGGCACAGGCCGTGGTTTACAGAGCACTATCTCCCAAACACAGCCTCTCATACAAGGCTGACGCACTCAGACTGCTGCAAGATAAAGCCTCTTCTGCGAGACCCCAGCAGTCTGAATAAATTGGGTTAGGAGCTAAACTCTGGAATCCAGAGAGGTATCTAATGAGCTGCTGGCTCACCAAAGGGATGAGCGGGGGAACATGAGAGAAACCAGTACAAACCAGCAGTTAAATGCCAAAACACCCCCCACAGAACTTTGAAACCATCTCTCCCTCATGAAAAGATCCATTTCCCACAGACACCCTGTAACAGCCCTAATACAATTGGATGTTATTGGCACCACAGTAATAGCACTCTACCTACAGCTGCTATCCGTCATTCCCAAAGGCCTAAAGCAGCTTCATTTATTACAGAATTTTCACAGAAATAAGAATAGATCCAAGCCTGCTGCAATCAATGGAAACACTTCCAAGAGCTCGAGAGGGCTTTGAACCAGGCTCATATTTCACAGCAAGTACAGCACTTTGCTTTATCACAGATTCACAAATACAGATTCTGGCTGGGTTATAAGATGTTCCTCCAGAACTTAAATTAAAAGACTCACTTAAATAAAAAGACAATGAAAACTCAGCAAATAAAAAGTCACCCTTTTACAGCGTGCCACCTAGCAGGAGAAACGAGCCCACGAGGAGCCCCAGCTGTACCCCTGTGCCCCTAGCGGGGCAGACTGTTCACACACTGCATGGGCAGGCAGTGCATGGGGCTGGGAGATGGGCTCATGTCAGACTTCGTATCGCAGGACTGGCAGCACCTCATGTGGTGTTAGACAGGAAAAATAGCTGGCTGTGTCTGCTTGAAAGGAGCATTACCAAACCCTGGTACACAGATCGAATACTTCGGTGTAAGAGCACTTCCTCCAGAACACAGGTTAACCATCAACTGATTTCTTTGCCACACCAAACACTGCTCCCTACAAAGCAACCTCCTGCCTTGCCTAAAGCTTTGGAGGGGACTGCGGAGAGCAACAATCTCTTTTTGGTCTTTTTCATGCCCTGCCAACACAAACCTGCGCTTGGGAAGTGGGATTTCCATCCTCCTTGGGTCTGCAGCACTGCAGTTATTTTCACTGCTTCTCTCAATCATGCAGATTCTTCTTTTTCTCCTTCTCACATTAAAGTATGCTAATCTTCCATCCCAAGAAACACAAGAACGAACATAACTCATGTTTCCAAAAAGAGGATGTTTTCAAAGTCAGCATCCTGATTACTGTTTTGGGCAGTATCTTTTGCATTTCATAACTACATAGGAAACAAGCTTCTGTTGGCACTAAATGACCTGTTTTCAATCACGCCAGTATAAAAAACTAAAGAGCACAATCTCTCATTAGTATGCAGACACATCCAATGCTTTTAAGAGAAAGATCCCTCTCAAATTGAATTACAGCAAGATGTTTACCTGAAACAAACACACTGAATAGTTCAGCTATCAATATCCCTGTACTTACCTAAGAAAAACAATCCCTTCCAACTTCAGTAATAAAGTCAAAGCCTCACTGTTCAATGACCTTACTTCTTTCTACTCAATACAATCAACATAATATTCTATGTGTGAGAATAATGTATTAGGGGAAGAATTCAATCCCATTAAGAGTAAAGCACTGCAGCTCCAAGTGACAGCAATCCTACAGTTTATGGGAAAGAATTCTGTGGGCAAGCACATTTCCTTCTCATTATTCAAAACCTACGATGGCACTTCCTTGTACATTCTATATGCATACATATACAGCACAGTGTAGTAGTGTAGTGTAATCACCTCAGCCAAAATGAAGAAAAAGCTCCAAGAAAGGAAAGGAAATGCTTTGATCCACACTAAGTAGTTCCACAGCTCCAGCACCCAACCTGTAACCATTACCCACACAGCCTTCTGAAAGAGCACGTGCTTTCTTTCCATTGCCAGTTGCATTACAAATCAAGTCAGCTTGACTGTGGAAATATTTCTTTGATGGCATTATATGATAACGAACACCAGCCAACACTGTTTATTGGGTGAGAAGAATAGACCAGCTCTGTGGGGAAGGACACAGTATTGCCCAGTGCCTTTGTGCCACACAGAATAGGGGCCAGTTGGGGCTGACTGAAATGTACCTAGAAAATAAAACTTGATTAACACAGTATCTTTTCCTCTCAAATGTCTTCAATCACTTGCAACATCAGGGCAGAACTGCATGCTAAAGGCATCTATAAAATCAAATGTATTGGAACTGATAAACCCTAATCAAGAGGTACGACTGGAAGTTGTGTGGGGCTGTGCGAATTGCTCTATAAAGAACCTCCTGTAAGAGGCATGTCTTGGTTCTCCCTATCCTACTGCAGGGCTGCAGGCATCCAAAGACCACCAAGGACTTTAAGACCTCTGGTTTATGCACACCACCTGTTGTATTTCTACAGCAAACTTTATTTCTAAGAGCAGATAAGCTTTCTGCATTGGATTGGAATGCCTTTGTGCCTCCTAGAACATGAATGCATGATGGAAAGCAAAGAGCTAGATGGAACAAGTAAGCAGGTGGAGAACTACAGGGATCTCACCTCTTCTTCAGCCTAGAAATAAATTCTATCACAGACAGACTTTTATAGTTCTCTGCTGACCACTGGGTTATCTTCCTCCAAGAATAAGAGTCCTACAAAAACATGAGCAGCAGACAGATAGTTTGTCCACATAGGTTCTTATCTCCACATAGAAGAATTTCCCCAACACAGACTAAGGGTCATGTTCAACATTCATTCTCATCAGTGAAACACCATTGATTTTGAGTAAGTGGAAAAATTTGTTCATCTAACAACTTCACAGCCCAGATCAAGGCAGCTATAGATAGTTTTCCTGGGTATCTGATTTACAGTAGGCACCATCTGATCTTAATTAAGAGTCGATCTGTTAGCTCTCCTTGCCTTGGTTTGACATGTGCACCATATGGTTCATTTTCCAACTGGGAAACCTGCTTTACAGACCAACAGCAGTTCTCCCAGGTGAAATACTGTGCTTACAATTCTATGACATGGCACAGCTAAATTACTTACTGATCAAAGGCTGAATACGGAGAAAGCTTTCCATCTATTTTCAGGTATACACAGACTATTTTTTATCAATTTCACACTGTCTTTCCTCAGATAGCATTTGACTCTGATAGCCTGCTCAAGAACACTGATAAACAGAGAGAGGATAAGAAGTTTTCCCATCCCCTTCGCTTCTGAACACCAGACATAGGTAAACAAGCCCAGGATTGAATCAAGTTTGGAAAGCCACTGCATTGCCAAGTGCTCATTGCTGACTGCATGAAAGCAGGCTAATGAAATAGCCCCACCATTTTTCTTGCTCACACAAAGCACAGTGCTCACAGTCTCAGCACCCATACCTAGTCTCTCACTATCAACACAAGACAGCTCATCTCTTTGGAAGGGCAGCCTGCAACATTTACCTTGACTACCTACCCCTGTTCATTGACTACACAGTACTGAAATTAAATGGCTGAAGTTAAATCAGTACCCGCTTTTCTTTCTGTTGCTTACCTAATAAATGACGTGAGAGCACTTTTAGTAATGTTTCGTTAACAACAGTACTGATTTAAAGCAACAAATGACACTCCCAGAGATCAAAAACACTGAAGTAGTTTTGGAGCAATTTACAAAGCCACGCCAAAGAGGAACCCAGCCAGGTTTGTTTGCTCAAAATGCTAATACTTCTCATTTCAAACGTTTTCAAAAATGACAAAACTCTCTTCCCCTCACCAATTAAGAAATGTTTGTGTATACATAAATATATAAAAAATTAAACTTTTTAATATATTTTACATGGTGAATTCTACATATTGAAGGCGAAACTGCTTTGAAAATAACTGCTGGGTACTACTACCACAACTCCTGCACTAGAAATACTCATTCTGGGTCAGACAGGATACAAGTTCTGTCCTCATTTCTGTGCTAAGAGAGTGGCTGAGACCGCTAATGAGCAAATAATTTACTGTAAGGATGTTTATTTCCAGAAATTGCATGGAAACAATAAAACACTGAATTCAAGCTAATGAGCACTTGTCAGAATACAATAATTATGGCCACTTCCATAAGTATTACTATTTGACATGAGCAAGGGCAGCAGGATCTCTCTCCAAAGCACTCATCCCTTCACAAATAGTGAAACGTTCAAACTGGGGTGAATTTGTCAGGCTAAAAAGGATTAAAACTGCTGCTCCTGACTACTACCCAGCTTTCTGTATATTTAAGGAGTTTCTACATAGGTGACAAATAAATATCACACACCCTTCTTCCCAGCCTAGCACGATGGCAGAGGAATTGCAGCAGCATTAACCAGACAAACTGTATTGCTTTGCATTAACGAGGGGCTTTGTGTTCAAGTGACAAGCCGTGCTCAGTGACATTTGTGGTCATGGTCTCTGGCACCGAACTGAGCTCTGAAGAAATCAGCTCAGTGGTATCATTTGGAAGAGGGTAAGTTGCACAGAGAATGAAGACACAAATTACCTCTGAAAAGCTTTTATCAGTAATTACCTGTCTATACCTGCAAAGCTGCAGAAAAGTTGACCAAGAGCAGCAGAAACTCTTTCCCTGGTTGCATCAAATGAAGAGACACCAGGACGTCTCATCCATAAACCAGGGTGTTATGGGATGTGTAAATGGAGTATCGACAGAGAAGAAAAAATATTCTGTGTTTCACACAAACTTCCTGCTCTGCGTGTAGTCCCACTACATGTGATTTTCTAACCATCTCTCAGTGATACTCCTTAATTTCACAGCACAGTAATGAAATACACTCAAAACCAGTCAGAAATCTGCAAGGCAAATAGACCGTGTATGGCACATGGGGAGAAGGGAATCAGCTCAGCTCTCACAGTTCCAACAGAAACTCATGCATTTCCAAGTGCTCTGCCACTGCCAGGCTGCAGCATGGCGAGGATTTCAAGTTAAATCATTGTATAATATGATGGTAATGAGTTTCTCAGCAATCATTATGTCTCTGTCAGATGGTAATAAAATGGAGTATTTGTCTCTGTTCTTGGTGTGCTCAGAGAATATGCAGATATGCCAGTCCTCATTATGTCTTGATAGAAACAAAACCCATTAGCACAGGTGCTATACGTTCTAATGAGGGAGACATGTAGAAACTGATCTGGGTCAATTATAATGAAATGGTTACACCTAGCTGAAACTGATAAAAATCTAATTATGCCCATATCAACTGACTGTTTCTTAGCTGCATAGTGTTGATCCGCTCATTGTAGAAGTGCATAATGGGCTTTCACATGGACGACTGAAGGTAATTGCTGGGTAAGGAATGTTGTTTGGATAGTAGGTGCTGTTTTTCAACTGTATATCAATATGTAATGGATGACTATTCCTCTGGGAGAAAAAACATTTTTAAAGTGTTTTGTTTCTTACCGTGAAAAAGAAGAAATTTCCAGTAACAAGAGAAATCATATTGTGCTGAAAAATGACAATGGAAAAGGTCTGCAACTTTATACAGGAACCTTGAAGTCAAGTCATAACTAAAACCATAATCACCCCTTTTAGGATCACATCAGAGATACCCAGACATCAGTGTATTATTCCTTGAAATGTTACTGCATATAATTTAGCAAGAGGCCCTGCTTGGCCCATTGCTTCCAGCTATTCTGCCACACCAAGCTTATCCAGGGCTTGTGCATCCCAACCCACATCCAGGGCAGAGTGGATGGTCATCAGCTGTTACTACAAAAAGGGAAAGGCACTTGCCCCAAGCAGGGTAGACACATGACACCAGCACCTAAGCTCGCACGGTATCAACCTGCTCATGCAACTCACTTCATGGCCAAGAACCCCAAGATCAGCCTTTTAGGGAAGAGGCTCAGCCTGCCCACAGCAGACATTGCTCTTACTAGCACAAGGTCCTCCTGGCTATATTTCCATGGCTTCGTCCTGGCAGGCCCTGCAATCTGCTGTCCTGCTTATGGCTCCATGTCTGCAAGCTAAGCAAAGGTCTGCTTGATGTCAGCCTCCATGAGCAGTAATCAGAATACATTTGTATGAATAGGCCACGTGGAAGGGTGAAATAACTGCCTATTTTTTTTTCTTCTTCTTTTATGATCTACATCCTGAAAGGAAATACAAGCTCTGCTACAAAACTGCTCTAAACAACCTCCAGATGAAATACCTGACTGGCCCAAACTGCCGCCGACATCAGTGCACGCTTTGAATGAGCACAAGGAATGAGAACCTGATGGCTCTAAGCTTAAAACGTATTCACATATGGCTGTCCCCTTTCTTTCTTACCCACTGAAAGCAATGGAACTGCTTCCTTGTTATACACGTGCATAAGCATTTTTCCAGATCACAGACTCAAAGCACAATATAAAAATAGTTGTGGAGCCTCGTATCTTTGACAGTTGCTATACTAGATGGATCACAGAAATCTTTACTCAGTTATCCATACATGTACTTCCTTTACCTCCTTTAATCCTTCTTTGCCTGAAGTTAAATTGCTTCAGATTCGATTTTCAGTTCTTTTACCCGCCGTGCTCAGAGTTACAACGTTAAAATAATATTTAGTCCTTCCATTCAAAGTCCAAACCCATGCCGGATATAAACAGCACTAGCTTTGCTTCTGCCATTTATATAGCATCTGAGTAAGCTCAGCCTTCTGTCTCTCTGCCGTTCAACCCCCCAGAACTGCCAGAAAGAGATAAATTCGGTTTTTGGCACAGACAGCCAAATTCCTGCCATGAGCTGAACATGAAAATATTTACTGTTACAGACTTTGTTTCTTATAGCAATGAGTTACAGGTGGAACATAAAAGTCAGGCTACGTTTGCTGCTTGTACATTTTCTAAAATTAACAGGAGAATCGGTAGATGTTCTACTGCCTACGACATCAGCCTTCAATGGGCAGCCAGCTCCTCGCGTGTCACTGGCAAGATAAGGATCATGACATAAAACCTGACGGCCTCTGCAGAACCGGAGCTCTGTGCTGAAGGTTAGCTCAACACTGCAAAGCAAATCATCTCCAGATTCCAACAATCAGTAAATAGCTTTACAGTCTCACTCAATACTTCAGCCAACCCATACTTATACTACAAAACGCTCGTCTGGATGTTTTGTTTTTGTGGGTTTTTGTTTTGTTTTGTTTTTTTTACTGTTATCATTTATTTTAAAAGAGCTTATTTAGAAGTTATCAAGAATCCATACACACTTATTCACCGGTGTAATTGCCTGGAAACTTTTCAGCCTTTCTGGTGCGACATTTCTCACCTTGAAAGGGACATTTGCATTGAGAGTTGAAAACAATTTCAGAACTCAAGGCTGAGAACACCTAGGATTGCTATTACTCATCTTTACCGAGCACTGACAGTTTCAAACCCCCAAGTACTAAGATAGCTGTGCAATTTGCAAAGGGAGTCAGCTATTGTGAGACACCATTGTTCTCATGTGCTGGCACTTTCAAATCATTAGTCCACAGGAATCCATACACATCTGTGAACAGGTATGATTTATAGCTTGTAGGATGAAAAAATCTGACTTAAGATATTACATTTTAAGCAGAATGCTGTACTTGGGATTTCTGAGCAAAATCCATCACCGCTTTGCTGTTTATATTGGGATGGTGCAGAAAAGCAGTGCATAAAAGCTACACTGTGGTGGGCACTGTGTAAGTGCAGGAAAAGACAAGAAAGGTCTTTCTTCACAAATAGCTGAAGTTCTACACAAATATCAGCGTGACATATTGCAAGGAACTGATAATGCAACAAAGTATTATTAATGATCGTATCAAAAATACAATTAGATCCACAATCTCTTAATCTTCTTTAGAGAAAAATAAATGGAAATTCTTTAGTTTAACACATTTCAAAAAAAGGGAAAAACAATTTGGAACTCAAATAAGCTTCCTGTGACCATCAGGGCTGGATCCACATTTGATCAGAGAAAATGTCTTCTAAATGCTGGAAAAGGACAACAGGCTTGTGTGCAAAACCAAGCAAGTAAGAAATCATGCACAGCCAATAGACAATAAAACACATTATGAGAGATCCAACAGCCTTTTTAATAAGACAGACTAAAACTAATTAATAAGCAGAAGACATCAGAACTGCACCACTATACTTAATAAGGGGTAATTAATAAGCAGAAGTTCTCAAGGAGTCACACTGCCAGCATAAAACACAGATGTCAAAAGATAATTTTGGAGGATAAACAAAACTCAGCACTCTCTAAATCCTGCTAATATTTACTCAGGAGATGTTCAAAGCCCTACCCCATTTAATCTCAATTAATTTAATTATATTATTATAATCCATGCAATTTACCTTCTCCTTCACTTTTAAACTACCAGTGCCATCCCAACCATTTTCAAAGGCCCAATTCTGTAAAGCAACTGGTGGTAGGCAATTCTGCTAGAGGAAATTCAGACAACATTACCATTGAGAACTGATAGCAGGCATTAAGAAGCTTACAGCAGATCAGCACAGTTTGTCTCATCTCTTTTCATTTTGCATATGTGCCCCACACAAACAACCCACACTGCTGGATCACAACCAACGAACTGAACACGACTTTGTCCACTTAACACTGCACTCGGTGCGTGCAAGGACTCGCTGTGCTCCAGATTCATTTTTCCTATCAATTTGCCTTTGCTAAATGAATCTAAGTTGGGAAGTGTTGTTTGATTACAGCAAGTCTGCTATCTTCAATTTTAACTTGGCAGTGATCTCCTCTCCTATCGTAGCAGTAGGATCACAGCACAAAGACACGTTTCATTGGGCAGCCTCAAGGCAACGCAGACCCAAAGCACGATGCAGCTCGGAGACACGTAGGAACAACCTGGGTCTCCTTAAAATATCAGCAGCAAAGAGAGATCATAAATTGCTTAGCGAGGAAAAAAATGACTTTTCTATATGTAGTTTTCAAAACAAACAAACAAAAATACTATTTGGAATTAGGCTGATATGAAATTGGGTGAATGTGAAACAGAAAACACCTCACTGCACTCCACATAAGAACTGCAATTCACTTTGTTCCTGTTTCAATTATAAAAAAAAAAATAATTAGATTTTTACTGTTTTTAAAGCTTGTAAATAAGGAATATTTCAAAATCAAGTCTTTTTGAACAAAAACAAGTCAAAATACATTTTACTTGGAAATGGTTAAAATGTACATCTATTTCACTGCCTTCTGAGTGCAAAATCATTGTATAAAACTTAAATGAGTTAGAAGTATTGATGTCAGTGACTATTCTGCATCAGTTTCTGCTGATGTTTTGACCCATGTTTATCTAGCGCAATAGAAGATGATCCTCAAATACTTCAGCATGTAGCAGGGAACGGGTGAACTCTTAATTTCTCACAGGACACGCTGGTGGTACCACACCACACCAAGTCCCACCACGGACAAGGACTGAAACAAACAGAAACACAACCCTGAACTTGTAAGTTCAGACTCCAAAGAGCAGAGCTTCAGAGAAATGCTGTATGACCCTACGTCAACAACCAAACTCTTCTGGAAGGATACTTAGCATACTCACGAGTCCAGTGATAAGAAATTGAGGCGTGGTGTATTGTGCTAGTGACAGTGCCCTTATTCAAGAATCAGGCTGTCTAGAGGGCAGGAAGAGAGGAGAGGACTTACCTTGTCAAACTTCAGCTGACAGATTTATCCTACGCAAAGCAGCGGGAGAAAAAACATTCCCCTGAGCTGGTGTAATCAAAGTGATTGTGTCACACACCAAAAACATTTGTTTTACTTGCCACGTGGATTAAAGGATTACATTGTATAGGAATGCTTCGGCCAACGTTTTGTGCTGCTGCTAGTATTCAGCTGCCCTTAATCTGACACGGTGTATTGATAAGATCATTTTTCCATTATGGAATATTTGTTTGTTTCTGATGTATACAGAATTAAAGCAACAAAAATGAGATCCCCAGATCCTTTTCTTCAAGAAGGTCAATTCCTCAGCCAGATGTTTAACAGGCCCAGTAGGAAGGGTTTCCTATTGAACATATGTGTTACGGGACACTTCCTCAAACAGGCACACAGTTCACAGAGCTGACACCAAAAATAAACACAAATCCACGACTGACCCTTGTTTTTGCAGCCAGTTACAGAAGATGAAGCAGTTTTCACCTCAGATCTATTGTTTCAGGCACTCTGCAAATGCAGGCAGACATCACTGCATTGGGTTATATCCATCACACTGCAACAGTCCTCTAAGACAACACAGATGAAAGTTCCCTTTCTTTTTCCTCTTCTTTTCTCACTAAGTTCCCAGTTCTCTACAGCTTTTGCTCCAGGAAATGACTTTGTATTAGCAAACACGGTAAGCTAATTTAGTATTACAGCCTAACGGTCACAAATGAGGAAAGTAAATGAATAATTGTCCCTATCACTCTTTAATTAATCATTTTGCAGGGCATGCATTGGCGCGTTACTGTTGTTGTTTAGGATTATTATGCCTTTAAGGTTTATACTGTATCTCAAGCTTCCACTCTTTTGTTATTAAATGCAAAAAAGCAAGTGGAATAATAATTATGCTCTTTCTGTTCATACATATCCACCCACTGGCGTGCTGCTTCTTGACTGAAGTGATATTTGATTCATGAACAGCTGCCTATTAAAGGTGGTGAGGACAGATACGGTAATTCCTAAAAGCAATCACGAAATAATATTTCAGCTACAGCACTGATGTCAGGTCCATTTGTGCATCTCTGTCACTGATTCACAGTCTGTAATCTACAGCTTCAACTGACAGCATTTATTCCTGATTCTTATGAACAATACCAGGAGCATCCAGGTGAACCGCAGCGCTCTGAAAGTGCACTTCCTACCACTGATTCAGTCAGAACAGGAAGGTAACTGTTAACCAAATATACACCATATTATAGCATAGAAGCATTTGAGAAACATGTATTTCTAGTATATAACATACAAGGAATCCGAAACTAAGATAATTAATTTGTGTGTTTGCACTGTTATCCACTCTTAGGACACGTGTAATGCTTCAGAAGAGCTAAAATGACACGTATAAACTAAATGGGAAAAATTCTGCTGAAGGTAAAACGGGCAGCATTTGTCTTCTGTTGGCCAGCTCCTGGGTGAGGAAGCTAAGCAGAACAGAACAGCAATACATCACCTCCACAGCAAGAACACCCAACGACGTGAGGCTGCAGGTCTCACGTTGTACTGAGCACAGTGCAACATCTTCCCTTTACAGAAAAGGCAAAAGCAGAAGAAGGTGGAGTAACCTGGCCAACACACCCAAGTGATTCAATGGCAGAATCTGAAACGGAAGTCTGACCTCGACATCTTCCATTCTGTGCCCAAAGTAAAGGACACCAGGGTTTCCTCATGATCCTACACCTAAGTGTTTTAAACTAAGTTACAATTCATTCAGCTGCATTACACTCAGAATGGTCTGCATTCAATTTTGCAGTTCTTTGTTTAACCTACACTTAATCTTCCATCAATAAAAGGGAGAATTTTAAGGTTGAGACCTGACAAAATTATTTCATTCTTTAGCAAACTCATTGCCTTGACTAAAAGGCAGTGTTTCTCTCACTTTTAAATGTCAATTGACTGTAATAATCTTCATTGCAAAGGCAATCTATCCGAGTTTAATCTAATTGGAAACTGGAACAAAGGGTTATGCCATTAAGCTGTATGTAAGGCGCTGTCAACAAAAACACTGAAGTCTATGTTTCCCTTTTTTTCCCCAAAGAGAACAGGGCTGAAAATTGGTGCAAACCTTCTGTATCATCAGTTATCACACTGCAATAAATACCAAGAGCTACACATATAGCACTTGATCAAGTATTCACGCCTTACTCAGCAACAGCCTAAAACTTTACAAAGAGATTCTAGAATAAAACTTTCCATTAAAAACTGGGTTTTCAGGCATTAATGTGAATTCCATCAACCCCACTGAAGTGCAACTACTGTATCAATCTACAAACGTATTTTCATAAAGAAGGCAAATCATCCAGTGGAAAAAACAGTTATGACAGCTGAGATCTCATTCTGAGCAGAATGTGCAACACACGGAACTGAGCGCCACCGAACACAAACATTAATAAAGTAAAGCAAAACAGCATTTTAAGGACATGGCTCAGGTCACAGAAGAGAAGAGATGAATCACATAGCACATGACTTTAAAAAATAGGTCAGAATGAAAGTTAAACTGGACCTTTTAGATAGCTTTCTGTGGGTGAGTAATAGCCTACGTGTGAGCTAAGCACAGAAATTTGTTTCTGCGCCAAACCTGCCTTCAGCCTCACATCTGTCACAAAAAGAACAAAACGACGACCGAGTTTTCAACAGTCACCTTGTTCACCATCTCCTAGGTTAGAAGAGAGTCAAAGCAGAACCAAACAAGTCATCGTGTCAACCCAAACTAGCGTTCCTTCTCTTGCACAGCTGTGAAAGGTTCAGGAGCACTGAGCTTTTGTCCAAAGTCACCATAATAAAAGCAAACAGCAGATGGTCAGAATAGGGGTTCCCATTTTTCATGATCTTAGGCCTGTTTCCAGACTACAATCAATCACAATTCATATTATGACCAAATCACTCTGATCTTCTGCAGAAAGAGCTGAACAGTGAAAGCTCTGGAAGACAACACGAGCCTGCATGGCAGCCCTTGTGCTATGCTGTCTTTAAATCACAGGTTAAGGATCAAATTATTGCCCCATTGCAATGAAGGACTTCTCACAAGCAGTACATAACATCCTGAAGGTTGTATCAGTAACTACATCCAGCAATTAAGTCTACACCTCCACAGCAGGGTTGATTTAAGTTAACTATCATCAGATCAACTCCTCTAACAGTTACCTAGTTCATTTGAATGCCAAGTTATTCTGAGGTACAGCAGTAGGACTGCGTGTGACTGAAACTCCACAACAACTGACATCCTGGAGTTAGCTAGCTTGAACTGAAAGTGCATCCACCACATGGAAATATGGTTTCTTAGAGGAGACAGCCAATACCCTAATTCAAGCTAAGAGAGCACTAAAGATATGCTATTTGCATAAACAGGTAAATCCTCTGCCAAAGTACCACTCACGCATTTCTCAGCCCTCTAGCACCACATCCTACATATCTGTGCTTACCTATACATTCAGCCACTACTAGTTCTTGCCAGCAGAAGGGGGAAGGAGTCAGGAAGGGGCTATGGAAGACCGCAGGGTTTTGCAGACCAAGGTCTAAAAACCCATTTAATTCCAATAAAGCTCTGGCTGGGCTGCCCAAACTGCAGTACCTTAACAAGACAGATATACAAAATGTTTTAACTGAAAGCAATACTTCCTATCTATGAACTAAAAAGCAAATGTGTTTTATATTCACCTCTCTAATCAAAATCATTTTTTTCCACTTACTTCATATTGCATAGCACATGTCACCAGCACAGCTGGATAAGGAAACCCAAGTTTTGACCCGCAGTTCTCTGCAGCTCATGACAGTGCAAGTGGTCCTCTCACATACTGAAGCTTTAAAGAGGAGAAAAAAAAAAAAAAAAAGCAACAAATAAATAAGAGCATAGAGCTCTAATATGCATGAGAGCATATTACTCTATTGTGTGAGAAAAAAACTTTAAAATAGCACATGCACTTAGTTTACAGAAGTTTAATAAGACATCTTTCTAGATGTACCTCTGTTCGTGATAACTGTTGCCTCTCTTATTGCAGAAGGGAATGGAGATGACCATTGCAACATGAAACAAAACTTCAGTGACGCCACCAGACCTCGTTAAAAGTTCTGCACCACGTGCACTGGTTAAGCAGCACCGACCCACTCTAAAGCAGCTTATGAATTGCTGCGCTGATGAGAACTCCAGTTGAATAAGCAAAATAGATTCCTTAGTGCCACTTACAAATGGCAGCAAGGAGCGGAGAGACAGTAATTAATGTATATCAGGAGAAACAAAGAGCTTGCACAAGTCTCTGCCCTCGCCCGGACAACAGACTGAGGCTCTGCAGTACAGCCGGCGCAGGGATGGCTCACCGAGGCTGGGCTGCAGCACTTGACTGATTAAGGTACAGTTCTGATAGACCAGGTCTGGATAAATATCCTGCCCTAAACAACAAAATGAGGCTGAAGGCGGAAAGTGGGGCCGGCCATTAGCACCTGGGCACAAGGGATTGAAAAGCCTCAGCAAAACCACTTCTAAACATAATAAAGGTCTCTTCCACGTCCAGAAGCACAGAACCGGATGGATTGGAGAAGGGCTTTTATCGGCACTTGGTTCTGACAGGTAACTGTTCAGGACAGCTCGAGGAATCCAACTAAGCAGCAAATGAGGGATTTGCACAGCGCTAAAGGTGCTCACAACAAAACAGCCTCAGCCCAGAACGGCTCATAAATCCAAGAGACTGCGTTGCCAAAACGCGGAGAGCGGAAGAACCATCTCCGCCAGGCACGGCTCGTCCTCGGGAAAAGCAGACCCAACGGCAACCCTTCCATCTTACCCCCCTCCACAGCTCCGCCCCTCACGGCCGCCTCGCGCCGCCCCCCCTCAGCCGCCCCGTGCCGCTCGAGCTCCCGCTCAGCCCCCGCGCCGCCCCCCGCTGAGCGGCGCTGCGGTGCGCTGAGAGGAGGAGCTGTGCGCGGGCAACGGCCGCCCTGCCGGCGGAAGGTGGAGAGCAGAGGGGGGGGGAAGGTGTGGTTGAAAAAAAAACAAAACAAAACACGGCCTCCCCTGCGATGCAAATGTCAAGCGAATGGAAAGGCCGCAGCCAAGATACAAAACACTACGGTAGCAATTTCACAGGCTGTTTTTTCTTTTCTGGATTTCACCGCCTCCTTCGAACAAAACTTGGTTTGCCAAGTGCCGCCGGGTGGCTGCGGAGCCCCGGCACAGCTGATGAGCGGTGGGAAATGGCACAGAGCCGCAGCAATACCTTCACACGCGCTCCCTCCAGCCTCTCCTGTGGAGCGCGCCCACACGGAGCTGATTAAAAGCTACTGCAAGTGTGAATTCTTCTCCCTGAATAGGTTCCTACCCCACAAAAGAACACTTCATCCATCCGATCTGAATCGGATCGGAGCCTCAAAAGCGACTCTATTCTACTGCCATTATGAAACACAGCTTTCATTGTTTGCTGCTTTGAGTCATCTCTAGCTAATTTCCCTCCTCCTATCTGACAATTCACGGACAGCCCAATTACAGGAGAGGAAACGACACACCAGTTTCAGAGGGTGGACTCAAACACTCAATTAACGTTAAATGATTCTGCTTTGGAGCGTAATTTACTGAAGCAAAAGAATTCTGACAATCTTTTTCAAGAGCAGACAGTAAATGGTTAAATTGTGTAAGCACCATCGGAGACAAGTTACAAAAAAGAGACCGAAAAACACCATATAATCTGAGAAAATCATTAACTATTTACTCACCACTTAAAATCCCCAATTCACGTTTTTGTCTACAGTATTTCACGCTAAAGCTGCTTCTCAGTTAGCAATACCCCAGTTACCACAGGACCAGCCCCCAGCACCGCACAGAGCTGCCCCCTGCCCAGGAACTCAGCTCAACTGCAGCCGGAGCCCGGCCCCTCCTCACCCAGCTGCTGCCAGCTCCAGGTGAGCCTCACAACAGCCCGAGGAGGGAGTGCAGGTGCAAAGACTTCGTCCAGCAAAACCTGGAATGCACTAACGGCTGTTTTTAGCAGGCTCAGAAATGGGACCTAGCAAAAATGATAAAAAAATTAGATGGAGGTGATGGAAATGGCACGTGTTCTTGAAGATAATCGGTACTTCATGTGCTATGTCAGACTAGTTACCTGCTGGCAGGCAGTTACTGATCATTCTGAAGATTTTCATTGACTCCAAAGAATGCTTGCATATAACTAAAAGCTTTTGTGATTTACCTCCTTGGAGCCACTGGTGGAGCTCTGGGTTAGTACTGTGTAAACCCTCTCACAAAATAAGGTAAATCCACAGCATATATTCATGAAACAGAAGATCCAAGTATTAATGTTTACACATTAACACCACCAGGGACCTCATTAAAACAATTCTCTTACCCATATTTGCTCTATTTTATCACACCCCACATTTTCTTTTAGGAGTGTATTTCAACGAACAAGAAAGATGCCACAGACAAATTTATAAGTTTGTCCCCTTTAACTTGCATTCTCACTTTTCTACTTTAAGCTCTATCGTGAACAGAGAAATAGCTGAGTTATCTGATGATTTCCTTTCAGGGAACGCTGTCTTCTCACAGTTGGACATATCTAAGACATGCAAATGATGAAGAAAAAAGAGATACTGCGACTCCTCTGATGCAAAAAGTGCCATATTTCACAGCTACAAACATTACAATCTTCAATAAAAGGAAGCCAACAATTCCCTTCAAGTCATAAAAGCACTAAGCTTCGTTGTGAATGACTGAATATAGAGTATGTTGTGACACATGCAGGATGTGTTATGTTTTATAAGAAGAAAGTTCAGATTATTCTTGCCAACATGATTTTGATAAGGAAGCGAGTCTTTGCCAAAAAGAATACATTTGTTTTCCAAAACCTTATACAGTCCTTATCACTCATGTATTTCAGCTTCCAGCTGTAAATAATGGCATGCAGCAGGATTCAACCTATCGCTCTCTTCAGTACGTAAGGAGCACACAAACAAGGATGGGAATAAAGGGGACGCAGCTTTATTCATCACAGCAAACAGAACCAGAATCCAGAATGAAAATATATCTGGTGAGAAGTAATTAGTTCTTTGTCCCAGCCCAATCCCACAGCTGGAGCCACAGTAAATCTCTCCATCTGTGTGTGCACAGACACTCAGTCCATCTGATCTCAATGCCTGCACCTCAAGCACACAACCTGACCAGCCTTACCTGTGCCCAGCACGGCGGGTTGGCTGCCATCCTGAAGGCAGCAGCAATTCAGCTGGGAGAAGCCCCAGTGCACCTCACCTGGGAAGAAACTGAAAAGAAACTTGCATGGGAAATGCTTTAAGTGGAACAATCTTACAGCAATACACAGCACATTTCTGCAGTTCAAGCAAATGAAAGAATTACTTCCAAAATTTCCACAATTAAATTATTAGAAATCCTACACCAAATAAACTGTATTTACCACTCAATATTGAGCTGTACCGTATTTTACAAAGAAAACAGAATATTCATATATTTCCCAGGCTTTTCCCTAAAAATATGTCTTTTTTCCATACATTCTTTATTACACATTTACTTATCAGAGCTAATAGTAGAGCTTTTTTTTCCGTTTACAAGTTAATAATATCCTAATTTCCTTTTTCAAAAGTGCATTTCGTTTTTCCTGCTATATTTTAACTATATTTTTTCTGCCATGTTATAAGTATATTCCAAAGGAAAAGAAGTGTATCTGTGCTGGAGCACAACATATCTTCATTTCTAACACTGGGTGTACTCATCATTAGTCAAAAAGTAAAGAACAGGTGCAAATGCATAAATTAACCTATGAAAATTATAGACATGATCCTATATATTATGTGTAATTGACACATACCTTAGCATTTATGCATAACTAACATTCAGCAAAACATTCTGTACGAACCACCAGAGGCTTCATGCCCAGAACAGCATGCCAGACCATCCCACCTGAATGAAGAGAGTTTTATCAGAGCTCTGACATGACAAAGTGCAGCCTTCCAAGCTATTTAATGCTTAGCCTGCAGGTTTAAAGAAATTAAATTAATGGTTTTGAGTTCATGGCTGTAAACTCTGTGTACGCATGTGTAAATAAATGCACATACGTATACACACAGAGCACCTCCTGTCCATCAGCTTCACTTCTCCATGCCAGCTTCAGTGCTGCTTTGCTGCTAGCAGAACCTTTGTGCGAGATGAACAGCAGATGGAGACGTGCAGCTCCTGCACATCACTGACACAAGTCCCTATCAGTCGATCTGTTCTGCTCGTGGCTGCAAAGATAAAAGGAACAGGTTATTTTGCATCTCTGTAAGAGGCCCATGGAATGCATATGTTGCTTCTGTTCCCCCCAAATGATGACTTGATTGCAGTCTTACCTACTGCAGGCCTTGATCTGCCACCAGGTTAGATGATGATCACCTGTGAGCTCTCCCAGCCAGAAGTCAGACTGCCTTGTAGAAATTCCCCTTCCCTCGGAGACATACAGTGATGAACAGTGGTGATTAACTTGTTATGCAACTCAGTTGCTCAGAAATATCTGAAGAATCTTTTGACATCTTATTTTTTTTAAATAAAAAGAGAAAGATCCATTCTTTACTATATTCAAAGGTTCAAAACCATGTTTCTATGGAAGTTGTAGAAAACCCCTAATACAGTTCATCTCCATCTGTAACCTTGACCTCTGAGCAATTACTTGCAGGTATGACATAGGCTGTTCTGTTTGAAGACAGATGATTAATAAACAGACTGTTACCACACTGGCTTAGCAATAAAGCCTGCACACTGAAGAAATCCTTGCCATACACATATTTCCTAGTTGCAGCTCTTCCAAAAACAAACTGCTCAGCAGCATACACATAACACACATCTCAGTATGCAGCTCTCACCTTTTGATGCTCAGGCTATTTTAGTTTAAAGATCACACTTGCTTTTGGGTCTTTTCAACTTCTGCCACAGCACTGTATTAAAACTACCAATGAATGTCATAGAGAGTTTTTTAAAATATTTATTTTGAAAAAATCACTCTGTACAAATTTAACATTCTCAGCACTGAGGTTTTATAAAAATGCTAACACAACAGAAAGACTGGAGTGAAACATTAAATTCCTCTCTTCTTAAATTACAAAGAAACGAATTCATTCTAAAGAAGCTATTGTAATTCTAAACATTAAAAAAGAGATAACTTCATAAGATTTATCTTCTTTATCTATTGCAGTCAAATACATGTATCAATAGATGATTTTTCCCATTCTTTTTATAAGCTTTCCCCCCCACACTGTCCACAACTAAACCAAATGCCCTACATGTATTACACTTCTACTGTACATAGCTTGTGCTCCAAGGAAACCTTGCACAATTTCACCATCCTCTTCTCAGTGCCTAACAAAAAGATGCCTCTTTACATTTGGTACAAAATTCTCTGTACAAGCCAAATTGGCTCATGTGAATTTCTGAAGCAAACTAAAGGAAGAGTATTTATTCGAGCCTTCCATTTGGTATCATGAAGGAACAGTGATTAAGTAAAATTTCACAAAGTAAAATCCAGTAACTGGGAATTCTGTCTGTTTTAATAATTATTATTGTATAAAAACTTTATATGCTATAAGTCATTAGGAATGGCAAACCCTAAATCTAACAGTGCTAGTTTTACAGTCCTCATCATAAAATAAGATTTTTCTGTATATTTTTAAGCTTCCTTCCCTAATTTTAAGCTATTTTCAAAAGTCATTCTCGCAAATTCAACAACCTTTTTCTTTTTCCTTTTTTTTTTTTTTTTTTAAACAGGAGGAAACACACCCTCGTAGAATTAAAAACAGTAAAACTGTCCTATTCCTGTAAACAATCGAATGAAGACTGACAAAATGCAGTGTGACAGGTAAGCCAAGGTCTGATTTCTTTTTCACATTTCTTAGCACAATGTATGGCTCACACCACTTACAGCAGCAAACAAAAGCTAAAGCAAATTTCAAGTTACAGCCAGGGGTGCCAGGCGGGATCCATCCGGCAGAGATTATCCAGGCTATTTGCAGCTGCTACCAGCGTGTTCACTTTGCTTTCTCCTCCTTCAAACTGAGCAAGATTATGAAGTCGAGTCATGATGGCAGTGACAGCTTTCTGAACGAGAGAAACCAGCTGCTGGCTGTCCATATTTTCCGGCTGTCCAGCTGCTGAGAGCGGAGAGGAAGTGTCCTCCTGTGTTTTTTTGTGCCATGCAATTATTTCATCCCGCAGCACGGTTTTTAGGATACCATCAACCTACATGAGGGAGAAAAATCAGACTATTATGTTTAATCTCAACAAGCACTAGCACTACATTACAGATTTTAAGCTAAATATTAGTCTACTCAAGCTGCTAACATTTTCAGCTATCTGGTCTGAGATAAACTTTCTGTTTGCATATAATAAATAAGCATTTTTTAGCATATCCAGACATTAGGCCAACATATACATACATATATTAATTAAATTTTATAGGCTTCTGTTAAGGGGGGAAAAAAAAAAAAAAAAAATCAATCAAATGTTAAAGGAATTCCTCTTATGTCCAGAATTCAGACAAGCTACCACAATTATAACCACGTAGCTGAAATGAGCTGGGCACCCATCACTCCAAAAAGAATAAATGGGCACCTGTGCTCTCATCTTGGAAATTCAATATGAGAAGTCTAATTGGGTTTACATCATCTGAGTGTACAAATTACACACAAATCTGCAAACTCTATGTGTACAGACATGGCTTTGTAAGGTAAAGTGATGAATTATTAAAAAAAAAAATCTAAACTTTCTGTATTACAAAGAAAAAAAAATCATTTTAGGATATTTTCCATCTTCTAAAAAGTAACTAGCTCACATGATAGCTAGGGTACGTTCTGTGCAATGCCGTTCTGGTGCAAATTGCTGCCTAAGTGCAAGATGCCTCATTTTTGGAAAGCATTAGAATTTAAAAGGAAGTTAGACAATTTCTTTAGAAAACTACACCCTGCTAAGAGCTAGAATCCATCAAAGGAACAATGTATCTTGAGCATTCTGCTCTGCTAACAAAGGCCAAACACATTTCTATTCACAGTATATTATGAAGATTCTAAATGATGTTGCATCTGTCATTTCACGACTTACCACTGCCAGAACGCGTAGGGATTTATGAGGCTACAGCACTGAAACAATCAGCCCGAATTAACATGCTTCAACAGAATAAGAAAGAAATTCAGGATACAATTACACCTATCTTCCTCCTATTCTTCCCAAAAAGGCAAAGACTTCAGCTGCTTTTGGGATGACCTTGGGGTAAGACTTCAAAACATAAATACGAGCTGCTCGGTTTCTATCTCAAGCAAGGAAATGCTGTTTAGCTCATCGTTTCCTAAACGATAAACGCAAATTAAGCGCCCATAGACAACGCTTGGAAAGGTATACGAGCCTTGAAGTTTGGCTGTGCAAAGCAGCGAGCTACTGCAATCATAGAGGCGGTCAGCGGGCCAGACACCCCAATGGTGGTAAGAAACTCTGAGATGTTTGGTGTGAGCCGGAACGGAACCGGGCGATTGGCATCCAGATCTCCTGTAGCATCGTTGATGTCGAAGCGGAAATAGGCCACGTTTAGCTTGCCAGTATCCTGCAGGAAAACCAAAACGCACAGAAGTTTTGGAGTAAGAAGTTCAAATTGAAGGAATTTTTATCAACGCAAGTGTCCAAAAAGCTGTAATGGAGATAGATTGCAGCATTAAACCCTGGGAAGCAATATTCCTCTGGCAGGGGGCTGGGCAGAAAGATGGGCCTTCACTCTCCAGGCACCTCAGCTCTGGTAAGCCCTCCCTGTGTGCTGCTCACTCCAGGTGAGAACTTAACAGCACAGCTGCACCGTGGGGATTAAAAATCTACAGTGCCATACACAGGACAGCCCTCCATGCATTAAAATGGCATTAAGGCTTTAATATATACCACCTTTGCTCCACTAAGTGGCGAGCCTCATTTTAAATATTGGGTTAAAACAGAGAAATTACTATTAATAGGAGTTATAGCTTGACGTGATGTCAATGCAAAAAAGAGGGCGTTATTTGAAAAAGGGTATTCTCCTCCTAAAAAATTAACCTCTGAAGTTTTATTTTGTTGTGTACTTATTTAAGCTGTTCGGCACACAGGTCTATCCAAAGCAAAATGCGTAATGAAAGAGTAAAGAGAGACTTATCATTCACTTACAGTAACAGTTCCAATATCTGTGATCAACTTTACAGATTATGGTCTAAATGCTAACCACAGAAGGAAGACAGAGTTGATGGCAGCTGGGTCTGCATTATAAATCACTACCTACATGAAGTGCAATCACGTCATCAAATGAAAACCTACTGGAACACACTGTTAATTATGTATCTCAAATTCCCATTTTGACTCAATTCAAACTCCCAAATTTCCTTTTGATCAAAAAACACAGCATGCAGTTAGGACAAAATAAAGCATACCTGAGCTATCTGCAGCATTTCAGGGTTGAGTCTGTTTAAATGAAAGATGAATTCTGCAAAGCCAATCAGGGCTAACTGAATAGTGAACATCTTTCGAAACGTCCAGTAATCCGTGGCGTTGGGGAATGTATGTAAAGCCCACTCCTTAAGCATACTGCGTGGCACCATGTTACTCTGCACTTCTTTAAGTATATCTCTGAGAACCTATACATGAAAAATATTATTTGAAAGAGATCGTTTTTAGTGCAATTTTTAGCAACAGACAATTATGCCAAAAGCAACTACCAAACTCCACTGAACTGCTGTACCCCGTTGTAGGAAAACATCCCAAACTTTGACACTTTTAATCCAACAACATTTCCTGATTTCCTTATCGAAATACACGACGCTTTGTGAGTCCATCCCCTGCACAGCTGCCAAATAACCTCCATCTTACAAGACTCAAATTTTAATAAAACCAAATAAGCTGTAGATCTACAGTCAGTCTGACATGAGAAAATCCGAGAGTGAAAAGTTATGCATTGATTGAAGTATCTTCAAACCTTTCAAGAAAATCAGAAGTAAACTAAAGAGACATTCAATCACAATGCAGCACTTTCTTAAGGCAAACTAATGGAACACACTCCACTCTTTTTATCTTCAGTGCAAGGTGAATATGCATTTGTCAGCAATAAAATAAAAACTCAGCTTAAGTCTGAATATTGCTATGTGTTAATAGTAATACTCATTCCCAACCTCAGGCACCAGGATGCTGAACACTACAGAAGGTGAATTTTCCTTTCAGGGCTGCTCGCATTTTCCACATAATGTCCTCTCAGTGAAAAATCCCCTTTTGCAATGAAAGATGTAAACATCACTCAGCAATGAACCTTGAAGATAAAGGTTCTGGAGCCTACTTCATTTCTCTGAATTTCAAAGGGTCTGGGATAGAATCCTTACATAAAATAAAGCCAGAGAGGTTGCTGCTCAGACTAACATGTTACTGAGCAAAACGCTGACCAAGAACAGTGACATGGATTCTTTCCATGACTGGTCTGCAACAACAGCTGAAAAGATCACTGACAGCCTCGGTTTGTTCTCATTATCAGGTGATGGGAGTCCGTAGGCAGCACGAGGAGACAGCTGGCAGAAGGAAAAGTATGCACACGGATACAGCAGCAATTAGGCAGACTTTTTTGGAAGGCATTCGACAAACAAAAAAGCATAATGACAAGATGTGAAATTACACTTGGGATCTACAAAGACTGCAACCTAAAACCTGGTTTCTTTGTACACAGCGTAGTTTACTGGAAAAGGTAAAAGATTTTATTACAGGAGATAGGGAAACTCTCTGGGTAAAATAATTACTTTTATGTATTATTATAGCAAAATTACCTCAAAAATGTAAAGAGAGAAAATGTAGTCATTTTTCTAAGTGAACAATAAGCAATAATTTTTCCCTTGATGTAAAGATACACAGTTTACCAAAATATTTCATTATTGTAGCATATCCTAGCCTCATTAAATAGAAAAAGAAATAAAGTTAGGATATGTTCTATTGCACCAGAAAGAGTGACAGTCAAACTGACTTCAGTTCCATGGCTGTTAAAGAGTTTCATAACCTGAAGAAAAAAATCCTCAAAATAGAAGATGTTACATAACACTTTGTTTTATTTTCTAACAGAAAAGATTCTCCAAATGATGTCTGTGATATACTGTGTATTTTCTAACAGCTGTATTTGACGTGGAACTAGCATTTGGTATAAGAATTTGCACTAACCTTGAGATAAAAACTGTAGAGTAACCATATTTATCAGAATTAGATGTCTGATGGAGATTAGAGAGACAGAAGTTCTACTTTCCAAGTACTGTCATTTATTAGGGTGAGGCTAATCTCTGTTCCTAGTTGACTCGGGTGGGATGAATCCACCCTCATTTTCAGGATGAACATCAGAAGATGAGGAAATGGCACCACATGGCATGCTCTGCTTATGCAGATTAGGAACATGAAATAGGAATGCTTTTCCCACGTTATCAATTTATTATTTGCTAAACCTTATACAAAAGGGCCTAGTAGTAACGAATCCTTCATCTGCTTCCAGCTGCAGTTCCCCAACACAACCTGCAGCAGAACAAATACAGCTTCCTGGAGCCTTTCAAGGGTACTCCAAAATGCCAGTGAGGTGTAAGAACTGCCAAGAACACTTATAGTAAAAACAAAACAAATGCAAACCACCTCCTCAGTGAAACACCTCCATCCTCCGTCTAACGGGAGGGAGTTGAACACACTGTAGCAAAGTCCTCAAGAAATAATCCTCACTTAAACTCATTCTATGTTCTAATACCTGGTGGCTAGCTTGAGTCCCCCGTGCTTGCACCGTTGCCAGCCTGTCGTAGTACCGAGAGATAGGGTTGTCGTGCTCAATGCCCTTCTTGGCGCAGCGCTGCTTATAGATCTCCACCAGAGACAGAGATGAGGGATTGTCTTCCACCAGACGCATCTGCGGAGAAACGGCCACAACGCGCGGCACTGCGGGCAGGGGGAAAGAGGGCAACAACACAGCAGTCAGTTCCCAGCCCAGGGACTCAGAGAAGAGCACGAGAGTGCAGCCAGCAGCCCTTCAAACACCACTGTGGTAATCAGCTGATGGGTATCAAGAGAAAACTGTTATGACTATTCTTGTTATTAATTCATGAGCTCAGTTAAAAAGAAAGCAAGTAAGGCAGTATTTTTTTTTTTTAATTTAACTAAGCAGAAACATCTTCATTGTTTCAGGAGGAAAAAAACAAAGGAATGAGCACTCTACCCTTCCTACTTTACCTGCAGAAAAGAGGGCAACGTTTTGCACTGCTGCAAACAGGCGGTGGTGATTCCGTGACACTGGCATCATTTCAAAACACATTACTCTGAAGAAAAGTACTGAACTCAGTACGGTGTTTAAAGCAATTCATAAAACGGGGGGATAAAATCTCCAAGTAGCTGAGGAATAGAAGTTTGAAGTGACAGTGCTTGAAAATAACAAGGGGAAAATGAAGTGAATTGTTCAATAACAAGAAAACTTAAAGTCAGGGAGCTTTTACTTCAGGAGCAGTAAACCTGCAAAAACCCTATTTGCACATGAATGGTGCTTCACAGATGTATCACTGTGGTGAGTCTTACACCTGCAGAACACCTGCACTCATGTCCAGAGAGAGCAAACCTCTCCCAGCACCAGCTGGTGACACCCGTGGGACTGTTGCAAAGTGGCCTCCGGTTGCCAGCAGAATGCTCTCTCATCGTTTCCCTCAGAAGCTGTAATAACTAACCTCAGGAATACAGGAAAAAATGGTGTTCAAATGCCTTTAAGTTGTTTGATGCAATTTCTTCAATTGTAAAGAAACAAATGCATTCCACAGAAAGAGTGTTAATGAGCTCTTTCTTCTGGCCTGCTTCCATTACCCTCTGGCAGCAGAGAAAGGAATGTTCTTCAGGTTCTTTTAAATAGTATCAAACCACAAAGTACAGAATTATTTCCAAAAAGACTGCAGTTTAAAAAGAGCAGTTTGAAGGAAAACATGTTACTTTCCTAATTGTGTTACATAAAGGACGTCAGTGACTTTTTTCTTTTTCTTTTCAGTCATATCTATCATGGCCGTATCTACTGTATTTCTCACATCCTGGCCTTGGAATGATGTAAAAGTGTCTTCACAGACATAGATACTATATTCACCTCTTGTTACCACAAAGCCTTGACTTGTACATTTTAGGCTCATTAAAGCTAGATCAGAGTTATGCACTCCTAGCTCTGTAATTGCTACTTGCATCATCTCACCACTGCTTGTGAGAGCAAGTTTGCGTTAAGAGATACAGTGTGCACAGAAGGAAAGATTGATAAAGCCAGACTTTGTTAAAATTAGATCTAAGGATTCTGCAAAAAGCCAAGAGCAAAGCAGCTGCACACCTTGGTGTCTTCAGTTCAAAGTTCCCACTACCCATAATCTATTTGCTGCTCACCAGTTAAGGATTATTCAAATTGACTAATGAACAGAACTCATTTATATGAAATTAGTAAGTGATCCCACGACATTCTGAGAAGTATTTTATATTGTTATGAAGTTATTTCATAGCTACAAGCTGGAACTCCTGAATTTCTGGAAAACACGAGTGTTTAATTCTTTGAAGGCATTCCCATTACACGTGAGTCACAAGCAGATCAAGTATGCTGCTGAGTGCTTCTCATTTCATCAACAAATTAACTATAATCAACACATGAGAAAGGCAACGTGCAGACAAGAAAAGGACAGAATCCCTCTTTCCAGTACCTGTAAAAAACAGATGTCGTTTTGTAGTTTCCTTCCTCTTCTCTAAACAGGGGTTCAAAAGGCGAAGGAGTTGTAAGACACGCTCTTCTCTGCGAGACTCTGTCAGGCAAGCATCATTCATTACCAGATAGGGGTAAATCTTTCCATTGTGGCCTCGGATATAGAGCCTCCTGGCTGCAGTGTTGTGTTTCTGAACTATCTCCACTCGGGGCATAAACCTACCAGGAGGAACGAGAGATTAAAGCCCTTGAGCTCATCTCCTCTGATATCAAATAACGATTTAAAAACCAGAAAACAAACAAAGGAATAATACAGAGCAACTGTGAAACTATATTATGAACAATTGTTTACAATTTTATTATCCAGTTAACACAAGGTTTCTATCTGATAGTCAAAAAATTTCAGGCGTTTCTGTTTCTTTCTAAGTTCTTAAGCAAAATTAATCATTAGATGAGATCCTGATCTCTGCTTTGAAGAGTTGTCCCTCTGTGGACCACAACAGTAGAAACACACTCAAATAACATCAGCATTAAACGAACCCAACATCATTGTCATATAGTAATTAAGCTGTGCAGTGAGGCAACGTAACATCGCCAAAGGAGGATAAAGGAGCAACTTGGGCTGTTACAACAAAGCATGACTCTGTATACATTATTTCAGTACATGAAATACACATAGTAGCCACTTTCTGCAGCATGGATGGGAGAACATTTCCACTTTCTTCTCCATTTGCAGAATTACAACTACTCCTTCCCCTCTAGAGTTACCTGGCTATCTTGATGTAGTAATGTGTTGGCTTTGGCATAAGGAATTCTCCAGGTATCTCTACTTCAGCAGTTTGAGCTGAAAAATTGCTTAGAAAGCGGCACTTCTCCTCTATGAGGAAAAACTTGGGAAGCTGCTTAGTTTTTGCCTCCAGAATTTTGATCCACTTCTTCAGTTTGGAGATAAGATTATGAAGTTTCATTGACCCCGGCACACTGAAGTCAAAGTCTAAAAGAAAAAATGCACATACATCCTTAGCATTTTGGATTCCATATACCACATTTAACAACCACATATTAGAAGTTTGTGCTTTAGATGAGATTTTTTCAGCCACATGCCCTCAAGCAAAATACTTTAAGCAGTCCCCCATTCCACCTACGATGAAGAAAACATGTTTGTAAAGCACCGCAGTGGTCTTGAATACTACAGCTAGATGGAATAGGACCTCATAAAGTCAGCAGCTGGCACATGAAAGGGAAGGCACACTGCCACTAAGGCTGTGACAGGGACACGGCTCCCCATGGAACCCAAGCACGCAGTGCCACTGGCAGGTTCAGACAACACAGGAGAGATGTGGAAGAGTCAAAGCCTGAGTGGTACGGAACTACGCAACAGCAACAACACTGCACAGAGGTGCTGGAGGAGAACAAGTCATACAACTCAGCGTTGTGACAAACACATGAAGACAGCTTCCTTTGAAAGAGAATGTTGAATATTTCACTTCCATACAAAATACTTTATTAAAATTCTAACATTATACACAGCTTAAACTTATCAGAATCTACTACTTCCTGCTACCAATCCCCGACAGCTCCAAGTTATATGCTATTAATTAGTAAAGCATGAGCTTCAAGAGTTTCTTGTTTTACAGCCCCAAGAACAAAAATACACAGTGGAAATTTTAAATACTGTTATTGTATTTAATTGTCCAGAGAGCAACCAGAGGGACTGACAGAGAGAATGCCATTGTGAACCACAGGAGTAGATCCGGTCACTCAGCAGAAGAAGAAAAGTCAGTTTAATAACTCAGAGTCTAGCACTTCAGTTTTCTGCCTGTTTCATTAAAAGTGATTTATTTATTTAAAATTAGTGGAGCCCTTCTACTTTTAAAAAGAATGGAAGAACCTGAACTGAGGATACAATGTAGAATCTGTGAGCAACCTCAGGGCAAGAAGTAAAATTGCGTTACTGTTATCCTCCTATTGTGATCTGCAAGAAAATCCAGACCTTCTCTCCTCTCTTGGATACTGGAATGTCAGAACAGATGTGACAGCCTAAGCAAAAGGACATCATGCAAGGAGCCCAACCTAACAGCCTCCCAGTGCAGCAGTGCCTCCTGCAGCACTGAGTCACGGCAGGGCTTCCGCAGGGCAGCCACGGGTACTTTTCTGACTGAAATCCCTGCAATACACACTGCCTTCTGGGCCTGCACACAGGTCAGCTTCCAAACACCACTTTGCTAGTTTCAGAACACAGCAAGCAGAAAAAGTAAATACATAAACAAGCTGGAATTCTCCCGAGGTTCAGCACTGCAGCATCACAATGCTGACAGACTAAATACAGTCTGTAAGAAGCTAAACCACTCCGTGGCACAAAATCCCAGAAACGTGCAGCCCAGCACCCTTTCCCACATACCCACAATACAGAAACGCCAGCAGTTTTCACTGAGAGCCTTACGGCCCAAAACAGCAACAGCCAGCAGCACAAAACCCATTCCACCTGTGTAAGAAAAAAGCCTGTGGTGAAAGACGCAGCTCCTTACGTACGGATGACAAAAATTAGAAGTATTGAGTAATCCTCCCTTCTACCTGGTACGGGCAGTGCATCTGTTGCAAAGCTGACAGTGACATGACAGTGCCATGCTCATTGGAATCCCACGGCTACCCTCTAGTGAGCACAGCACTGCATGGCAGCAACAGCACTGAGCCACCCAGCTCCTGACTCCACAAAGCACAGAAAAGCATCCCAAACTGCATCCAGTGTGTGCTAATGTGCTTAAATGTATCACCAAAGCGGTAAAAACATGCATCAATACTATAGATTTAAGTTAATAAGAACAAAATAGTAATCAAATAACGTTAATTATGTTAATTAAATGAGTAATAAATAAGACATTCAGTTAGCATAGGAATAGGTCCAGTTTGTTAAAATGCCCATTCCAGAATTTTGTTTCTCAGCAGCAGGTGGGAAAAGAACAGAAAGTTTAAGTCTTTTACTTGAATTTAAAAAAATAATAAAAATGATAAATTTATATATAAACACACACACACACACATATATATACACCCTTCTGCTATACAGGCAGGTCTTAAGTAACAGTTAATTAATGCTTTGAGCATCAGCAATAGCTCATTTCTAAGACTTGAGAGGTTCTTATGGCAGAGACATGAGAGGATTCTGCTTAAGAAAGCCCACAAGCCAACAGGTATCATCCAAAGAGCCAGGACAGCCTCCACGGCCGTGAGATACAAGCTGAACTCTGGAGAGAAGTTCAGTCCCTTGTACATGTGACAGTGATGAAGATCCGAGTATTGTCCAAAAGCAAGAGCTGCCTATTATTATTCACTATGAAATTACTTTATGCTTTCTGAAGGGTTCTTTTTAACCTCCTAAGAACTTTAGGACAGCAGCAAAAACAAGAAAAAACTCGGTGACAGTTAGGAAAGAGGAATAAGTCAGCTCCAGAAAACCAAGACTAGGAAGACCAGACTGAGGTCAAATGAGATGCTAATCCCAGTCTCTTGATTTGCATTTTCTGCATACTGTCCTAATACCTAAAAATTACAAGAGAAGTAAAGGAAGAGGTGCCTGAGCAGTGCTAGGCTTTCTCAGCAGAAAAGAGGCCGGGGAGAACACCTCAAAGTAATGCTAACACTTGAAAAAGCTAATAGCAGAAGTGTTCCACCTCCTTTTGCCCCACACTTCGCAGTGACTGAGGACTGCAAGAATCTTCCTTCTAATTGCAGCTTCCATTCACAGCAGAGAACTCTGCTAGGTGCCACAACTCCCAACAACACGACCCTGCCTCTTAAGGGACCTTGCAGTTTTCCACCTGTACGCAGCTTGAATGGAGAGAGGGCAGCAGGAAGGAGCAGGGGTCCAACTTCTGAACTCTCATCTGCCCTCGACTGAGCAGTTGAGGCCATTTCTCTCCTCCTTTGCTGCTGAGTGCAAGGGGAATGTTTCTCTCTCTATGCCTTTTTTTTTGTGCTCTTTGATGCCAAAGGTTTGCAGAGAAGGATGGAAGGAAAAAAGAACAGACACTCAAAGAGCCATGAATTTGAAGCTCCAGAAAGAAAAAAAAAAAAAAAATCACAGTAAAACTTGGTTTTAAAATGCATAATGTTGGGACAGAAAAAGATGGCCTAGGAGAACTCCAGCAGTCTGGTTGGATGCTGACAAAATCTTTCAAGTACATGAAACGGTGAGAGAGCCCCTGACAGGGGGCTAACAGGTTGAGGTGCAGCTCTGACAGCTCTGGAGAAGATGACACAAGCACACAGAGCTGCACGTGTCTGCAACACAGCACCAACATCCATTCATGACCACAGACAGCATTTTTCTCCTAAGCAGCTGCTCAGCATGGATACCTGTGAAATGGAAGGCAACCTCTGCATTATCTGTCCACCATCTAAACACAGGCAGCACTGAGAATCACAAACACAAACCTTGAATCTGCAGTGTGACAAATGGACACAGGAGGCATGATTTACAGATGGTTTCTCATTACATTAAAACAGCTTTTGGAATGTTCTGTGGGGTAATCAGTCGCATTCATTTAGTTATGTACTTTCCATTGTTACTGCAAACCTAATCAAAAACTAACTTCCATTTTCTACATAATGAATTAAATTGTGGAAATGCATAAATGTATCGATCTGTTCAGTTTCATCCACTGTCCCATGGTTCATTTATGAAATAAACCAATTCAACAGATAGAATAAAATCAAACCCAGCACAAAGAGCAGTAAGTATATTAATCCTGCAGACGTTCATGTTTAATTATACCTGAAAAATGAAGCGTGAAATCTTGAAAAACAAAAACAAAAAACCCACAGAGTAATTACTTACTTTTAAAATCAGGCTCACTAAGGAAGTGCTTCACATTCAATCATTCATTCACTTGCAACTGTTCTTATGTTCAGGCCTTTGTTTTTCTATATGTTGTTCCACATCATTCTTTGTAAAAGTTGTGCTTGGAAAGCACAGCTGAAAACTTTACATGCTATTTACACACAGTAAAGATATGCAAGCAGCACATAGAAACCAAAAATTCCACCTATTCTATTTTTTTTTTTTTTAAGTAAAAACGTAACCGAGCAGTAATTAAACATTTTTAAGGGTTTTTTGTTTGTTTGTTTGTTTTACAAATGTTCTGAAGGAATCCTTCAGGTTTCGCAGACATGAGCCTACTGCTGTACTCAGCCTTCAGCTGTAAAGCTCCTGAAACCACAGACCCCCCCAGCATCGTATCTTAAAGGAAAGACACGAAGGCAAAGTACAAAAGACCCAAAGTAACTCAGAAGCACCCCAAGACTGAGCGTGCCAACGTGGATAGCAATGAAAAGCAGCTGGACTCTTACTGCAGTGCAGACATATAAACCATTACTAAAAAAAACAAAAACAAGTCTAAACTTTTATTTAATGTATTTCATTTCCCCGTAAGCTTCAGTCAAAGACTCACAAAATGGTTCTGCTTTCACTTCCTTTCCCAGCAGCCTTCATCCATTAAAAATCTAATCATATGGTTCAGGACTTTCATTATCTGCTGTCATGCAACTGTTGTGCCTCCAAAAGGAACCATGCAGTGTATCGTGTGCACGAGATATGTAGGTCATATCTACAACTGAGCTGCTCTCACAAGATTCCCATCCGTTCACCTATTTTCTCAATGTTAGCAGTAAAATGCTTGAGGAAAAAATAAAAAGAAGAAAAATAACAACAAAAAACCACTGGAAATCTACTTGTCAAACTCTGTAAACTCTCCGCAACAGCGTGGACCTCAAACAACTTTATGTTAAAGGAACTTCATGTAACTGAGAATTCTAAAAAGAACAATCAGTCAACACAAGATTCACACCTGCAGAGGGATCGGCTTGATGCAGAAAGGCTGTGATTTTTAAATCACTACAAAGCCAAAAGTGAATTCTAACTCATGCCAGAATCATCTGAGTCAGAATCCCAGCAGGGTAAATTGAAAAGCAAAATCAGAGAAATATGAAAGCCCAGGTCTGCATAGGAATTCCATCTGTCCAGTTACAGACAACTAATAACTTTGAATTCTTAATTTCTGTCACATACAGCCACGTGGCCTTCACGCTTCTCAGCAAATGCATCACTGCACCCTGCTGTACACAGACTTCTCTTGGAATTTTAAATCAACTTCAGATCAAACATGTAACACCACCACTGATAAAGCAAAAAGCTGCTTCTCTCAAGTGCCTTTTTTATTAGAGCTGATTATTGATTCAATTTACCTAACAATGACGTGGGTTTTTGTAATTGTTTTTTTTCATAATCTAGTTATCCAAAACACCGAAACAATCTTAGTCATCAGAAGTCAATTGTTTTGAAAGATTCTACACAATATTGTGAACTGGGAGTCCTGCAGTGATAATTGCATTACATTCTACCATTCAACATAGAACAGTCATCATTACTGCCTTCATCTAAAGCAGGCAGTCTGATCCAAATTGCAAAAAAACTGCAGTGAAGTAATCTAATTTATTTTTAAACACATATGATTTGACCACAGGTTTAGGTAATAGAAATACGATAATATCCTCATTCTCTATGTTGTGTCTGGTTTTCATCTGACAACGTACGGAGCAACAAAGATAATACAAACTACTCCAGGTTGTGCCAAATGGCAGGGAGAATAAAAAGGCAGAATGCTTTCAGAGTTGAGCTTTGTGGGGAAAATTTCCCAGGAGATGAAGATTTTTAAAAAATTACCTGTTGTGAATTGCCCTTTTAGCTTCTGGAAGACGGGATCTTGAGCTGTCGCCTGCGCTCTCCTGGCTAGCGACTCTGAGGCTGCACTGGAAAACATGGTGGACACATTGGACACGTTCTCAAGTCCTACTCCAAAAGTGCTCACTAACTTCTTGACGAAGTTTAGGGTATGGGGAGTGATTTTGGCATCTGAAACAGCTCCGCTTTTCTCAAAGGCAACTGAATAGCACTTCGCCAAGCCCTGCTGCAGTTGTCTAAGAACCTAAAGACAAAATAATGATAACAAAGACAAAGAGTCAGGAAGATCAGGTCTTCTGATTTGGTGTAAGGAAACACTGTTAAGTCACTGCCAGGTAGACAGAACTGCGTGTACCACTTCAAGAGGCAAATAAGAGAAATGGAATAACAAGTCCACCTGCTCTCTAAATCAAATTTGGACAATAATTACCACCTGTCACAGACTACCAGATCAAGAAGAAAACTGGCATCTGTGGAATTTAGTATAAGAGCATCATGTTCCAGTTAGTACAAGCAACAGCTTAAATCCTAATGCTAGAGGCATTCGTCAATCTTTGGGAAACTCAAATACTGCTTCCATAAATAACTAAGCTCTAAAAACTCCAATCAGAGCAGCCAGTTCTAGGAATACATCAGTTTTCTAATCAAAAAGAAGATATGTTTTACTGCTCAGAAGTAATCCTAGAGAAATATTTTGCAGCTAAGTTTTCCCTAGAGGATACACACATATGAAACTGTGTAAGAGCCAAATACCTCTTCATGCCAATTCTCTCTGAACCAGACCATCTGATCTACAATGCCTTCCAGAGAAGACAAAAGAGTTGGGTGTAATTCTCGCTGCATGTGCATAATTCGACTGCATCTCCACATTGGTGCTGTGGCTCTGATTGGCCCAGGATCTGAGGCAGAGTGGGACTGATTTCCAACTGAACTTGGCTGCTGTTGCCCAGAATCTGGAAAGTGGAAAAGTAAAATCAATACAAAAATTCAAGAAAGACTTTACTCTTTATAAACTTGAAACGCGTCTGCATGCAATAAATGGTTTTGTTTTTTGGATTACCCACCAAGTTTCTGAAATTTTGTCAGTTAAGAAAGAAAACTGCTCGCAGTGCTGTTCAGCACTACAGACTTCTCAAAGCTAGAGCAATGTGAACACCCTTCAAAATCACACAGTGCTGAGTTTTATGCTGCCAAATCAAGCTCTTGAAGTAGTGGACAATATTTCATACAGGAGCAAATTAAGTAAACACTGTACATTTTGCCCCCCTCCCCTTTTTGGTGAGATCTCTTGCTCAACTGCAGGAATAAATACAACTATTGCCAACAACACATACTGTACAGTGTTACCCATTAGTAAAACTTATCTCCCGTGTTGCAACTCCACTGCACAGAGTTTTGGTTTATCACATCATGTCCTGCTACTTCAAACTTCACCATCTCCCAGAAACCTCATGTAACTCACCAGAGCAGTAGTTTGTGGCAGAAATGAGAGGAAGATATGTTATCAGCTACCACTAAGCGCATAAGTGGTGATATCAAGAATTTGGAACAAAAATTTCTCTTGCTGGACACGAATGTATTAAAGTATTATGGCATGTGAATGTATCATCTTCCTCCTCCAAAGGAGGAACAAAGGAAAATGAATCATTTTTTACTGCTCTTCCATATCTGAAATGCAAGACTTTTCTACCTAAAATCCAGTAAAGAGTGCATAATTTTGAGTAATTACAGTTACATAATAATGAAGATCAAACTCTTCTTGGTGAGCATGTTATTCAAGACAGATCAATAGTTGAAGCTCCTGTAGACTTGATGCCATAGAAAAGAACTGCAATAAAGTTCATTGGAAATTCTTTCCTTGGCCTTGAGAAGTTGCTGCGTTTCCTAGAGCAGCTATCCTCCCAGGAAAATCAGGGAAAGCTAAGGATAATGACAAGTTCACAAATTCAAACAATTTCATCTGTATCAGACTCACCGCTTTTGTAGCGCTCTCGCTGTTCTATCTTCAAGGTCAAATAGAGGGTTCTGATAGGGAAGTAGACAGCCTGGGGATAGACTCGTCCCACCTATTTGGGGATGTACAGACACACTTAAGGAACACTGACTACACATCAGATCAACACATACAGATGCCGTGTGTAAATAAGTGCAATTCAGTAATAATCCGCTCCTTGTTTTAAATAACAGCTTATGGAAAACTAGGAAATTGAAGATCGTTCCAGTAACAGAAAACCAAAGAGGATGAAATGGTGACTCCCCCCACACACTGTTAAGACATTACCTAATTAGTGCTTCCAGATAGTACTGTTCAATAAATCTGAAAATAGCATAATGCCAGTGTACCTGGGCCAGCTCACCGATCTTACTCACATACATAATGGAAGAAAACAGACATAATGACACCAGTTAGTCTTTAAATTAGGCCACATTTCCCAGTGAGCCCCACGTAAGTGATAAGAAAGCCCATTAGAGAGTAACTTTACTCCAGCTAATTGCGGCATTTAATGTAAGGGGATACCAATTTCACCAAAAAAAGATGTCAGCTCCCATAATAAAACAATAATAAAAAAAAAGCTGAAGGAGATATTAACATCCAGCGCCTCCTCTGAAATCCATACATCTTTTCTATTAAAGGAAAGAAATGATGTGTCTAAGTACTACCCACAATGGAGCACATCTTAGGACATGATCAGAGACTCCTCCAGCCACAAGTGCATTAAATCATGGATTTTTCTCCCCTTCCTCCCCTCCAAATGGGCATGGCAAGCCTGACAAGTTTTGCAATGGCACTTTCAGGATCTGCATGTGCTAAAAAGAGAGCTTAAACTAAACCATGAGCAGTTCCATCCCTGAAAACATATCTGAACCCTGTTCACATTAAGCAATAACAAAACAGTATCTAAAAATAATCTCCCTTAGTGCAAAGCCATGCTGTAAGCCAACTTTATGCTGAGACACAGGCAACGTTCTGTTCTGATCCTGTTTTAGAGCAGAGGGCAGTAAAATCTTAAAATTCCAAGGTAAGATTAACCAAAGCTCCTTTGTCTTTTCAGAGGTACAAACCGAGGAAGTCAGGTCCTTCACCTAACTCCTGAAACACTACCCTTACTTCTCCAGTCACTTGACACACTAAATTTTGAGTGTAAATTTACAGCACCTCTGTGAAGATTTCTGAGGGTGACAGTGTTAACTTTTAAACCTAAGTTTAAGAAAAATAAGAAGCTAAAAAGTCTGTCCTTTACTCACTACTTACTCACTAGAGCTAGCAATTTTTTATTTTTATTTTATCTCTGCTCTTAACACGACAAACATTTAACATTCCTAAATGTGCACTATTCTGCTCACAAAAATGTAATAAAGAGATTTCCAAGGGAAATCTAAAACGTGTTAAGCAAATAAGGCATACAATTACACTAGGTTTAGTCTCATTAAGCATTGCTCACTTTGAACTTAAAATTATTCTGCTTCTAGGGAGAAATTAGCATTTATTAAATTAACAACAGTTGCAAGAAATAACGCTTTTTAAACTTTCCTAATTTGCTTTTAAAAATTCTCATATATCTCATCTTGAAAATAAAGATTACAGACAATAAAGAACCAGTGTTCATCTTCTGTAGCTACCTGACTGATGAGGTTCAGAAGGAGTTTGCCCTCGGAGCCAACCAAGCATGTTAGCAGCTGTGGAATCCAGGCCAACCACTGGATGGGTGGGACACCAATACAGTACTTGTCCACTGCGTCTGCCAGTGTGTTCTTATCATCATCAAAACTCAGCAGCCACAGAACCTGAAGCAGAGTTTCGAGCAGACATCTCAGGGTTTGAACAAATTCAACACGTCAGTGGGATTATGCAGGAAAAAAAACCAACATCCAGATAATTACTGATATGATACTGAAGTCCATTTATCTATCGAAGCCTACCCTGGTCAGTGTAGGATTTTCCCCCAGAAATAAGATTGAAAGGATGTAAAAATAAACACGTATATTTAATGGGTCGGTGAGGGGGCTGGAGTGGAAACTGAGGCATGTTTCATACTGCCTATAAGTGTGATCTTCAGATGTGTTAACCCGAATGTTCCTGTTCCTGTCTAACCCTAACAATACTTTTTTACCACCACATTTAAATGGAAACATATCAAGCACTGCCTGCTTGTCCTAAGCACTCACAAGTAACTGAAGCTGTATTTGTGGACGCAACAATATGACATTTAGCAGGAGAGTACAAAACTAATAACTGTGTTTGGCAAATGAACTAAACAGAAAAAAAGTAATACAAAAATTCTGAAAACGAAGCACTGATTTTTTCAGAAGTTTGCTCACGAGAACAAAGATTAAACCAATGACAGCTGACATTGTACCAGTAGTAATCCACAGTTCCTATTCCTGATGGAGTCAGAAGGGCAACGCCTTCAAAACTAATCCCAGTTAAGTAGCTGGAAGAAGTATTTGAATAGAGCTGAAAAAGTGGGGAAAAAGCATTGTTAATTCTAAGGCTTTGACATGGCAAGGTATCTGACTGAACTATACAGCAGAAGGACACAAAGTCTTACATGAACTTAAAAATCATTAACAGTTATGCAAGCAAGGATGTTACTTGTCCCCTTCCCTCCTGCTCCCCACAAAGAAAGAGGTTCCACACACTAAAATATATATATATCCTAATGAAGAAAACAATCCATGATGACTTCCATGCAATGACTGTACAGCAGCCATGCATACAGTTTCAGCCTCGAGTGAAGCTTTTAATCAGCACCTGGTATTTCTCCAATTACAACAACTTGGGCATATGAATGTTCAAACACCAGAACCTTACCTTTGCTAAATATTTTCTTGATTTGCTCTCATTCTGATGACGACACGCATGCAGATAGCAAGTAATAGCAGACACACCCAGATGAAGCTGACGTTCTTTCACAAAGATATTCTCCAGGTAATCACCCCACATTGCCCATGCCTTCACTAGGACGTCGTGCATCTGTACAGCTGCAGAAAAAGCTTTGTTTGCTTCTTCAGACCTGCATTGTGACAGGAATGAATGTGAGTTTCATACTAACAAAAAAATCACTAAATCACGTAACAGATTTCTGATAGGGTACTCAATTATGTTTGTAACATCGAATGGAATTTTTCCACTAAGTTCTCCAGTAAGGGCTTATGATTGCTTTCTCTTAGCTTTCCTTTATTTCAGCAGCTATGAAAGCGAATGGTTCATAATGGAAACAATTATGCAAATGTTTCAGATCCCCAGATACTCCCTGAAAAACTAAAAGTCCCAGTACACTGCAACTGCAACACAAGCAACAGAATAAGACTCTGGGGAAGAAATGAATAATAAATGATTGCACAAGAACACCAGAAGTAAGGAGGACTGAGAAAAAGGAAAATTGAGAAGATATGGCATTAGATATCTTTTGGTGGACTCCATCTTGCCTAACTGTTCTCCCACCCAAACTCCAATTGATGTTACCTGGAACAAGTCAGCTCCTCACCCCCAAAGCTGAAAAGTTAAGAAGTTGGGGGAAAAAACAAAACAAAACAAAACACAACAAAAGAAATCTAATCATACAATTCTTGGATCCACAAAAACAACAAAGCAAAGTTTGGTAATTGGGAAGTCCTCTCTGTGTTCCCTCATGTTTCCATTTCAAGACTTGGCATATTTCACCCCAGCATACACACAGCCTTCAAACTTAGGCAATGTTTCGGGTATAAGGCTAAAGAATGAGAAAACTCACATGTACAACTGAAACAAACTTTTAAAGCATTTCAGGACTCCTATTTAATAGGAACCTTCTCTCTTCTAGAATAAGCAGAGTAAGAAGCAGGACAAAAAGTAAAGTAATGCTTGTCTGTATTTTTTATATCATAATATTGGCTTGAAGGATTACAGTGAATTAAAATGATTAGCTATTGAGACAAAATGATAGAAAGGAAGTAATTTGGTCAGTCAAACACACACTCATTGCTATGTCACACAAATACACCGCTTTCTTTTAGAAGCTTTCTGCACCTTATGCTGAAGGTTGGAAGCCTCGTAGCAAGGCAGCAGCCTGATAAATGACTTCATATGACTACTTCCCTTTCCTAAAATCAGGACTTTTCAGCAGATCCTCTTTTCTACCTCTCTACTATCCATCATTCTTGACACCTGAAATGACTTTTTAAAAATGCTCTCTCCCCACCTTGCTCAGCAAATGGGCAACACCAGAGGTGACCTCCAGCTTGCAAAGTGCTTGGCACACAGGTCAGCAGCAGTTACGCATTCTCAGCATCAAGACTGCCCATCTTCTCAAGAGTAACCATCCCAACATCCCACGTCCAGCTCCAGTGCTTGAAAATTCACGTTTGGGTTGTTTTGCAAGGTTAAGATACATGTTTTAAACAGAATCCCTTATCTGTTCGATCCTGAAGAAAGATGTAGGTACAGCTTTTGCTGTCTTTTAGTTCAACTGCATGAATTTTGTTTACTTATTTATATATATATATATACTTTACTTATTTTAAAGTGGGGTGGAGGAAAGGCAGACTTTCTTCCCTTTACACCTCAACTGAACCTAAGCTCATTTATGGCCATAAAAAAGCCCACTGCACTTTCCATTGAAGTAATTACATTCCACATATTTAAGTTTCTCTCTTGTACCCACAGAAAATACTCATTATTTCCTGACTTTAATTGCTAGATGGGGTTGCAATGTATAATTTAGAAGCTGATGGACTTCATTTTGAAAGTGTCTGCAATGCAGAGGTAAAAGAATGATTCCATCTATATGTAACATTTAGCAATATGCCATTAAATACCACATGCACAAAAAAATGCTGGAATCTGAAGGGCTGTTTTTAAGTATCACCCAATAAAATTTGACTGCTGAAATATTTTCTGTTGAATTAGAGAGACCCTCCTCAATACAGTAAGATGCCTGCCAGCATTACAGTGAAAACACTGGAAAGCTGATACTGTGAAAGTAAAGCTTACACTTCAGCGTTACATTTTTGTAAAGCAAGCCATCTCCGGAACAAAAACATCAATCTATTCAGTCCCATCTTCAACGAGTTTATGTAACATTTTCATTTTGAACCACACAGCAGATTTTTCTATGGACTCTGAACTATGCCATCACATATTTTTCTTTCCCTTAACAGACATATACAGTGAACAACAGAACGGGGAAAAAAAAGAAATAAAGATGGAGGCTAGCTTTGTTTAGGTAGCTATAATCCTGTAGATTGAACAGGGCTTTATCCTTGGTTTTATATGTGATACTTACACTGAGACTGTAATTAAAGTAGCTTCCTTTTGTCAACTATGCTAATGTATTGGCTTGTTTGAGATATCAGTTAGACATCAGTCAGTCTAACTAAAGAGTCATAGAACCAGGAAAAAAAAAAATCTTACGCTGCAAAGCTTTGGACAAAAATATTCTCCCTGCCTCTTCCTTCTGCATATCTCTAAAAACAAACAAACAAGAAATAATGGATGTAACGTTTGCTTCAAGTAGCTCTGGATATTAACAATCATTCCATCTTCAAACTGAAAAGGAACCACCGTGTAAAATTCTACTTCCATATACAGCTGTGCCAAATTTTAGGCTGGGATAAACATAGGGAACAACTTTCCTGATCAAATACTGTGCTGAAATACTTCTCTCAGATGTGTGCTAACGCCTCCTCCAGCCAGCATACTTACTTGTTAATCTGTGCCAAGAACATTCCCTTCAATGCATAGAACTCAGCAGTCATCTCCTTGGTGAAGTACTTCAGATTGGTCGATTCAATAACTTCAAGACCCTGTTACGTAAGTGTAGGTGAAAAAAAGCCTTCTAAAACGGACGCTTCTATTAACATGAAAATACCATAAAAACCAGCCAAAATGTCCCCTTGAAATAGCTTGGATTTCTAACATTTGGGTTATTTCCCACTTATTTTTCATTTAAAAATAGTGTAGACTGACAATAACTTTAGGTTTCATTTGGTCCACGCAAAACTGATTGATACAACAGACAACACTCATCAGGTGATCAGTTATCTTTTGCCTACCTTATAATTATGCATCAGAGTTTTCTACCCACAATCACACTTTTTTTCCCTTCTTTTTAACTCATTTTCACTTCAGTATGCCAGCAAACATCACTCATGAGCAAGCTGCTCAAAAACCCTAACATGCCTTACAATTGGCACTGCCCTTTTGCAAATAATGTATTTTCAAAGTCCCTTCCATTTATCCACTTTGTAAGACTTCAAAATACCTATTTCCACTTTGTATTTCTTAGTTTAACTTTTAGAACGGGTCAAAGAGGACAATGACTGCTTTCGTCCCTTACAACACTACTTAACACTAGACACAGTATAACATGACAAGGAAATCGACCCTGTCCCGAATACAGGCCATTTATTTAAATCCATACATCTGACGGCCCTCCTAACCTTCCAAGTTCTAATAACAACATCAGAGAAAAAGCTGCTGTACCTGCATGCATTCGTTTTTGCCCATAACTCCCGCCAGCTGAAGGTAACATTTAACTTGCTGGCGAATCTTCTGGAAGCAGTCCACGATGGGCACAGTTGGAATTGTATGAATACGACTCAGGATATCCAAAGCTACGTTGACCAGCCCTTGTTTTCGAGCTATCTTTCCATACTGGATAATTGCTGATGCAGAAGCATGAACTCCCAGCATCGCGTTATTGGAACTGGGATCATGCTGAGAACTGTTCTCGTATGCAGTTACAATGGCTAGAGACAAAACATGAAATGTTGTCATTATAAATGAAACCATACACACAGCAAAAGCTCACACAACAGTACGTATGAAATTACGACTCAATGGAACGCTTGAATGGAAACTAAATAAAAACAATCTTGTCCAAGCCAACAAAACTACTGCATATTTAAATAAAAAGAATTAAAAAAAACTTATTTCAAACAATGTGTTGTCTGGAAAATTACATGATGAAGGCATGCTGGACCAGGCAGTTTTACCCTGGTAATGATGCTGTCTCCACATGAAAATGCTGCTCCAGTGGGATAAATCATCTGACACAATAGGTAACCTGTTCCTCCATGTCTTTACAACAGTCTTCATATCATGCAAGCTGTTGTTCCTCCCTAGATTAGTTGGCTGCAGTCCTGCGTTTATTTGGGCTGCTTCTTGAAGTTCAATTATCTGCTGTGCTGCCTAGAAAACAGTAAGCAATATAAATCATCTTAAAAGATTGTACAGTAAACTGGCCAAGATCCATCTGATCAGTTCACCTTTAACTCATCAAGTAAAGAAGCAGCTACGCTGCCTGGGGACCTGTCCACTAATTGCACAAATAACCAATAGCCAGTAGTTATCAAAGCAGAAAAAGAAAAGACAACCAAAAGCCACATGCTTCAGCTATTAACAGAAATGCTATATCCAACTGCTGATCATCGGAACAGAATTGCTATCACCAGGTAGCTAGTACTAAGAAACAAACAACCCAATTGTTTTATGAAGTACACAAAGGTGCCATAAATTTCCTTCCTGAATACTTGCAAGAAGGTCACTGCTTAAATTCAGGCTCCACACATCTCTGAACCTACCACTGTAAGAGATTCCCCCAGCAACCTCAGCTTGGAGAAGTTACTTAGGTTAAAAATGTTTTTTTATAGTGACATTGCAATCCTCAGGTTAATGAAGGGAACAAACAAGAGATGGCAGCAGTCTCAATCCTGCTACAGGCAGCAGACATTCTGCTAAACTTCAACAACCCCAAGAAAAGGCCCACAAACTTTAATGGAATTTAATTATCCGTAGTACAATAAAACCAATGTAGTATTCTCTAAGCTACCTCTTGGCAGATAGCAGTTGTATTCATTGTTAATCAACCAAATAAGATAACTACTTAAAAAAAAAAAGAAAAAAAGCCATCTAAATTTACCCAGTGAAATCTCTTGAAACAAAATAAATTAAGCAAAGTAATATTTTCCTACAATCATCTCAGTATCAGCTCTCACAACAGCTTAACCTTCATCCTGCACCCATTCATCACATAAATTTAATTTTCTCACAGGTATTTAATCACATACTATCTGATATTAAAAAAAAAAAAGTAATTACTGCACTGCAAATTCATGGCTGCATTTGTACCTCTGTCACTCATTGCCTAATTTATCATTTCTTCATGAGGGATGTCCACGCATTAGCTGATTCTAAACGCTTGTTTTAATTGATATCTGAAAGCATTTAAGTTATTTAGCAATCCTAGTCCTTTCATGCTACAAATAGCACGCATCCAGAGGAGAAAAACTGCAAATATCAGAGAAAACTTATGAGGAAGGACATCATTTAGTCAAGTTCTCAGAGCACCAACCCAAGAAGAAACGCATCCCCTGACACCAAATCTCAGATATTCCAGAATTTCCCCCTTGGAGACAAAAGGGGGAATTGCAGTGAGCACTGACCTGCCTCAGCTGCCACGTACCGCAACCTGAAGAGGACCGCAGGCCTCCGCACTGCTGTGAAGGGGAACCCAAATCCCACCTGCAACCCCCAGGTGCTGCTGCACAACACAGGACATTCGCTTTCAAGAAGCTCCTGGAAGCGTTTCGAGGCCAAATCGCATTTTTTAAAGATGAGTTTGGACACCTGCTTCCATTCAGTTACACTTGGCAATAACATCTACTCTCAGAAGTCCGCCTCTTGCCGTTCTGAATTGCTTGCATAATTAAATCCAAGGAAAGCTAAAGGTGATGACATTTCACACGCTTTAAAGGGAAGCAGAAGTCCGTTTGTGTAACAGAGAAATGTGTGAAAGTTGTGAAGGACACAAGCCATACACTTCTCACATGTTACACGTCTTATTTCATCTCACGTAACAAATAAACTGCATCATCTGCACGATCACAGTTGTGCCAGTTGCTTCACAAAACACTCCTGCAGGTCTCAAGATCTTCCAAGCTTTTCCTGCCTGGATGAGAACCAAGTCTTTTCCCCTAACTTTCCAAGTGGATTCTCAGTAACACCTGAGTTAAGGAGCAGGACCAAACACACAGAATTTGAACATCTTTTTTAAACTGCATTGCCAATTTGCCTGAAGAAGAAAGATTGAAAGCAAAAATAAACATCTATCTGGTGCACAGTATCTGCAAACCAATTTACAATTAAATGCTGGAAAAAGCACATTATTTGTCTTGGAACATTTAATAATTAGGTCTAAAATATGGTAAAAACAAGCACTAAGGACCTGTTCAGCAAGGATGAAAGAAAAGACATCTTCTACTTCCCTTATTCCAATCATACTTCCTTAGAGAAACAGAATACAGCACATCTCTTATGAGAGAAAAACATTTTTAGGACTCAGAAGTACCCAACCAGCTCTGCCTTCCCATAGAAATGGATGACAGAGTTAAGGAAAAAGTAAAAAATGGCACACACACAAAAATGTTAGCTTTGCCCATCCTCTTTGTACACACTGAGTTACTCAACTGGAAAGTTACTCATCCTTTCTAAGTCGAGGATTCCAGTACGCACACAAGGCTTTCTTTAAACATCAGTGCTGGAAAAGATCCAGTGCAACACAGCACAGTCATTTTATAGACTAGGATGAAGTTCAAGTTACAAACTTCTCTTCTGAATAATCCTGAAAGGAGCTAGCAGAGGTGAGCCGGTACTGTGCTCTGCGTGCTTTTTGTGTTGCTGTTCAGTTTCATCACTGTTTCTTTTCAAAGTTCTCGTAACTCAGAACCAACAGACTGCCTCTCGTTTATTCTGAGAACAGCTCACAGCTTCACTGTCAGAACGCTGCCCTGACTTCACGATTAAGCTCCTCTCAAACCTTCACGCTTGCTTTGCCCATTTTTCTTGCCCAGAAAGCACACAGATCTCTTTCAGATCCCAAAGTAAGGCCACAGGGCTCCAACCTCTTCTGATATCAGCGATCTGTTCCTCCTCAATTCAGCAAAATGCCCCTGACAAAGGTTACTGCTGTCTCAAGTCTTCCAGCTGACTTACTCTCGCAAGTGCTCTGTAACGTATTGGAATTAAAATGAGCCAATTAGTTGGAAGCAGTAACCTTTTCAATCAGCACAGCTAAATTTGGAAGGTACGCACCCACATGCAGACAAGGGGAATTACTGGAATATGGTCTCCCACTCAGACCAAAGACATTTTCTTTCCTGCAGCTGGCATCAGATGGGATGCAGGGAGCAGTGACCCCAAAGCCCTCCCATCTGTGAAGCAACATATTAAGAATTCTTTTTACAACTCACTGCAAAGATTTTAAGGCAATACCAATCAGAGCCTGCCAAATGACCTAGGCAGGCGCTCCATAAAGCTGAAGACCCATGCTTGAAGCTCTGAAGTACACATCAGTTCATCTGGTACAATCCACGCTCTCTTCCTCTCCATGTCTAATCAGAAGTATCACGTAATTCAGAGATGAGACTCCTTCCTAATGCCATTCCCTGCTGCTTTACTTTGGAAGATATTTCAACACTCCCACAAGTATTATAATATAATACTATACCTACTCCAAATAGAACACAGTTTAAAAGCCATTAAATGGTCAAGCACTCCAAGTGCTGCAGTGCACGGTGCATTAGCCCATAAAGAAGGCTGAGTCGTTTGTCAGTTTTTAAACAGACACATCAATACACCACAAACAGAACACATTCAGGTGAACCATAAACCTTCCAACTAGTCCCCCTCAATATGCACATTCTGCAATTTCAACAAAGAAAACTAGGAGAAACCAATCAGTTTTAGTAAAATATTTCATACCCACAGTCACCAACTGAAGCCTGCTGTCAGCACATAACTGATAAAACAAGCTTGCGGTTCTTACCTGGAGGAGGGGAGTGTGAACATGGGACACCACGTGGGGAAGCCTTCGCCACTCCCGAATGGCCAGGCTGCTCGCCATCTCCACCAGGCGCTCAATGAAGTTCAGCTGCTGCTCCTCAGGGTGGCAGATCGCTAAGTATCCTCTGTACATGTTCACTTTCCAAGCCATTTCTTTTGGACAACTCAACTCCACCTGGTAACGAAACAGAAGGAGGTCTGGTAAAGCTTACTCGTGCTTAAACATCAGACTTTTCTGATGCATTTTCTAAAGACTTCTTGAACACTCGGGTTCCTTATTTTGTTTAGAAAACAGCCTAATTTCTACAGATATCAGACTAAACCACCACAATTTGTCATAACAGGGGCTCAGGCTCTAAGAATCATTGGTGAGGGTAGGCTAGCAAAGAAATTGCCAGCTCAGCACAAGAGCAGAGGTGCTGCACACAACCTGCTCAGGGCACACCGCCAGGCAGCCGAGGTGCAGCTGAGACAGCTAGGCAAGCTGAAAGCAGTCCTGCAAGAGGAGCACGAAGCTCACTGCCAACCAGTTCACCCTGCACGAAAATGAGTGCTTCTCAGCAGAGCCTACTGCCTCCGAAATGCTTCAGGGGCTCCAGAACATTAGCTTCTCACTTAGAAGGATACCATCCCTATCTGTCAGCATGTTATGCCAGCATTATACTTCCCAACTGCCTGCTAAGTTTATCAGAATAAACAGATGATTTTTCTTTTTAAATCATCTACACATTGCCTTCCCAGTGACATCAAAACCATTTCTAAATTCAGGTGCACAGTCAGGAGGCAGTACTAAAATGATTAAAATAATTTTAAACCATTTTCTTAAAAATCTCGGACCAGCAGAAAAAACAGCAACTAAAAATGGCAAAACACTTGAATTGCCTAGCAAGGAAATCCTGATTTTACAGAAATCCTTCCACATTATCTTCCTGTTGATGTACTGCACCTTAACCATTACAACTGTTATTTCTGCTTATCCCCAATTGGCTTTTACGCCTGAGACTGCAAAGAGAAACTGCCAGGCACCAGCCTTACACTTACACAGTGAAAATCATCTCTTTTTTATTACGTTATCTACTGGATCATTAAACACAACGGCAATGTGAGCACATGGAAATGAGCCTTGGGTCCTATCAAAGGCCACACGGTATTTTAATAGCTCAGCTTAAATAGGTAGATTATTTAAAGCGTTTCACTAAGATTTATGAAAGCTGCTACATATTTGCCATCTTTTCTGACCCTCTTCTGACCCAGGGATCACTGCAGAGATTCACATAATTGTACATTTAAAATCAGTTTTTCAAAGTCAAGTTTTAAAGAACAGCCACAGAATACCATCAGAATTGGAGCAGTGAGTATAGCAGCAAACCCACCGCTCCTCACATCCTAGTATTTATACAAACACGTGTCCTGATGCATCTTTTAAGGGAATCCAAGTGAAGCCACAGAGGCTCCATTTACGGTTTTCAGCAGCATCTCCTCCAGAGTCAATTAGTGAAGGTTCCCATTACTGAAAATACCTCATTTGATGTAACTGCCACTACAGCACATCAGCAGCTACTTGTGCTTGTCACTTCTACTCAAATCCATTTCCAAAACCAGACCCTGTCAGACGTCATCTATTTCATTCTGGTCAAACTCAAGGTTTAATATACACCATACAATGGAGTTCTTATTTTAGGCTTCAAAGGTTTTTCAAATAACACAGTTCCTATAATCAGTCGGTAGAGTTGAATACTTACACATAAAATAGCAATTTTTTAAAGAGCAAGAGAAGTTAATTAAAATGCAAATATCACCCGTTAGATCATTTCTGCAGCTGCAGTACAACTTGCTACTTATGCATTTGGCTCCATGTGAACTGATAAATGCTAAAATGCATCCTTAGAGGCAACTGCTTCATTCCAACCATCAGTACTGCAAGCGTGGGAAAATTCAATTTCAAATGCTGTAATGGTTGGACACCCTTAATTTAGGTTCCAAAAAAAAAAAAAAAAAGCACTCCCTTAAATTAATTAAACAGCTTTTCCAATTTTCACTGTTTAGCCTTTAAAGCAAATCACACTGACTGCACGTACCTATATAACCAGCACTGCAAAGGAATAAACACAACATTAAAAAATGCAACTGGAATTTTCAGTCTCATCTTGAAGAAAGGAAAAGGAAAAACACAATTGGGTGTATCTATCGTGGGAGAATAAGTTGTCACAATGAATTTAACGCAGAATTCTCACCCTTCAGATTTCAGTACTACATCTGATCCGTGTTTCTGCCTTAACTAACCACAGATGAACAACTCAACTACGAGAAGCAGGCCTGATATCTTACAGCAGCTTCAGGAACAATAATGTGAGCTGATTCTCACAGGATGGATCACAAAACAGTGGGGAAAAGATGCCTAAGAGGGTAAGGATGAATTTATCTAAAGATGGCCTTTCTCCCCCCCCCACCCCTCCTCCCTTTTGCATGTGGAAGAACTCCCAGTTTGATCTCAGAAAAAAATATCTACCTGTGTGATTTCTGTGGCATCTTCTTAGAAATCATGGACATTCCAAGCATGTTTCCCTGGCCTCTTAAACTTCATTTACACACACACAGAAAAATATGTTTATAGATACTTGGAAAGAAAAAAGAACTTGGAGATTTTCATCTTTTGAAATATTATTTTACATTGTGTGCCTCCCGCCTTCAAAGCCTCCTGTGACAGGCAGAACTTCGTGGAGCACTCATTCCTTAGGCAGACAGATTCATTCTCCAGGCACACAGATGCACTGAATGCACAGTCTCATGAGTAAAATCCAGGAAAGGACAAAGGGAAGGTTAAATGTTTTACAAATGCATGTTGTTCAGCAAAATGAATTACAAGCAGAATACAATAATGAGCTCCATAATGAATCAGGAAGGTCAATAGCAGGAAAGTACAAACAATGAATTCTATCCCTTACCAAATGAGGAAGACAACTGCTCCACTTGCTACACACAAGTTCCTCAGTTTCAAACAAAAGCTACACATAGTGCTATTTTCTAAAACAGCGTGTAACAAGAAGAGCACATCTCTTCTCCTTCAGATGAAAAACATGTCCAGAAAGCCTGTGGCACATCAACCCCTGGGATGCCAGAACCCTACCAGACAAGGTAGCCTGATCTATTTGGGCCTGCTCTGAATGCATCTCTGTTCCCTTCCAATTCAAAGCAGTCTGTAGTTCAATAAGCCCTATATTAAAGTAAACATGAACACAGAAAGTCCTCACTCACCTGCACCAGAGCCTCCTTCATAGCAGTCCAGTTTGAGACCCTCCATGCACATTCCAGTACCAGGTAAGGATTTATATGGCCTTTCGACTGCCCGTATTCTGTCAAAGGTTCCCACTGGTTCAATTCTTTGGAGCAACTAAGAAAATCAAAACCACTGTAAGTTTATTTACTACTACTACTACTACTAATAATAATACTACTACTACTACTACTACTAATCATCATCATCATCATCATCATCATCAATAAAAGTGTCTTTAAGTTTTGTATTAGATTACCAACATATTTGTTTCTCCGTGAACTGCTCTGCAAGCACTGCAGATATTTTATCCAGGTGGGAGGATTTATTACCAGTTATGTGAGCAGACAAAAGCTGCACTTTCTGTCTACCTTAACAACAGTTTTAAGTAGGAAAAACAAATTTTAGTTCCAGTCTGATTCCACCAATATCAAATTACATTTTTACCAATCTTCACACAAGTTACGAGGGTCTCGTAAGGGAGTATAAAAGTAGGTTGTTTTTTTTTTCCCCCTTAACTTTCCCCTGTATTTAAACGGTCTGAGTGAAGTGTATTCTAGCAACTAAAGCTTTAAACCAGCTGGGTGTCCTCCATTGCAGGGTAGCAGTGCTTCATCAGCTTTGAAGTCTTACCGAATCCAGTGATCCTCCCAGAGCTGATACTCAGGAAAGATGGAAGGGGAAGCATTGTTCCGTTCATGTTCTTTTTTAGCCTTTTCCATTGCTTTTTCGTAAGTTTCTTGTGCCTAAATAAAATTCATAGTGATTCATTCCTCATTTACTATACACACATTAGCTCAATATTTACTTCAAGAAAAAAAAGTGCATTTTAAATAGAAAGGAAAACCATCAGCAGCTTGTTTCTGAAATAGTCATTATTTTGTAGCTTTAGAGGTGTGATGAAAGCTGATACATGTACTCAAAAAACTTACCTCATCTAGGTATCACATGGCCTTCGACTATTAATTTAACCAGAAGAGAAGCTCTACTTCTTATTTTAGATAACTGAAGTTTCCTACATTCCTACTCAGTTCATTTTCCCTCTGACCATAATACTCATCCTAACAGTAGAACTACCCAGACTGTCTCCAAAATCAAGAGCACACCTGTTCAAAGAAGCCATGCTGTTCATAGGCGATGGCCGTTGCTGTCTCTGGGAATTTACAGCGTTTCTGCCACAGTCCAGCCCACATATCCTCCTCTTGTAACAAAGAGTAGAGCTCAGCAAGGGAATCCAGTATTTCCTAGAACATTAAGCACATGTTTCTCTGCAGTCTGTTTACAGACAACTCAGTTTTAATCAGCTAATAACTTCTTAAGGTCACATACCAGCAGACATGACTTGTTAGGGAAAGCATACTCCCCTTGGGGGAGACTGAGGCAGCAGACACTTCCACATGAGATTTAAGGTAAGGAGCAGAAAGGGGCTGATCTGGTTTTACAGAGTTGCAGAGAATTACTTGCAAAAGCAGAGTTGAAAAAAGGATCAGGAGAAAAATACAGGAACTTCAAAGCCAGTTGAAAGAAAGGCAGGAGAAGCAGGCAAGATACAAAGTAATCAATACTGCAAACCTGTTCAAAACACCCAAGGCCAAGAATTTCTTAGCTGAACTAAAAATGAACACCATTTCAACAAGTTTCTAAATACAAAGATTCCTAAAGCAGGGCTGTTGCACTGCACTGCCACCACGTTTTGCTCTCCACATTTCGTAAGGTGTGTCAGTGTAACACCTCACCTGCTGAGGAGGAGTTATGCTTTCCTGCTCATAAAATTCCGTTGTCTGTTTGGGCTTAATTTGTAAGCTCAGTCCTTTTTCAAACGCTTGATGTTCCAGCATCAGTGTAGAACGAAACCAGAGGTTGTGAGTTTTCCCCAGGTACTTCAGGACACACGGCCTGATGGGGATGGGAGGCACACACTGAGACATGGCTTCCACAAAGCAGTTCAGTGCGCTCGGCTGGCAATCACGCTGCACTTGATGGCTACCACTGCACAAGAAAGGGCTTATTTCACCTGCTAGAGCCTGGAAGGAAGAATAAGGACAGACAAAACTTAATGAAGAGTTAAATATTATGGAATTCGGATTCAAAACTTTGTTACTATAGCATCACTTGACGTGTCATTCTCTTAGTAAAAGGAAGGGCCCTGCTTCTTTTAAAAGATGTACTGATGGAGACAGGCAGCCTCAAGCAGACACACAAAATGGCAAACTTCTCAAAGCAAGTGAATAAGCCATTTACTACACATTTTTCTGGAGCACCAGTCATTTACAAGAGTTTATTACAAGAGAGATTCTCACATGTTGTTGCCTGTCAGACAAGATCTTCCAGAGTCGTGAGAAAAGCTGGATCCAAGTCTTCTCTGCTAATGGTGTAGAAATATGACATAACTGAACAAAGGCACTCAGCAGTGCTCCAGTCTAGAAAAGAAATAAAATTAACAGCGCTGAAAAACAGTTCAGTTGCATAGTTTGAGCAGTCACATAAATGCCTTTTCCAACATATCAAAATGTTTCTTTCAGCAATGAAAATTACAGTAGAATTAATTTAACGCTATTTTCATGTTGATCAAGACTTTGCTTCATCATTGTAATTTTTTAAAAAAGAAAAAAGGAAGGAAAAAGGAAAAAAAAAGTTGACAACTATTTGGTAATAGAAATGATAGAGTTACTTGTTTAGAACTGTTACCACTGTGAAAATTACTTCAAAATAACTTTCAGCTAAAATTACCTTCTTATAAATTATTTAAACACAAGATGCTGATAACTTATGACTTTGTGCTCTGTCTTTGCCATCACCATTTTCTTAACTGTTGAAATATAGCAGGAAGAAATTTCATCTTTGTAAGAGAGGGATGCAGCAGCCGGTAGTAATTAAGCAAACCCTTACAGATTTTTTAAACGACACAATTAAGAAATTACATCAGATTCTACAGCTTCCCCATATAAAAAAATAAGCTTAAATACAATACTCAGAAACAGAAGATAAGAAGGTCAGCCAGGAGATCTCAGTATCAAAATGATTCTTCAGGAAAGCAACTACAGAGAACCGACCTTCACTTCACGAAGAGAGTCGAGAAATTTGTCGTGGCGGTTGGTCAGCATGTGCAGCTGATTTCCAATGTCCTTCTCAGAAAGTTCCTTAGTTTTGGGTGTGCTGGTCTGATCTCCTGGCGCCAATTCAATGTCAATTTCCACATCCTACACAGAAGCAGACAACTCAAAGCACGAAGGTATTTTATAACTACTTTTTTTCCCTATACAAAGTACTCTTCCAATCAACCTATTCTGGTCAGTTGTTCAGGTTCAGAAGTAGGACTGCTAGAGTGCTGCATTAAGAAAGGGCTAAATGAATGATGCAAGTTCTGAGGAACAGGTTAAAACAATGCACCACAAACAAGGTATAGAGAACAGGCTCTGCACGTCATCTTTGGGGCACATTCTCCAAATTTTTTGGATGTGAAACAAGGAAGAGATTTCTTCATTAAGAAGTTACATTTTCCCACGATGTTTTCTGTAAATTACCTCCTCTTTGGATTCACTGTTCTCCCTTTCCCGAGGCTCTTGTTTGACGTGGGTTACCATAGCAAATGCTGCTCTATCGTGACTGTCAGCCAGGTTGATAACATTGGTGATAGAGGGCAACATTGCACCCTGACAACTTGTCCCGATCGTAGTATTTCTCTCACAGACAGCCAGCAGGAGCTAAGACGTTAAAAAGCAAAGAGGCTTTTGAAACAGACATTTTACTGCAGTATTTCTAAGAGAATCTCTCTACAGTTTCATACCTATCAGCAAGAGTTGTAATGTGTCCAAGGTATACCTGTCACGTTTGTTCAATAAATACAGTTTCATCTTTATTTGATTTCACTGACATCAGTTTGAAGTTCATGACCGTGCTATCAAGACTGACATATTTCTAGAATTCTAATTGTATTCCTGAGAAGAGTAATTTCCCTACCTCAATGCACTGTTTTATCCAGAAGTGATTTCCCATTGCTTCCCAGTTTTGAGAGCACGTCACATAAAGCAGACGCTCATAAACACGGCGTTTCATAGAATTGTCAAAGACCTCAAAAAATTTGGCTCGTATCAGTGGCTGGGCGCAGCGCAGACCCGACAGAAACGCTGGCTCAAGCTTAGCAGTAAGTTCACTCCCAGAAAGATTCTCATCCCTAAAAGAAATACAGGTGAAATTACAGGTATTAGAAAGAGAAGCCCTCCGTTTTTTGCAGATAACATACAAAAATCAAGGGAGGTGATGGTATATGGAAGGCTACGTAGGGCAGCATGCATCCAGGTGTAGTGTTTTGAGGGAAGCAGCAAAGAAAACGTTGCTGCCTGATAGAAAACCACCCCCAAATTATCACAAACTCTTCTAGGATAAAATTCCAATTGCCCAAATTGTGAAATAGTATCAACTTTGGCCACATCTGTACCTGTTTGAAATGCAAAGTAACACTCATTGATAAGAATTTGAGTACACCACAGCTTTGCACATTAACCAGTAAACAGAATGGCAGCAAACAGCTGAAACAACATGAACCATTAGCACAAAATAACAGCTGGCATTTCTTGAATGCTACTGTTCTAATTCTTTTATCACATTACAGAACCCAATTGCTTAGCTCGCTAAGAAAATCTCCTGAGAGTGCATTTTACAATACATTTCCAAGAAGAACAATTTTTATACTCTTTTGATATAAAAGCAGAGACAGATTTTAATTTTCAACACAGTACACCCTAACACCTTGGTAGAGGGGGTATTTTAACAGATCCAAAAACAAAATCCTTTCTAAGTATCATTTATTTCAAAACTTCCCTCAGTAAATATGTCTGGTGGTTCCAGAAACATGAACTGATTCTGAATCATAGAAAAAAATCACTTAATTCAAACCTAAAGAGATCGATGGTATGTTATAAAGGTCATCTACAGTACAAATTATGAACCAATAAGCTGAAATAAATGATTAATTGCTATAATTACCTATAGACATAGTTAACAAGGTCTAAGAACTGGGCATTCAATTCAAGGTCTTCCGGAAAGCGCTTTTCAATGTAAGTCATCATTTTCACCAGTAAAATGGACTTCTCCCGGAGAGTGGGTGTCTGTGTTAAAAGAAGACATGATTAATTTTGTCAGTTCATCTTATAACATGCACAGAACTGGCATATTCTAAGTACATCTCAGCTACCATTTTTAATCACTCTTTCACTCCTAAGTATTGAAAGATAGCTTGCTAGAAGGTCATTGTTCTTAAAAAGAAAAGATACTCACACATTTATCCTTGTAACATAAGCTAGAGAATTTTAGAATTATAACTAAATCACAGAATCATAGAATTGAAGAGGCTGGAAGGGACCTCTGGAGATCACCAAGTCCAACCCCCTGCTAAAGCAGGCAGATGTAGGTTGAAGTGTTTCGATGGTTACAAAAATTTAACGTATATTTTTTAAAAAGTCCCTTTATAAAGCACTGGATTGTCAAGTGCTCAACTCTAACTGATACAAAACACAGCCAGTTAAGGAGGTTGCAAAATGTTATAATAATATGACTGAAACCAGCATTAGAGGCCCCCTCCTCCTGAAGGATTCTCTATCCAAGTCGATGTGAAACATTTTAAACCTTTATTTAAACCACATTCTGGGCAGAACACCTAACAGAAGTCTGTAACACGCTAAACATCTTTAACTCCTGTTATTTTCACATGGGATTCAAAATATTCAAAACCTCACAGAGGGTACATTAGTTTATGTAGCAGGTCCTTGCAATCCTCCCTGCAATACTTGATGAATTATAACATGCACGTGTTCAGTATTTGAGCACGGTCATGATTTTCTCCTTCCCAATTTACCTGATTAGCTGCCATTGGGGAATTGTTCTTCACCCACTCTTCAACAATTTTTACCACTGCACGAAGAATTTTTGCATCAGTAGACTTTTCAATTAGAGATGTTAGAATAGCTTGTATAAAATTTTTCCTCATTTCCATGCTCATCACAGCCAGGCGAGTTTTTACAAGATCCAGGCTCAGCATTACCAGTTCACTTGTACCTGCTGTGAATGCAAAAATCCATTACAATTGCATATACATGCCTGAAATGCCTAGCAAAAACATCTCCAAGATAAGCCACTGTAATTTCAAAAGTGGCAAGAAATAAAATCTGTTGCCTGGACATAGATCTCTGGAAACAGAAATAATATTTTCAGTGTTATCACTTTCCAATCTTAAGCAACCAGGGACACAGAGTTGCTCATAAGTAAATAAATAGAAATCACCCACTTAGAACCCAAAGGGCAGGTCTTTGAGGCTTCATGTCCATAAAGCTCTGCTGAAAGTCATTACAGAACTCCAATACCTAAACACTGCAATTAAACTTGTGAAAGAAATGCTCAATGATGCAGCATACCTATCTGGTTCTGTTAATTTCCTACCTTTCTTATCAGTCAACTTTAATAATTTTCTCGTTGTTTCCCATTGTTAGAAAAATTTGCAAGGTTTAAATCTACTTGACTAAATATAGTCTGGAAATGTAATGGCTGCATTTCTTCATAATGATTTTTTTCAGTAGCTTATTCATCCATAAATAACAGCATTCTCTAGTAGTTCTTTCCATAGGAACATCTAAGTTTTTCAATGGCTCATGACATAATTCATTTGATGACAGAACTGTACAGACTGAAAAAGATGCTATTTTAGGATAAAAACAAAGACATCACTTCAGCAAATTTATTTCACAAGCAGTGCCTCTGTTGCTTGTCAGCTTCTCTCTCCCTTGAATACCATCAACTCTGGAAAAATTTCACTATTTTTATACACATGCCATAGCTCAAGTATTCACAAACCACTCATTGCAGCTCATGTCTTAAGCTGGCATAGGAACTCAAAGTGCATTTTTATCCTTCAGTACTTCAGCAATATTTATCACTAATTCTCTTGTCATTTTAAATATGGACAGAAAACTCTGCCAAGTCATTTGAATCCCCTTAGGATTAAGAGATTTTAATACTTTACAATGTTCCTAATCACTAACATTGTTAAACTATGTAATGGAATACCTGTGTTTGTTTCTGCTGCTCCTGCTGTAGCCTGTGGGTTTAAGTGTTCCCTGACCATCTTCTGCAGAGATCGCATGAAGACCGAAATCAATCTGTCAATATAGCTGGGATTGTTACTGCATGCAGATTTCAGAATCATTAAAGTACCTATTGATAAAAACAACAGTAACGAAAGCAAAACTTTAATTGAGCATGGTATGAGTAAGACAGAGGCTTACAAATACTAGACTGAAAAAATGAACCTACAGAACAGCCAGTTTTGGCACGCTTTGGGAATGCATGAAATGGAGCACACAAAGCTTCTTAAACACAGAATTAAAAAGATTTGCACCACTTGAAGGTTAGACTGTAGTGTTTCTTTTAAACAAGCTCTGGACAAAGGGTAAAAAGCATCTTTGTGGGTGAGTTTGTCCTGAAGCACATCCTGACACCTGACAAATAGGCTGTTCCCAAGCCAAATTACAACAATCTGCGCAGACCACAGAATAGAACAGTGAAGGACATTTGCCATTTAAATCAGCAAATTTTCCAGAACAGTACAATTTCAGATCTGTACTACCAACACAACCAGTCCTGGGCAGACTGAATGATTCCAATATGTCACTGTCATGTATCAGTGAGCTTTCTACCAGTCAAATAAGTATGAATAACAAGAAAAGAAGTCCATTGCAGAGGGGGATACACTAAAAACTCAGTTGCTTGCTTAACAAAAAATAGTATTTTCAGAGTTTCTCGCGTAGTGAAAATTTGTGATCTAGGAACAAATAAGACTTTCTACACTTTTCAAATCAATTGATAAATAGTATCTCAAATACAATGAAAAAGAAAGTATAATGTGGTAACACATAAGCACATTCACACATAATCCTTGAAACATTCTATTGCATCTCAGTAGTGCCCTGGTTGTGGTTTTCTTTTTCCATGTAAGAAGTTTTCAGTTATTTTTACTTTATCTTTTGGTTAATCTCAATGCTGTGTCTCATTCCTATGTACTCTGAGTACAGATGGCTTCCATCTAGCACAGCAGCAGGTTTCCACTTCCACTAACTGCTCCCAAGCAAACTACCAGGAGAAAACAGACTGCAATGAACCCCCCGTTCCCTTCCTTCATAGCTGACACATCCCAAGCTCATCTCATGAGCTAGCTCCAATTGCTTCCCACAGCTTCCTCTTCACCATTAGCAGATTTCAGTTTCCATATGGAAAAGACAAGCTACAGACAAAGATCATACCAATTAACAGGCCAACTCACATATTTCTACAAGAGATGTGGGAAACTTACCAAAGAGCTGGGAAGGGTTAGCATTAGTGGCCTTTTCATAATTAGTAAGTCCTTCATAAATAACCTTTCCAACTGCAGCATAAAGGCACTCCAGTTCTTCATACTTCGAAGCAACACTTGAGGTACCTGCAAAGTTTACAGAGTTTGCATTTATTTTTAATAATCAGCCACAGAACATGCAAGTTAACAATGAGAACAGTCACTTGCACCACCACAGGAGTTTTACCTTGCTAATAAACCAAAGAGCACAAACAGGCCCTGCACTGATACGACCTCCTGATTGTACAGCCAATGTGTCTTCTGTAAGTGTACCACTATTTTCAAATAATTAATTTGGATGAGAATCCAAAGCACTGAAGTTTTTCTAAGTTGCCTGGAGTTAGTTTATATTAAGACATGGAATATAAAAGAAAGACAGTAGGCAGTATGCTCAGCCTCTTCATTGTTATAGCAAAACAACCAAAAAAAAAAAAAGCTGTTTTTTCATTGTACTTCTGAAGCTGAAAAACCGTAACTGCAAAAATGCACTGAAATTACAGAATGCAGTTCTTGAACCAAAGTTATGATAGCCACAGGTTATTAAGTTTTCATGTCAATGGATAATGATGTATGCCACATGATTACATTTTCAGCTTCTTTATAAACAGGTTGAAAGTGCAAACTAAAACAGACCATTAAACACAGAGATCATAAAACAGAATTCTAGCACATTGCAGACAGTGCCTTCACCCCATCTTAATCATTTGAGTTACACAGTAATAAGGGATAAAAGGAGGAAGAGTATACCACATACTTGGTTCTGTAGGGAAAATACCCATTAAGCGAGAAAGCAAACTGTGCACTGCTCTCAAAACCTTGGTGTTCCCACAAGTCATACAAGCTGCCACGCCTCGTTGCAGGGGTTTGAAGCTACTAAGGATAGCAGGGGGCTGCAGTACGGTTAGCAGGAAACTTAAGACCTCCAAGCCAGTGCAAATGTTGGCAAAGTTGGCTTGATTGGGTTGTTCCTAAAGAGAACACACACAAAGAGGCAGTGAGTGGGTAGGAAAAGACAAAAAGCACTGAAAAAGCACTGACAATTATTTAAGAGATGCAAAGCAATGGAATGACTACAGACATTCAAGCCCAAAACATTAAATGCTTGTGCTCAAATGTCTACTCTCAGTCACTGACTTCATCCCATTCCACTCCATACTACAAAGCCACAAATTATTTGTAAATATGTGTACTGCAATTCAGTTTCAAGTTTTCCAAGAAACGATACTGAATGAAACTAGTCATTAAATCCATCAGGATTTATTTCAAATTCACAACAACACTTTGCTACAAAGATCAATTTACAATTTAAAGTTGAAATCCACAAGAAATTAGATATGTAATAATTTAAAAAATACTTCAATATGAGAGAGATTTTAAATATCTAGTTGTGCAAGCATCCAATCAATACATGCTAGAGAATCCTAAAGCACTACAGAACTGGACTGTTACCTACCACAGTCATTAACAGCTTATCAAACCACTGCAGTTTCAGTTCTGACTTTGGCCACATATCTGGTCGTAAAGCAGTTTTCAGAAGGTTGACACAGCGGCGAGAGAGCAATTCCCCAGGAGAACCAGCAGTGTTTGAGTTGTCATTTACCTAGTAATTAATCAGAGTTAACAAAATGTCTTGCATCCAATTAATTTATTTATTATGCATTCCAAGCAAGCATCTAATTCCTTCCTTCTGAAATGGCTGAGCTTAAGCACTTTTATCACTGTAGTCACTCGGTATTCTACGGCAAAGAAAGATAACAACTAATAATGAACATCAGAACTTATCTGTAAATTGCTAGCTAATTACCTGAAAGCATCCAATCTAAAAGATATTTTTAAAAATTCAACCTGGTAGTTTAATCTGATAGATTATTCCCACAACTCTGAACATATTCAAAATTAGTTCATTTTGACTGTTAGGAAGGTATCAAAAAAAAAAAAAAAAAATACATAGCTCTTTACTACGTTCCTCTTTATAACTTCAAAGCATGTGTTTTCTCTGCAATGAACTGCAATGCATAAAATTCCAGGTTACTGCTGAACGTGCTGCAGAAGCCATACGATTTTCAAGCTTTGAGCTACACTCAGCCAGCTTGCCCCAATCCAGGAGAACTAACAAAATTTAAGAGGCTTGATGTGCTACATGAAAAGAGGTTTCATATCTTTGATCTTGAAAATGCCATTACAATAGTTATCCTTAGATGCATAATTGACATAGTCTTTCCTTATTTTCCTATTATACTCTTTAAATATTCTTCAACTCTTGGGTAAAATTTTCTTGCCTCTGAATCTAGTCAGTAGAGCTAGCATACTCTGTAGAAATGAGCAAGTACACAAAGAAATTTATGGGAACTTTTTTGAAGTCTTTGCCTGGCTCCAGCCAATTTCTGCTATGCAAGTTTACTTCAAGCATGTCACTTTCAATACAGCACTTGTTTGAAAAGAGAAAAGAACAAACAAAATGCTAGAAGTGAGCAGCTAAGCAGCAAAATGGAGACACTTTCAATTTCAAAATCTGGCTCGCAATCGTTCACATTCCAAGCCTGACTGTCAAAGTGCATTCCCCCTGCACGAAGCTGTAAGCACACACACCACATCAGAAGCTGAAGCATACCTCTCACGTGAATACCATAAATCATTTGTGAAATGAAAAATATGCAAATGCTGGTTATCAAATTAAATTTCTTTCCTCCTTAAGATTGTAACATTTCATTTTTTGTGCAATTTTAAAATTTCAAGCCTGACAGAGAAAGAATGCAAGTACACAATTTCTAGAATAATGCAAGCATACACGTACTCTTAGGAAAAAAGACTTTTTTTTGTTTTAGTTATTCACACTACATCAGTATTTGCATATAAGAGTAAACCTGTTATACCTGGCAGGCAATTCTAATCAGGAAGTTCACAACTGTATCCGTATGCTGCTTATCAATCGGCTTGGAAAGAAGTGCATCAGCTCCTGGCAAGGACTGACTACGTCCAAACACCTGCATGTGTACAAAACACAAAACCCATAATCAATAACACAAGAAATCTAACAACAAGTAGAATAGATTCAAAAGCTTTTCTAAAAAGCCATTAATTTAGTGAGGTCCAAGTCACATGGAAAAACTAAATGGATTAGGCAGTGCAGGTTACAAGCTCAGAGTCTCTGAACAAAACCCAAATTTTCCTTACAGCACTGATTGCCCCAGTGGCTGTCCTGAATCGTTTCACTTCTTGGCCAGAATCAACAGACAGTCCTCTTTTAACAGCTGATGAGGTAGAACTTGCTCCTTCTCCACTTGTACTTGGATCCATATCCGAATCTGGCTGAAATATCAGCAAAGCATGTCAATAAAGAGTATTTAATGGTATAACAGTCCTATCTTTACCAGTTTATTTAGAATTCCTACCTGCTGGTCTTTAATTCTTTGCAATTCCCATTTAATAACTACTTCAGCAAGATCCACTGCTAATTTTCTTTGCTCTATTGTAACACTGGGAGTGAAGCCCAGCCTCTGCATGGCACTAACCATATGCTGAACCAAGTGATGTCTCACTGGATAATAAACCTGAAAAGACAGTTTCACAATCATGTTAGCCATTAACTAATCAGGTCCTACACAAAGACTACAATGCTGAAATAAAGCTAAAGCAGAATGGTAAAGCAGCTTTAATCCCAAAGTTTCCTAAATCTGTACCATATCTGAATACTGTACTTAGGAAAAGCAACTGGTGCTCTGAAAACGCAATTTTGGATATAATTTTCAGTCATGACTACTGAACTCAGTAGTTATAATGTTGTTCTTCTGAAGACACTTGTTTAGTGCTCCTTCTCAAGGACAAGCGATTTGATTCTTTTGCCAATCCCTAAAGAGAGCCAAAGCTCACAATGGAACACAGGCAGATATGTGAGCCATCAATTCCTAAAGCATGACATAAAAGTCACATTTTGAGTTCTCACTTCAATCACTATAAACAAAAGGAAATCTAACAGAGTGACAAATTCAAAGTCACAATTGTAATTAGCAAAGAAAACAAACAACGCAGGCTTAAGGAAACGATACCGGAGCACCACAGGATTCTATTTTGGCAATCAGAGTAACAATAAATCCCATTCTTCCACTACATAAGGAGCAGTCTTACATCCAAATTTAACAAGTAAATTAGGATCTTTCTAAACTAAGCTATGCACTCCAATTTTCAAGAAATAACATGCACATTACTTGCCTCACCCAGAAGCAACTTAGACAAAAAAAACAACACTCAGCCATCCTGTACTGCAGCAATCCACTGCAACTCTACCGCTCACCTTCAAACTCCTCCACAAGTACCTTAATCAGCTCCTTAATCACACAACTGTGCTCCATATGCAAACTAATTTATTTATTTTGAAGTCTATTTTGGCTAGGAACAGGTATACCTTTGGCTTAAATTAAAATGACATTTCAAACACATGCACTCCGTGGGGAGATTGTTTGGCAGCTCACAAAGCCGTGCCAAGAAAGCTTTTACAAATACCAGATACAAAAAGCATTTTAGACAAAAGGGGAAGCACAAAGAACATAACCAAAAGTGAAAACACATCAGAATTTGCTACAACCATCAATAATTCTCCATTTTAATTGAATACCTATGCAGACAGCAGATGCTTCTTGAAATTAAGCTACGTAATTTGGATCATAATATTTCCCAATCCAACTGCAGTTTACCATTTTAGTATCTATGACACAGTGACAGAGAATAACTGGTAGAAGTACCTTGAAATGTTGTACTATTAAGTGTAAAATATGTACTAGCTGGGGAACTGTATGACCCTCTTCCACAATGATTTTTCTTGTCCAGTGAGTCAGCATCTGATGCCCATCCTCCATTCGAGCAGGCACAGCTGGAGTCAGAATAGCCATCGCTTGCCTGACAATAGCACGGGCCTCCATCGCATGAGCTTTTAGAAGGCTATGAAAAACCTAACAACCAAGGCTTCTGGTTAACATTAATATTACATGTATTTACAAAAAACGCTTATAAAAGGAAGAGTATGAAATGTAACTTTTAAACAACATTTCTTTTACTTAAGCATACACTTGTGTATCCTTTACATAGCATTTATCCTTCTCTCTCTCCCCACTTTCTGACTTGAAGTTTCCCCTTCACCCCCATTTCTGTCTTCATCTTTCACGTGAAGAAACATTACTGACTGTGATAGTTCAACCAGGAGGATTTTTCACTGTCTCCTTTAGTCTCTCTTTTTCACTTGTCTTCTACTTCTATCTGTATTTTGCCATCTCCAAATAAATATGTTCCAATATTTGGCTTTGGCTTGGTGCTTCTGTACTTGATTTATGAGGATGAATTTAATTGTTACACGTACACTGAGTATCCAAAAGGACCACACACCTGCTGCTGCGCTAACAGAAAGCACACCACAGAACTTATCAACATCCCCTAAAGGTATGAAGGCAAACACTGAGTCAATACCTGCAGAACTATCTTCTTATGTATGGCAAATTTTGCAATGATGTGTGCCAAAAGCAAATGTCCGCTGTATTTGCATGCTGGGTCCACGCAGGCTTTGGACAGGAGGCACGGCCAAGCAAACGTCATCAGGCGCCGCAGTTTGCTGTTCCGGTTTTTGTTGTTGTCATGAATGTGATGAGGAGCATGCTCAACCAGAAGTGTGGCAAACTGCAAAAGATAAATCCTGAGAGAATCCAGCATATCCGCCTGTTTTTCTGGATCCAGCACCTGGTTGCAGGAACATTGAAAGAAAAAAGAAAAAAGAAGGAGGGGAATGCTTTAATATCTATAAAAGAAACATTCTGTATTTTGGTTTTGAGTGTTTCCTTGTTGTTTTTAAGAAAGCTAATAATTATAATTTTTTTTTCCCATTCAAGACATACAAAACAGACTCCTGAGGTGAGAACTTCTTCATAGGTAAATTATTATCGCTCAAGAAAACCAAAGGGAATTACAAAGATCCTGACAGTCAATCACACAAAACTCTGCTTGCTAAAAGACTGGAATCACAGCCATACGAAGTTCATTTCTAAATGAAGACATTCAAATCCTAAGGATACCATAAATAAACTGAAAATTTTAGTCTAATCCTACAGATGATTGATAGACCTCATAGCAGTTCAAAGTTCTGATGGGATGTAACTGATCATAATACTTACTTCTAAGTAGCACGAGAGTCTAACTGAGACTGAAATGCCAAATGAGATAAATAATGCTTTAACCCTCAAACAGCAACATAAACAATGATTGATACCTTTGTAATAAAAACACTAGTGATGCTTTCTGGATTATCTCCTTCTGGGTTTGGGGGTCCCAACAGCTGTTCACCTTCTCCCTTTTCAAAACTGTACAAGAAAGCAGGATTCAGGATATGCTGCAGCACCTACAGAACAAACAGAACCGTTACCCTCAAGCACTGCACCCTTCTAGAGGCAGTCAACATACAAGTAAGGTACTATCAAAAGTGCATGTTAGAGACATTGTTACAGAAGGAAGTTGTAACAGCTTAATAAGCAGATGCACATGCTACTTTTTCCCCTCCTTTCCTTCTTCCAAGGGCAAAGATTCTTAGAAAGTGTGAACTAAATCAGTCAGCACTGAAAGCAAGATAAATTGCTGCCCCTGTTTATTATCACTCTTCTCCAGGTATGATATTTTCACCTAAGTGGCTCTGCCAATTATCAAACTCATTGACATTTAAGCAAGTGAATTTTGTTGCCCTAGATCTCAAGAAGAAAATTAAACCTAAATACCAGACTACTTTGAATTAATTGCTTCAGCTACCTTGGCTTTGAGCTCATCTCCAAAGTTTGGGTCATTGAAGTCTACAAACCGGAAGAACAAAGCCCGTTTTTGGGGAATACTGTAGTTTTTAGGAATCTCTTCTTCCATGTATTCCTTTAAGAAAGTCATATTGCAGAGAAAACGGCCTGTAAAAGCTCGAAGCAACTGGAAGAGCAGCTCTATGTCACCATAATTTCTTCTGTAAAAACACAGAAAATAAAAAGCTGTCGAGAGAAATTCCTTCTAAACCACTGTGTTGATGACTTGATGAAAAAACAAACACTGGTTTTAAACAAGCAGAGAACCAAGAACAAGCACTACTAGAGGTGTGTGTTTAGAGCTAAGAGCAGTGTTATGAAATATTATGAAATACTAAACATTCTCTTCATTAACTGCTAAGCATTTTTAGTATCCCTGTTTGTACAGAAACGATAGGAAATAAATGTTGTTACGTACTTGCAGTAATTCAACAAGCAATATGCTAGCAGTTTAGGTTCTTTCCAATTTGTTGCAGCCATATTCTCCTTACGGTGTCTTTCCTGAAAAGCTTCACTCACCCACACACGTTTTAGCTGACTCACCAAGGAATGCTGATTTGCTAACCAACATTCATCATTCTTAACAATAATACTTATGATCTGTCAAAAGCAAAACAAGACAAATGCACAATCAGCATTCAACAGACCTGCCAGTGGAAGCAATGAAAAAAGGCATTTCTTTCAGGTAGATCAAGGGTTCAAACAAAAAAGTAATTTAGATCAATTCTGACATGAATTTTTTTTAGAGACAGTCTACCTTGCCACGATTCTCTCTTGTATCATACTTGATTAAAAATAACAATAATTCATTTAAATCTCTTCTCCTTTCCTCACTGTGACTACAAACACCTTACATCTTACAAGTATCCTTCCATAAGCCATAGCACACACATGTGCACGCACACTTGAAAGTCTCTATGTAAGAGGCCTTTCGCTAAAGAGATCTTAATTATCCAATGCAGACAAACAAAAATAAATTAATACCTTGATGGCCTGAAACTGAAGGTCAAGACGCATCGTGGTCGTGCTTGGAGAACCAGGTCTGACAGTCGCCTGGGTGCCAGCAGGTAGCAGGAGAGTGATGAACCGGTTTGGGTTAGCAGCCAACACATCGCGGAGAGGTTTGGCATCTTTATGTTTTAGGAAGCTCTGAAGAAGGAGAAGAGAGAATTTTAATCTCAACCTTTAAAAGCAAAAACTACCAAAATGTTGTCTCGCCCTTCGGCATTCTATCTAACTCTGAAGTTGCAGAGCTTTTAAGCCACATAACTCCAGTGATAATCCTATGTGATCTGAAAAGGTATAAAACCTTTAAAAGCTATGGATAAAGAAATGCAAAATAAATAACATACACCTCGTGCTGGAATAACACCAGCTATTGGATTTTAAGGTTATACGAGGGAAAAAAAATAAGAAAGAGATCACAAATGTGATCAACCAGAAGTTTTTGAAGATTAGGGCCCCTACAGCTTACCATAAACATCCTGCTCCACTGTGGGTCATTTAAAGTGGCTTCCATCATGAAGAGCTCTACAGTCTGGGATGGATGACGCGTCAAAAACTTAATCAGTGGCTCCCTGAATGGACTGCCAGCCTGAAAAATTCATAATGCTTAAATTGAAAATGCAGAATGCAGACTGCTGTTATTTGTCTACTAATTGAACAGCACCCACAGAGGGGCTAATGGGAGAAGCACTTGTTTGGGCATTTATGCAGATACAAAACATTCAGAACCTCCAAGATCAAGATTTACTGATAATTTCAAAACTCTCTCTGATGAGAGAACCACAAACAGTGACACCTCCAGAGAGGACTGGGGAGCATTTCTCTTTAGTTTTAAATGATCTTTTAATATCAAATCTTTCCACTATGTGGAAAACACATCGCATTTAAAAATATTACAAAGCAAAAATATTAGCAATGTTAATTTCCACTTTTACCTCAATCAACATTGCTCGTTCTGTTTTCATCACAACTTCCAGCAGAGGTTTAACCAGTGTCTGAGGGGCAGCTGGGATCAGATGAAACAGATTTATAATTGCTGAACAAATCTTCATTTCCTACGGGTAAAAAGAAGTAAGATAAAATTAATATCACCTGTCTAACAGATGAACATTCTATCAAACATCCTACTGGTTTTACCTCTCTGTATCAGCAGATACAGCAAGGGTTAATGCATACACAGTATCTATTTACCATGATGGATGGAATAAAATTCTCTTGTGGAAGTTTGCCCTTCCCACTTGCAATACAAAGATTTCGTTTTATTTTCTTTGTCACTAAAGTGTTATCTTAAGGTAAGAGCTAAACTCTGTGTAATGATAACAGGGATGAGAACTTGCAGCACACTCACTGCTGCACTGCACCACTTGGTTCATGCATCAAGAAGCCAGACCTTTCATGCTAAACTATTCCTCATATCCAGACCACAACCCCAGGTAAGACCTGAAGAACATGACAGATAGATTTCTCCTAGCACTATTCTGTGCCCTTTGCAAACAGCTGGCTACTTAGCAAAAGTCTTGCTTTCCCAATAGATGTTCCCCCACTACATAATGAATTTTTCAAAGTTCAAAATAATACTGTGCTTTCTTTTCCTTATGATTGTGTAATTTAAAGGTGAACTACATTTCAGATAACCATACTGTGGTTTTCCACTATAGAGAAAGGGAAATGGTGTTCCACACCAAGCAGTACAGAAGAGAGCCCAAAGAACCTGCTGGCAGCAGGTAAGAAGCTCTTCCTACCACACTAGGATTTCTAACAACTATTCAACAGTTATGGCACCATTTACAAGTGAATGAATTCTGTAATTCCTAAACAGTGATACTATTTGTTTTCTCTTTGTCTTCCCACATAAAAGCATTCATTAACTTACATTTCCATCACTCCTCTGTCCACCTTTGTGTGTAATCACTACAACTTCCATCCATTTACGCAGGTGTTGCTGTGAAAGACAAGTAGTGTTATTCTTCTAATAATACCACTCCATTTTAGCAAGTGACAGCATATACCCCAAGAAAAGAAACAGGCAAAACTGAGGGAAACAAAGGGAAAAACAAGAAGTTATTTTTATTCCCTCAGACTGAAAAGTTTATTTGAAACCACACAGTTTCCAAATTCAAGTACTTTCAATGCATTCCAAACCAAAAAGGTTGGAATATCAGCTGCAAAAGCTGCCATTGATCTGTATGTGAGTAGAAGACTGAATTTTGGGTGTGAAACGTATACAGGTATGTTTTGCATATCAAGACCATAACATATTCCTGCACTGAAGCTTGCAAGAGGGGATGCTAAGGATTGTTATTGGAAAACACCCAGGAACTTTATTTTTTAATTTAAAACCAAAGCACTATACAGTTGAAGCTGGCACCAATTTCATTTCTATACAGAACACACAAACATGACATTCAATGCCTAAAAAAGGACCCTTGATACTTGATCAAGTATTACCATTAGCAACTGGAACTACGCTGACTTTTAAAGACTTTTTTGCTTTCCCTACCCAAGAAAGGAAGGGTTATAAAAGTACATACATTAAAAGGCAAAAAAAAACAAAGCTACATGGACAGTGATGATAATTATAAAAGTATAAACCTATTTAAAATTATACATATGCACTTAAATATTTAAAAACCCCTGGCAAAAGAATACAGACTTCCCAGAAAAACTTTAAAAATTGCAAATGAGATAAGAAGGGCAATAGCCTCCATCGTTTTGTAAGTAAGGAAACACTTAAACAGTTAGATTGCTAGGAAGCAAAACGTGCTCAAGGAAATACTTAATATACTGTACTGCTGGTACACTGCTTAACAAAGGAATTTGGCCAAACAGACCTTAACATAATTAGGTTTGACTCCAGTACACAAGAACACCTCTTAACTTCTAGCTGTAATATTTCTTCAGAAATTAAGCCAAATTCTAACCATGTAGGTGTTTGAAGATACTCATGTTTCCTATTAATTGTGAAACAAAAACTTTTCCTTACACTGTATACGTTAAGCCATTAGCAAGTTGGTCTTTGTCTTTCCTAAAACACTAATACAAGCTACAGAAATTTAAAAAGGAAGAAAAAAAAAAAAAAAAGAAAAAAAAGCACCACAACAATGGGCTTACCATCATTTGGTCACAGAATTTATCATTAAAAGAGTTTGGAAAAAGTCTGGTGACTGATGTCAGACGATTCACAACATTCAGCGTCAGGCTTCGGTAGTCTCCCAGCATCATAAGCAATGGTCTCATGTGTGTATGAATTTGATCAACTTCTATTGTAGCCCCTTCCAAAAACTGCAGGAGAGTACAGGTTCAAAAAACAGGAGCAGTGAGCTTAGTGATTTTTGTACAAGCACCTTAAAAAAATTTCCACTGACTTGATCTTTCTTTTACTTTGAATTTTCAGAACGCGTGGATACTACAAGACAATTATTACTAGTGACACATACAATGAAAAAATGGATTTGGGAGGCATTTCAGTATTCTTGGTGTACAGCAGGACATTCCATAATACAATCAAGCAGGAGGTCTTAATTACAGCTAACGATTGAAAAAAGTGCCACTGTTATAAATTAAATGCACAACTACAGACAAGCTGCTCAGAAGCTGCTTTATTAAGAAATGGCTCTGAATCTGGTAATGGAGCAAATTTCTCTGTTAAAATTTATATGTATAATGAGAAACATAAAAGGTAAAGAAAACCCAGCTACAAGCAGCCAGATACAGTGTTCCCCATTATAGTGGCACATCCTGTGGACATGGATTTATCCCAAAAAAGGCGACAGACACAACCAAGAAATTTCACACTGAACGCAAATGTCAAAACAACCCCTAGCTGCTCCATCTAACCCTCAGCTCAACTGCTGTCAACAACCTATAACCAATAAATACATTTTCTTCCACGGCCAAAATAACACGGAGGCATGAGATCTATCCTCTAGTCATTTGACTGCCTAAGCAAATGTAAACCACCAGTACTTACATTCCAGATGACATACCACCCATCTATACCTCCTCTTGAAGAGGCTGTAAGGAGTTTTATCATTGTATTACCATTCTCTGTATTCGGAGCATAGGTATTAAAACTGTGCTAAATTAGAATGAGGTATATCTACCAGGCACTGTGTCATGGTGAGAGGACATCCCTTTCCTCCCAGCTTTCTACATTACAGCCTAGCATCCACAGAACAGACAGTGCAATGCAGGACTAGGCAGGGATACTAATTCTGGCTTTAAACAGTACACAGACAGTCCTGCTCCTGTAAAGCAGAGCCTGACCATGCTATACTGTTTATATACATGCTATACTCCTTATAATCAAGGAAGTAAAGCAGGCAGAACAGAATCAAAAGCACCACGTTTTAATATACTAACCTTTCTCATGCATGCTTCTCCTGCCTCCTGCAGTTCATTGTTTGTCGAATTAAGTGCCTTGAAAAGTGCAGCAATTATTTTCTCTCTTGACTGAGGCAAGTAATTGCAAGCAGCTAGAGCATCTGCAAATATCAAAGTAAAATTCTCTTTGTAAACTCAACTTCAAACGAGGGGAAAAAAAACACCCTAATTCTACACTTATTCTCGTCAAGTTTTTTTTTTATTTCATCTTAAATTATAGACACACGACGCCCAGCATGCTTTGTCAAAAGCAACAGGCATCATAAAATAGTAAACAAAAGAAATGTCTATTAGGAGTGTTTTAAAGTGTCCCCAATTACATAATTAATCTTAAAAAAAAAAAAAAAAATGGGGTTAATTTCAGAAAGCAAATCCTACCCATTAAGAAAGCAGTGATACTTCCCCATTATTCTCCATTAAACTGTGACCTCTAGGGAGCAGTCATCAGTCTTCAAGCTCTCTAATTTTCTACTGATCTTGGGAAGAAGACTGCCCACTGCTCAGAAGGGCACTTATCCACATCCAACTTTGTTTATGAACTTTCACTTACTTAATGCAGCAATCCGAAGAGGTACAAGAGATGGAAGACTTTTGTAACAAGGCAACTTCATTAAGGCTGCATCTTCAGCCTCGCACAAGTTCAAAAGCTAGGGGAAAAAATAAAGAAAGGCAATCATTTTAGCACAGAATTATGGATAACTGAAATAGTATTATCAGTTATCTTTTGAGCCTTACGTCCTCATAGAGACACATTTATTCAAATTACAATCCCCAAATTTCACCCACAGGCAAAAATTCTACTTGAAATTAGAGTGTAAGTTTCCATGAAAACTAATGGTTAGCCAGAGGCAAGAGTCCTGTTCACAGTGCCACTGTGGTAGAGTCTGGCAAAAAACTAGGGGTTTTACAGTTTGCCAGTACCTAGCAGGTCTATTTGCAAACATGCTGCTTAAACAATACAGGTTGTGAAAGGACATGTCTGCAGGAATTCTTGCATCCTGAACTGCAGTAGAACACAAGGAATACTGAGGACAGGAGTAAGAGAGCAAAAGGAAACAAAGAACAAATGTACACCAGTAATCTCTATTTGTAGCAATGAGAGTTCTGACAACACCATCATTACTTAAGTATATGCATCACGTACGAAAAAATAAAATCAGAGTACCTCTGTGTAGAAAACCTTATGTTCCACAACATTTAGATCCATTGTAAACAATCGAGGCTGCAGGGTTGTACAAAATGTATTCCCCTCCATCAGTCCAATCTGGGCATTTGCAGGTTGATGCCTAAGTAAATGCTTTTTAGGAGGGACCATATCTTGGAGGACCTACAATGCAATTTAGATTACTGAATTAACAACCTATTCAAACAATCCCACAAACCCAGCCACTAAGACACCATTAGGTATGATCACTCGTTCCTACCCATTTGCTACTGGAGCTCCAGCTGCACCTCTTTAGAAATCATTAAGTGAAGAAAAGTGTTTGTCTGAAATACCTGATCTCACTGTCAGTTGGGGAAGCAACTCAGTACGTTCAATTATCATGTACTCTTTCTGAACATACCTATGGCAATAGCTCCATATAATGTTATGCAAAAAAGAAATTCATAAACATAAGCATTTAAAGCATTAAAGTACAAAAACAAGAATATCTTAAACTCTTAAAAGTATCCAAAAAAAGAAAAAACAAACAAACAACAAAAAAAAAACATTCACGCAGAATTTTTTCACCAACTTCCCACTCTCCTTCATAAAAATCTTCAGCAAAATAAGATAATAATTTGGGGGCTACTCTGTGTGTTCCATAAATTGCAATAATGACATCTATAATTTTACACATTGTGGTGGCCTTCAGGGCCTTTGTACATTTACTAGCATTGCAAGAGAATGAATACTACCAGCTTTAAGGGGTATGTAGCAAAAAGTGATTTCAGCCAACTTTGATTTACATAATCTCTTTCTGGACTGGGAAAGGCATAGCAATATGTCTGATTTAGATAATAACACAAAATACAGGTTGAAAATAAAATATGCATTTGGCCTAGCCTACGTCTGATTGGTGGTAGGACACACAGCCCATAATTTCAGAAAAAAAAATCGACCTGGAGACACAAGCAATACAGACTAAGCAATCACGCATGGTTCACATGAACCTCTACAGTACAGCCACACTATATTTTACAGCAGTGAAACACAGCAAATGAAAACATACCCTATCAAAGCACTAACAACTTCATCCACTAACACGTAAAAATGCACTCAGAAAAGCATCTTGCAAACCCAAACTGGTGAACAACTTCAGGCTTGCTTGGGCGTTCAATAAGTATTTTTGCTTACCTCCTTATGTGGCTCCATAATTACAGTGACACTTTTTCCAGTGACCTGGGCAAGTACTTGCAACGAGTGCATTGCTTGTTTTCTCACAGTAGAGTTTGGCGAGGTTACTTCTCGAACAAGATCGTGTGTTACGTGATGGAAAGACTTCTCCTGTGCTGCTATGATTTCCTCTGTTTTCTCTTCATCTTTTAAAGGAGTTGCACATCTAATCAGAAGCTGTTCAAGTGTGGTCTTTGCCATAGCAACTGCTCCATTGGAAACCTAGGGTATCATAAATAAGTTTCTACATTTTTAAAAATACAGAACAAAGGCTATAAATCAGCACACTCATCAACACCAAACTTGCACTTGATTTTGATGAATCCTCTGCAAAAGGCTAAAAACACTAAGTTTAAAAACAACATTATTCACTTCCCAGCAACCTTTTCAAAGCTGTGAGCTGCGATGGAACACAACTATGCAAACCATCTCTAAGAGCTGGAACACTTCAGCAATGGTGTTACTGTATGATTCACAACTAAGAAAAGGTCAAGCAGACAATTTGTGGTAATTGTAACTACATACTGCCTTCAGATAACACCTTCAAACTAAGCACAGGAAAAAAAAAACTCAGAGACCAAGTTATAGTGAATCATCTTCTTTCACTGATCTGAATGCAATCTGTACATTTACATTCAGAAATAAGCTAATGTAATCAAATGTAGTTCCAATAACTTTGGCAAAGTGGGCAGGACAGGGCAAGGAATGATTCCTAAACTCAGCACTTGGTTTAAGTTAAAATGACTAGAATTAACTCATTGACTAGAATTACTGCATTATCAAAAGATTTTGAAGTTGAGTAAAATCAAGATTAGAAAAGGTTAATTTGTATGAATTGAAGAAAAAACTTAGTTTCCCCCAAACTCTGTGATATATTCACTAGTTACCTCTCCAGTTAGGTCCATCATAACAAAGAGAAGTGCCTTCAGGAAAGTCTGTTGGTTCTGGAGGACCCAAATTAGTGGAAGCCGTTCCATAAGAAATTTAATTGACACCACACCTCCTAGCTTTGCGTACCAAGCTTGTTCGTAACAGCAAGCGCATAAACGTTCCACAATGTAGGAAAACAAGGGAAGTTGACAAGCCTGCAAACAAAGGATTCCATCAGTTTGTTTTCTTAGCTCATTGGTAGCCTCTGGAGTTTCAGAGGCAGACCTGAACTGGTTGAATGTAGATCATATAGATAAAAATTGAAATATATATTACCCTTTCTTTTGAACCCAAGATAATGCTTGCAACATCAAATATCACTGCTAGGGCCACCTCTCCTATTTTGCAGAGCTCCTTCTCCTCATAAGCCATGCAGATTGCTATGGCATCAATAAGCACCAAGGGATCCATGCCTTTCGATCCATTTTCTTCACTATGAAACATGGCTGTGCTAGGCTGGCTTCCAACCTGATAGCACTGCAGCAGAAAAGGACCTGCAGATGGTATGGGGGGGAAGGGGAAGAAAAAGATAAAATAATGGATATTTCAATATGAATAGTCTTTCAATTAGATTGCTATTCCTATGACTAAGGGATGGCAAAAACAGTGAGCTGTGCCAATTTGCATATAAATGGATTGTAAGGCATTCTTTGCTCACAAGAAAAAAGATTACATCTACTTGAATATTTTCTTCTACTTACTAGCCTATGCACTGCAGAGGTCTCCTAAGAAAATTTAATTAAAATGAAGAATCTTAAGAAATTCAGGTTCCACTAATGTAACAATGAAGTAATATGCTCATACTACGTCTTTTCCCAAACTGTCACACAGTCAAACTCCAAACAAGAAGTGTACTCCATAGGCAGGTTTACTTGGTTCCTCTGATAGGCCCCCAAAACTGCAAGTGGAAACAACCACATTAAAAACCACTTGCAAAAATAACCGCCAAGTTACACAAACGCACTGGAAACATCAACCACTCCAGACCCTATTTAATTCGTTTGCTTCAGTATTTTGAAAAAAAACATTATTAGGAGACAATTTTGAAAACCCGCTCAATTATTTTTCCCTGCTCAGCGCAATTTGGCCACAACCCCAGAGCAACATAACTACCCAAAGGCTACCACAACATCCAGACTTACGTCCAAGTAAGCACCACAAGACAACCAAACTTCTCCCCCCTGCAGCCCAGCCATCCCTGCCCCTCCGCTCACCACACTGCTGGGCCACGGCCACCATGGTGTAATGGCGGATCAGGCTGGCTACGAAAGGCAGAGCGCTGGGCCGCAGGTCTTTGATCACTGCTGACATGAACGCCCCTGTCAGCGCCTGCTCGAACGTTTTACGAGCTGGAGTATCCTGAGCTTTGTACCGATGGGAAATAATGACGCTGGGTATGGACTTCTCAGTAAAGCTGGAAGAGAAAATTAAGTTCTCTGTAGTCCTAAAGTGCGGCGTCAGCAGCTCAACCATGAGCATCAACAAGTACTTGATTTACAGTTTGCTCTTTATATCAAACTCCTTCTCCACCTCCCATTTTCCCCTCGCTTTGATAGATCTAGATCGGTTCACCCAGTTGGTACCAATTTTGTCAACCACTGGCCTCAAACATGATGGATAGCTCAATTTCATCACGAACATTTCAAGCCAGCGGTTCAGAAGAAGCCACATATATTACAAATAAGAGGTATACAGGCATCACATTACAACTCAATTACAGAATGTCATTTTCAATATTTTGACATTTTCCCTTTTTTAAAATGACATTTGCTTTTAATCTTTCAAGATTGAAATATTATGTAACAAATCTCCACCCCAATAAGACCTATTCACTGCAAAGCTGTGTGCGTCAAGTCTAACAAGTCCAAATTATACAAGCTACTATGCTCCTTAGCAACTGCAACTCAAAGCCAGCACACACTTTGTAGTGAAAGCTGTCTAAAAGCAAAAAGTCATTAAGTACCAGCAACTAACATTTTAAAAGATGTAAAATAATTCAATAAAAACCCTCAGCTGCTCTATGACAAAGTATTCCAAAGCCAACACATACATAGGTATCAGCTGCATGTGACTATGCCACAGTTTGGGCACTAAATGAAATCAGATTTTGCATCTTTTTCATTTTGGTAAAAAGTGAGAAGTGTGCATACGATATTGCAATCCAATCTTGAAAATTCATTTAAGCAACAAAATATTCCAATTATTTAAATACATGAAGCCAGGATTAAATTTTAAATAGCTGTCTTTCATATCTGTATCTTTCATATATATATATCTCTTACATTGGACTGCAAGTAAAATATGGAAAACATGGAAAATTAACACACATTGTATACTAGCAAAATTCATGTTAGCAAGAGAAAGATTTGAAAAGTCCTGTATTAACTCAAAAGGAAGCAGGATAAGCCAATAGGTAAAAATGCCAAGAAGAATACACTGTCTGTACATAAGGTTAGACACTATAAATTTTACATACGCATTTATGCTTAAAGAATTGTCATACTTGGGATGTGCCAGAAGTTGGTATAATGCATGTTTGTTATCATCCAGGCTCATCATAGCTACTAAGAAACACTTGATTACTTCCCAAGCTTGCCTCCGATAATACGGTTCTGTGTTAGCACTCTTCAAACAGTCCAGAGCAGTTTCAATTGCCTACAATGGAGAGGTTACAGGTCAGATACACAAATGTACTGGAAAACCTGGCTTGAATTAAACCTGGCAGGATAGGAAGATGTCAGCAATTCAATATTTGTACATATTCATCTCATCAGATTGAGTACAGAGGAGAAATCAGCAAAGCCATGTGCATTAAAAAAAAACAACAGCCTTCTCCCAAGCTGTATTTAAGCCTGCTGGCTGTATGGAGCCAAAGAGAGGCAGCTGCCTGTACAGAAATCCAATTACTGCTTCAGATCACACCTACTTGTGGAGCTATTACTGAAAAATCACAGAAAATGTATTAAAACTCCACAAACCAAATTAACTTAAAATCCAGCTTGATTCTCTGATCCCAAATTACAGTCACAGATTAGATTGCTGTAATTAGTGAGAACAAAGCATCTGTACGACACTGAGATTGTCAGATGAAAACACTACAAGTACAAAGTATTTTTGCAAGTATTAGAAAAACTATACCCAACCTACAGACAACAAAGGAAGCCAAATCATTAAAGTCATTAGGATAATAATCACTGAAGAACATCTACGATAAGCTTTTGGTACACTTCATAAAGAAAACAGGAAGATTTTAGAGTAGAATCCTGCTCCTAATCTAACCAACACACAAAAAGGTAGGAAGGGAGGAAAAATGCACAGGAAAGATTTATTCTGCCAGTTCAGCTCTAGCCTAAAGCTTTGTAGAAGCAGAACAGCATCATTACATTTATTATTTGGAGTGATAATGTAAAACAGTTTAAAGGAGACATAAAAAAAAAAAAGGAAAAAAAAAGACTGGCAAACTTCTGGCTCAAGTCCTTACCTTTTCCATAGGGAGCTGAATAGATGCTTTACAGTCTGAAAATTCTATTGTGATGCTGGGTCCCTGAATTTCTGTGACCACATATTGTAGTTTCTGTGACTCCTTTAACATCTTCCTGTTACTTCCACCAAACTTACCAAGGACACGATAAGCCACGTGAGAAATGCTGTCTGCAGGATTGCGCAGCGTACGCCACAGAGCCTGGAAGCAGTTTAAACATAACAAGGTCAGACCAGGCTCACTTCAAAATTTTTCAACTTACAGTGCAATAAAATGTCACAGAAACCACTTGCTCATGTATCTGATACTTGGTCCTGCATATCTTCCAGAAAAAAACAAAAACACTTATCCAGATGGATTGAAAGCAGTTCGTTGAAAACAGGTGAACTGATTTGTAAGGAGACTGTCCTATGCACAGTTCTACATTTGATTAATGTGGTCGGTCACAAAATCTTTGCCCCCGTGAAATGCAATGTCATACTTATGGCTAATGTTAGATAGATGACATTACGAATTCAATGAGAAAAATTAAGAACCAACATGGACCAAGTGAAATATCTTCAGAGAGCTAGCTTCTAAATCTAAATAGAAAATGAAGTACATGTTATATTTACAGGCTAAAGGATATGCTAGCTCTATTAGAGCGAACAGACACATTTATAACATTGCTCCAAATTTCAGCCACAGTATAAATACAATCATCTCTGTACATATGAAGATTGCATACAGTTGTCAATCACAGTATGCTGAAGGTAACTAATCTTACCAGATCTTCATCATTTTCTATACCAACTCATCTGAGATAGCAGTATTCTTCCTACAGAGTCTCAAGCCTTAATTTTAACTTCTTACCAGGAGGTATAGAAGAAAAGATTCATTCACTTTTAAATGTTTCAGCTTTCAGTTGCACAACACCAAACTGTGCTTCGCATACAAATCAGACAGCTACGGTTCCCATGACAGTTTTTTCCAGTTCTTACAATCAAAGTTTCACATAACATTCTAACATGTAGTGAATTGACGACCTCCTGTGGTTTAATGGGGAAAAATGTGGTTTACCTGCATAAGCTCAGCTCGAACTGGCTGAATATGATCATACAGAAAGTCTGGCTGCAAGTTATCCACGCACAATTCAAGTGTTCTTAAGCCTTGGCTAACCAGGGTCTGAGATCCATTGAGAGCTGACACCAAGGGATCCATGAGCATCGGCAGGTATGGCAGCAATGAGCTCAGACGGACTGGCACAGTGAGGCACAGCTCCACAAACAAGTCCTTCATGTGTTGTTTATGAAGACCACTTTGCAACATATTAAGTCCTGAAAATCATTGATAAATTACACGTTCAAAAGAAAACAAAAACAAAAAAACAGTCCACAATTCAAAGTTCAGAAGTCACTGTTTCCTAAGCTCAGAATAACGTGACATTTTCAATTATGGCAAGCTTATTTATCTCTAAACAATGTATTTAGAAAACATAACACCATTATAAATACAAATTTCATCTAAGGACTCTACATAGTGAATGCTTTGTAAGTACACGCACATACAAGACCTGTGTGTGCACTAGAACTGAATATCAAATAAATGTCAAAATAAAGTAGCATTTGAACAGAGTGGATGAAAGCAAAAAGACAGCCTGATCCAAACCTGAACTTCAATATAAATTTGAAATCTTCTCCAGATGGAGAAGATTGTTTTTAAAATATGTGGGCTCCTGAAAATAAATACTAACATATAAATAGTTTATGTGAATGTCCATCCACTCTTCCATACAGACAAAATATGTACCCCAACTCTCTCCCCCCTCACAAAAGATTTCATATAGTCCACAACCTTAACTAGCAGCTCTACACTGACACATATTTTACATAATGATTTAAATGTAAGAGAAATATTTGCTAACTACAATAAAAGTTGCCCCTGCAGATGTAGGGGGAAACCACAGATTTTGCTTTCCCAAAGTCGTTCTGATAAGCTTCTCCGTAGGTTTAGGTAGTTCTCCATATTCCCTTGGTCATATCCAGCATCTCTGGAAGACGGCCTTCACAAGCACATAAGCTCATTTAATCAAACCCATTCATTTTCCCACTTCTTGCTAGAAACTGACACAACTTCCATGTAATTTATCATGCAGCAGCAAGTGTACACAACACACCCACAAGTGCAGAAGAGCCAGAGCCTCTCAGCAGTGCTCTTCCCTCGGAAGCAGTGACAGCCTGGCAACCTTGCTCCTCCTGCTACCCCACACTCAAAACAACAAGCAAACAAAAACCAACAGCCCCACAACAGAAAGCAGGAAACAAGCAGCAGTAGTTGTGAAGCAGCCAGAACTATGGAGCCTGAAGCAGCTGACAGAAAATGAAAATAAGCCACGTCCAAGTTTAATCAACTGCTAAGCTCAAAACCAGCAGCTACGTTTGGTTTTGTGTCGTTTTTTTTTTTCTTTTAAATTACACAACATAACTTTATGAGTACTACGTACATAAAAAGATCAGAAACTGGGAGGGGGAATAAAGGTATTGTTCTACCTTGCAGTAAGTTTGGTAACAGCGGCAAGAATTCTTGATATAACAGATCATGACTGCCTCCTCCAATAGATCTGAACAGTGCTCTGAGCAGCAGGAAATAGTTATAGGGCTCTTTGGCAGTCTGTGCAAGTTCCATAGAGCTGTTCACAATCTTGTGTAAATGTGGCTATAAGAAAATAAAGCTTTAAGATTAATATATCATCAATTTTATCATCGCTGCAGTGTAACTTTACATGAGACAACTTCTTCAGATCAAAACCCTTCAGTTTCTCCAAGTAATCCGATACCATCCTAATTTCATATTGCTGCTGAGGAACTGTTACCAAGAACACATAGCATTCGTTAATTAATTAAATACTGCTTTCACATTAGCCAAACAATCAAGTCTGCTTGCTACCCCAAGCACAATCTGTATTAAAACAGAAGCCCACAAGTCTAACACAATGAAACACATTTGCTCTGGAGCACCTAAGGATGGGTAGCAGAAATGCCAGCAGTATCAGAATGACAACAGAAGATATTTCACCATATTACTTTAATCCAGATATAATCTCATCATCAATTCTTATTTTTTGGTGAATGCAGTAGTATTACTTTAGTAACTAACTTTTATAAAGGAAAGAAACAGTTCCAGAACCAAAAGAGTAAGGGTCAGCAGCCTCACGGACCAGAGGACTTCAACAGTGCCCAGGAATCATTAACAACAGTTGAGAAATACAAGGAACCTCCCAGAGCAGGTACAAACAGCGACATAGTTCTGGATTTAATTCACATCTAAAAGTGCTCCACATTGTTACACAAATGCTGCAGGGAGCCTTCATCATTCAATTTAATTGTCTACCCAAGGCCCACATCATCAATCCAGCTGAAACAAAAATGTAACAGAAGCGTGAAACTGTGAAGGCAGTAAGTCACATCCCTCGAATGGGACCTCCAGCTTATAAAATCCAAATGACCTTGACTCTGATGGTAAAAGAATTAAACCAAAATTATATGAATATTGCCTCATCCTCTTTAGGAACATTGCTTCATATTAATCTTCCAAAGAATCAGGAAAAATAGTCATCCCTACTCTGTTCTGTCCTGAAAATCCTGAACTAATCCTGCAATAACAAATCATTAAGCAGAGAAATCATTTTTATATAGTTGCCTCTATCAGGAACTGTGTTTATTTCAAGGTGGGGAAAGGGAAATTGAGATAAACGTTGAGAGAAGGAGCAGTGTTCTACAACGTTTTAAAGTTTTTCTGTTATATAGGCAGCTGTTTCTCATAGTTCTGAGAAAGCTTCGAGCTCAGAACATATTATTTCTGAACTTATTAAAAGAAATAATTATATTCAACATAAACCAAGTTTTCTGAACGAGCAAGCAACATGTTGTTAATAGAAAGGTAGAATTTCTCAATGCAAACTTTGCGACATCCCAAAACTTTTTAACTCAAGAGGTCCGTGTCACCAAACATGATGTGAATTAACCAGATTCACTAACACACAGAAGTGACAGTCTAAGCAAAATCCTTACATTAATAAGGCAAAAACAAAAAGAGCACAAGATATGTAACTGTCCTGACCATAAAGCTATGAAGTATGTGCTAATCCCAGCCAGGCTACATGCATGCCTCAGCCATTCAGATTCAGAATTAGCACATCACTACAGTGTCAAACATTCACAGAAACTGCCTCATAAATAAGGCAGTAACGGATGGCTGTTTGAACAATGCTGCTAATAGTGGCTCAAAAACTATCAAATGATATACAGAATAAAGCTAAGTTTCTTCAAACATCTGAAGAATATATTAAGAGTGAAAACAGATTTATTTATTTTTTTAAATCTAAATGATCTTTACCTTCAGCATTTGTTCATTTTCAGCAGCAAACAACGAGACGGAGCCAAAGACCAACTTGAACAGCTTGAGATACAGATTGGAGAGTTCCACATTAGAGCCCATTTCTGGCAGTCGGTCCAGAAGATACTCTACCAAAATCGTTGCAAAGAGGGCAGAGGTGGTAGGATTTGCCAAGAAGGAGTTGGCAACTATCTATAAAAGGAAACCACAAAGGAATTAATGCTGCTGCAATGAAAAGAACAGAGGGATTAATACACTACCAATTATAAAAAAACAAACTACGACCAGTTTCTGCTTCTCCACTCCAGCTTCCCTGCTGTGCACACAATTCATGTTATCCTCAAAGGAAAAGAACCATGCATACAATTTAAATTCAGATTTTAGATGTATGCTGCAGGAATGGGTTCTGCCAAGCGCTAGATCAGAACACTAACACAACAATCTCACTCACAAAACAGGAATTCCAGGACGTTTAATACTTCTTGTGAATAAAAGTACTAGCTTGAGGTGCTCGTGTTTGTATTTCATCACTTAACCTGGAAAGTTTTTGAAAACCCATCTTTGCAGAGTCTTTTCATAAAATGTTTTAATTCTTTCATGCTAATTTCAACATTATTACTTAACAATTCCTCTTCAGCCTTAGGTACTCTAAGGCATGAGGTATTTTCTACAGGCTGGTTATTATCAATTGGAGAAGAAAAACAACAACAAACATAATACCTGAAGAGCATAGTTTTTTGAGATTCTTTCCACCATATAAGGAACAGTAGTTTGAAAGATCTCTTTAAAAGTCAGTGGGTTCATCATTGTGAATACACCAGCAAAATGCTCCAGAACTTCCTTCTCCTCTTTCATTCTGACTGTCTGACAGTTGGCTACTCGAACGTACGTCTGTCCATTTCCTGCTATTTGAACCTATGGCAATTGAGAAAATGAATCTATCAGTTACAGAACTGTAGCAACTTGTCCCTGCTATTCCTAAAGAAGGCCTTGAGTAAAACTCATGTTATGGGAGATTGACATGTGAATCTTATACAACTAGAAATCACAAAAGCCAAGTATGACAATAAATATATGAAAATGGAGTGTGAAGATCAAAGACTTCAAAATCACGGAGTCAGGAGTGCAAAAAAAAAAACAGGAGATATCATACTGCATCTGTAAAGCTACTCGATTTTAAATCATGTTTACATTTCAGCAACACTTTGTGCAACTTCAAAAGATAAACATGTGCCAAGTGAATGCTTCAGCTGGTAACTAAACTTAAAAAAATCTCTCTGCAGAAGAAATTTAATCCACTACATAAAAGATAAAGATTTTTAGTCTGACCTGCCAGCCTCAGTATAGACAATAATAACTGTTATGAAAATAATCTGCTTCTTGCAAGTGATAAGTACTCTGAAATTCAAACAATTTCCCACTAGATGTGGCCCTGAAATGAAAGGCTTCATGAAAACATACAAGTGCAATCCGTACTTTAGCTGACAAACAACTATTAAGTGATCTAACACAGAAACTGCATAAAATAAACATGGTATGGGGTCAGAGTGCATACCTGATAAATATCCAAAGCTTGCATTGCATATTTTACCAGTTTTATATAGATTTGAGTCTCTTTAGGTTGCAACTGCTTATTGGGAATGAACTGTGCTTCTGAAAGGAGAAAAAAAATACAACAGCAGTTACATCTTAAAAATACTATTTGTTTGTTTTTGGCTAGTTTTAATTGCAGAATGTAAAAAGTCAAGAGTAACTAAACATTATGCAGCATTACCACCAGGAGCTTTGCATGACGTTATGCCCCACGTGATTGTCTTCACACCACAGACCAAAGTTTTCACTAAGCTTCGGCAGTCTGTGACCTGAAAAGTCTGTTTGTCTTCTTTTTCTTTTTCCCCCTGCTTTTCAAACACAGGTACAGGGGCAGGGGCCACTGGAGTGGCCGGGGCAGGAGATGGAACAGGAACAGGTGCTGCATTTGCTGCTGTTGGCACTCCAGGCAACGCAGCCTCGGCCGCCCCGAGCTCAGACTGTGGTTTGCATTTTTTAAAAATTCCTGAAAGCTGATATCGTGCTATGGTGTGAAACTTCAGAACAAACACCTGTGGGGACAGGGAAGAAAGGAAACAGAAGAGCAGAGTGGAGAGGGGAAGAAAAAAAAAAAAGAAAGTAAGTTCCTACTTTAGAATTAAAGATGATTCTAAATCTCATAATCCTAATCCTTCAATTTAACATACTTAGACCAATAAGAATCTGTATTTCTGGAATGGCTTATATAACTGCAAACATATTCAAGTGTACCACAAAGTGTTAACATACTGCTTTGGCATATCCTCATTTCTGAAGAAAGGAGGGAGTAAGATGTGATTGATAATATACTACAAAATATTAATTAGACTACTCATTTTATTATCAAAAATTTTAAACACGTCAGTACCTCCAACATTCTCATGAGAATATCTCTACCATTTCCATTCTCCTGTTCACTTTTAGACCGGATGCAGTCTACCAAATTTAGCAGGAGCTTGCAGGACATTGTCTGGATACTGCTAGGCAATGACTCATCATCAATGTTCTTGGCAAATAACTGGACAGCAAGGGAGAGATCGTTGAGGGGTAAATGCTGCCGGACGTGATGCACCAGGTCTGCCAGTGTACTGTATGCCAGGGGCCTGCCAGGAAAAACAAGAAACAAAGAAAACACACTGAGGACAATTATAGCAGCTGCTAATTGGACTTAACCAATAATCACCACCTGGATCTATTTTCAAGATTCTCATTAAAATTTTCTATTTTTCTATGCCAATACATTGTTTTGAGGTTTTTTCAATTACACAAGAGAATTACAACCTGTATCATACCAAAGAAGCATTAATTCATCCCACAGTGCCAATATTAGAACTACTTGGATCTTTATTCACCTGCTGCTGAACATCCCGTGCACACAACTTCATCTCCATAACAATTCAGATGTTTCAAACCACATGGGAAGCAGTGCTGGTAAGCTTTTTCACAATTAATCCTTGATTACTCATGATCTCGTGAAAATGAGCAATATAAAGATTTAAAACTCTATATAGACATTGTGGTAAATATTAGCAAACCCTGAAAGAAAGCAGCCATGGCAGGCACTCAGGAAGACATTCCAACCTTTCTGCCATACCTCAGTGTCTCTCGGGCAGTATATCCAGAGCCAATTAATATAGATTCATCAAACAGTTTGTCCATGCATGGAATAAATTCTATAATTAAAAAAAAAGAAAGAAAATGAAAGCTAAATATAATGATTAGCAAAGAAAAAGTTAAAATAAATTTGTTAAGCATTAAGCAACTCATTGTACATATTGAAACCAAAGATAGAAAGTTGTACAATAAAATTTACTCCAGAAACGTGTAAACTTTCAATCAAACTCTTATAACTCTATTGGCACTTCCTCCTTCAGTAACTTTACAGAACAGTCAAAGCAACCCTACGCATATAATGAGAACAGCTACAGCTGGAAAAAGTGGTTCCATTAATTTCAACTTCACAGAACTTTTTAGAAGCAACTAATGAGTTACTGCCCATGAAAACGCTGCTCTGTGTGTCGTCATGCAAGCTCTATCCCAAATGTGAGAAAGAATATATGGAACTTGGGATACTGAAGAGCTATCAGTAACAAAGTCAAATGAAAAAGCAAGGTCAAAGAAGCTTTTTTTTTTTCCTTTGTAAATATAGAATTCAAAAAGGTCACTGAATTGATTAGTTCACTCCATCCTAAGGACAGATAATGGCAATGACAGGAAGGGTTGAATGATCCCACCTTCAAATAACACAAAGTAGATTGCAGTAAAAAGCAAAACCTCAAGTACAGAGAGGAACCCAAAAAGAACAGAATTGAAAGCAAAGTTCACTTTCCTTCCCAAAGTAATGACAATTATGTAATAGTCCTAACCAAAATGTACACAAATGTACCTCCTAAATACACAGACATAGTTGAAATCTTTTCAATGCACAGATACGTTATAAAAAAGCAGTTATAAAACATACGGCTCCTCAAGTCTGTTGTTAAAATGTGCTTAGCAGCAATCAGAAGCTCCTTCCGGAGGTGTGCTGTTTCTGCTGGGCAATTGGAGAGCAATTGCAACATTCCTTTCACCATTTGCTGAGAATATTTAGCCACTAATTCCTATAAAAATAATGAAAATACAATTATTATTATACTCTACTTTAAAATTCTTTTTGCATCTCCAATACAACATTGAATTAAAACTCAGTGACTTCTCTCCAGGAAGTCTGCTTGTAAAAATAAAATACAGTAGCCATTTCATACATGCTTTTATTTTGCATTCACATCAGAACACTTCTGAAAGGATAACCAAGTACAGCTCTACAGATGGTCAGGTTTACTACCCAAATGTTCTTCTCTCCAACCCTTGAAGCACAGCAGTCATACAGGTGGCTTTCCCACCATAAAGTAACGAGAGATCTGTTGCATTTAAGAGTAGTGAAGTAACAAAAACGCAGCCTACCTGGTAAATTCTTATGATGTAAGCCAAAAAAGACAATGTTTTAATTTGAGCAGCGATAAAATCAGCATACAGTTCTTTGTTATACAGTTTATGTTGCCTGAAATCAAATTGAACAGTGGTTATTCTTCTCCCCCTTTTTAGAACCTTTAGTCAGAAAATTCATGGCAGTATCAAATCACATCACCTTAAATTGAGGTTCTTACTCCATAAGAAAATAAATTCATTATGGGAGAGCCTACTTACACAACATTTTATGCTTTAAGTAGAAATGCACAACCCTGAAGCAACCATACAGTTTTCAACCCCCTGCAGAACACCAAGCTAATACACTGGAACTAAACAGCTGCCTCTCTTCCCCTAGTTGGGGTCATTTTTCTCCAAGCAATATTCCTTCCCAAAGCCTTGCATGTCTTTCAAGTCTCAACTACTTATGCAGATCATCTGAGCAGACAGGGAAAGACAGAGGTAGTAATCTTGCTGCACTGCTCAGCACCAGTGTTGCTCCTTAGAAACATCTCTCTGAAGCAGGCAAAACAGTGCCCACATCTGCAACACCACATGGCTCCACACAAGCTAGACTTGGAAAAGCAAAACTGTAACACTGGAGCTATCTATCTCTAGGAAGCCACCAAAGTCCCAGCTGTGTGGTCTCCATCACATACTATCTGCGCTAACATCTATTTCTGTCAGAAACTACATTTAAAAAAAAAATGCCTACTAAATAATAAACTGGGAGGCAGCTCATAACTATGAATCTTCTCAGTGACACATAATGGAAATATTCAAATCTGACAATTACCTCAAGTACAAAAGTGTCACTGTAGGACAATTTTACATCAAATAATCATTGCTACTTTTGAGATTAAAAGCACTAAGACTAGAAGCAAAACTCAAAGGATCTAAGACAAAAATATTTCAAGCAACCTTGAATAGCAGGTTAAGGAAGATTATTCCACATATCATCAAAGCAGTACTGAATTACTTTTACCTGGCTTGAGCAGAAACCTGAATTATAATAGTGTTCATAATCAAGGGCACAAATTCAGCTACCACATTATGAATGTTCAGTTTGTAGAGCTTAAAAAAAAAAGAAAAAGAAAAAAAACAGTATAATTAGAGAAACAAGAGAAACATGCAACTCATTCTTGCATTCAACATATTTGAGAGCTAATGAAAGACAATGAAAAAATCTCACAGGATTATTATTCCACCATATTTTAGTCTCAAAAATTGGTTACATTTTGCCATGAGAAGTTACACAACAACTGAGTAACCAGAAGTGTTTAGGTGCAAAACACAACACTATACTAACCTGATACATAAGAACAACAATAATAGGTAGCTCGGCCAAGACCTTCAGGGATAAAGATCCTCTGGGTATTATAGAATGCTGAAAAGAAAATACATGTTTTATAAACAGTTTGTTGATTTTTAAAAGTGCTTGTAATGCATTTTTAAAGAAACTGCTCATTTTAATAGATATATTTGCAGAATATTTAAGGGGCACAAAGCCACTTGGTATATTACATTAAATAAAAAATCCTGAAGTTACAGTTGCATAGCAAATATGACAAGTTTCAATCACCTTCTACAAATACAGGTTGATACGCAAACAAACAAAAAGAGCCTACTGCATTCTCAGTTCGAATACTTACAGTTCTTGTTTCACTGTCTTCTCTCTCTGGGTTTACCTTCACCACAATTGTTGTAATCATGCCAACCATCTCAGGAGGAGGAACAGTGTTCTCAGGAATCACTTGAGGATTCTCGAAATACCGTCCCTACAAGCAGACAAAGAGCAGAAGAGAAATCAATCGTGCTAGTTACAGCCAAGGCAATTCTTCCACATAATTTTTCCCCACAACTCATTGTAGATATTTTCTCCTACACAGGACCTTCACAACTACAGAAGGTGCTGGGACTGCATCCCCCTTAATCTTTTGCTCCTACTACAGCAGGAAGCAGAAAAGAAAAACGCTGAAGCAGACAGTCTGTATCTGACAGAAAGAAAAGGCAACGGCCTCCAGAGATCAACCAAGTTGAAGAACTCTACTGGAAGGTAAGTCATTTCAGCCTTCCCTCAAAAAAACAAAAGCAAACAAACAAACAAAAAAAAAAAACAAACACCAAAATTTGGAGATCAGTGCAGCCAATAGAATGCTATTTTATTAAACAAATGCACCTTGGTTTTCTCACACTGTTAGTACTACAAACACAAGATTTTCTAAATCAAAGTCTAAATTTCTCTATTTCGTGGAGTATTTCTGTTAAATATTTTTCTTAAAAATAACTGAATCATTAGATGTAAAAGTAATTAACTCATTTAGAGGCAAAATTAAGACAGAGGAATTAGTCCCCTGACTACAACAAGGGTGATTTGGGAAATAAACTCACCACAACTTTAGGAAGTTCCTTGTAAATCTGCTTCACAAAGTCCAAAAAATGATGGATCTAGGAAAGAAAAAGGTGCTACACCAACAGCCAAAAACTTAGAAAAATTTTACAACGTCTGTATTAGCTGTACAACTACATACAACCTTTAGCCACCACTAGAGTTCACTTCCCATGACACCTAAAAGGGATACTGAAGTGTTCTCCAAGTCTATTCTGTTCCACTAACACTAACCTGAATTGACTTGGAAAGAACCCAATTTAACTATAACCTCAACATTTTCCCAATGTGGTACAAATAGGAATAATGACTAGAAAACAATTAAGTCTTCCGAGGGAAAAAAAAATAAAAAAATCAAAGAAAGAAAGCAAAAGAAGAAAAACAGACTTTCATGCAAACTCCTTCTTGAGCACAGGAGTAACATAAGTGTGGAAGGAGAAGAGGGAAATAAAAGACAATAATATTCAATTTCCAGGATTTTTCTTTCACAAACCAAAAAGGCAGAGGAAATTCTCTCTTCCTCTGAGGATGTTTAATCCTTTTTAGAGATGCTCCCATGCTAACACAGTATCCATAAACACCTGAAGTGAAAATAACCAGACTTTAACAGTTTGTTTGGTTGGTTTTTTACCCTCTCCAGGGTGCTGGACTGCTTAGCCCTATGCAATCCTCTTCTACAAATTATTTGAGAGTTGGTTTTTTGCTGTTGGTTTTCTAATACATGGTTACTAGAGGTCAACAAACAGAAAATGACAACAGAAATAAAACACACAACAATTTTGAAAAGAGCATGGGAGCAAGCTCTATGCTACATAATAAGATTGATCACTTACTTCTTGAGTGATTGCTGGTCTGAACTGTTTGTGCAGTTCAATTATTATTCTTAAGCAGATCAGTACATTTTCTTCATTCTCCGTCTGACAAAAAACAGAACTTCAGTGAGTCTACCATTGCATTCTTCAACTTCAAAACCCCATAAAAGCACAGTTATCTCAGCATTCCATTTCTGCAGATTTGCATGAACAAGATGCCTTTAATTTGATCTATCTTTACCTTGTAGCCTCCAGAGAAGGATGACAGTAAATTAAATTCATCCCTTTTGGAACAAAAACCAGAAGTTTCAATGGCTGTACATCATCAGACCTGACTACACGCCCCACAGACAGAAGCACGAGTGGAGCCATTTGCACACCAAGACATCTCCAAATATAACATGTTATTTTTGGCAGGCTTCGAGTAACAATGTTTTCAGTGCTGAATAAGAAGCAGATCTACATCTCCAGAATAAAGCATTTCCATCTATATAAACTAAGCAAAAAAATGCTTATAAATGTAATGTTGTCTAAAGTAAGCGATAAAGAACAGTTCCCTGCAAAATTAAAAGCCAAGAAAGGGAGAAAAAGAAGAAGAAATCAGAAATCCTACAGACAGTAAGTAATTACACTGATAAAGACCAAGTAGAATGTTGCTCCACTCTTGCTCCAGATGCACAGCCAATATAGTTACTCAAAAACCCACCCTCAGCAATTCTGGAGACAAAGTAAAACTTTCCGCAAATCTGGAACAGTTTTTAAAAGAAAATATACACACAGACCCATAAGCAAAGATAAATACCTCTAGAAATCTAAACATCACAGACAGGATATTCTTGGTATGAAGACGAAGGTGTTCATTTGTTGGTATTCTGTGGATTATTTCAAGCACTAATTTCCGGAGTTGCTGTTTAAATTAAGAAATAATTAAATAAATAAGGAGCTTCTGGGATTTTTTAGAAGACCACAGAAAACGACGGTTAGTTGATGCATGTTTTCAACTTCCATACTTGAGTGCCACTTTACGTTGCACAGGCACGCACTTACATACAGACACAAAATGCTTCCTATTTTAAACAGGTAAATAAGCCAAATGTAACAATCACTGTTGAAAATGAGGTCCTTAAACAAGTCCAGTAAACCCTTAATGGAATAGATTCTCAACCACGGCCTTTTGCTACAAAGTGTAACAACTTATCAGTGAGAAATCCAAGTCCAACACATCTAGTTTTTCCCTCGCTGCACTTAGAAGCATGACTGCAAATTTTAAAAGCAACAGAAACTGGACTTTTTCAGTTTCACTCCAAACAACAGATCTGTTTTTAAGAACAAAGATAGTACAGAAGTCAGTTCATTGGCTAACCAAGAGCATCACTGAACGAGCAGCCTGCTGCACGCACTGCAGAAGGCGAAGAGATGCTCTGCACAGCTCACCTGGGCTGGCTTCTCCTGCAGAAACTGAACCTCTCCGTCCTGCAGGAAGGTGAGGAACCTTGGGATGATGTGTTCCAGGAATGTAGAATATTGAGGGGATGATGTCACATTCTAAATTTAAAAGAAAATGAAAACATGAAGACATACAATCTGTGGTAGTGTGTTGTATCAAGTTACATTCAAAGCTTCTAGAAAATATTTTCAGTGACTTTTATCAGATGTAGTATTTAAGCATCTGCTGACATACTACAGAGTTAGCATCTTTGAAACAAACACACACAAAACCCCAGGAGGATACTTTCAGATACTCACTCACTGTAATAGTAGGTTCTGCTCAGCCTGTGCACAAACTACTGCAGAACAGTCACAGACAGCTTAGTTCTTTATACACACTAACCAAGGATGAAACCTTTTAACTTTTTTAATGCAAATAATACAGTTGTAATAGCTCTAATTGCATTTCACTGCATTAACCTAAACAAAACAGTTTGCTGGACAGGAGGTTCCACTGATAGCTCATTAACAACTGAAATCTGCAACAGCACTGCACTTCCAACACCTTGCATAAAGCTTACTTAAGAATATCTGATGACATCAAAGAGCACTAGAATGGGTATTTTTGTGTCCATGCCACAGACTAAGCAAGATCACTTCAAACAACACAGATGTGGACAAAAGCTGTTACAGCAACAGCACTTTTTTTCTTATTTATCACAGCTAAAAACACGACAAAGAGAGCATTACAGCTATTCTAAGATCTTGCATTTATTTATTCCACAAAAGAACAAGTTCTCCATAATTTCAGAACAGACTCATACTAACTAGGTGTTCAGTACAATGTGACTAAGTTATGCTTGGTTTAACTTGTTTCTCAACTTTGTTTCTGGTGCTCATCTAAACCTGATTTATCACTGAGCAAGAGATGTCACGAGTCATCTCCACTCCTGATGCCAGACTGCATCTGACAGCTCTCCTCACTTCCATCCTGTGGGATTATTCAGGAGTAACAAAGGGCCTTTTGCATCATAAGAACAAAATACAAACTCAAAATAAATAAAACAATGCTTAAAATACAGATTTCAGATCACTCAGCTAAATAGAAAAAAGAAAAGGTGATGTCACCTTTATTTAAATACTTAATGAATAATGACTACAGAATAAAAGAACTCTCAAGTACAAAGAGGAACTCTTTAAACATCTGGATAGCTGCTAAATGCAGCAGTAACATAAGTGATTTATAGTAGAACTTACAACTCACAACAATAATACACAATCTTCTAACTGCATAATATCAGATGTCAAACTGCCAGACACGAAGCACTACAAGGATTGCCATCCTGGACAACTTTTTTTATTCATTACCTCAAAATTCTCACTGACTTCTTGCATCATTTTCAATTTGGTTTCATCGGCTGAAAAAGGAAATTCAAATAAAAAAGTAAACAAACACAAAGCTAAATCATGAAAGCAAGTACCAGGTTCACTGATGAAAGAAGCAATCAGATCTTATCAGTTTAGCTGTCACTGCCAAATTATAAGGCACACAACTCTCACAAACATCCCTGTCATACAACCACATACACACGACTCACTCTCTCTTTGGCTCAAGGAAATATTATTCATCACTTTGCTTCTTCAAAAACCAGTATTTTAACAAAATTTAAACTGAATTTAGCACGCATTTGTCAACTTTTTGAACAATATTCAGACATTTGTGAAACAAACCACAAGTGAACACAATTCTATGATTCTATTAGCAGTCTGTTCTGATAAGACAAGGAAGGAGAAATGGTTTCAAACGAGAAGATGGGAAATCTAGATTGAATGTAAGGAAAATGTTTTTTACAATAAGGATAGTGAGGCAATGACACAGGTGCACAGAATGTTGGCCATGCGCTATCCCTGCAGACATCCAAGCTCAGGGGATGGATCAGAGCACTGATGGAGCTGTCAGTGTCCCCAGTCAGCACGGGGGAGTTACACTAGATGAGCTTTAAGGGTCCCCTCCAGTTCAAAAGTGATTTTATGATTATGGAAAAAAATGTATCTTACGTGTATTGACATCTGTAAGAGCAGCCACAAATTGAAGGTACTTTTTCATCAGAGTGGTTTGGTCCACCACTGTGGGCCCTTGTGCTGAAACAAATGCCATCTTGGAGGAGGGAGGATCAGCTTTCACTACATAGAATCGAGATCAACACGCCTACAAAATATATATGCGTGTGTTAGTTTATATATCTGTTTAATTGCAGTCATCATATTACCTAAATCCATTCTTCTAACACATTGAAGAGGACACATCTCTTTCCCAGAGTCACAGGGCATATCTCTGCAGGTCCACATGAGCAGTGCCTGGTGTGTGCAGCACCCAGGAGCACAGGTACAAACCTCCAAACAGCCACGGTAACCCAGCTCTTCCCATCTGCCCTCTCTGCATCTGCTCTGAGGCCTCACCTGGAGCACTGCACCCAGGACTGGGGCCACAGCTCAGGAGGGATGCAGAGCTGTAGGTGTGGGCACAGAGATGCTCAGAGGTTGGACAGGGACAGGCTGAGGGAGCCGGGGCTGTGCAGCCTGGAGAAGAGAAGGCCGCGGGTAGACTTAAGAGCAGCCTTCCGGTACGTAAAGGGAGCATATAAACCAGAGGGAAACTGACTTTTTACACTTGTTGGACAGTGACAGGATAAGGGGAAACGGTTTTAACCTAAAAGAAGGGAGATTTAGGTTAGACGTCGGGGAAATTTTTCTCTGAGGGATTGGTGACGTGCCGGCAGCGCTGTGCAGAGCTGTGTTGCCCCATCCCTGGAGGTGCCGAGGGCACGGATGGGCAGCCGGAGCTGCTGCCCGCTTTGGGAGCTGGCAGCCCTGCCTACAGCAAAGAGACGGAGCTGGGAGACCTCAGAGCTCCCTTCCAACGGAACCATTCCGGGCGCCCAAGATCCGTGTCAGCACCAGCGCCTTCCTTCTGCGTCCGCCGCTCTGCCCTCCGACCCGCCCGCATCCCACCAGCGACCCGCAGCCGGAGCTGCCAGCAGCTGAGCCGCCGCTCGCGGCCCTTCCCGCCTGCAGAGCCACCCGCGTTCGGCCATCCTCAGCCTCCGGTTCCGGCCCCGCCGCCGCTCGCGGCCGCTTACCTGCACCGCCCGGCGCTCCCCGCCGCCGCCATCACGCCGCCCCCATCCCCGCCGACACGGGCACGGAACGAACGGCCGCGCCGGCGCTCCCCGCGGCCCGAGGCCTCCGAGCGCGGATCTGCCGGAAGGAGGCCCTTCCTCCTCCTCCGTTCCGGGCCCCGCCGCCCGCCGCTTCGCCCCGGCCCGCCGCCCCCGTGCTGCTCACCCCGCGGCCCCCCGGCTCCTCCTTTGTTGCTGCCGGAGCCCGGCGGCGGCGCATGGGCGCAGCGGAAGCTCCCGAGCTCAGTTCCGGCCGCCTCCTCCCGCCGCCCGCCTCGCGCGCACCCCCGGGCGGAGCGCAGCGCAGCGCAGCCATCGATCGCAGCGCCGGCGCGGTGCGCGGGGAACGGCGCTGCCCCGGGCTGCGCGGCCCCGCCGGGCCTCTCCGCGGAGCGTCCGCCCTGGCGCTGCGGCCGCGGGCAGCGGGACGCGCAGCCGGGTGCGGGTCACGGCCGGACCGCCCCGCGGGTTCATTTGGGCGCACTCTGCGCTCGGGGCTCCTCGCGCACCGCCCCCGCAGCACGGCGCGCCCCCACCCGCGGAGCCGGGCAGCGCTGCGAGGAGCTCGGAGGGGCTTCGGTCAGACGGAGCCCCGCGGGTCACGGAGCCGCGGCGGGCAGGGCTGCCAACTGCTGGATGGTGACGGCCCCGGACCGTCTGCGTCTACATTTTTGACGGCGCGGCCCCGCGGGACCTTCCCCCTGGGGGTGGTTGGGCGCCGCCGAGGGGGAGCGGCCCCGGGGGCGGACGGACGGACGGAGCGCCGCAGTACCGCGGGTGGCCTCGGGGGCAGCGCCCGGTGCTGAGCGCCCGTCATGCTGCGGCTGAGCTGCGTGCTGCTACCCGCCGTGCTGCTGCTGCTCGGCCGTGCCGCCACGGCGCCGGGTAACGAGGGGAAGGGGCTGCGGCCCCGGGAGACGGAGAGGCGCTCGGGCGTGGGGCTGCGGGGAAGGCGGGGTGGGGATGGGCTGCGTCTCCTCAGGGAGCTGAGCCGGCCGGGGGCTGATGGTTGCCCGAAGCCGGGAAGCGTTTCTGCTTCACGCGGCGCTTGGGCAGCATACGGCTCCCGCTTTGTCCTCGGGTCGGAAAGGTGGAAGGGACCGCGGAGCGCTGCTGAGCTCCGTGCCCGTGGGGGAGGCACTGATCGGTGCTCGGCGGCTGCGGGGCGGCCCTGGCTGGGCAGAGCCCGGCGATAACCTCAAGGAGAGGTGCGGTAGATAACCGCGAGGCGGCTGTTTTCTTCCGCAAGTTTCGCTGAGAAGAAGCGGAGGACGTCCTGAACCTTCTAGAGAGCTGGAACCTCGCAGCACTCGGTTTCATTAAAACACGTTTTCTTCTATGAACCCCGGAAGCTGAACAAACTCAGAGCTGTTCCTTGCCCTGTATGAGGGCAACAGAGGAGTTCTGGTTTGGTCAGTACTGTGAAAATTGTTTTCCACCATCATTTGCATCTCTGAACCTGCAATCCCTGGAATAACGTGATGGCACTACATGGATGCTTTGGGCTCCTCTCCCAGCCCAGCCAGAGGGCTGCAGGAAAGGCAGCACAGGGGTTAGTTGGCCCCGCTGCGCCCTCCTGTCCCCATGAGCAATCTGTCAGCTGCTGGAAGAGTGAGGGAACCCCACAGCTGCACAGCGCTCTGCCTAGCATTGCCCCCGTGCTCTCCCATGAGAGAACAGCTGGGCAGAGAACTGCTCAGGGTGGCAAACCACCAGATTCCCTTCACACTTCAGAGCTTGCAGTGGCTGTCGTTTTGTTTTGATTTAGCAGATCATTTCATCATAAAATATCTTGGGTTGGAAAGTATCTTATAGTCCATCCAGTCCCAACCCCTGGCCATGGGCTCAGGCTGCCCAGGGCCCCATCCACAGCTCAGGTACCTCCAAGGATGGGCAGCCTGTGCCACAGCCTCACCATCTACTCAGTAAATTTCATTTACATTCATTTCCAGGCTCTTTCCAATCCTGTCCAGTGACAGCGTTGTTAGACCATTAGCGACACTGGGCCTACATCTATAGCCTAACTGTACCTGTAAAAACTCCTCAGAGTTTTTGGGATGTTCTAATCAGAGGCTCCCTCCTACTGTTGACACTTCTAGGACAGATGTTTAATGTTTGAGTGCAAATATGCACACAACAGTTCCTGTTCCAAGTTTTCAAATGGCAAAAAGGTGGTAGTTTTAAGTTAGTGCTGTGAATCACAACCACAGCTGATAGGTAAGGTGCACTTATTTACAAGATTTCTCTTTTTTGTCCTGCTTCTGAAATCAACAGAGGAGTATGGTCTGGAAATCACCAACAATGGTCCCATCACAACAGGAGCTCAAGCTACCATTCACGCCACTCTGAGGACGAAGAACGACAGCGCTGTATCAAACTTGTATCACTTTAACTGGATTTATGCTCCTCTGATCCTGATAGAGAAATCCGAGCGGCGGTTTAACTCCGTAATTAACGTGACTGGTGAATTTCCTGGGACTTTTCCAGTATCTGTCTGGGTGACTCACAGAAACTGCTGGTTATGTCGGCCAGTTGCTAGGAACGTCACCATGCTTCAGATCACAGGTAAAGCAGAATTGCTGCTGCCCTTGCTAGCATGGGGCATTTTCATTTCATAGAAAATGAAAGCCAGACCTAAATATGGCCTCCACCAGCAGGGTTTGATTTGTGTAGGCCTTCATTGCAGGTGGTTCTGGCCAGCACTGTACCAGCTGTCCATGCTGTAGGCTACCTACCTCAGTTGGTCCAGAATTTTTTCTCTCAGTCCTATTAGAAGCTTCATCTTGTCCCACTGTATAGCCTTCCATAAGTCAAGTAATCTCATCACGTGTAGCAACATTGAGTAGTAGATAAAAAATGCACTTAACTGTTTGGACTGGGGCACAGAAAGACTTACGCTGTGTATTTTAAGTTGTGTCAGTACACACGGCATCCTATGAAAGTGATACATGCTGTCATTCTTTGTCTACCTTAATTTTCTGCAGAATTTGTCACAGGGAATCTTACCATTGCCCAGATAGAAGACAGCAGATTTATCAAGCATGGTTCCAGCTCTTCTGTGGGTGCTGTGACACGGATTTCTTTCTGTCTTCATGATCCAAGTGATTACTTCAAGTCAGCTTCGTTTGTCTACAACTGGGATTTTGGAGATGGGTAGGTGTGGTTACTTTGTTCTCTTTAATGAATACTCAAGGTGCCTCTCATTCAGCTGTTCATCTAGAGAGAAATTCTGATTCATACAGGGGATGGCACGCACGCCTTTGCCCATTGGTATGACCCTGCAGCAGCAAGGATGAAAGATGTCCAGCTATTTGCCTTCTCTTGAGTACAAATTTATGTCCAGCACAAACAAGCGTACACAAATAGAAAAATATGATTCAGTTTTTGAATGCTGCATCTTTCTTTCTATCTTCCTTTTTTAAAAAAAAAAAATCTTTTATTTTTCCTTTTCAATACTTCAATTAGCTGTAGTCCACCTGTTTTAATGATAGTTTTCATCTTTTATTGTCTATTCCTATTCCATTTTCTTAGGTCCTATAGCGCTATCCTTGATTTCATAAATACACTGTGAGTCTGATACTGACTACAGTTTTACTGGTTTTACACCTACGAAGTGCAACAGACATTAATCCTTATTGATGAGGACATAAAGAATTAGAATCATAGCTGACTAGCGCTGGCTTTAAAGAAAATACTCCTTTTCCAATGTTAAATCAGAAATAAGCAAGTACTTGATAAAATTCAGTTTTGATTTTCGTATTGCACACAGAGTTTATCAGATTACCAAGGAGCCCTTTGTCTACTGTAACTACTCCACCATGGGGAATCGCACAGTGCATCTCAAAGTCGTAGCGGAATGGGAGCAAATTGGAAGCATCATACACGAAACAGAAACTGTGCAGAAAACTGGTGATTTTACCACTGCTCTGGAGCTGCTAGGTAATTACAAAACATTTTACACGCTCAAAATAAAATGTTATATGTATGTAGTGATGCAATCTAGATGGTAGGTTTTTAAGGTGGTAATACAACATGGGTGCTGATTCAAGTGGATGAAATGGTCAGTATTTTTCAATGAAGAGTTTGCATTCTAAAATGGACTTTGCACCATTCTGGTTCACAAAAAATCTAAAATTTTCTGTTTCTTTTTCATTGCTTAGAAGTTTCACTGTCTTTTGTAACAGCCTCAAATATACTTAAAACTTCAAATAATTTGTTTATCATACTTATGGAGGATCTGTTTAATTTATGATGAATATCCCTGTTAAATACATCTGTTAAAACAAGTGTTATGAAAGTTTCAGTGATTCAATCAGTTGTAAACAAACACACTTCAATAATCCTGTGCATTATTATGTTTCTAAAAAGAAATCACAGAGCGTTCCGAAAACTTGTAACAACCCTACCAGTAGATTTCTTTTTTGGGGTGTGAGGAAGGTGTTGTTTCATCTGCATGGTCTAAGAGATGAAACGTTTACTGAAAGCCAGTGAATTTCAGGTTGTGTGTTCCATGTGATATGCTTGCTTTCTTCCTCTCAGATGCTGTTAAAAGCATTCACGTAGTGGGCTCCAGAGAGACTCACGTCATGGAAAACTTGAGTTTATCTCTTCACATCAATGGCACGTAAGTAGCAAACACTACTGCTTTCCACAAAACACTTTAACTAAGCTTTTTTTCCTCCTCTGTTTCCTCAAAAGTCACTTGCACCCCACAGAACCGTTTGTTAAAGTTTTCCTTGAAGAGAACACAGTTGAGTATTTATTTTTTCTTGACTTAAAATACTGTGAACCTCTAAGAGTCTGGCAGAGCTCACATCTGTGCAGAAAAGTAGGATGTTAAAATGTTCAGCTCCTCAGCAAATCCTCGTATAGAAAGCAAAGGTTACCTTTATCCCTTTGTAAATAGAATGTTGAAAGAGAATTTGCCAGAGAAAGATAGTGGAAACAATGACATTTTTAAACTCTCTTTTGAATTTTTATCCTTGACCAATTAATTTCCTCATAATTAAATTAAACTGCATTCAGAGTCCTGTTGAATGGCAGCAGCCCTTGACTGGCACATGGGAGCAGTGAGTTTCAGAAATCAGTTTGACAAAGTAGAGGCTGCCATAAGATGAATAAGAGAGAGGGGCACCACGCAGTGAGAGGAGAGTGTTTTGTTTTGTTTTTAAAATCATCTTTGGAAGGAAAAGTTGGAGAAAGATGAAGTTGTTGAAGAGAGATGAGTCAAGGAAGGGGAGGGAATTGTCACACTGCAATGTGACGAGCTGGGAAAAGTCTAAGTTGGGTAACTAATCATTTACCATTCCAGGACTGTAGGAGACTCGGGAGCACCTTGATCCGAGCACAAGCTCTCTGAAGCTGCAGTATTTAGAACATGTGAGGGCTTCTCATATAGCAGAAGCATTTTAAGTAATGTTTGAAGCACTCAGGAAGGTGCCTTCACCATAAAAATCTCCATGATCACAAAGTAATTTATTCTCCAGAAGAGTAACTCATCTGTGCTCTGCTACAGGGAGCACATTTGCCTAACGGTGGATTTCCAAAAACAAACTGAAAAAGCAGGGCTGCTGGTAGGGGTGTAGGACAGAGGGAGCAGCACCCAATGCAGTCATGTACCAAAGACATAAGTGGTAGAGATACACAGAGCAGCACAGTTTGCACTGAGCAAGGGAACTGCACTTTGACAGACTGGAAGTTGCAAATGGCATACAAGTTAATATGAATAGTTAAAAAAACATTACAGGCTACCAGGCTTGACTCTAAGATGGCCATCAATGCTTGCCAGACCTATCCTCTAGCAGCAGGGCTGGGACTGCTGTGACAGCAGTTTGTGACAAAACCAACAACAAAGACTTGAGAGATGTGCTATCAAACACATAAACATGCTGCTTTCTTACCAGAAACTACCCTGAGCAGATAAGGAACAAAATACTAGTAAGACAGTGTAAAGAAAAGCTCTGTCATCAGAATCAAAGTCCATTGTGTGTAGGGGGAGTCCAAGCAGAATCAGTTGGACCTGACATTGTAAATAAATGGCATCAGGTAGATGCAGTGAGAATGCATGCAGTCATCATGTGGATTGTACCTAGAGAGCCTGATAACAGCTAAAAAGCTTTTTGTTTTTTGTAAGGGAATACCAAGATCCTTGCAAGTTATTTAACTATCCTAACTGTTAGTCCATTGTGCAGAGGTCAATTTACATTCTTTTCTTTCTTCTTTTTCTTTTTTTTTTTTTTTTTTGTTAAATCAGAAGTCTCGGGTGTACTTCAGTAGCACAGTGATCTCCACTGTGAAAAGAACAAAGAAAACCAACCTATATTCCCCTAGAAGAGGGGGAAAAAAAGATTGCTTTTATCTCTGTTAGAGCAGGACATGGGTTTGCTATGCACAATGGCCTGCCTGTGACCCACACAGGTATTTAGCTTTCAGCTGAAAGGACTGCTGCTATAAAAGCATCACAAAGACTTTTTTTTCAACGGACAAACACGGTGAACCAAGTAATTGTGCTGTTAATTACTTCTCTATTTGTAGTTAGATTAACCTTATTATTTTCTAAGTTGTCTCACAGTTTTATCCCAGCGATTCATCAGCTCTTAGCTGAAAATTGTGGAGCTTTTAATGCGCTGTTGTGGTTGGTTTGTTCTTAAATGTCATTTCAGCCCACCGCTGGCATTATGCTGGCTTATAAAGTCCGAGTGCATTCTATTGGAAGGCGAAAAGTGCCATCTGGTGGTGCTCACCGGCTCCTGCTACAACCTCAGCCATACCTTCAGTGACGCCGGGCAGTACTGCCTCAGCGTCCGAGTGCAGAACGGCGTGACGATGCTGCAGACCTACCATGAAATAAAAGTGTGGCCAGCAGGTGAGCTGCAGCGCACACATTCCCACTTGTCCAGGATTCGGTCTGTCTCAAGCACGTCAGGGCATTAACTTGCAGCTGATGAGGTTTCTGGGAGCATAAAGAGAAGGGAAAGCTTGTATTGTGCCTGCTGTAATTGCTCTGAGCTTTTTGTATCCTGCTGAACCCTTAATCTCAAGAGTGCCTTGAAGCTAATGCGTTCCCTGGGAAGATTTAAATTACATATTTTTCAGTTTAAATAGTCTCCCTCTCTTGTAGTTAGAGAGGATAAGTGCGAAAACATAAGTGGCTGTAGCACTCCCTTAATTAAGCAGCCTGAATTCTTTTTAGTATTTTTTAAGGGTAGTTTTCTCTAATCTCCATTTCATTACATGTTTCTATTCCCTCAGCCAGCAATCCCTGCAGGCCACCCTATTTGCTGTCCTTCGTGGGGCTCCGATTCATCTGAGAAAGAAGACCTGGCCAGGAGTCAGCTAGATTGTGATAACAGAACAGTTACAGAACACCCCACTGGGACAGCACTTCTGTACATATAGGATTGCTCTCTGCAGGAGGCAATAGTGTACACTCAGGGCATAGAGGTAGAATCCTCTTTGCTGAGGGCTACCAGCTGTTGCAAAGATGATGCTTATCAAGATTCCTCCCTACCCGTTCAGGGCATGACAGAGGTACAGACACCCTTGGGAGTTAGGGCTAAAACTTAAACAGCTTTTTCAGCTTGTTTAAGCTGACCCTTGCAATCCCATATTCCTACTTTTCTGATTGTAGAAAGATCTGAAGTAATCTAGGCTGAAAAATCTGTTCCCTGATGCATACACATCCTTTGTTGTAAAAATGTGAAGAGTTCTCCGAAAACATCTTTTTTTCTGTTACCTCTTCTCAGTGTATTGTATCACTCCAGGAATGTCCCCTTGTGCTCTTTCCCAGGAATCCAGCCAGCCTTCTTTGTCCTGCTGTGCATCGCCCTGGTTTTAGTGATGGTAGGACTGGTGCTGTACACGACCTTTCGAAGTAACACACAACAGAAAGACCTTGTGGAGGTATAACTTTGAGCTGGGATAGTAATTAGATAGCTTTCAGCTATGTCTCTTCTTTCATCCTCAGGCAAACAGAGTGGGAGGGAGCATTTCTCTGGTATCTGTCTGAGCTGGCAGAGTTTAAGCAACAGGCATGGAGAAAAACATCCAACAGGCTTCTGGAGAAATAAAACTGCAATTCAAGTTCCCAGGGCTATCATGTCTAGTTAGTTAAAGTTCCTAAGCATGTGCTTGAATTGAAATGTACCTTCCAGAGGATGTATCTGGAGTGGTTACCTGGAAGAAAGCAGAGGGATGATGAGAAAGGATATGGAACAGTAAAAAAGAAAGGATGGTTATGTTAAGCAAAGTGACACTAAATTGTCACCCAAGCTTAGTATGTGACCCTCATCTCTGCTGGTGCCCTTCCACCTCCCTTGTGTAGCTTTTTACATTTTCATATTTATAAGGCATGAGCTCCCAAATCAAAGATAGCTTCTTGGCCCTTTGGAAAGTACCTAATACAGGTAACATCACGGCACAGTATGCATAAATGGACCTCTAGGAGGGCTGCTGCAATCCTTGTGTCCAGCTGGTATGAATCTGTGACCAACTTTGAATAGATTTCTGATAGAAACTGGTTGAGGATCAGGTGCCATTTTTAACCCAGAGCATCCTTGCTGGTTTCACTTCAACTGGTATGACTGGAATTAAAAACACTCTCATTAATGTTCCTTTCCAGGTAGCTGACTTCGACTTTTCTCCGCTGTCCGATAAAAGCCTGTCTTCTCATTCAGAGTCAGACTGTGGCCAAGTATGTTGCAGATCATGTTTTCTTCGGTCATCTCAAGAAGAGAGAGAGAGTCATGAATTTCTACTTTCTTTTTACAAGCCAGTCAAGATGTACACGGTGTGAAGAACACAACTGCACTTTGGTTACACTAACTCCAAGTTTAACTTTCTCACGTGTGATGAGTTACAAGCCCAGTGCTGCATGAATGGTTTCTTTTTGCCATTGCTATAAGGTAAACCACTTCACCAAGTCCAGCACTTGAGTGTTTCATTATATAATCCAAAAAGGAAGGAGCCTGAAACACAACAAAAGTAATTTTGTATTTTAAAATGTTACGGATGTATACATTTACAGCTGTGAAAGCAGCATTTTATTCTTATGAAAGATTATTTTATGTGCAGGTTTGCTCAACTCACTACCTCTTGTAATTTCTCTGTTCCTTCTGCTGTATGTTTCAAAAAAGAAAATGCTTAAAACAAACATACTTCTCTTTCTTATGCTGTAAAAACACTGCAGGAAATGCAAGTCATCCAAAAGGCGTTCTAAAAGGGAACTAACTTGTCCTGCTTGGATAAGGCTTTAGCTTATGTCCTTCCAGTGAAGCAGATTATGTAGTTACCTTGTCTTTTTTCCTCCATCTTAAAAGACCCCTTTGTTAAGTTAATGAGGTGGTGTGGGACTGCAGTAGCTGGTGACCTGCTCATGGAAAGGCGGTGCTGCTCACAGGAGTCCGGTGGGATGGCAGCACCCACTGTGGAAGACTCTACACCTCCAGCAGTTTGAGACCTCTCCAGTCTGTTTAAGTAGCATTTTTTCATAACAGTCCTTCTTTTCTTTCTTATGTTACTGCCCAGCTGGTCACCAAAGCTCCCGTGTCAAAAAAAAGCAGTAACCTGCAGCTCAAAGTGCTCAGCAAAATACACTCAATTCACAGTCAGTGTTCAAGGCTGTGTGAACTCCTTGTTCCTCCTTGTAGACTGTCTTCTATGATCAGCTTCCTGCTCAGCCACATTTTTCTTCCTGCCATGAAGTATTTCAGAGTACTCTGGAGATTTTTTTATTATTATTATTTTTTTTTTTTTACACTGAACTGTTTTTGGGCCCATTTCTTAAACACAGTGCTGACATTTTTGCCACCTCTGACTTGGGCTTGGGACTTTTCACCTGTCATAATTTATCCAGTGCACTGAATGACAGGTACTCATTTGACTGAAGGGATTTACCATTAGGTTTCACAGTTTTTATTTCACACATCCAACTTCCACATTTCCTTTGAGAAGCCCAACATCTCAGTTCCTCTGTGAATGGAATTGCATAACCTCAGAGGGGCTTTGCTAAGTGATACATGCAAAATGGATTAGGATCATTTAAAGTAACAACTGATCCACTAAATCCAAGTTTTTGTCTAAAAGTCCTCCAGGGCCGAACAGATTTCAGCTTTGGCTTTGGTTTTATAAAGAGAAGCTATGTTTGTAAGTAAGTGAGCCTGCTGGTTAGGAGCAGTGTCCTTTGTCTTCCTTCTCTGTGCCCCAGTGTCAAGTTCTTATTTTTAGTCATATTCAGTCCCTGTTTAAAATGTGCCTCTCCTTAGACTAGCAAAGAAGCTATTGTTCTCAGGAGCCTTGGTTTTATTGCCTGCTCCTGAGATACCAGCAACTCGAGCCGCTGCCAAAGGTTCACGACTTGTTCCAGGATGTCAGAGAGTTCTACAGATGCCTACACGGTCCTTGGGCACTGGAAATGCAAACCAAAGTGAAAAACACAACTCAGAAAAACACAACACACCTTGACATGCCAATGAGTATGTAAAGTCTTTCTCTTCCTTGCTACACTCCTAGGAAAGGCAGTAGCTACAAGAGAGCAATGACTGTCAGTTGTAGATAACTGAAAGTTTTGTTTTGAAAGTAGTTTTGGATGGAGGATGAGGATACCCACAGATCAAGATACGTTTTCTGCCCTAATTAATACCTATTTTATTCCAAAGGCTTCATGTGGTGTTAGGTCACACATGTCATTTCCTTGGCTGGGGTCTCTGCTCTCCCCAGCACATCTGACCTATCACCCCTGGCACCAAGCCTGGCTAAGGTGGATATCACCTACAGACAAAAAACTGAGGGGCATGGACTCAGTGATGTGACAGGTAAAAGATGGGCATAGGGAAATTCCCAGGTCCCTGCTGAACAAAACAGCAAATGCCCTTCAGGAGAGCGTTGGTGGTTCTTCTGTTCCGAGAATGACCAAAAGATGGCAAAGGAGTGAAGGGATTCAGGAGGGTGGGAAAGATGGAGGGCCGCAACACGCCAAGTCAAGGCTGTCATACAGTAGAATACGTTATTCAAGAGCAGGAGGAAAAGAATGGAAGACAGAAAGATGGACATCTCTTGCAAAAAAAAAAAAAAAAAAAAAGAAGTGGAGAAAGTACACTTCAAAGGACGTGTCAAGAAGCAAATTAAGCAAGAAAATTTAAACAACCTGAACAAATTGAGGTATAAGCGTAAGAAACATTCTCAGGAACATGTTCCTGAATCTCATATTAAACTGCTTCCTGCACGAAGACTGATCTGTGGGTTCAATAAAAGCCTCTGAAATCGAAGACAAGAGGTAATTGAGCAGTTCCGGATACAGCAAGGAGATCAGTGGAACGTAGCAGGGATCAGCGGGAGGCTTCGTTTTGTTAACCTCAGAAATCAACGACCTGGAAAAAGGAATGTTCAGCAAAACCATGAAACTCACTGACACAAAACGAGAGTCCGGTGAGCGCAAAGCCCGAGCAATTACACTGCAGTGATATGTGAGGGTGGGAGCAGATAAAAAGTTTATGCAGCTGAGAATTAGTTTCCAGGAAATGCATCTGACGACAAAAATGTTCTGGAAAGTTATGGTATGAATATGTATGTTGAAAACAAAAGAACGTACAAACAGTGGTGCAGCAGACAGGGGCACAAATCAGCCCCTCAACTTAGTAGCAGCAGCACATAAGGCTGCTGTCCCAACAGAGCTGAAATCCATCCCTCTCTCTGGAAGGGGATTATGCAGCCCAAGTTGTGACACTCAGAATTCATGAGACTTCTCTAGTATTTGCTGGATGCTGTAGGAATGGCAATTATTGCTATTGAAAGAGTAAGGTGAAGAAATTCATATTTAAATGCTTAGCATTATTATTCAGTGATCAGCCAACACTTCACCTTGATTTCAGAGAGTCAGTGCCAGTTTCCGTGGAAACTGAAGTGCTACCTTGCAGCTGTCAAAGAAGAGTTCCAGTCCTGCAGAGCTGGGCTCTGACAGCTCGCTGAGCACTGCAGAGGTGGGTTTTTACCTCTAAGACACCAGTGTGGGAACACAGAAGCTCCAGAAACTTCTCTCTGAGCTGAGTGCACTCATCACTGCCGTGCACACCTCCCACAGCAGTGCACGTAAGCAGAGCAATCAATGTATAGGATTTTGAATAAAATACCACAGTTGCACAACAGCTGACACAACTCCATGAGCAAGTCACACCAGAACACTACTAGATAGCTTCTCTGATCTCAAGAATACCCCGGCCAGAACAGTTCTAATGCATTTGCTCGGAAGCATTGCTGTCACCACATACAGAAGGCAAAAGGGAGCTGTGCAGCAGTGCGGAGCTTTGCCCTAGAGTGCTGCTGGGGCAGGTGCAGCTATCCGCTTAAAATCCAGGACTAAAACATGCCAGAAGGGAGCCCTGCTCTCGCAGGGGACGCAGTGTGGGTGCACTGTGCAGCAGGGGGCTCCCGACATACAGCAATGCCGCCGCGCTCTGCTCTGCCGGCCACGATTGAGGGAGCTCCTCGCTGTGGCTCGTGAGCTCAATGCACGGGAGCTAAATGCACGGAGCTAAATGCACGGGAGCTGAATGCACAGCCTCCCTCAGTACAAAGCCTGCACGTCGCCATACAAACCCCGCAGCTTTGGGGCCGCCCTGAGCCGCTCACAGAGGCGATGCTTGTCGGCTGCCAGCCTGCGTGGGAAACCTGCAGCCATCACCGGGGCAGCTCTCAGAGCAGGGAAGCAGCACGAGGCACGCTTCGGCCCCGCAGCTCTACCGTTCCACCCCTCCCGGTAACACTAATTACCACTCCGGCATTCAAAGAGTCTCTTCAGCTACGGTTAAAGTACAAAATGAGAACAGACAGCAACAAAATCTCTCTTATTGGATCAACAGCGTGTACTTCACTGCAAAATGGAATTACACAGCTTTTTAATTCTCCATTCAGTTTCCTGTCCTTCATCTATTCCTCTTTCATTATATGCAAATTGTTCATTGTAATACTTTGAATTAAGTCAAAGAGGAAAAAATGATCTAAAAATACAAATGCCTCAGCTTCACTAAATAGCAATACTCTCACTTTCGTTCAGTTCTGATAAATTACAACCTAATTACTAAGTAACTCCAGGTTCAGCGCATTTCTCTCACCACAAAACAGAACACCCAGTTTAAAAGACACAAACCGGACAGGGCTGCCCCTGGTCCTGCAGAGCCCCACAGCACACACCCAGCTGCAAGCAGAGGAGCAGGCTGCTGCGAGAGCAGCAGGATCTCAGCAGCACATGGAACACACTGCAGTGAGCACCAGGCCTTGAGAACCCAGAGCCCAACGCAAAAACTACTTCTCAGCCCTTTCTCCTACGCTGTTCCATTTCAAATCCAGGTGGCTGAGGGGAGCTCCATGAGGGGTACTCCAACCGCAGCAGCACAGTACTGCTGTGCCATCAAACAAGCGCCAGATTTCACTTGTGTATGAAATTATTCATACTCGGGAACACAAGTGTTTCGTATCACAAGTCCACCTCCACAGGAGTGAGACATCCCTTTGCCACGCACAGCCCAGCACAGACAGGAGCTGCCTGCCAAAGGATCCGCCAGCCCCAGCCAGGCCCCACACACAGCTCAGCTTCTCAGATAGCTGTGATTTTATTCTGCTCTTATTCTCTCTTCTGTTCTTTCCTTTCCTTTTTTTGGGCAATAAGTAGTGGGGTAAGCCTTGCGGGTGGGAGACATCATGTAATTAACTGCAAAGTACTCTATTTAACTCTGTAGGGATGACATCCTTTTTCATGATACAGTCTGTGAGAAATTAGGTGAGTGGTGCATGCATTTCTTCATGAACGAGAGGACCCTCAACTATTACTAATGAAGTACAGAAAGAAAAGGCAGGACTCTCAGCAGGGAAATATCATCACTTGAAGTCTTCCCCAGGGATCAGATGGCACTTACAATTGAGAGACAGTAGCTGCTTCCTCTGCGTTGGTTGGGACAGGCAGGATGCCTATTTGTAAAGCCTTGTGCTGCTGCATTCTGTTAGTCAAATGGAAATATTTTCTGACCTTTGCAGCAGATGTTACCATTTTTCCCACAGACCGGTGGCCTGGTTTTAGTTGTACAAAAACCTATAGTCCCAAATAGCAGAGATTAGACAGCAATGTCAAGGTCTGAGAACAGAGATTACATGCCCCATATCAGCAGATGTCTGCAGCCACTGGCAGCTCTGAGATTTAAGGGGCTGTTCTCCACCCAGGAGCATCCTGCATCGCTGCATGACGAGCAAACAAGTGCCTGCCACAAATAATCAGCCGAGGAGCCAGTATCAGTACTTCAGGCAGTGTAGCATCTCCTGAGTACCAGGAGCACACAGAAGGCTCCCGCTGACCCCGGACACGTGGTTGCAACTCTACGGGTTACTGCAGGAGCAGGTTGCAGTGCCTGAGCCAGCAGGGGGACCTGGAAGACAGTCCTGGCCTACTGAGGTTGCTGCACAGCATACATCTGTCCTTAACATGCTGACAGCTGTAACACCAGCTCGGTGCCACCTGCACACTCAGTGAAAGCAGGACTGATCCTCCAGGTCACCAGAGTACATTAACAAGACGGGCCCAGGACGGACCCTGGAGCACTCCACTTGTTACCTGCCTCAGGAGATGGCCAGGATGCAGGAGTCCAGTCACACACCCAGTGCTGTCACTCCCATCACTCTTTCACTGGAGGCAATCATGTCGCTCAGGCACATTTACCCCTGCTCACCCTGTGCTGATCCCAGGGACCTTCTCCTCCCTGTGCCCACAAGTGTGTCCCAAGAAGAGCTGCTACTTGATGCAAAGAGCATAGAACATCCAGACACACCAGAAGACATCCCTGCTCAGCAGCAGCAGACACCGGAGCTGTGGGTGCCTGTGCCAGACCTATAGATATGGCCAGTCCTAACCAGGGAGAAAACACTTCCAGCAGAAAACCAGGCCATAACGTAGTTCATGATTAGCACTAAAACCAGCAGATTAGGCAGTGACTGCTTTCAGATTTCCAAAATTTTTTAAGTCTTTCTGTAGCAACCGTAGAAGTTGCTGCTTTTTATACATCCCAAATTTTGATGTATACTGGGACACATTCTTTGTGCTGTATAACTTTTTTAAAACAGATGGGGCTCATTTAGTTAGAAGGCTCTTGAGTATCTCAGTTTTTAAATACAAATCTGGAAAATTTCCACCTAATTTGCACCTCCAAGTGAGCACGCTTTCCCAGCAGCTGGATCTACCGCCCAAGCTCACAGACTGCAAGCATAGCCTGAGCCTAGCATGCTCCTCTCTCTGCAGGAGGGGCAGAGTCCCATGGAACGCCAATGTTTCACCAACGTGCTCATGGGACAGGAGTGCTACCTGCATCAGAACACACTGGAGCTTTTAAGGCAGGCTATGCCACTAAGGGCTCACATTCCTGTCTTTGTCCTGCATGTGCCCCACACTTCTGTAGAATCATTACAGAATTTGAGAACCAACTTTCATGTTCAAACAGAACCATTTTTTATATTCCTTTCGCATTGTAACAAAGAGTCTCAGTACCATCTGTCCAATTACTCACACAGAGCCATAAAATTGTTCTCAAATAATTTAATACGCCTTTTATTTGCTGGCGAATGCCATGATTTAAAATACTTCTAATTCAGATTTGACACAGCCAATAATAAGTGCTCAGACCTAGAGAGCAAATAAGTATTTTCTTTACCCAATGACATGCAGCACTGTAACTTTAAAGACATTTAAGTGCAACGTCTGTGCTCGCAGCCCAGTGCTGGGTCTTGCAGGCCGTGATGCTCTGGAGCACAGCATTGCACTGATCGGGTGTGGGAGTGCCTACAGAGCCACTGCCACAACAATTTAAATGCAACACCTCCTTCTAGCCTAGAAACTCCAGAGATATTTGTGGCCGCATATGCTTTAAAACTGCTTCCTTTCTTCTGAAGCAGAGGAAGCATTGTTCAGCAGTTTTATTGTGGCACAAAGGGAACCACATTGGCTCTAAGGGGAAATAACACTGCAATCCAAACGTGTTCAGGAGTGCGCAGAGGACCCCAAATGCTGCACAGCTCTGCTCCTCAGCCCTCAGTGCAGAAAGCCTGGGAGCTCTGTGGGGTCAGAGACACCACGGAGGAACAGAAGGGAGCAGTCAGTGCATTTCAGCAGCTTACACCAATTCTGTTTGCCTATAAACCTGCAAATCGCTCTGAGAGCTAAAGCACTCATAACGAGCCCCTGTTGTTCTCTTCTAATACCTTACCGTAGCATTTAGTGCCACATTCACTGACACAGCCTAAAAGAGGATGGGCACGCAGTGGTCCAGCCAGGAACAGCAGCAGTGTGTTAGCTTTTGAGAGAAAGAATCTTGCTTATACCAGATTTCTGCAAACATACTTAATGTCCAACTTGAAAAGGACATATGTATAAATATATATATATATATTTCTGAGAGATAGTCCCAGACAGGTTGCCAGCTCTAGTGCTGGGCAGTGCATCAAGAAATGCAGAGAAATTAGGCTCTATATGGCACACGCTTAAAAAATTGCTATTTCTCTTAAGAAAAGAAGGTTCACACTAAAAAATTCTCTTTTATGGAAAGCTTCCAAATCTCCTAAGGGTGCCCTTATGGCCATAGGGATTGGTGTGGCACACCCAGGTGGCAGAGGCCACAGATGCTGCCCTGGCAGAGCGACCTGCCTCTCATAGCTGTGTGAGAGCAGAGAGCCTGAGCTCCTTGGATACAAGGACCTGCCTGTGCTATTTCCCCTCAAAGAGGGATTACAGCAGCTCAGACACAGGTGTGTGTTTTGCCCACATTAAGATGGTGGCAACAGGCTGTGCCACGTTGACCTGCGTTACCATCATCAGGCCCTTGATGAGCAAGAAGGCCATAGAGGAAACAGGTACAGGTTGCAAAGAGCTGCTGTTCGTTATCTAGAAGTTTCCACCATCCCACACATCAAGCAGAATAAGCTTCTCCATTGTTTAAACCAGCCACAAAGATGCTCCTGACCGCCTAACTCCCTCCGTGTCCCCAGCACACTGCTAACTCCTGGCACTCAGCATGTGAAGCTGTGAGTTTCGTGTGCCTTTGCAGTTCCATTCTCCGGTGGGAACCTGTGAAGTCGAACAACTGCTGAGCAGTGCATCCTCGCAGGGTTTCAGCCCAGTCTTGGAGACTCACGGCATTCAAACACATGAGAGGAGCTTTGGAGAAGTGTCTGAACTTCAGGCTACTCTTCTGAACTGCACTCAGGCACCAGCCCCTAAGGAGTTCACCCATCTTCTTTTAGAACCTCGTTAACTAGAGCTTGAGGGAAATAGCTATAGACTTTATTAATACAGCAGGGACATTCTGCTGTGTGGAGCAGCACTGTGCATTCATTTCTTTTTCTGCAGTGTTTCAGTGCTGCACATTATTTAGCCATCACATCTGAACACAAATTATTGTACAATAAAGAGCAGTGACTCAACAGGTTATTGCCACAATAACTCCTACATCTGCACTGTGTACAGTCAGCATGGTTGCTTACCCCACCCCAGCACGTTCCCAGGCACTATGTGCCATTTGTCACCCACTAGCCAGAAGCACACATAGCTCAGTGCTATTGAGACCACAGGGGGTATTCCAAACCGCACTGGGGGAGAGGGAAAGCAGAGCTCTGCTTGTTCCTATTAACAAATCCTTCACACATTTTCGCCTAATGTTGCTTCTCTCATTCTTTAATTTGCAATTAAATAATGCAGAACTTATGCAGTGAAGATAAAGCAAAAGAAAGTACTGTCATTCAAACACACCATTCAGTGTGATGTTTTCTCCTTCAATGCCTCCTGTTTGATTTCATGTCTCACAGTCAGAGGGAAGGGGCATCACGTCCCCATCTTCCTTACAAATTCCTGACGGATTTATGAAACTAAAATTGAGAAAAGGGAGAAGGAAACAAAGAAACCATTGATACAAGCATTAACACCGCACCTGAAAACGTGCTGTAACACATACAGGAGATCAGAGACCCTGATCTTGAGCAGAGATTGGTGCTTCTAAATGTTCACAGCAGTGCAGAGTCTAACAAACTCCCACCAGCTCATGCAGTGTGATGGAAAAACCTCTATCTTGGCATACAGCTTCAGCCAACTGCAGCATAGTGGAAAGGACTGCTCTAGGACTCGGAAGAAAGCTAACAGCTTTTCTGCAGGCACACTCACCTAGCTCCCCTCTCCTGTTATTGTGTCAAAGTCTCTACTGTTCGCCTTCCAGCGAAAAAGGAGGAAAACGCAGGAGTGCGAGGAGGTGATGCTGCACACAGCGCAGCTCTGCCTCTCACAGACATCCATGGGTCTCCCAAGGCCCCGGGGAATCACCCTGCCCAGGAAGGGGGTGGGCTGCCGCCCTGTGCTGCTGGCAGGGCAATAACCCCTGCACACAGCCCCTCCTGCTCACCTGACTTCTCAGCACTTGTGAGGCCCCTTCCAGAACTCACTCCAGCTGGTTGCCACAGCAGCCGCTCATCCCGTGACGTTCCCCCAGAGGAGGCTGCCCTTTCATCTCTCCCTCCGGGATTTTTAAGTTAAGCTTTAGTGCATCAGGGGGAACATCACTGAAATCCTCTCTGATTCCCACTGGAAACGCTGCCAAGCGAGACAGTCATTTCCCACAGCCGTGTTCTCTCTCTAGGGTCAGAAACCAGCTCAGCTCCATCCTACTCACAATGTCAGCTACAGACTAAACAAGCTGCCACGGCACCTCCAGCACCTTTTTGGAGCTCATTCAACCACAGCATGGCCACTCCAAATTCTGGGCCAGAGGCAGGCGGGTGAGGTGCAGGCTCCAGAATGGGATGGAGTTCCCAGGATGGGCAATGAGTGGGGTGCAACTGCAGGCATGCTCTGCACCATGCTGCCATGCACTGCCCTGCACTGAGGCCTTCCTACCCCCACCAGCATCCCCAGCTCTCAATCTGAAGCAGCGCTGGAAATGTTCAGCAACAGCAAGCAGTCTCATCTTGTTATCTGGGTGGCCTTTTTGATGAATTACAAAGAACTCACACGGTTTGCTAAGTCTGTTACAAATATCGGGCCATTGGCAGAAATGTTAGTGGTTTTTTTTAAGAATTATTTTCTAAAGATTAGTAATAAACTACAGAATTAGCTTTGCACAAGATGGAGACTGGGTGCTCCACAAGCTTGGAAGTGCATGTGCAATGCTTGTGCCAAGTGCACACTGTCTGGATTTCCCTTTGGGAAATACATGGTCATATTATCATGGCTACGTGGCATCAGACCTTTAATTCCTTCACAATCTTTAATTTCTCCTCAGAACTTCTCTGTGAGACCAGACATCTACCTTTTCTCAAAAAGAAACTTTAAGATGTGTATGGATCACAGTGAGGCTGATGAACAGAAAGTGAAAACTTAAATCCCATTGAGAAGAATAGGAGATAAGCCTCCAGCAGGACAAAAACGCTTCAATACTTTGCTAAATTTCTGCCTAAGTGATGTGCCCAAAATCACACAGAACATTTGGAAAAACCATCTCCATCCTCCACTGCTAGCTCAGTAATTCCTCTCCCAGTGAACCTGGAGGATGGAAACCTGGCAATGTTGCAAGGTCGTTTGTGTAAACACAACACACCTACAGTGTCAGCCAACCCCATGGGCAGCAGGCTGCTTGCCTGGACACGACATATGAATGCAGTTATTCTGCTCCCTGGCTTCTTCAGAGGTGTGCTGGGATCTCAGCACAGAAGTGCATTGTACCCAACTGACGTCACCCTGAGCAGGGCAGAGACCTGAGCCAAAGCCCTGTGAGTCCCACCCAGTTCCTCAACCACAAGGGCAGTCCTCCCCGCACCGCCCTTCTTCCCCTGGGACGTGGGGGATGAATGAGCAGCACTTTTCCAAGCCCACAGGGAGGGTTTGATGTGGTGGGGTCTGAACTGACTCTTTCAGAGCCCCTGAGCCTCTTCCATCCTCATAGAAAAATAAAAATCTTCAGATTTGTTTTAAATTCTGATCCGGTTATTGCCGAGCTCCAGGAGCATCATGCACACATAGGAAGCTTTATGCCTCCTTGACTGGTGTCAGGCAGAAAGTAAATTATTTATGAAAGCACTCCATGCAATCTTTTATTTCGGATTTAAATGGGCAGAAGTGATGGGAAGGATATTTCGTTTTTAAAAAGTTCAAAATGCACTCAAACCTGCATCTTTTAGTTTTGCTGAGGATCTGCTCCCTCTCAGACTGGTCCCACAGAGCATCAGTCTGAGCTCACCCCTATGTACAGGGATGGTCCCAGTCACTTCAGTGGTGCTGCTCCCAATTTCCACTGGTGTATGCAGGCTGAGGAATCACGATTCGCCAAAAGCCAGCGCTGGTGCCAGTGCTCAGAGCTGAGTGGGTGTCTGCAAACACAAACCCACATTTCGTTCCACAGTCTGATTCATACACACTTAGCTTTTCATTTTCTGTGGACTTTTCAGTCCAGTTCTCCTATTAGCTGTCACCAGACAGCTCCCAAAAGCCATTGCTACATAACATCACCTGAAACACTGCTGCTACAGGACTAAGACCTCAAATACTGGAATAAACCTGATGGCAACATCTCAATGTTTGATAGGTTTTATTCCAAATCAAATATCTCTTAGTGCTTGTGTTTTAAAATAAAGCCCATCACCTTAACCATCACTAAAAGATTAATGTTTAAAAGCACACCGAAGGCAGAGTTCTGAAAAGGAGAAAGCAGAAGTCATTCCTTAAGATCGAGCCCTTTTCCCTGCACACACAGTGAGTTTGGCCGGAGTTCCACAGAGGAGATAGAGCACCAAACCCCTCTATGCTTTTGAGCACATCAGAACAAGGCCCCTGAAACCTCGAGGTATGAGCACGAACCTCAAGCAAGGCAAAATTTGCAGATGTGCATCAACTTGCCCCCACTTTCAGGAGACGATTCCAGGGAAGAGACAGCAGTTTGCCTCTCTCCCCACGTACACAACAGATCAGTGCCTCAACACGGGGCTTACCAGACCCTGTGCTCACCTGTGCTGTAAATCAGGACAAACAGGACATCTTTGTGCCCAGTAAACAGGACAAACAGGACATCTTTGTGCTCTGGAGCTGGCAGTTCCACCCTTCCCTCTGTGCAGCCCCCAACCACCAGGAGGCAGACACGAAATTCCTACCGAAAACACGAAGGTTTGTAACACAACAGCAGCTCCTAGCTGTAGAACCGTGATATGAATCTAGTCAGAAGTACTACTTAAAATCTAAGCATCAGTAGCATTAACACAAGATTCCTCCGGCTGATTTGTACATTTTCCTGGTTTCTTAATTTCTTTCAGCAAATGTATATCCAAGACTGACATGCTTGGTGCTCTCTCTTTTTCCGAGCTGCATCACAAATAGCACCAACACGGCTGTCCCGGCATCTCAGCAATAGGGCTGCATGATTTTATGACAGCATAAGCAGAAAAAAGGAAAACTGGAAACTTTTCTGCAACACTTCAGCCACTGTTTCCATAGTAATCGCTCATTTCAACAAGCCACCAAACCCCATCTCAAGGATTTTTTCAAATGCACACAGAAAAAGTAGCAGCCATCAATAACCCTTTTTTTTTTTTTTTTTTTTTTAATAAATACAGCCTCCAAAATTGTCCCAGACCTTTTTCTTACATTATTTGCTGGAAGAAACAACACAATGAGAGCCAGAAATAACATTTCTGTTAAGATGGATGGATTCGAAGAGAGGTTGACATGAATAAAAAAGCAAAGTGCTGCTTTGTGTGCCTGGGGCCTGAGCTCCCCAAGGTGCCAAGAACACCAAGTGTCAACTCAAGCTATGGCAGTGCTGAGGCATCCAGGATTCTAAACAGGAAAGGCTTAGCAGTCAAAGCTCACTCATTAATTGGCTGAAATGGGTCACCTACAGAGCAGTGTTCTGTAAAACCAAGCAATATGACCAAGTATTTTTTGCTGCTGGAAGATTCTGGGCAGGTTCTGGGACACGTCCTGCCCTTTTCTTAAAAACATCCAGGGACAGTGACTCCACCAGCTCCCTGGGAAGTTTGTGCCAGTGCCTAAATGAATGAATGACCATGGCTTACTAATTCTGTCTTTCTGACACTTGCTCAAGTCCAGCATTTAAGCTTGGATTTCTTGAACACCTGGAATACAGCATCCACAAGCTCCTCCCAGGACAAAGAATAGCAAAGGGGGGTCGGTACACCCTCCATTTGAAAACCTGCCATACATGCACACACACTTCCAAACATTGGTTTTGTAACGTTCAGGAAAGTTGCTCTCCGTAACTATTTATTTCATGTCAGTTCCAGGGCAGAGAGATGTCAACTTAAGTACACTCCTATTACATTCCTCAAATACGAAACACTCTCGTTCTCTTATGTTCAAACACCACCAGCTCAATGGATCCTGAACTGCAACTGGAGTACTTAGCAAAATACAAATAATAGATAGAAATATTCAGCACAGCTCTGACCTTATCAAGAACCGAAACACGCTTACGAAGAAATGCTGCTGAATCCAAACCACACTCAGAAACGATATCCCTCTGAACTGCTGTCTGAAGGTATTTTCTTTCTAAACTCTCCTGATATCACAGGAGTTTGTATTCTGGAACTTGCAGCATTAGTCATTTTTCTACATCATTTGAGGCACTGCTTCCAGCAAGCTGTCTCAGCGATCCTCATCCAACCGTCCAAGCCTCTCTTTGCATCACTCATTCTTCCAAGAGTGGGAGGGCAGCGGCTCACAGCCTGCGTGTGGAGCAGGTCAGCAGCACGAGCACGTGGCTAATTCTGCCATCTGTGCCTGGGGTTACCTGCTGGGAATGAGCAATCCCGGAAAGCGAGTGCACAATTAGACCTCCTGTTGCATGTCAGCCTCTGCTGAAAATCTATAATTAAACTGATACAGTGGTAATGAACAGGAGGCTTAAAAAGCAGTTCCGGGAACTGCAGAGATGTAGGGATGTGCTTAACTATGTGCTTTTTCCCACTGGGTTTTACAAAGCCAGCTTCCATCAGCTTTGTGTGAAGTGACAGAGCTGAGATGGCTTCCAGAAGCACACAGGGGTGCCCTGGCCACACCGTGAGACTGGGCTGTGCAGTGCTGGGGGGAGCCAGGTCCCACAGGCCGCACAGGACAGGCCCAGCCTTACAGACCTGACTTGCTGGAGGATCAGGGCTTTGCACTTCCTGCATCCTTATAGTGGGGCTGCTTTCATAGCAAAAAGATGAGCATCAAGAGGGGCGCTGAAAACAGCCAGTGAAACAGAAAAATGGCTCTGTGGTTTTGTGTCAGTGAGGCTAAATGTTTGCCCAACTGATGACAAAATATTCTTTCTGCACTCTGCAAAAATGGAAATCCTGCCCGTATGCATTGACAACATTTTCTGAAACATCCTTTGGAAGCAAGAAACCAAAACATTCCACGTGAAAAACCATCACCATTACTCAAAACACAGGGAGAGGAATTTCACTCAGACAAGCCTCCAGTCCAGCCAGAGCTCCATCTTTCTGCCCAACTACTCATGGACAACAACTGCTCGGATAACAGAGCTGAACAGGAGTGTCTCAAAGCTCACACAGCAGCCGGCTGTGCTGCCCCGGGCTGAGCAGGCCTGACCTCACTGCAGAAACACACAGAGAGGAAACCTAACATCATCCCAGCCAGCAGGTCACATACACACATCCAGTGCTAAACCAAGTGCAGATTAATTATTCACAAGTACTTTGTTGTCCGTGTAACATTAATACTGTGAGATATCACTGACTTTGTGCTACTCTAGAGATACCATGTTAGACAGCGAGAAACAGTATTTATAGACTTCAAGGCAGCTTGAATGCAAGGCTATTCTGCCAAGAGATCTTTTCCCATGTCTATCACATAGCTTCAGGATAAGAATTTATTTTTTTTTTCATATTCATTAATTAGTGCTTAGCTTTATTTGAAAAATTCATCCCTGGTAATGTGTCATGCTAATATGCCGTAGTTTTTTGACCATTATTGTGTTTATGCTTATTAGGTGTATCCTGCTAGAAGAAAGCATTTTAAATTAGATTAAATCTTATACATGTTTAATGCAGTATTCTCACAATTTAAAATGCTACTCTATTAAAACAGCAGAGAGAGAAACTGACTCACAGAATACGAATGCGAAAAGAATAGATCATGAGTGAAATGAATAATAGATTAACTGAATAATCATATTACTTCTTTTATGAAGAATATAAATCACAATAATCCAGTGCTGTCAGCAGAAAAGGGAGGGCAGGCTTGCCAATACATAACTACGTTCATTATCTAATATGAAAAGAAAGAGCTAAGTATGATTAGTGTTAATGAGAGGCCATTTCATTGCAGCTGATGCCAGCTATCAATCCCAACGCACGCCAGACAAGAGTGCTCTTCTGGAGATCATCTTTCCAACGTGTTCAAAGTCAGCCACGATCATCCATCCTTACACAGCCCTACTGCTGCCTGGAGTGAGACTGAAGAACAATCTCACGTACCTCACCACATCACGAATGGAAATTAACTTTTGGGATCATCATTCAGACAGAGCATCCACCAGCAATTGACAGCCCCGAACCGTTCACAGGAAGATGCACTCTATAACTTCCAGTACTGAGGACAAATCATCAGGCTGAGCTAAAGCCTACTGACAGCAGTGGAAAGATTCACAGTGATTTAAAAGGTGTCTGACTCAAACTGTAGGTCTCTGCATACAGGTTAATGCAACAATTTTAAATCACCGTATTTATGTATCTTCTATATTTGATACCACTCACTTGTATAATTGCTCTGAGTGCACATCTGAGTCCGTGTTACAGCACAGTACTAGGGACTGCAGCACTCAACAGATGAGAAGAGCCACAGAAAGGCAGGGCTCCTACTGCTTCAGCCTCTCATCCCAGCCCAACACAGCAGAGAGTTTACTGTCTGCTGTGTGGTTACACAGCTTTAGGACACCTCACTGTTCCTAGGAAACTGGAGAGGGGCTCAGCCAAGGATACTGAGGGTGCAGGCTAAGAGAATTGCACTAACTGGACTTGGACTGAAGACTCCTTCACGTGGAAGAAGTTTCCCTTGGCAGAGAGCTGTAGGCCAGCTGCAACATGCTCATGGTGCTCTCCATTCATTCATCCATCCATCCCCTGATTTCCCCCACTCATCCCTTTCTCTTCAGAGAGCAGCCAGGATCACTTGGAAATGGGATTCAAATACCAATTGTTTTAAAAGAAATGCAGATTGCAAAACAAAAAACATGGAAAAATGCCGGCTCTAATGCCATTCACCACTCCAGGATTACTAGCTACTCAAACACGAAGCTTACAAAGAGAGAGCTGATTAAAATGGCAACTGGTTTAAACTGAACAGGAGTTACTACCCATTAACAGCTTTTAATGAGAAAGTAACATTTGTTAGAAGTTTCCAGACTTGACCTTGTCAACGTCAGATTGAAGGAAGAGAATAAAAACCAGGAATAGCTGCTGGCATCAGGAGCTGATTGTCAGCTGAATTCAGCATCAGAAGGGCTCGCAGTCAATCTGCTCCACGCTCTTAGCAGGATGTGCTTATATATCTAGGGACAGGACATGTCATTTTCAGAGAGGAAGAAAGCAAGGAGAGAGATACTACACAAATGGCAAGTAGAAGACAATGTCAGCACAGACAAGGAGGGACAAATCCTGCCTTTCCAACCATGGCTGTGGGATAGGAAAGGAGAATGGAAGCTCAGCTGCAGCACACCTTGATCAGGGACACCCACCAATTCTGGGGCTCCAAGAAGTCATCTATGGAAGAGTAAGCTCCCCCAGGCATTGAAAAACCAGCGTGTGAATGCTGAGCTGTTGCTGCCAGCCTCAAGACACACTGTGTTTCAGGATCCCCTGGTAGCAGGTGTACTCCTCACACATAGCACAACCACCTCGCTCACATCCCGGGACCTGCCACAATGTCCCCTGTCAGATGGAAACCCCTGGTGCCCCCTGAAATCCCAGAGAAGATGCTCAAGAGAGATGCTTCTGGGAGGCTGCTGCAGGTAATAACATCATGGTGTTCAAGCAGACCACACCCAATGACCAAAGCATCCTTCAGTGGATTGTGGCCAGGTACAGCGTAGAGGAAGGGGGTTTGTCTCTCTGTAGACCAGTTGGGCTTGAGGTTCCTTTGCAGTCAGGCAGCTGGGGTTTGGGTCAGTAGGTCCCTGGTGCTTAAAACAGCATTTCCAGCCATTAAGCATCAGTGATTGAGGGCCTTGATGTGTCAGTGACTCAGTGAAGAACTGATTAGGAATGCAAACTCAAACTGCCACGTTTTTACAGAACAGTGAATTTTTAGCTCTACAGTTTGCTGTGTAGCTTGCTAGACATCCATGCAATAAGAACAAGATTGTTCTGGCAGCTTGAGCTGCCAAATACTACCCAAAATTGCTGTCACAGCAGGAGCAAATTGTTTGATAGCAAGTGATGCAGCAGTGGCTTTGGATGCAGATCTAGGAGCATATGCTGCTTTTACACCAGTTCTCGTAGCATCCCACGGCAGCAGGGCTTGGAATTCAGCACCCCAAACAAGAAGCTGGCAGTGTGATTGTTCCCTCCAGGTACAAAATCACCACTGCAGAAGTACATGCCTGCTGTCAGGAGACCTTGCTTAGCAGAGTCATCTCCTCAAAGGACTACAACCAAAACCTGTTCTCCAGTAGTGTAGATGTAGGAATCTAGGGACGTAAGTGCCGCCTGTGGAAGGAGGACTAGCCTTTATTGTGCCAATTAATGAATGAGAATTTAAACAAAGCTTATGTATTCTGAAGAGTATAAGCACTTCTTCAGGACTGAGATGAGAACAACAAACTGAGAAGAAATTGCAATCAACATCTTTGTTTGTATTAATTGAGAAATGCATGGCTGTTTCTATGGAACAGAAAGAGGCCTCTGCAAAGACTCAGTGTCCCAAAGATTCTGGACATGACTTTCCAGGTATTATTCCAACATGTGGTAAGGCTGCTGCTGATCCAGATCCAGCAATTTAATATCATAGAAAGCCAAACAGGATGGAAAGGATATTTAAAAATGGGGATAGAACAGAAAGGAGAAGCATAACTGCATCTGAGACTTCAAAAGGAGCATTGTCCCAAAACAGAACACAAAATGCACAAAAACTGGCTAAAAAGAAAGAGCAGAGAGTGACAACTGGGAGCTCTTTGGGGAAAAAAAAAAATCCATTAGATTGTCTAAAGCCACAATTGCACAATTAAGAAAAAGAGCAAGTTTGTCTAAAAGCACAATCATATTTGGTGCAAAGTGAAGGAGGCAATTAGGAATAAAAAGCCAATACAAAATAACTGAGGGAAAAAAAAGGAAACTGATAGAAATTACTGTAAACAAGGTTAGGAAAGATGAAATATTTATTAAGAAAGCTGAAGATAGAAAAAGCTATTGCAAGCCTGGCTAAGGGCAGAGAATTTGAACGGAGTGGGAGGACCACGGCAGCACAGCAGCTACACAGCTGGCAAGGGTTTCCATAACAAAAAGGAAAAATTGTTTGATACGTATTGCCACTCTATATATGAAAAGAGCAGAGAAGAAAATTAAATGCCTTCCCATCCTCGAGTAACTATGGGAGAATGTTAAAGATCCAGGAATAAATGTTTGAAGGCAGTTGGTGGGAGCCCGCACAGAACTGGAGCAGTTAGCCAAGGTCTTTTAATTTTTAATAAACCCTGATATCTCAGAGAAATTCATTCATTTTCTCCAAGTTCATTTAAAGCCAAATTTGTAGCAATATATCTAGGAACAAGAGGTGTTCCTAAGCACAGCTACAGAATAAGGAATGATGCATAAACAAGTAAACAACAAACAGCAAGGTAAATTTACTTCCATCTGCAGCATTTTTTAGACCAATGGGGAAACATTCTATAATCCCCTGTCACACTGGGGCTGCTAAGCCTCTGGGCAGCACTGCATTTTGACTGTTCAGAAGATCTTGGCAGGGCAGTACTGGAGGCAATAACCTTAAATCTCTCAAGGGAGCCCAAAGTTTCCTTCTGGCTTTGTGTTTGCAGAGCAGGGAGCTCTGGTCCCTTTCTTAGCATTGCTATTACAATTGCCACATCAGGAACTAAGGGGAGGAGAATGACAGGCATCCATCAGAAGATGATGAGCCACAGGTCTGTCTGCGCACTTCTGTCAGACTCAGCCTGAGAATGTAGCTGGAGGCAGGTGATACAAGTATTGGAAAACAAATCAAGGGATTCCTGTCGCAGAAATACCAGTTTGCTGTCTCCTAACCATATAGCAGACTGACATGCAAACAAGGCTTTCCTGTGTGCATGCACAGCGGCATGCTGCTCATTTATTCCTGCCTTGGTGTGGGGTCCTCAGCCTTCAAGAAGGTCCCTGCCTCCCGGAGCTGCAATTGCCTCTTCTTCCAGCTGTGTCACGTTGAAGCAATTGCTTTAAGTCTTACAGAAAGTCACTCTAGACGTCAGCAATAAAAACCTCCTGAGCTACACAGGCTTAGCAATGTGCAGAATTGGTTACAGGAAGGTAAGACCTCAGTTGTTTGCCCTTACAAATGGGAAAACCACCAGGCATGGATGAGTTTCTCAGGTTAGCACATAAGCACTTCATTCAGCAAGGAGGCTACAAATTTGATGGCACAATGATGGAGTGCAAATCAGCACTGCCGAGTCTCGGGGTGCCTGGGATGAAACAATGAAAGGCAAGGAGAACACACACCCATTGTGCATTGAAAATGGTATTTCATGTTTCATTATTTACTGTAAAACTTTCTCACATCCTGACAAATCTGCAGGGTATTTCTAGGCACAGTTTTTTGCATGAGCTGGCAATGTTCTGCCATATTAACATTGATGCAATTACCCTTACACGTACACCTCCCCAACCAGCTCGGTCCAAGGATGAAAGGCACGGCAGCATTCAAGTGTTCTACCTTGTAAGATAAAAGTTCTCAGGAAATGCAATCACTCTGCATCTAAGCTGCATCTACTGGATATATTTACACTCCCAAGAGGGGTTAAAACAACATTTTTAGCAGCTGCCTCAAAACTCAGATCAAATCTCTGTGAGATGGTACATTGATTTGCATATCATTAAGCATGATCCTTCCTCCCCACCGCAGCTTCCTTCCACGCTTTTGTTCCTGAGTGAAGGTTGCCATCAGTCTCACGTGTGACGCCGTCCCCCGCGGCCCAGCAGAAGTGAGGCCGTGCCATGCTAATGAGTCCCAGGGAGACAGCCATGGAACTGCAGTTGTCATCGCAGCCCTGGCAGAAGGGGAGAGCATTAAAATGCTTCTGGCAACTTTTCGGAGCTGCTAAAATTGAGTCAGCTGGAGAATCCTTACTCAAAGCTAACACCGAACTGGACAATTTCTGGCCCAACACATTACACGTTGATTTCATCAGTCTTGCAGTGTACGGAGTCTGATAAAACAACGTGGTGGGCCAAGTCTGAGGCGCTCGCTAATTAGGGCACTGGGTGCTCTGTCTGCCGCCTCTGCCCTCCCACCCTTTTATAGCTAAATATTACAGGAACAATTTTCAAGAGTCAGATAAGCCTAAATAATGTCTGGCACCAACCCTCAGGTGTCAGGCTGGAGTTCAGGGGCAGGTAGTTCACAGAACATTCACCCTTCAGGGATGATGCTCTGTACAAGGACACACATCAGCAGAGGGTTTCAACTACAAGCCAGGAGCATTTTCTCCTCTTTTTAGCAAACAAAGAGCAACGAAGGGAAAACACAAAGGGCTGACAGGCTGCAAGTGCTTCACCAACGTGTGAATGAAACCAGGGCTCACACTGAAGCAGAGGGCAGGCTGCTGCTGCAAGCTCTGCAGGGAGCAAGCTCATGCACCATGATGCTGCCGGGGTGCCAGGTAGCACTTCCAGCAGCAGTAAAAGCTTCATGGTAAGTAAGAACAAGAGAAGCTGTCATGCACATCAAAAACCAGGTTCCAGTCTCATCTGGGGGGAAATCTGAAGTATTTCCCTGGTAGAGGCCATCATACTACTCCAGCCTATGGCTGTATTGCTATTGGTTCTTCTCCTGCTGTAGTATTACCAGATGCCCCAGCTGTGATGTGGGCCCCAATTTGCTAGCACAAAAGGTCATGCAGTTATTGAAAACTGATTCTTTCAGGCACAAACACGGCCCCAGACACAGGACCTCCCACTCACCAGCACCCTGATGCCCTTCCACACTAGAGTTAGACCAGAAAGGCCAATTGATAGCAGTTACACACCACACACAGCTGTTGCAAAGCTGAATGCAGTTCAGGACACCGGAGGACAGCCATGCAATGCAGCAGGGCAAGCAAAGTGCTCCTGTCACTGACAGCCCAGCTTCATCTGGGCAGCACAGTTTGCTGCAGTTAGAGATGGGCGGGTACATACTTCATACACACATCTCAGCACTACAGACTAAACCTTCCCTTGCTGCCTGTGTGCTGGAGCCCTGTCCTATGCACCCCTGCACGCACTGCCATGCCCCGGCTCCATCTCAGTGCTGAGCAGGATGGCTGCAGCCTGCTGCCTGACCTGGTCAGAGCTGCAATGCGAGTCAAAAAGCACTGAGTGGGGACTGTGCAGGCACAGGAATGGCTCAGAGGTGGGAAAGCATACAGTTCATCCCTTCCAGCACTGCAGAGGATGTTATAAAATATTGAAAAGTATCTCTAGACGCCATTGAAGTGCCCAGCATAAGCCTTGAGAGAAATAACCTCTCTGAGCACAGGAACAGACTTAACAGATCTCTCTATTTTCCCATCAAACCATCTAAGGGGAGCACTTTCTGCAACATTTTCTCATGCTATCACACAACTCTTTACCTGATAAAAGCAACTATTAGCATAGGCCCCAACTTAGAATCTCTACAAAGTCTGACATGTTTATAGTTCAAACAGAAAGTGAGCTTAGAAACAGAGATGGAGCGCAGTGAATCATCCATCCGCACACAGCACTGACGTGCAAAGCTGAACTTCTTTCCAGGTTGGAGCTTTGTGTTACCTTTTTTTCCAATCACTCTTTTAAAGGGAAAAAAAATGAGGAGAAAATGAGAGAGAAAAATGTGATTCATTTTTACAAGAGTGAAGCAGTAAAGCTCTTGTAAAGTGTGGTCACCCCACACTCCAATTCAATAACAACAATAACACCTAACCTGCTGCTGTGTTCTTGCTCTTCACATACTAAGCTCCTTGTTTTTAATCACAGTCTCCTATCCCATTTGTAAGACCATTGAAATTGTATTTCCTCTTTTTTTTTTTCTTGATTGTTTGATCAAGTGAGAAGTATTTGGTGAGTCACTGATGGACCATCTCTTCCATATGCAAGAGGAGAGGAAGCTGCTGTGGGGAGCTGCATCCCCAGAGGGACCTGTCAGTTCTGCTTTGGGACACTGACTGCACAATTCACTATTTCCTATCATCTTCTCATCTGTGGTATGTAAAAAAGCAGCGTTATGAGAACGCAATCACTGTACAACTCAAGGGTAATGTTGTTTTAGTTATATACAGCAGTGATAAATAGCTTCAGCACATCAGCACACCAAGGTCCATCTTACCTTACCCACACCTGAACCCTTGTTGTGATCCAGCTGCCAAATAGAAGTCCCATAAACCAAGGGCTCTGACAGGGGTAGCTGCAGGGTGGCCCCTCCCAGCTCAGCTCCCACAGACCTCTTTCTCTGCAGGATTCAGCCCTGCCTCGTCCCAAAGAGATGACAGGGACACGGAGGTGGCTCAGTGGGTCTCTTAGATCTGTGCATCTGCAGCACCTTCATGCATCATATCTGGAAGCCAGCCCTGGCAAACCCATAACATTCCTTATCACCCCCAGCAAGTGGATACTCTTGCTGGAAAGCAAGCTACATCAAGGCCAACCTCAGCAGCATCACTGAAACCAAAGAAACTGGAACACTGAGGATCTATCGCCAGAATGTGTTTCCTTCTTTCTCCCTCCTCTCCAGCATTTCACACAGAGATGCCACTTTGGTTTCCAGAGCTATTTAAGAAAGGATCCATCTGAAGTACTTCCAGGGATAACACTGAAGGTCCAAGGCATTACAGCGCTGCTCTGAAAAAATTCCTTTCTCAGCATTTTCTCAAGCTCACACAGTTTGCCAAAAGCATTGTGCAAAATACTAATCCATGAGCTGATTGACTTTGAGCAAATGCCTGGAGCAAAGGCAGCAGTTGTGGGAATGAAAGCCGAGTGTCATGGTTAAAAAGCAGCTCTTCTTCAAGCCATGGGGCATCAGACAACCATCCTCTATTCGTGGTTTCTGGGCCACTGCACTTCTGCTTTAATTCCTTGTATGACATCAGTGTTCTGATTTTAAGCTCTCTAGATACAGGTATTTATAGCATGGAAAAAACATCTCAGCATTGTGAAAGTTTCCAGTTACATCTTAATTTATGAGTATTAAATGTGAACAATAAAGTTTGATTTGAATACTGATAATAAATAACTTTGAGAAGTTAATTACCAGGTGTTTCTTATCAGCTTTATTTCTATTGAGACAGTCCATTGGCTTACAAGCTGAGAGAGAGAATTCAGTAGTGCGCATTCTCCTTTGCCTAAGCCAGTGTAACTAAAACAGTGATATTGCAGGTTTTTCATTGTTGTCTTTTTTTTTTAATTAGCTTCAGCTAATCAATTTCTTACATAACTGATATTTATGCACTTTTCAACCGCCTCTAGTTCTGTGTATCCTGTGATCAATCCTGCACAATCCTGGAGAGATTCCCCCCCCGTCACCACCTGTCCCCTCCAATTAGTGTCAATTGCAGTGAAAATCTTTGTGATATTGAAACTATATTAAGACATATGTACATTTGCTTAGAAAGACAGATTTTATTTCCACAGGAAAAGCTGTCATTTCAAAAATCATTCTTTTTTAAAATATTTTCTTTTAAACTATAAAATCAAAATTAATTGCCTGCAGAATGCCAATAAAGTGGATTTTCTACCTGTGGGAAATATTTGATTTTTAAAAATGCCAAAACTTCATAAAATAAAAAGTTACAATTACAATATGTAATTAAAATATAATCTGGGGTTAAAAAAGAACAAAACCAAGAAAACAGACTGTTTGTTCTACTTTATCCTTATTGGTAAAGTATACGTATATTTTGATTAATAACTACTCACTGTCCCCTAGACTGTATTTTATAGAAAAAGGCTGCCCACTAAAACGTTTACAACCAGCAGATGAGAATTTGCTCTTCCAAGTATCGTTGCTGAGCTCTTTGTATCTGGTGCAGTTCCCATGGAAAGAAATCGGAGGCATTACTTGCCAAACAACCCACATATTTACAGTGATAGAACTAGAACAGAAAAAGAGACTGTTTAGAGCCTACTGAAGTAGTCTATAAAATATTTAAATGTATTTAATGGGTCTGTGATGAAGTAGTTGCTATAGAATCACAGAACTGCTCAGGTTGGAAAAGGCCATCAAGATCATCCAGACAACCACAGCCTAACCATTCTGCCCTACCTCTAACAACCCTGCACTAAATGAAACTTCTTAGATGGAGGTGATTTAGTTCACAGTCCCCTACAACATCTATAGGTGCTCCAAGCATTGAATCCATATCTGCCACCCAGTAACGCCCATACATCTCCCTGGCATGACTCCTATGAAATAGGAACAGAAACATGATGAAGCAATCTGCAGATAAACTTCGAGCTCTTCCACATAATATTTGATTCCATTGGTCAGGAATTAGTTCAGTTCTGAGGTCAAAGCTGGCAAGTTACTAGATGTTGATCTGAGGAATGTACATTGTATTGTTTTCAGTTATAAGGAGTTTTCCATACGTCAGTCATCTAGAAAGCAAAATGGACTAGAAATCCTGCACGTTGGATTGTGCAGCACCCATTTTCCTAATCATGAATTACTTGCATAAGAAGTAAGTGATCATTAATATTTCACTCACTGCATGATGCTTTCTGGGTTTTCAACAGATTTAACACCCAAAAGTTTCAGTTGAACTAAATCCTGTTGAGATTTATTGTTTCCCTAAGAAATTAAAGTAATTAAAGAAAATGAGAAAACTTATAAAAAATAGTTGAATGAAAAGCTGGTTCCCAGCACAATGAATTGCCCGATTAAAATGTTATCATGCACAAGACAAGGGAAATCAGTTCATGCCAGCCTACAAAGATGCGTTTCTCTTTGATAGACACTCCTGCTGAGAAGAAGAAGCTGCTGCCATCCCCGATGTGACATGAGAAACATGCATCTCTTTTAAAAACACTGCGTGCAGGGAAGTCTTGTTCTCACACACAGATCCCTACCCATGTATCCCTAGTTAATATTTTGGCTGTATCCCTTAATAAGATCCAACAGGAAAGAAAAAAGACATTGCACTGCAACACTGCAGAAACCTTCATATGTGGAGGAGCTTGCAAATGATAACAGGAAACATCAGCTGCTCTTGGGCTCCCAGCACAAACCCAGGCACTGCCACAACAAACCTCAAGCCCAAGTCACATCTTTCACGTAAAAAGATCACCAGTCCTTCAGCACCCAGAATTTCCAATTATCACCTTGCATCCCGGTAGGCAGTGATGTGACACAAGGAATGACCAGCCCCTCTATCCTGACGTGATACGAGACAGTTATTCTCACTTCTGATGCCTGCAGACCTGCTGGGCTAATGGGTGCAGCGTCCGGATTATCCTCAGGCCAGCCAAGAAGTCAACATCTCAGCTGCTACATGAACCTCTGCCATGGACTCCATCCAATCTCCTGCAGTAGTTCATGAATATGCAGCAGCCAAATCTCTTTTCCCTTTGACATTATGAGGCAAAAGCAAAGGAAAACAAGGCTTTGCTCTTGTCATAACACTCCTCAGAGGAAAATATAATGAAGCTGGAGATGTCCTTGACAGGGTTGAAAAGTTCATGAAATTTCATGTGTATTACAGTTTTGTTTCTACTAAATGAGGAAAAAAAAGAAAAAGATTCAGTTTCTACTAAAATAAGAATGAAAAATATTTTAGTGTGATATATACAGACACACACAGAAGAGAAATGATCTTATGGCAAAGGCAGCAGGCTGCATCTGCAGAAAGCAAAATTCATCCCCTGCCCTGTAAAACACTACATATATCATACAGGTCTGATCCAGAAGCTTCTGATTACAGCAGGAGCTGCTACCAGAAAGGAGCACAGCCTTGTATTTCATCACTTTTCTTCTCTTTGCCTTGGCACAAGCCTTTTTATTAGGAGGAAATAACAGCATTAAAATATTTTTTAAAAATCAGTACAAATAAAATTATGCTCTTTTTTTCCTGAGCGATTATAAGTAGCTGATGAGATCATTCTCACTTGCTAACTGGTTTTTAAGAAAATCTGATTACAGTGAGCCCTCAGTAACTCACAGAACATTCAGGATACCCATTACGAATTACTCACTAATTTGCAAACTCCAGCACAGAAGCTATCTTTCTCTCACACACACACACAAAGCACTGGAAAACATACTCACTTCATGCAGATTGTCAACTGTAGTTTATGGTTTCTTCAATTATTTACAGCGCGATAACACTTTGTTACACAAACCAATGTATCACATTACATTTTGGAGGAATAATGAAATCTTAATGCAGGTAATTTTGTCAGACATTTGTGCTAGAAAGGCACCGTTCGTAGGTAGAAGACAAAGAAGTGTGTGTTTATTAAAGAGCTCCTGGGTGGGAAGCACGTCGCTTACCTGCAAACAAGAGCTCCGGGAGCAAAGGCGGAGCTGAGCAGAGCAGCCATGGGCTCAGACCCTGGTGGGAGTTCTGTTCTGCACACATCCTGTGAAAAAAATAACTCTCTAAGTATTGCTGTAACGAGTGAGCTGAGGGTGCTGGCCCTCGATGTGCTCTGCAGCTGCACTGCTCCTGAGAGCTGCTCCTACTGCTACCCTCTGAAGGGCGATGGGCATCCCCTGCCCTGCACCCCCACCTGAACACCACTCACAAGCACAGGATAAGGAGAGGTTTGCTGCTCTGTTACAGGAATTTGCATCCGTTTCAGCTGTTCTGCAGCTGTCACACATTCAATTGAAGGTGTTTCTTTTACACCTCTAACCACCCAACCTGGCTGTTCTTGCAAGGGTCAATACATGAAAGTGGAAGGCACACACAGTGGCAGAACTGCATTGCCTTTGTTCTCCAAGTCTTGGTGTGCAGTAGGCAACGAGAGCCTGAGGAACTCATACTGCCTAAGCCCACTAGCTGCAGTCAGCAGCAGCTCAGCAAGAAAGGACTTCACTAAAAGTTACGGCAGAGGAGAATTGTCATGGCCTCCTTGGAATAAGAGCAGGCAGTTTCACATCCATAATACAGGAACAAAAATAATAGACTGAACAGAAACAAAGTTACGGCTGATTTACTGACAAAAGTACTGCATCAATAACAGGACTGGTTCGATTCCTGTGCTTTGTTACTTCAGTACAGTCCAAGATACAGAGAGTTGCTCTGGAAAACACACAGTTGGATTTTAACTTTTGCCAGCAAAAAAAAAAAAAATAAAAATGTTAGTTGACTCTGAATATTAAATCTGAAAAAATATATACATACAGTTTGCACCAAAAGAGTAACTGAAACGCAATTGAAACTGCTTTGGGTCAGTTGTGCCTGGGCACCAGCACTGAAGGAGCAGGCAGCCCCCAGGGGAAGCGCAGAAATACAGATTTGGAACAGAGCATCAAAGCAAAGGAACAAATCTCTGGATGGTTGGTGGCAGAGCTGCCAAGTCAAATGTAGGTTCTGCACAGCCAGGACCAAACCGCTTGTAAGCTACGAGAAAACCAAAGAGCATTCTCTTTCATTCACAGCCAGAGCATCTGATTTGGTAGCTCTGGCAACAGAGCCATGAGCAGCACGGTGGTCCAGCAGCCTGCATGGCATCGAGAGACAGCAGCACTTCACATGGAAGGCTCAGGAGAGAGAGAGAGAGAAAAAAGTTCATCTCTCTCCAGTTGGCTTCCATCCTACTGCCCTTTCCTGATAAGGTCAATTCATTTCCACCAGTTCCAGGTAGTTTCTGAGCTAACAGCCAGTGGCACATCCCAGCACCACAGGCATGTGCAGAGGGCAGCAGGCTGCCAGGATGCTGCACCCCTATGGGACAGAGCAAAGCACACACCTGCCCACAAGTCCCCTGCCTCTGGCCACGGCCTTCTGTGAGAGTAACAACAGCAAAGAAATTGAAAAGTAAAGGTTAGCAAGGGGTGATTAAATATCCATTTAAAGAAGAGAGGGCAAAGAGTTCAGCATTAAGTCCCTTTCCTGTGATTTCTGCCCTCATTTCTTTCAATACTGCCATTTTCTTTTGAAGAAAATGCTTCATGCAAGATTAAATAACCTATATAAGGTCCAGCTTACGGGCAGACTTAATGCACAGAGCTCCAGAGCACTCAAAAGGTAACCGTATGTATGGGGCTGCTGAATCACGGCCTGAACCTCTGATTGATCACCTGAGGCGAGCAGTGAGTCAGCCAGGGCAGCACAGGTGAAGGCAGTTCTGCTGTGCTGCTGGAAGGGGTGGAGCCTGGCTGCACTTCTCCTAGAGCCACTGAAGAGCTGACTGCCAGTGGGGAAGGATCTCTCTGGAGATCCACTTCACTGGAGTTCATCTCGCGAGCCCACGATAGGGTGGGTGACTTTCTCTCATTACTCCAATATAAATTATATTAGCCAAGCTCCTCATGTATATATACCATCTGTATATCCATCGATTATACACTATGCCATACAGAGTACTGAGCACAAGGTAGTTCTACTGTAGGCACTGCACTCATGTCCTCAGCTCATCATCAGCTCCCTCCCCCCCTAAAACAGCCTCTATCACCTACCCTTATTCATCATCACAGATGCCTGTGACGAGAAGAAAGCTGTTCCTATCTGCAAGACCTAAACGAGACAGACCAAAGCCATGTTTCTCAGCAAGGCAAAAAGCAGAAGAGGTTCAGAGATGCACACAAGCACATGAACAGGAACCTCATGGCTGGAGGCGTAACATGGACAAAAGTCCCAGCACCCACACAGTGCCTGCAGCTGGAAAACAGAGCAGGCATATCTGGAAGGGTTCTGCACAGGGGCTGGGAAGGCTTTTCCATGACCACTGCATTTGGTTTGGGATTTTTTGGTCCTGTTGGTGTTGTTTGGCTTTTGTTCTGTTGTTTCTTGCGAGTATTACTTTTTTTTTTCTCCCCACCCCCATCCCTACATTCCCAAATCTTTTGTACATTTAAGTACAACAACACTCATTTTCATGAAACTTCTTTTACTTCCCAGCACTTCATCACTGAAGGTGTGCAGCATGTTCCTTACTCTTTTTTTCTCTCATACAAATCTTTCAGAAACAGCAGAACTCTCCTGAGAGTGTGACAGATATTACTCTCCAGTCCCTTTATTCTTCACAGATTTTTTTTTTTTTTATCATTTATTTCATTTTGCTGCAAACAGCACCTTTGTACCTTGGACAAATTCAATAACCATGACTCAACCCACAGCCCATAGCAGGCTGCCTTGTGTTTCATCTTGCCCATTAAAACCAGCACAGAGCACTTGCTGAATGCAGAGGGCCAGGTTCCAGCTATGGGCACACAACCCGGAGCGGTGCCGATGAAAGCTGCTGTACCACACAGAGCCACACACGTCAGCCAGTGCACCTCCCAGTGCCAGTCCTTTCTTCCACCTCTGGTCTCTGAAAAGGCACTTCTTGTAATTATGCATCCGCTTTTAATTTTCCTTTCATCGGGAGGGAAAGGCTGACTGTCAGTGCCTGGTGCCCCCACAGCCCTCTGCCCGGCTCCACTCATGCCACCCACCTAAGTGACAGCAATGACATTTCCTGGTGGCACAGATCCCATTCTATGCACTAAATGTCAGCAGTGGGGTGGCAACAGGAAGAAGGGACAGAAACCTATGGGTTTTTTCACCCAAAGCCATCATCCTTTCAGCAGCAGTCAACCTGAAGGCTCTCATTTTCATGGAGGTGATAATCTCTGCTGGATTCAGTCCTAGACTTTTCCTAAAGCACTTTCTTTTTGAGTTTTTATAAACAAGGGGTCAAATCCACTGGCCAAAGTAAAGGCAATAACTGAGGTTCAGGGTGGTGCTGAGCCCAACCTGCTGCAGGCACAGAGAGGAACAGACCTCCATGCAGAGCATGCAGGAGTCATAAGCAATAACACCACACACCTCCCTTCTTATTAAATACCACACTTCTTTCCAAAGAGCACTACTTGCAGACCCCAGCGTTGCAGTTAACCACTTCCAGCACCCCTGGCTATGATGGGACCTATGGAGCAACACTGCTGAGCCCACCCCACCAGCAACCACACAGGCCCATACCTCATCTTGGAGACTGATGCCAACGTGGCTAATTTAAATTGGTTAGTCAGCCTTCCCGTCTGAACAGCACAATTTAGTCCTCAGCATTTGCAAAGACTAACCACGCATTTACAGGGAAAAAATAGCTGTTATTTCAGTTCTTGTGAAACGATAATAGAGCAAGCCTAAACTCACACCAGCTCCATCTGCAAATAACACCATTGCATTTAAAAGCCCACAGAAAGATGAAATCTGAAGACACGTGTTGCTCCAGCAGCACCAAGAAACTGAAAGCACAGCACTGAGAGAAGCTGTGTAGTATAGAAGCAGTATTTGATGTATGAACAACCTCACAAAAAGTTTCTCCCTGAAGGACAGACATAGAGGAGCAGAGACACTGCATGAGTTCAGATGTGTGCAGTTCCAGTGGCAAGAGACCTAAAGAACACCTTCACAACCTGATCCAGAGCACAAACATCCAAAGAAAGGCTCAGGTCAAAGATGTTTCCATTTGTATTAGAAACAACATTTAGAAGTTCAGGAGAAGCTCTGTCTTTTTGTGATCTAGCAAGTACACCACAGCAATATTCCAGCAAAGAGTGATCAGATACTACTTGGACCTCTGATCAGTGCCCTTTTCCTATGCTAATGTGACACTACAGATAGACTACAGCTGCAGCTGGAATATTTCTAGAGATCCACAAAGTCCTCTCAGGAGGCATCAGAAAATATAGCACTTATTCCTCTAATATCTAAGAGCAAGTCTAACAACCACTGCAGCACATAAAGAACAAAAAGACAAGGGCGCAGCTAAGAAGACACAAGGCGAAACAAGAAAACAGGCTTTATTAATAGGCAGAGGAAGGTCAAAGAAAGTCAATCCTCTACTCAACAGGAAAGAATGTCTCAGTAAATGACGCTGAGCAGACTAAAGTGTGCTCCCTCTCCTGCTCAGCCCTCACTAGCAAAGTTCATTGTGATCAGATGGCTGGCAGAGCTGCTGCTGGCTCACAGAAACGAGCATACAAACCGAAGGCAAAAGTCAGAAGAGATGGGAAGATACTCAGCAAAGTTGGAGGGGGTTATATAGCTGTTGGTCATAAATACAATAAAAAATACAAAATAAAAGGTGCATTAGAGAAACTGGTTTTATACTTTGGGGAGCAGAAGCTCAGCAGAAGAGGTGATACTGCAGACTGCAGGTGAAGCTGAAACGCCATGGAAAGGACAGCAATAACAGTGCAGTAGAATAATAGAATTGCCCAGGTTGGAAAAGACCTTAAAGATCATCGAGTCCGCAACTCAACCATACTACCCTAACTAACAACCCTCTGCTAAATAGCTAAGTCCTAGGCTGCAGCAAGTGAGGATATGGTCAAGTGTGGCAGCTGTGGATACAGAAACAAAAGGAAAAAATAAAAATAGCAAGCTGCTTACCCTTGGAAGGCCTCAGGTACGCAGGGATCTCCAGATGAGATCCCTTTGCCTCCACTGCCAGCCCTTAAATGAGGGCTGGGAAGGGGTGGATCCTGGTTCCACCCTTCCATCACTCAGTGCATTGCACTGCATGCACCTGAGCTCCCCTGGGCTGGCCCTGCCTTCCCACCAGGTGCTCCATCACTGCTTCAGGCCACGACTCAGCATTTCTGCTACAGCTAGAAACCAGTAAGAGAGGATCCAGGGATTGACACACTATTCAATTCAAAGAGAAATACTGTGATTCGCAGCCCATGAGAGAGCAGAAAACAACATGAAGGTGAGCAGTAGAAAAGAACAAATACATGAAATAAATGTAATTTCTCGTTCTCCAACATTTTTTAATGTTGTATTACTTGGCATTTCATAAGCAACCTTGGGAAATGCAGTCCACATGTACTTGCTGTAGAAAACATGCTACAAACAGTGTGGGGTTGAACTGGAGGATGCACAGAGAAGCTCTTCAGTAGGTGCTGCTTAGAGGCTCCTGATGCAAATGGGTACTTTGGAGCAAGAAATACTCCTTGACTGACTCCTTGTAAGCACTCAAGAACTCGGGAACACTTCATTAACTATGAATGCACTTTCAAATTAATTGGCTGTCTTATTTTAGTTATTTGGCTTCTCTCAAGACTTGCTTTATGTCTTCATTTGTGAGTTTGTGAGCACGTGTTGGGGAAGGATGGGGAGATCTCGGTACGAACAGTTCCAGTTCACACGAGGAGATCATGTTCCTCATCTTTAAAAAAACACGCAGGGTTTCAAAGCCACACATGTGAATGTTTTCAAATGTGATGTCACGTGATGCCCTCTGTTTTGATGTCGTTTTGCTAATTGCAGCCACTATGGAGCGTGGAGCAGACACTGACAGTCAGAGAGCTGTCACTGAGGGCTGCCAAGTGGTCATGCTTCAAAATAAACTTATCTGATGTCATCCCAATGTGATATATGGGGCTGCTGAGTGCCTTCAATTTCCTACAAGTTTAGCATTGCCTTAGGGCAGACAGCAGCTCCCAGACCAGAGGGCATGTGACTCAGTGAAGGAGTTTTCCAGTTCAGCAGCTGCATTAACACTGTGCAGCAGTGGTGAATTATCCTGCAAGTTTACCATCCTCTCTGAAACAACAGAGCACGGCAAAATGAGACAAAGCACACTAGGGCTTGACGTGGTTGCTCGTGTTCTGTAGAACCCTGACGCGGTTGTGCTGGTGCTTCTGAAGACAAATGCTGTCTGCCTTTCAGTCTCAGACCACTTCTCTTTTTTGCGGATTCTGGTGCAAAACACCTCAGAAGCACGGAGTGAACAGAGCCTCCAGTTTCACTGTAACACCTCGCCAAGGATGAGCAGGTTGCCTCTAGAACATCGCCAGCAATGGATGCACAGCTGAGGACAGTCCAGCAATGGGAGTTTTGTGGCTGGTAAAGTAGACTGTATTTGTTACCAAGCAGGTTGAAAGCCAAAGGTATTTTCAAAACATATTAAAATAAACTCAAACAGATGCTTCTGAATACTGATCCCTTCCATTTGTGGAAAGACATGCAGAACCCATTTCTACTTTATTATACAGCAAGGATTTTCACATAATTAGATTAGCTTTTTTCTGTATCCAAACTTCCTAATTGGTAGTGCAGGATATTCCTAAATGAATAGCATCCCTCTTTCTTTCTTTTTATCAGAACACCATCGTTGTTTTTTTTGCTAGAAACATTTCTTTTGCAAAATAAATGAAGTCCCAGACACAGGTTAATGGAAGCTTCGTCACAGACTTCAAAGGAACCAGAATGTTACCCACAGATCTAACGCAAAATCCTCAGAGGTTAATGAAAGCCTTTCTGCTGACATCAATGTGGTTTGAACAGAGTAAGAGTTGCTCTAATTCACTTCTTTAGATCCTGATGAAAACACTTAAGCATGCCTCTAAGTGCGTGCTTCAGTGCTTTCCTGGTTTGGTCTGTATTTATCGGTGATGGGGAAGGGAACCAGATGTTTTCTTTTTTCTTTCTTGCTTTGCTCTATAGACTGAATATGAAAGTATATTCTGCCCATATTATATTTTTATAAGGTTATTCAGAAAGACGTCAGTGAACTTTAATTTCAAAGAAATTTAATATTGTAAGAAAGTCCTCTCCATTTTGTTAGCTAGTTTCTAACACCCTAATTCTTGGAAAGTGTCATTATATATGCTAAGGTAATTACTTATCTCGGTTATTTATTTCAGAAGAAATTCTTGCAGACTTGTCAAGGCCATGTAAAATTTAATATTAATTACTCAAAGGCATTTCAGATCAACACATGTTAAGTAGATCTATTAAAACCAATGATGAGCTTTGAGTAAAACCTATGAGATATATACATGATCCATCATCTAAGTATAAAAATTCTAAATCCCCCCTCTCCTCCCACCTCCAATGGATATGATGCTTTTGGGATTCAAGTAGTGCAGCACTGACAGGGAAACATTATGGTTAACGAGCAGCATCCAAAAAAAAACCAACTTGAGCTCCAGAAAATTCTCTTATGAAAATTACAAAGGGTATCTCATCAAAACCATATTAGAGAGACTGCCATCCTATTTTGTAGGGCAGCAGCAACACCAAGTCCCAGTCAGGAAATCTACATTAACAGATTTTTTACAGATACCTAAATCCATGCCCGTGTCTTTCATGACCAGTGTAGACAAGATGAATGTGATCAAGGCATAGAGGTACCAAGTGACCATCTCTTGTTTGCTCAGGAAGACTCTCACTGAATGCAAATCTTCAAACCCGCTCTTAAACTCTCTTAATCGTAACAGTGGCCTTCTTCAAATATTTTGTTCCCCAAAGCTCCTGCCCAGGAGCTGTAAGAGACCAAATATTTGCAATCCTGCTGCAGCAGCACAGCTGAGTCATGGTGCCTGCAGAGACCAGTGCCACTCGCCCTCCAGGGCAGCAGCAGCATTTGCTGTTAAAAGGGTTTAGATGGCAGTAGCAGTGATTCCTATATAGAGCACTTCTGAAGTGTTTAAGACTTCAAGGCAAGACTGGAGCAATGAAATTTCAGCAAGAAGTGAAACAATGCCACATTTTACTGTAAACTTTGTCCTTGTTATCTCTGTGGCTCTGCCAACCGGTGCAAGACGGATGTTTGTTGGAAGGATTCTGCTGCTAGAAAAGAGCAGAGACTTCCAACCTAGGCAACAGCAACACGTACTGGCAATTCAACACTGAATTACAATAGGAGCTGTGATGAGCAGTCTCCCTCTTACAAGATTGTGTCTCATTGTGTGCATGGAGATATCTGACCCACAAAGGGTACTTCTAGACACACCCGAGCCATGGGCACAACCAGGAATCACAGTCGAGGACGGCACAACACAGAAGTTAATGAATCAGCTATGCCATTGGCACATCTTACAAGTCACTGGGCTGTACTGCATTAGTCACACTCCTGAACGTAAGTTGTTTTCATTTTAATTTAGAAAAACTAATCTCACTTATTCTGCAGGAGAGGGAAGTAATTCTGCCCTACTCTAACCTTATATAGTGATATGCAAAAAACACAGCCATATGTGTGGGGGAGGAAGCTGGTAGGGCGTGGGCTGTGCTGAGTGAGAATGAGAGTGGATTGGTGAAGTCCACAGGACACTGGGCACGTTGGGCCCCATCCAGCAGAAGATAATTGGACAAGAACATGAGTGCAACTCAAACTTTTTTTTTTTTTTTTTTTTTTTAGCTTCAGCAGTACAGAAGTGGCATCATTTGGGGGATTTTTGTTCCATGTTCCAGATCCAGGTCATTCCAGAGACCTTGCAAAATTCCAAAGGACTCAGAGGCAAACTGTTCTACGTTCTAGAACTTTACAATGCAGTTTCTAAAAATAATGCCAATTATGATCAACAAAGCAATATTTGGAGCAGATATACGGCCAGAGAAATATTTTCCAGAAGTGAGCTTCAGAAGAGATGCAGTGAGAGGACTCACCGTGCATCACCACAGGCACGGCAGGAGCCACATGCACTGAGCTCAGCAGGCTGCACATCACTGCTGGTGGTTCCTGAGCAAACTGAGGCGGAAGCCCAGATGCAGGAAATCAAACACGGCGCTCTCCACACACTGGCAGAACAGGGATGCTACGCCTGCCAAAAACATTTCCATTCTGAACCGCTGGGATTTCTCGCTTTGCAGGCACGGGTTATGAATATGGGAAAGCGTTATTCTTCTGTTCAAAGTTATTTTTCATTAATTAATGAACACAGCTATACTCTGTGTGTGCAACGAAATGCAAGTGTCATTTAAACTTAATTGTTTTACGGTGCAACTAGCCAGCTCTCCTTTGTGCCCATCAGACTGAGCTCAGGTATATTTCCTAGTTGGTCCATTTATTTATCTTTCTGATACCACAGATCTGCAAAGATTTACATAATAGCATGAATGTTTGCTGGAAACATAAGCCCTCTGTTTCTCTGCAACACCTCAAGCAATTTGCTGACAACATTTTTCTGCAAAATTAGATATGGAATTTGGAGCAAGAAGCGGCTGTCTTGACAGACAAGAAAATTCCCTTGTTACTGAACAAAGGGTTCCTCTTTATTTCGTGTCCAATAATGAACCAAGGAGGTTTGAGGGAGGGAAAAACATTGAAAGATTAATTATGATGAACTGACTTGGAAAACCTCCAGCAGAACTCGCGCTTCCCTTCCCCCAGTGCCCCCCAGCCCTTTCCAGTATTGTTAATGCAAAACAAAACAGGAAAAAAAATCTACAGAAAAAAGGCTCAGAACTCCCCCAGGAAGATCTGAAACAATGAGACAAAACCAGAGGATGTGGGGATGCATAACCACAAGGAGGATGGAAATGCCCAGGTGGATTTCAAAGCTAAGGGCAACCTTCAGACAGCCGAGGGATGGCGGAGGTGTTGGCTGGAAGAGCTCAGCATGGTGTGTTTGCTCCCTTTGGAGGCTGTGCCGGATCCGAGCAGAGGTGGAGGAGCAGGATGGGGGCATGGGAGCCCAGTGCAGTTCTATGGGGAGCTGATACTTCCCAAAAAATCCTTTCAAAAACAGGACTTGGGAAGAACTGAATAATATTCTATTTTCATAGCTGAAGTATTACAATACAGTTTTATACTTAAATTCTGAAAGAGTGAAAGGAACAAAGGTTCTCTCTTGTTTATAACAGGGCAAAAGCCTCCACAAAATACAAAAACAAAGTTATAGGAAGCCTCTTCCATATTCCGTATTCCACAATTCCCTACTCCACTCCCCCTGGCTGATGCAGAAAGCTCAGAGCACAGCACTCCAGCATGCAGCTCCTCGTGCCCACAGCACCCTCAGCCCGCGCTCCCCCAGCAGTGGGTCTGGGTGAGGGGATGTCACAGGGCATGTTCCATTCCAAGTGCACTTTTTTTGGTACCCACTCTCATTCATACCTTCCTGTGTCCCTCACCAGTACAAACTGACTTCTTTCGTTCAGGCTCATCTATTTTTACGGGCTTTTCAGCACACAGACACTGCTCAAAAAGCAAAACGTGAATCAGAGGTTGCTTTGGGATGTCTTCAAACAAAGTGGGAGACAGAGAAATGAGGGGAAAACAAACAAACAGAAGTAACCATTTCAAGATGTTCCTACAGTCATTGCAGTGTCATTTTTCTAGTACCAGAATTGTACATTTGCTTTTCCAGCCGCAGTTTCCATTTGTGGTGATACTGGAATGAATTACGCCCAAATAGCATAGGGGTCTCCTGCACCACCTGCATACACTGCTGCTAGTTTTGCCTTCTCTATGATCATCATCTATGCTGTGACTTCAGCAAACGTACTTACCTTGTGTGGGGGAAATAAAAATATGTGCAGCATAAGATAATGGAACATATTCTATTATTGGAGACTTTTGCCTGAACACGTGTTACAAATGTCTTTATTGCAATTGCTGTAAAATTCATTAGCTAAACAGAACAAGTAGACCAAGTACTACACAAAATCTTAATCACAGCCCCATGCTATGCTACTGACAACAGCAATGCTAACCAAGAAGGTCTGTCCATTCACAGAGGCAATACCCTGATGTAACTAACTGGCAGTCTACCCACGGCCGTGGGTATTGGAGCAGGATGACGGAACTCCATGGGAATATTCCGTGTTATTAACGGTGACCAGCAGACTTCACAGACGCCAAGATACGCAGCTACCTGGGCAAAGCTGCTTCAGCACGTGCTGCCCGTGTGTGGGACTGCTGTAGAATAGGAAGCTGAATGCTGCCGAGCATTTTGATGAGCACACAACGGAAAGCACAAGCCATATAAATATGGAAAGCACAGGAGAAAGCAGCAAATTAACACTACAGAGGATTGTGTGGATCCATCGTGTGCAGAATTCAGAAATACGCCCAAACCCATTGCTTGCTGGGAGACAGTGAGAGAAAAGAAACACGTCTACATCTGTATAGATGTATGTACACATTTATTTAAAAGAGTGGTAAATGAATCACAGAATCACAGAAAGGCCCGGGTTCGAAGGGACCTCAAGGATCATGAATCTCCAACCCCCTGCCACATGCAGGGCCACAACCTCCCCATTTCATACCAGACCAGGCTGCTCAAGGCCCCATCCAACCTGGCCTTGAACACCTGCAGGGATGGGGCAACCACAGCCTCTCCGGGCAGCTGTTCCAGCACCTCACCACTCTCATAGTAAAGAAAAGTGAGGACCTGTCCCAAGCACGCCGGAATCTTGAAAGAGCATCAGACAGCAGAAAGCCATTTCCTGTGCTCATCTCTTTCTCTGCCTGCCCTCATGCCAAAGCCCCGCTTCCTTCTGTGCTGCTCAAGCATCAGCAGAGGACAACACGTGTTGAGGTGCAGATCATGCAGGACTCACCAGCTGCTCTGCTTTGCTTACTGGGGAAGTCTCCAAGCAGCAGCTGAGGAGAGCTAAGAGAGAGAAAGCTTGGTGTAAAGCCCAGCTAATGAGGCACGTGGCAGGGAGAGCAGTCAGAGTTCATCAGCTTGTGAGAGCACAGCACCAGAGCACAGTGAGCCAGGAGCCACAGCCCTGCGGCCGCTCCGTTGGCACCAAAGTGCAGAGGGAGGACACAGTCCAGCTTCAGTTTCCTTCTGTCCTTCTGCCGTCACCAATAAAGTCTCTCTCAGAAGCGTGGTGCCAGGCCACCAGCCTTGGGAGTGTGCACTGAGTGGTGCAGCCAGAGTAGCAGCAGCAGGAGATGGGAGAGCTCCTGTGAAAAGGGCCGGCAGGTCTAAGAGGTGTCAAGGGAGCAGCAGATTTGGAACTGCAGTGATTTGCAGTGGTTTGGGGCGAAGACGTACGAATGAACACCGCACATGGGAGGTACTGCTCTCAGCAGGTGAACTTCTCCCATTCTCCACGACTTTTCCTGAGACACTGCAAGAAGTTCAGATTGGTGCTGAAGGCTTTCTTCTTGGCCCAGCTCCTGCCTCATACTCACAGTGAAGAGGGCACCTCCTAATTCACTACTGAATAGTCATAAAAAGGAAAAAGCAGTTCGGGAACAGCTGACTGCATTCAGTGTATGGGAAAGAGAGAGCCAACTGCAGACACTGATTTGCATCTCAGTGTGCTTCACACACAGCCTTGCACTGCACAGACTACACAGTGACACAATAAAAACATCCTGACAGTTTTACCTCAAAAAGAGCACCTGAAGTACCCTTGGCTAAAGGCAGGGCTGTGGCAATTTCAGACTCTCCATTACGTGCTGCCTTATATTCCAGTCTCCCAGCACATCCTCTCTAGTTGCATCCACAACAAAACACACGGCGTGTTTGTGAGTCTTTCAGCTCAGCTGTGCCTGCTCCTACTGCCTCCAAAATAGAACCCGAAGTAACAGAACCTAAAAAGAGCCTCCATTATTGTGTCTGCGTGCCTGTATTAGCAGATGGCCATGCCTGAGACTACAGAACACAGAGCAAACATTCCCTTCCAAGAGAGGGTGCCTTTAACACCCTCGGCACCAAGGCACACTGCCGCACCATACCCCATGGTGAGCCCCAGCAATGTGCTCACACAGACACCATCACCCAACCCTCTGCCCAGCCCTGCCCCGATACCCACTGAAAATGAGGGACAGATGTGCTGAGACTTCGACCACAGATGCATCAGAAAACAAAACAAAAGTAGATGGTGTTGGATCCTCAGATTGCTATTTTAGACATTTCCATTATTTTTCTGTATTCTTAAATTTATAATATACAGTCAGTACGTTGTAATTCATTCTCTGTGAAAAAAAAAACAAAACCTCAATACAACCGAGAGGAATAGGCAGATAATTGTCCAGCTTAATTTCTTTCTTGTCTTTTTCACCAGGCTTTATTAAACTATTGCTCTCTTTGTGTTAGCAATTTTTATGGCATGAGGGACAAAAGAGGACAAGAGAAAATCCATTCTCACAACTCTTGCCACACTGCAGATCTGATGTTTCTGCAGAAACACTTTCTTTTCTATCTGAAGTGCCTGCATGCAAAATGGATGTATGCATTCAAACCCAGTGGGCAGCTGTCAGTCAGTAGGAAGAAAATGGGATCTTTTGCAAAGATATTTGTAATTGTAATTGTCAAGCTTAGCAGATTAGGAAAGTTGAGTATCATCATATCCCCACATTATGTATGATGGCAAGTTAAGTGCCTGCTCTCTGGCTTCTGTTCAGCATGCAAGCCCAAGCTCTCCCCTTCGGCTGGGTTTCAATGCATGCACCAAAGAAATGCTGTCCCACAACGTGCTTAACCTCAATACCCAGATAGTCTCAGCTGATGCACCAGTTCTCTAGACAAACTCCTTGTTGCTGCTGAAGCATCATTAACAAACACATTTTGGTCCTTTCCCAAAGCACAGATTTTGGCAAATGAGTAATTCCACCACTTTATGGCATCCACAGATTTTGTTCAAAACACTGACAGTTTTCACAGCCGCTCCCACTGAATTGCAATGCACTGCTCTTTAGGCAGCATTTCCTTAACACTGAAAAGTACTCCCAAAGTTACGCTACCTACATAAACACTTAAGGCAGCACTTTACATCTCCATCTCTGCATTAACCAACAGAAGGAAGCTCCTCGTGGCAGCTGAAAGCAGCACTGCAGGGTCAGCCTTCCATTTCTGACACTCAACCTCTATTCATACAGAGGGCAGGATGTTGGCATCGGTCTTCATTATAAATCTCCAAACAGTGGATGTAGACAAATAGCTAATAAACGTTATATGTCGGGATAACAAACCAGAGATGGCAGAAAAAAATCCTGACGAGGCTTTTAACCTCCATTGGATATATCAGCTACTTGGAACTTTCTAGTGGGGCCAACGGCAGTTTTTATAAATCTCTATTAGGAAGCATTTCTTTCATGGATGACTCAGTAATCCCAGTGGGCTCACAGAGAGTTATGGGGACTGCAAAACTCTCTCCTACTCTGCTCTGTATTAAACTCCTAAAATAAAGCACTGCATCCAACAGGCTTTGCCATAGGTGGTAATAATAATAACGCTATTTCAGACCACATTCTTCTGCCAACTATTCTGGAGCAAACCCAGATTAATTTCACCAAACTCAGCTTGAGCTGTTGCAGCTCTGCGGCAGTGCAGGGACAGCCTCGTGGGCCACATGGCACAGCACCGAGTGCTGAGCACGGTCGAGAGGCTCCGAGCAGCACTGCGCAGCCCTGCTCCTCCCTCAGGGAGCTGGGATACACAGTTTGCAAAAAATATGCTGTAAAAGAAATTAAAAAACAGCCTGTTTTGCTGCTTTGCCCACACGCTGTGGCTGGGACCAGACCCTGCGGGCCGCCCCGATGCCTCACTGCCCACACCAGGCTCTCCAGGAGCAGCCCTGCAGCACAGCCTGCTTGCAGCCTATTTATGAGTGACCTGCTCTGTGATGTCCAAGTGAAGAACTTCATCCTGGAGACTGCAGTAGGTCTCCTTGTTGTGCTCAGATTGCCTCCTGAGTGCACGCACTGACGAAGGATGATGTAAAATGCCCTAATTCTTTTTCCAGCACTGAAACTACCAGTGCAAAAGCCACTAGGAAATGTCTAAGCACTTAAAATCTTAGAATCATTGAATGGCTTGGGTTGGAAGGGACGCTTAAGATCTCAATAAATAACTTTATCAGGGTCTTCAGACAGCAACTTTTCAGTGTGAGTGCTTTATGTTTGCCTGCTGCAGCAGAGCACCCACTCAGAAGGATAGGTGCAGGCACGGTGGGCCTGGACTGGGCTTGGAGGAGAGAGATGAGCACAGGACCAGTGGCCATGGGCACAACTGCACTCCAGCTCACTCTGCCAGACTCTGGCTTATCACTTGAGATGATAAAACCTTATGCCATAGCCGTCCTCTTCCACAGACACCCACTGAGGATGCCCAGGGCTCTCCCCACACCAGTGGATGTGCCACACATACTTCTTTGTGAAGCACTCATTGCTGTGCAAACTGAAGTACGGCGTATCATGGAGACAGCTTGGATATTTTTAGATGTGAAAATGCACCAGTACAGTAAACTGGGGCACAGAAAAGAAAACGAAGCCGTGGCCCAGCATCATAGCATTCTGAACAGTGACTGAGGAACTGTATTAACTGAAGTGCCATTAACTCTGCTCTAGCTGACATTGGAGATGGATTCCTGATGGGGCTCATCCTCTTTACAGCAGCTTGGTGCTTCCACTGGGCAGCAGGCAGCAGCCTGAGGAAAGGAAGCCTCGCTTCATTCAAATAAAAGGCAAAACTCTAAAACAATATTGCCTATAAAAGTTGATTTCACTCCAGAGTACAAGCTAGGCTGCTTGAGTGTCAAATCAGAGCTGGGTCACCCTCAAAACGACTCTGCAAAGGACAGCCATCCATCAGCAAAGCGCATTTAAAATGTGCTTTTAAAGTGTTGGGGATAAAAGCAATTAAAGGTGTAGTCCATATTTACTGCATTGATTTTAACCGTACTTATGCTGTACAGGACAGCGCTGTTATTTTTGGGGGGTACAATTCAGATTTGGCAGTAGGCTGTTAAGCGCATTACAATCCAACACACACAGCCAGCCACGCATCATAGTTCCGTGCTCCCACGTTCGTGTGGCTCCAGGCATGAGGCCCCCTTCAGCTTCTACAGAACTCGGGGAAATGGGAGTCGGACACGCTGGGACCAGGGATGCCCTCGAATGAACAAATTAGCAAGCAGTGCACCCAGAGCACGAGCAGCGCAGGGCTGACACCACACAGCACAGCTGCCATGTGCACAGCTGTCCTCACGTCCCGGCCCCACCGCTCACACAGCGCCCGCTGCTCCTGCCCACTCCCACGGTGGGAGTGCTGGGCAGCAACACCTCCTTCACACAGACCCACACAGAGTGATGCCACAGCGCTTCCCTTCTGTGTTCTCACCTAACCCATGCTTACAATTTATCCAACCCGAATTTCAGCTGAAACCTGCTGCATCTCTGCACACCTGCTAGAGGCAGGCAGAGACAACTCCTTTCATCTTCTTACGGTGCTTTTTTCTCTGGCGTGGTGCATGTAGGGTATCGCTGGAGATGTTGCTGCTTCTCTTTTTCCCAGCTGTAAATATTTGGCTCCATTTTCCCTGCATCTTTCGCCCTATCTTTAATATCACAGAAATAGAAACCTGCACAGTTTCTCCATTTACAAATACATCAAGATTAATTTGCATGCTGGAAGCTTAAATTGAATATTTTAGATCGGACGTGGATAAAACAGTAATCCACTGCCGGGCTGAATTCCAAACAAATAAATAAAACAGATTTGACATCAAAGCAATAAACAATAGCAATGCCAATTGTCCATTAGGATTCCCGCTCTGCAAACAGGACCACCAAATAAAAGACTAGAAAATAACATCACAAATCCTGAGCCCCAAAGTGTCATTCCCTCTCAAGCTCCCCTCCTTGCTGAGCTGCGCTTCCCAAATGCTCAGAGGTTGGATACTAAGACCAGGCAAGGTGATGGAAAGGGAACCAAAGCATCTCCAATTCATCGTGATTCACCTGCAAAACAGCAGCACGCTGCGGCTCGTTCCTTTTCCAAGCCCTTGGCAGCATCGCTTTTAGAGTCACAGCTGCATCTCCGCAAACCCCCACCCACCCCGCGGGGTCGGGCAGTGCTGGCGGTGATGCCAGCCCCAGCTGCTGCCAGCCCAGCGCTGCGTCCCGGACCTCCTCTGCTCCTCCGCCGCTCCCAGGACACGAGGAGGCGGCTCTCGGCTCCCGGCTCGTCTCGCCTTGCCCGGCTGTAGTGCTCGAATCTGATGAGTCAGCCCCCCGAAGTTGCGTGGATGGTTTTAAAAGTCACATCGTTTTAAAAATGTTAAGTCTGAGGGGGATGTTTTTTTTTTTTTTTAATTCACTTTCTGATGATTATTTTTAGCTTTTTTGTGCAGGCTGGTTTAAAAGCGTGCTTTTCTCTTCCACCTCCTCTCTTCTTCACTCTCCTGTGACACAAAAGGCAAGGCTCACACCCCATAACACAGCAGGCAGGCACAACCCCCAGCAGCATTCGCAGATGGATGGATGGAGACCTGCCATGGACCACCAGGGGTGGGACAAGTGGTGACCAGACGGCATCTCCAGACCTTTTGCCCTTCACCCCTCTCAGTGCCGTGCTGAAGGAACGATGTTCAGCTTCAGGGCAGGAAGCACATATATCTGTCTATACCAAATTACTGCGTAGGATGTAAGGATTTGTTTCAAGCCCCTGGAAGATAGAATACATACAGGCAACAGCTGATCTGCAAATCTGAGATCTCACTCAAACCTCAGGCTCTGCACACACAACATTCCGAGTACTAAGCTTTATGCTTGGGATGGCCACTGGACAGCCAGCATGCATTAAAACAGGCCTCCAGCAGCAGCCCTCCAGCTCAGAGCAACACATGGGGCCATCGCACCATGGTGACCCAGCAGAGATCAGGGCCAGCCCTGTTCCCACACCACCCCAATGAGAGCCATGCTGCTCAGCCACGCCATCTCCTCCCAGCAGCTCAGCCGGGGCTGAGTGGCCAGATGGGATTTTTGGCCTTGACTCGGTCTCCAGCATCCTCAAGTCAGACATAAATATTACATATTTAGGAGGAAGATATTCAGAGCTTATGTGCATAGGGGAGTGCACACCCAAAAGAGCATCTCTGCAGTAGGCGACTGTCTTTCTCAGTGCCTGCATTTAGGGCTTTTCTTCTTGAAGAGGCACATATGGCATCTTGTAGTCTGCTAATGAAAATCGCTCCTCTTGCTGTTCTGTAATACCTCCCCACATGGCCGAGCTCAAAGCAAACCGTGCTGCCCAGGCTCTGTGCATGTGTCAGCCTGCTCCCCTCCAGGTCAGCGCTGGTGTGCCAAGGATCCGGCCCCGCTGCCTGCAGGACTGGGATGCATGCTGGCTGTGGCGTGACTTCACATGGGAAAGCAATGGCATGTGAAAGTATAGGAAGGGAGGCAAGTTGTAGTGGTGCTGTTTCAATTAGCAGGGAATTAACAGTATTCTCTTGATGTAATATTTGTTTGCTTTTTAAATAAACCCAGCACTGCTCTTCTTTCCTTCTTGTTCCTGCCAGAAGTGCTCTGTCCTGAAATCCTATTACTAACCCAACCTGTGCTCAGGGTGACCTGCTCCTGTGTAAGCGATCAGTGCACAGAAGGGCTGTGCAAGCTGCTCAGCAGCAGCTTCTTTTCCTTCCCACTCACAGAAGGGTACGAAAGAAGCACACCAGAGAGCTGTCCTGTCCACAACTCCTTCTCCTCAGAAGGAGGAGGCAGTCAGTGCCTTTGAGTATAATATCATCTTCCCTTCTCTAAACATCCCTTACCAGCTGGCAGGTGAATGCAGATCTGTGTCATTACTGGGATTGCAAAACAATATATTCCTCCTGGAGTTTTACACCTGGGTTTATGTCTCCAGTTTGTTCATCCTAAACTTTTGGGGCCCTGCCAGTACCAGTGCAAGAAAAATCATATGCACAGAAAGCCATATAAAATAGAAACCAATAGAAATCACATAAATCCAAAGGAAAAACTTGCCACAGTGCCCACAAGTGCCACAAAGGAGCTTGGCACTGGCATGTGGTTACACAACTAACGCACCAGCCAAGACAGACCACTCCATAAAAAAAAGCTACATGCTTCCAGTGTTTTTCCCACCAGTGACAATTCTGGAGGACCAAACAGGAACAGCCTAACACTCACAAGTGCTTAACACTTCATAGCAACCACTTCTATGGAAAAAAAAAATCAGGTTGCAACACGAATATCAGCAGGGAGAGGCAGCAGCTCTCCCAGCTGGACTGTGTAATCACTGTACCCAGACATGTCTGTGACTATGCTGTCACTAACAAGATGCTCTTCAGTGCACAAGTAAAGAATTCCTTACAATGGGGAAGACATCAAACCTATTAGGCGAGCCGTGCTGCGCTGCTCTCTGAAACACAGCGCTGTTCTCCTGTGTTCAGTCCCCACTGACTCACACACTCAGTATTATTTAACAAAGGGTTTGTTGGCAATTTTTAGCCCATCTCTCCAAGGCATTATCTTGCTGTCAGAAGGTTACCATAGATCCCAAGTGTCCAACTTTCTCCCATCAATGTCAGTAACTGTCCCCGGAGACTTTGCCTCCCTGAAGAGAATCCTTTGCATCCTCATCCTAGAAGATCTTGCATCTATTTTTCAGCAGTATCAGAGGAATAATAACACTGAAAAGCCATGGTGCCATTTTAGTGTGCCTGCCATGCCCTGCAGAGTCAGACTGCACTCTGCTCTGCACCCATCCTCTGTGGTAATTACCATAAATAAGCTAAACGAGCAGTTTTGTTTCCAAGACCATAAATACAATCCTAAACGCTCTCCCCTGTGATGATCCCCTCCATCTCCATTCTGCCAGCCACAGAAGCCTGGTCTAGGTTGGGACATTGGAAGCAGAAAGGAGAAGCTGTTTCATGGTTCAGAGTGCTGTTGCTTCCTTCCCTGCCCAGGGCTGCATGAGGAGGAGGCAGGGCTAGCTCAATCTCTCTCTTTCCCATGGGAAGAAGACAAGCTGACATGAAGCTAGTGTTTCAACATGGGAATACAGCAGGGAAGCAATGGAGTAACAGATCAGAGCCGGGTCTGGGGCTCACCTGCAGGCCTTTTTCCCCATTACAATGTGTTGGGTGCACAACTGTCTGCCAAAAACACGTGGAAAACATCACAGTGTTTCAATTTTACTCTCTCTGGGCAAAATTACCAAGCAGAGGAAAATCCCAGCATATAAAATCCCTCACTTTGTCAAATCTGTTCACATCTTTTTTGTCCTTTTCTCTTTTATAAGAGGAAAGAGAAAATAGATTTAAAAAAAAATAAAGAAATCTATAACTTAACCAAAAAAGAAAGCAGCTGGAAAAGTCAGAGAGCAATGGGAACTCCCTGAGACGGAGCGGGTGAGAGACCTGGAACTGCCCATAGACAGAGCTGAGCTTCCACTGCTGTCCCTCCTGCAGCCTCAGCCCCCACTGTTCGCAGCCACAGCAAGGAGCTCACAAGGACACAAAACATCCATCTGTACTGACTGTTCTTCTCAGCACCACCTATATTCTCCCTGGGAAGTGGTACATAGAGACAAATATAACACCAGCAATGGGCTATTCAGGATTTAAATAAGAGGTACCGATGCTGAAGGTCACATCTTCAACTGTCAAAAACTGAAGGCAATATAAACGCACTGATTTGCATCAGTTTGGCTCTCTGCTATTGGTCACCATAGCAGCTTCATAAATATTGATATTTAGTTGAATAGACCTATAATTTGTATTCCAGCTCCACGCATAGACACACACACACCTTTATTTGTTTTTCTTCAACTGTTACCACTTATCTGAAATCGGGTCCTTAGATTTATTGCATAGAAAATTTTTATTTAGAAGAAATTTGAGAGCCAAAGCTTCACTTGGGTTCATTTGTCAATGTGAAATAATAAATCAGAGCTCAGCTCTCACGGCAGCGCTCATTCCAAGCTCTGGGTTATGTCCCATCTCTGCTTGTGGCGCAGGAAGGCTGGCAGTTAAATCACCGGTCTCTGCATTGCCTTCCCTAAATGTAGTATGACTTGATGGCTGGTTTCTTGAGGAGCTATAAGTCACTCTCCCAGCACAAGAGAAGAAATCTGGCGGTTTGCTTTATCACGCATATCATTCACTGTTTATTTTTCTTCATTCAGTAGTTTAGGGGAAAAGCTAAACTAAACTAAACACCTTAGAGAATGCATTTTCAGAGAAGACAATTTCTACTAACGCCTCTTCGTTTCTTCTTTTACAAGAGAGACATTAGTACTATGTCATATTTAACAAAGCACTTTGTAAGCATTCATTAATCATGTAGTGCCCCTGAGAGGCACATTATGTAATGTTTAATCTGCTCAGCAGAGGCTGTAAGTACAAGAAACTGCTCAAAATTTTATCAGCTTTACAATAAGGAGAGATGTATTTTATGCACGACCAGTGCAAGCGAGCAAGCAGTCCTCTGTGCTCAGCCACAGCCACCTCTCCCAGCTCCCTCCAGCACTGCCAGTTCTCCCCACAGCACCACGTAACAGAGCTGGAGCTCACAGAAAGGATGCACGTGGCTCCCAAAGGCCACTGCAGCTTCCAACAGGCAGATTCTGTGTGACCCAGGGTTGATCTGCAAGGCAGCAGACAGCTTTCCCCCACGCAGTGTGGTCCTCCCTGCACAAACCCAGCTCACACTTGCCTCCAGGATCAGCAGCACAGCACCCGCGTGGCTCAGAGGCCTTTCCGTAGGAGTCTCAGAAGTAAGGCCTTGTGTGGAAAGGAACGCGGCCACTGGCATCCACCAGCACTAACACCTCCAGTAACAAACCCTGGACTCTGCCAAGCGCCCTTACTCCCTCTGTCCTCCTGCAGGATCGGTCAGCCCCGACATTTCCATCAGCGTCAGAGCAAGCTTTGGAGAAGAATCCATCCTCAAAAAATATTAAGTGGGGAAAAAAGGCAACAGTGAACCTGTCAGAGGCTTTGCATGGCCTATGGCAAATGGTATCCAGCCATTTGCATCAATTGATATTTTGTTTAAAAGAACATTATCTAAAATTCATCAGCCCTGACTTAGAGGACAACCATTCTCATTCCATAATGAATATCATTTTCTGGGAAAAAAAATTACTGTTTTTTGGCTTTCTCTCAGCTTCTTACACCCCCCCCCTCCCCATCTCTCAATCAGCATATTTCCGTTCCAGCACACAAGTTTCTTTGCCACATACATGTCCTATATTGCCATGGATCTCTATGCAGTCTTCAAAGCCTCCATTTTAACCAGTGCTCTACTTCAGAATGCTTTGCTCTGCAGAACACAAAGCCTTCTTACACATTCATTCTGTAGGTATGGACCTGCTTCCCTGCATTGTATTCAGGCAAAGCCTGAACAATAGAATTAAGCTTTCAAGACAACAGAGCTGTGTATTTAAAGCACACTGTCTGTCCTAGCAGCCTTAAAAAAAAGCAGGTTCGCACTTGTGAGCTAGTCATAGAGGTTGCTGCAGCTCTCCTTCTTGAAAGGATCATTTAAATGTTATATGACATCTATTTTCTCTCTGGGAATATCTCTGTAGTGTTTCATCTTCCTTTGCCATCAAGAAGAAGAGCTAGCTCTACTGCAGCCCACTGGAGAGCACACATTCTCGGGCTCCCTGGCAGCTGCTGGTGGCTGCACAGTTCCTGACATCACTGAATCCAGTGCCTCTTTATTATTATTTATTTATTTAAGACTTATTCAATGAAAGCTTTGCAGAAATCGTTAAGTTTTTGCTAAGCTTCTTGAATCCTTATTGCCCATCCCTCGTGGCATGGATGTGTTGAAGCACGCATATGGGGTTGGGGCGGTGCTGGCAAGCAGTAAGGCAGGAAATAGGGCAGCAGAGCTCTGAGCCCAGGGCTGGCAGTGGCACATCGTGGTTCCCCACTCTTTGGGGTAAGACCTCCAGGTCTGGGAAGGAGTTCTGCAGTGCCAAGGAACTAGATGGTCATTTTGTTTAGAAGAAGAAAAGCTATGGGTTGGTGAAGGCCCTACTTTAAAACAAAAAAAAAAATCAGAGGAACACCGGCAAAGCACAAATCTGGAGTGCTCTCTTGCCAGGATATACCATGTAGGGGCCCTGGCACCAGTAAACCCTCATGCAAAACCTTAATTAAATACTCCTGCACTCAGAAAATAGGATTTCAGGGTATGAAACAATAGAAGAAAAAAACAGCAATAGGAAGGAGAAACAGGGACAATTCCTCAGGGCTGCCTTCATTTCAGCCTCCCTAAGAGCTGCAGGGACAGGCTCCATCTCCAGCCCAGGGAACTCACTGAGCTCAGCAAGGCTCTTAAGGGAATGCCGATGCCCTATTTTGGGTGGTATCAGACACAGAGAAAACAGGTAAGTGTTGCCATGGGCACTACAGGTGGCTCTGCAGCATACAAGGGAAAGAAAGACACAAAACCAGGCGGCTGAAGTTCCACTGAGCTGAAGGATGAAGGCAGAGGAGACTCTGCAAAGCCCATGGGTCAGCTCAGGGGCAGCAACACACTGCTGGTGTTTGTGCTCATTCTTCTCCTGTCAGACAGTTTGCTTCTGTTTTGTGAATTAGGGATAGATCAAAACTCTCCATGCATACTGAAGGTAAGCGTGCCCCCAGGTAATTGATACAGCAGTGGACTGGTCCTCCTTGGAATTAACACTGCTGAGCAAGGGCTTTGCTGGAATGAGAAAGCCTAACAGAGATTTGCTCTGCTCGAGATTTAAGCTTTGTCAGACAAACCCAACACGGCTCAGAGCTGCCCAAAGTGCAATTAGCTGGTAGCTGTGGTGATTGGAGAGGGGGAAGAGGAGAACCACCTCATCCCAAAACCAAAGAAACAAGAAATGGAGGCAGGGGTCTGAAAGCAACAGGTTTGGGTTCACGGCGTATTCACACTGAGCAGCCTGTCCTGCTTGCTTTGGTCAGACCCACCATGGGCTCCTTCTGCCACGCCTTGGTGGCGGTGCCCTCAAAGATGCTCCTGCCAAGGACGGAGCCTGGAGCTAACACCAGATTTCTCCACGAGGTTCATTTCTCCTACCTTCCTGGTCCAACCAAGAAATTCCCACCAGTGCAGAGAGCTGTGACCCACCCAGACATACAGCAGCCACTCTGCAGCCTGCAGGTGGGCTGGGGCATGCCTTGCAGGGTAAGGAGCAGAACAGGAGGGGATGACTCATTTCCCTCTTCAAATTTCAGTTCTTTCATCATCATCAACTACTCTCCTGTCCACCCTCCAAGCCTCCACTTCCACCTGCCTGCCCTAATTAGCAATGCTGTGCATACAGCACGCCACATCGGTAATGGCTTAAACCTCACAAGGCTACATTCTAATTACAATGGTGTTAAAACAGAATTGGTTGTCTAATCAAGCTTAAATTAAATGCATGTTTAGCAATTTTCATGCTAGCATCCCCAGAAATGTGATACTTGCACAATGAATCATTTATTTTGTATAGATCTCAAGTATTTTTAAGAATAAAACCAGCAAACCAACATTCCGGGGAGGCAGGTAAATGAATTAACAACACTTCTCCCAACTACCATCTTCCCTACCACCGTGGCTTCCGCAGGCTTACATCTCTTGCAATAAAATGAATAAAGAGCAATCAGAACGTGCCGATCGAAACCCAGTGTGCATTTCCAGAGTCAACTACACAGAAGGGATATTTTACCAACAGCCCCAGGTAACGTTTACTTTGTTTGCCAGGTTGGAGCTCCACAGGCAGACTGGCTGCAGTGCTTACATTAGATAGGCCAGTAGTAGATTGCAACTTTAAAGCCCATGAAAGTGACTGTCTTCAATTAGAGAATGGCAATGGCAGTAGCCAGATATTCTGCTCCAGGCACTGTAAGCTGCTTCCAAGGACGTGCACAAGCAATGAGCACTGTTGCATAAATTTCACTGATTTCCAGAGATTTTTAGGAAGGATAGTGTGCAAGATAATTAAACTGACCAAGAACCTTGGTTATCTAGGCCCAGATTTTGCAAGATATTTATGGAAATGAACGTCACTAGAATTAAGCAAGTGCTTTGGAAAGCACATACAGACAGTGCTCTGTGAGACTGCATACTGTACATCTCCACGCAAAGCTCTGCTTGCCTTTGCTCCAGCTCACCCACCTAGCGAGCCAGCAGGATAGCACTCACTGAGGTGTTATGAAGCATGAATAATATTGTTTAACACTTCAGATCTCGCAATAAAAAGTGAGCACAAAATATTGCTGTAACAACATAGTATTATGCCATAAAAGTAATTAGTATCATTAGAGTTATACACAGAATTTTTATGTTAATGCTGTGTAGATTTCCACTGAGTGCATTAACTATCATCATTACGGCGACAACAAACTACCTGCTATGGTACTTCAGTGTTGCATTTCATGGGTAGGAGTGAACATTTAAAAGAAGCAACAGGTTGAATTCCCAGCGACACCTGAAGTTCATCCATCAGCTGCTTGGGATAAATAGCAACATGGGGAAAAAGAGGAAAGGAAAAGAAGAAACTACAATTATGAAGTTTTCACTAGAAATAGAATGACCTTATTTCAGTTATCACAGTCCCCTTTGATGTCACTAAGAAGGGGAGCAGAGAAATGTGCAGCAGGATCTGGGCAACAGCATGAGGGGAAACTTTCTCCAATCGCCCCAAGCCACAATAGCCCTTAAGGAAGCAGGGCAAGGTATGTCCTCATGCTTAGATCTTGACGCCAATCAAATCCCACTCTGTGTGATGGAAAGCCTGGGTCCAAAGATCTATTTTCTTCTAATGCACCAAATCATTAACCAAATTCTACTGTTACTTTTTTTTTTTTTTCCACTCAACATTTTGTGTTGGTTTCAGATAAGAACGATTTTGAAGATCTTCCTTTAAACAAAACCCACACACGGGCAGGACAGATGGTGTTACACACAACACACGGCCTATAGGAGACAGAGAGAGGGAGAGTAAATAAAATACGGAGTCTTTGCACACTTCAGCAGATAAGAATAGCTTGCTGGGGCAGAGGGTGGGGGAGAGTTGCCTCCATTATTCACAAATGCAGAGAGGAGGAAGGCAGCTCAGCAATAGGCTGTACGCTAACAATGCTCTCGATCTTCTCCACGGTCAGTAAACACCCAATTTAATTTGGAATTTAATATTAAAAAAGACTGCCACTCCCAGAGTAAATAATAGATAAATCCCCTAATGCCTCAGAAAACCCACAACAGGCTTTTGTAGCTGTGCCCTTTGATACAGGTAAGCAACAAATGCACTGAGACCACCAGAGGTGCACCTCTACTACAGCAGTACGACCCACAGCGTTCAAGCAGGGCTTATCCTGTCAAACTCACTCACAGCCTGACTCCACCCCACTCCTAAGGATCACAGAAGCTGAGTGGATGTCATTGACACAGCCCATCACGGTGATGGTGCCACACCGCCATACTGCTTTGCATTAGTGGTGCTGCGTACCGGCAGAACAAAATTGAAGTTATTTTCCAAATCAGCATGTTCTTTTCCCTACAAGCATGGAGTGCAGACTGATCTGCTCATTTGTTTGTTGTGGTTTTTTGAGTTTTCTGTTTACTTTGCTTTGGGTTGGTTGGTTTTGGGTTTTTTAATCTCAGCTCCTGCAGCTTGCACAGCTTGACTCCGCAAGCACGTTTGGGTATCCCTGAGCAGCACAGCCTAAAGCCAGTGCCAAAGTCATCTGCACATACCTTCAAGTGAAACCAAACGTACAGATTTGCAGGTATAGATCCATGACCGGGGATCACTTTTACTGTGATGAAGTGCTTACCATATAAAAGTACTTAGAAGCTGCTAGAGATGAAGCTTCAGGGGATTGAACCTAAACAAAGAGAAAAGCAGCCTGAGTCTTAGGCTAAGACACCCAGCGAGATGCAGGGAAGGTTCTCTGTTGGAACACTGCTAGGAAAGCTGCCTGTCAGACACACACATCATCTAGTAGCCTCACAGAGGTGTTACTCTGAATACTTACCAGCATTTGTTGTACCAACAGATCAGATCTCATCCATATAATAGAGGCTTTTCAAGTATTGGACAAGAAAAAAGGTTTCTAGAGGTGTTAGAACATGGCCAAGAAGGGTAAATACGTGCAGCTGTTCTACCATCACTTCATCTTAGAGCTCAGCTTAGAAGCTTTCTGTACCTGAGCTGTCACTGGCCTTGGCTGAAGCTCTGCTCTACCCTGCATGTTCAGACGTCTTAGCAAGGCCCTTAGGAAAGGCTGACTTGCCCTGTTGTCACTGTTCATTATATACATACACACATCCCCACGAAACCACGCTGTGCTGGTGAATCATTCTGTTGGACTGCAAGGACCCAGGAGCTGCATCTTGTGACAGAGGGTGATGCAGGCCACTTGGCAATGAACCTCCTCTCCATACTGCTGGAGGGACACTCTTGAAATGTTAAAAATGTGATATCTTCTAAATGACTACACAAACACAGGATGGATCTGGGGGCATTTAGAACAAGTCATGCCCTATACAAACAAGGCAAAACTAGAAAGTGCAATCTAACTGAAGTTAACTTGCCTGCACTAACTAGTGTACTGTTAGATATTTGAAAAGCTTTGTAGATATGAGACATCCTCAGTACTGAGCACAGTTTGTTCAATTATGACCAAGGCCTCTTCCAAAATGCTTAAATAGCACTACAGGTCAACAAGAACATGTGATGAAATAAAACCTCAAATTTTTTGGAGGATTTATCCAAAAGCAAATGAGGTTCTGGCTGGGAAGAGATAACGTTCAAATGATGATAAAATTGAAGAAAGAAACCCTGTAAAATCCATACATATGGAATCTGCATACCTGCATTTCAAACCAAACTTGTGATTTCCTAGAGTACCCAGCGCTGGAAACACAAAAGATGTAAATAATCAGAAGTCGCTCACAATGTTGAATAGCTTTCCCAACAGCTGCTGAAGGACACTGCTGAGGTGTGCACATCAGGACCACACACCTCGGGACACAGCTCTCATGGCTGTGCCCATGGCTCTTCTCACAGAGCACTCTGAATGGACAGCCTGTGCTGGCCTCTCATAGTGATGTCCTGCTGTAACCCCAGTGTGCCCTTAAAGAAGCATCCCCAGCTTTCCAAAAATAGAGCATGTGAACAGATGCCTGAGAGAAAAGAAAGCAAACATCTGTCCTGTTGGAAACCTAAATCCTCCACACCCAGCCCGCTGCTCTGCAGCTTGGCACCAACCCATTCCAAGTCCTGCATGGATGATCCTGGTCCCCATCACAGTGATCAGCTCCACACTGGATTTCAAGCAATGCACAGCATTATACGCAGCCCGAAATTGTCAATGCAATCTGCACTGACATCCATAGGATCGAAGCAAACAGGTGTGACGAATGTCCCAGCAGTCAGTGTTTGACCAAGGGAGGTTTGCAAGCAGAAAGAGAAGCTGCTTGATGGCACCTGGACCACAAGGGTACACATGGTTCTTCTCAGCTGCTTGCAACATGCAGTAATGCTGAGCAAGTGCAGGAAGGCATGGGAGCGCCGGAGGGAAATCCTGGCTGCTACTATAATTGAAAGTCTGCTTGTTTGCCATGTTCTCTGCTGGCAGCTCGAGCTCTTTAAATAAAACATGACCGGTAATTTATTTAGCCAGCAAGTCCTTGAAAAGTTCTTTTGCAGTGCTCTAACTAATTTATGCCATGGAAGACGAACCCTGACTTTGCTCCACACGTCTGTGTGTTCGGAGCAACTGGAGGCAAGAGCCACAGATCTGTGTTAAATATGTTCCAAAATACAACGTTTGGGGCTTTTTATAGTGCTGCTGCAGCCAGCAGCTTGTCTCAGAGCTGCAGGAAAAGCATAACCCAACCAAGGAGCCGCACCCTCCTTCCCAAGATTCAGTTTTACTCTTATCCCACCAGTGCTTTTTCTTCAGGAACATCCAACATGACGTTCATGCTACGCATTGTAGCAGATCAAATGGCTGCAGTACATGAACACCTCTGAGCAGCATGCCCAGCCCCAGCCATACCCCTGGGCAAGGTGAGGGCCGTGATGCTGCATGCATGAGGACAGGCACACAGACACCTGGCACACACCTGTGTAAAGCTGTTACCCCAAGACTGCTTCCAGTGCTCACCTGCAAACGCCAGCATGCAGCTGTGCAGCTCTGCAGGGAGGTGTGCAGTGCCACCGTGGCTTATAGATCTGCACTGGATTTCATTTGCAGTCACTTCCTCTTTCCCCACAAGCTGGGAAGCATGCGGGTATTTCTGCATACACACAATTTTGTATCTATGTGTGTGTGTGCATACATGTATAAGACGTGATCCTACAAGACAAGTGTGTGCACACAACGTATACACATCAGGGCTGTCTTCCCAGGGGAAAAAAAAAAAAAAAAAAAAAGAGGAAAAAAATATTGTTTATATAATTACTAAGCACTTATTTCTCTGTATGTCACTTCTTGTAGCATTCCCCCTCAGACCTCAGACTGCATTTTGGGGGTTTGTGCTTGTTGGCTCTAGTGTATTTAACAGAGATCTTAAGAGCAGGTTGCAAACAAAATGAAAACAGCCATTTATGAAGTGAGAAAAACACCGCTCAAAGTCAAAACTGCCAAAGCTCTTCAATATTCGGTTCCCCTTCCACCTCTCCTGTCAGAGCTGGCCACAGTATTGTGCCAAGAAAACCAACTCTCCAAATATTTAAGTTTTAGACAGAAATTGTACTGGGCAGAGAACTGTGAAGAACTCAGCAATATCCAAACCCACTGAGTGCCTGCAGGAAGACCACCTCTCACATGAAGCGTCCTTCTTTCTGCTCAGAAACACCCATTTGATTCAGCCACAATCAAAGGTGTCCGTATCTGAAATGCCAAGTCCAGACAGACCAGGTGGTGAGAATAGCATGTGAACGTTTTCTTGTATGTGATCCAGGTCTAAAATTATCCTTAAGAAGTGAATTAGATTTTAAAAACAGTTTGATAGCTGGAAGACAATAATGGTCGTCAGAATTAGGTAGGTGAAGGCCTCGCTCAAATCAAGCTTTGCTGGAACTAAAAGGCAGTTTTAAAAACCAACTCAACTCTGAGGAAGCTTAGCTGTCTCTGCAGGGACATCTTTGAGTTTCCCACTGCACAAATAAATACCATACAGCCACCTAGATGAGAATACATAGCACAGATCAGCTCTTCAGGAACAGGAGCTGCTAACAAGCCAGTTCTGACAGCAGAGCTACAGAAAATACAGCAGCTCCACCTGAATGAAACCTGCTCTCACAAAGCCATGCTTATCCCTTTCCACAGGAGGCTGCACTCACTGGACAACCCCTACGCAGCCCACGCTGGTCCCAGCCATGCTCCCAGCTGCACACCGAGCCACTGATGGAGCAACACTGCTTCTCAAGGACAGGCAGCACCAGGCCCTGCTGCAATGCATCTTCAGCCAGCTGCACTACATCACTAGCCAGGGTGCCAGCGTGACACATTATTTCTCCTAAAAATCTTTATTAGCAAACACAAGTGTACTAAATATTTAAGGCACTGCTACGTGATCTACTGCTTAATGCAAAGTGCAGAGAGAAGGCAGTACACTAATCTGCTGAACGTATAGCTTGGTTCATCCTAAAGGATCACCAAATAACCACCAAGACACAGCAGCACAGGGCACTGGTTACTCCACAGCACAGCAAGGATGATGTTTAATGATAATGAAACATCAAGGAGGCCCATCGTTTCTGTGCTTCGATTTCGTTGTCTTCAATAGCTCTTAACACCGGGCTGGTGAAGAGCGGGGTGCAACTCTGCTCGAAAGGAGCAGCAGGTGGTGGGGGGTAGGAAAGGCCCCCACTCCCAGGGCTCTCCCCAGCATGGCTGGGGCAGCTCAGCCGCAGTCCTGGGGGCTGCGCAGCACAAAGCCAGCCCAGAGCTCAGCAGTAAGGTGCCTGTTTAGAAATCAGTGTTGAAAGAAGAGATGAGAAAAAACATCATCCACTTCCTCCAAAGGATCTGTTTGTAAAATCAGCTGTTTGTGTTTATTTTTCTAAACACTGTGAAATAAGTAGTTAGCAACACAAAATGCTGCTTTAAGATGTGGCATTATTTTCTGGAATCTATACTCCTCCCATACACCCGACTGCTCAAAAAATACACCATATTCTACTATTTGATGCCATGGCAGCAATCAAAAGGTTCTGCAGCTGCGCTGCACAACCCCTGGGATCCCCAAAGGCAGCCAGAACCCACCCCAAAACTAAACCCACCCCATCACGTCTGTATTGATTTTGCTTCCCAAAGATGCTGTAGCTCTGTAGTCTATCTTGAAATAAGATTATCTAGTTAACTCTGCAATTGTGCTTATTGCTACTAGACCTCTTTTTTCTTCTTAATGGGATTATTGATTTAGAGTTTATAGCAATTTAAATGTAACAACAAGACATGCCGTGCAGAGATAGAGAAATGTTCACTTCTAACAAGGAGATCAAAACAATCCTCAGTGCGTAGAAATGAAGAGAGTTCAGCTACTTGAATAATTGACTCATCAAGTATCTTCCTGTAAATCACTATGATTCACGTGCTTGGTGTGAGTCCAAGGGTCCACACTGACTCTCACCTGACACAGCAGCACCTCCCCCTGTGTGCTTTGCCTTCCCCAAGGGCACGCAGACCCCAGAGACCCTGCAGGGAGGAAGGAGTGACTGCACACGGGCAGAGGGTGAGGGTCTCAGCTGGGCTGACTCACCCAGAACAGGAAAACTGGGCAGTCCCCTCTCCTGACTCTAGAGTAAGGGGCAACAAGCAAACATTGCACCCTGACATGTAAGAAAACCACAGCACACACTGCTCCTATCAATGGAGTTACCCTGCAGAGCAGATTTTGCTTTACTTTGCAGAGGAAAAATCCGGGCTGGTCCTTCCCAATCTACACTAGACCTGATTCACTTTGTTTCCCCCCTCATACTGATGCAATTCAGAGGGGGGAGGGAAGGAAAAAAAAACCACCACCAACAACTTAGAATGTGTTCATTTACCCCAACAAAATACCCATATCCAGTCCTACACTTACAGAGATGCTGAAGTGCTTCCCTGAATTATGCTGGGGCTGTTTACTGGAGTTACAAAGTGATCCTTCTATTTCAGTTCCCACAAAACACAAAGTTAACATGTACAGCACAAGAGTTGAAGGAAAAAAAGGATGGAACATTTCAAAGAGAAATATTAAACAGAAATTCGGTGCTAAAGCCTGAGCTTGCTACAGAAATCTCAACACAACGCTGATGTCAAGAACCAGCTTTGTATGGGGAAAACAGTAGATGCTCTACTGAGCAGTCTAAGAGATCCAACCCCTAAATAAAAGAGGAAAAAACGCAGTAAAAAAGAATGAGTATCGATCAGCCCTAAGGAAAGTGCTGGGAGGAAAAGCCCACACATAAATTAGACAGCTAAAGACTACTGGGATTTCAATTTTGACATACATATTGAATCACTTTGTAATTTCAATTAAAGTCCCTGTTAAATGAATTAAGAGTGGGTGAAGTGACAGGGCTCCAAAAGCAGGTATCTACAGGGAAGGAGCAGCAGAAGACTGTGCTCCACGTGAACCCGCAGCAGGCCTGCCATGCTCACCAGTGCCATAAGGATGCTGAAATAAAGACATGGCAGATAAGAGCTGAGCCTCCCGGAGGGTCGGTGCTTTGCCTTTGGAGTAGGTGTCACTCCTCGGGGCAGGAAGCACTGCCAGGTGGAGGCACTGGGCAGGCAGCTCCTGCAGGTTCATTCCCTACTGGTCAGAGCAAAGGATGCCCTCAAATCTGAGGTGCTTCTGACTTCCCAGAGTGAGGGCAGGCAGAGAAAGAGATGAGCACAGGAAATGGCCTTCTGCTGTCTGACGCCCTTTCAGGATCCCAGCTGCTTGGGACAGGTCCTCATTTACCTCTCTTTTAAATAAATGTGTACATACATCTATACAGATGTAGACGTGTTTCTTTTCTCTCACTGTCTCCCAGCAAGCAATGGGTTTGGGCGTATTTCTGAATTCTGCACACGATGGATCCACACATTCCTCTGTAGTGTTAATTTGCTGCTTTCTCCTGTGCTTTCCATATTTATATGGCTTGTGCTTTCCGTTGTGTGCTCATCAAAATGCTCTGCAGCATTCAGCTTCCTATTCTACAGCAGTCCCACACACGGGCAGCATGTGCTGAAGCAGCTTTGCCCAGGTAGCTGCGTATCTTGGCGTCTGTGAAGTCTGCTGGTCACCGTTAATAACACGGAATATTCCCATGGAGTTCCGTCATCCTGCTCCAATACCCACGGCCGTGGGTAGACTGCCAGTTAGTTACATCAGGGTATTGCCTCTGTGAATGGATATTGAAATGAAGATATCTAAATTTCTTGCTTTTTCTGTTTTGTGAAGGTTTTTGTAAATACACTATTTTTCACCTCATAAGTTAGAGAAAAAAACGACATTTTCAAACATTCAGCCCTTTTCCATGAAACTGAATGTCTCAGCTTTGACCAGTTCCACTCAGCAAAATGGGATGTGAGGAAAGAGCTAGAAATTCTCAGCTAGTGATAAGCTCAAAGTTTCTCTTGATAAGCAGGGCTGAGTGCTGATAAAAGTGCACCGCTGAATCTTTCAGTAAATTAAAAGGACATTGCACATAAGTAGTGAAGATAGAATTCCCAGACTAAGCACACGCCATAAAACCTGGCTGCAGGTACAGCCAGGGCCTTGGGAGAGCCAAGCTGTGCAGTGGTGACTGAGCACTGCTGCTCAGAGCCCTGGGAAGCCAGGCTGTGGCTGCTCTTGCTGAGGGCAGGCTGGGAGTTGTGCAGCCTGTACAGAAAGCACTGGCAGCACCTCACTACGTTCTACTAGCTGTGAACTTAAGGACAGCACAGTAGTAAGACTGGATGGAAAGAGGCCAACAGAGCAGTCTAGGTGCCTTGGCAGATTGGGCTCTTTCCAACAAAAAGGTTTTAGAAGAGCCAAGACACTTATGAACAGCTTAAGGACAGTCCAGGAATCAACAAGCATGTAGCATGAGATACATCCTGGAAAACAGACCGAATAAAGGATTTGGACAATATAAATAACAAGTTATTTGTTAGTTTTGCCACTGGAACTGTCTATTTAATATCATCCTAGAATATTTGAATCCAAGAACATCTGGGAACAGAGATGATATTTGACTTCTCCACAGGGCATTGGCAGTAGCCAAACTCACCCTCAGACATGATGCTGAAGAAAGACTCTTAGTAGCAGAGAAGAGCCACAAAAAATGGTAAGGGCTGCAGGAAAGACCCCAAAATGCTCCTACTTTTTTATGCAACAGAAGATGGCTACAGCTGATTTGCATATAAGGAAGATGCCCAAAAGACAAACATAGTAAGGACCTATGGGTGAAACCTGAAGACAAAAAAAAAAAAAAAAAAAAAAAAAAAAAAAAAAGTCAAATTAGGAGAAAAAAATGCTGTGCTAACCCCAAGAGGATTGGATACTGCAGCCCACTGCAAAGGGAAAATGTGGGTTCAGTGTTGCTGACATCTTCAGACCACTTTCTATTAGATCCACTCTGCAAAATAGATTCCAGGTTCAACAGAGAGGAAATTGGGACTTGTGGGGGTCTGTGGAGCTCATTGCTTAGAAGTCATTTCAAGCTGAGAACTGCAATTTACTTAATGGCAACTGTCTTCTACTCTTCCACTGTTATGTTACTTCTTTAGCAGACAGCACAGTAGTGAACACAGTCCTTCAAAACCCCTTCCTCTGTAATGGCACAAATCCAGCCTAACTCGTGTCAGCTGCCTTCAGTATCACCAAATGATCATACAGGGAACTGCCACTCATAGGAAAATAAAGAAATAATTCCAGATAACATTTCCAGTCTTAAAGGTATCTTCAGCACACCTTTTCCACTAGTTAAGTAGAGTTTCTAAGATGGCTGTATTATCAACTTAGATCCCTTAAGAACAGGTTCTGCTGCTGAATACCTGAAAGGATGCTGTGCCCCAGGCCACCAGGCCATGCTTGTGTTCAGCTGCTGTCCTCGCTGAGACTACTGCAGCTGCACTGTTCTACTAAATCTTTTCTTCTTTATTTTCAAGTGAAATGCTTCACTTTTAACCCTCGTGTAATGACATTTTCTCCTCTATCAGGCACCCCTCTGCATTATTAATTTCAACACAAGACAGCACCTGCTATTAAAAATATCATAATAAATATTATGCCAAGTGCTGATGAGCAGATGTTAAGCGGCATTTAAAGATTACAGGACCAAGGTAGGTCAAGTTATTTTAGTTCTCTCTGGAATCAAGAAAGATCTTTTAAGCTGATTTTATGACGAACTCGATTGCCTGCTTTCATTACTAGATATTCACCATATCTAATCCCCTCGTTTCATGCGGCAGAGCATGCTGAGTGACACATGACTGCTTCTCTTCAATCACTTCAATCAACCAGCTGCAGTTGCATTCAGTCACCTTGACTGAGAAACGAGGCCTCACTCACTATGGCTTCATCTAGAGAATAAATTGGTATGCACAAGATCTGAACTGGTGATGACTGCACTGCAGCGTTGATTCAGACCTATAACTGTAGTCTGTATCAGTGACCCAGGGTGCATGTAAAGAGTTTGTGCAAGCCTGAAAGTAACGGACAATAATGCAAACTAATTCAGCTTGAAGCTGAGTGGAGCAGTACACCACCTGAATGGCAGTTTTCTTGGCAGAGCAGCTGGTGAAAGCTGGCACGGCCTGTCAATCTTCAGAGGACAGAGAGGGGCACCCTCTAAAGGATGATGGAGCAAAGCAGTCAGCAAACTCATTGCACAGCTCTCTGGAAGGTACCCAAAAAGCACAGCCTCCCTCCTTGGAACTTCACTTTTGTGATCTGCCCCAAAGCCTCACTTCCAGGCTGGGCTTCATCTTCAGCTCAAGAGAAGACATTTCTGCTCTTTGGCAGTGATCACCAGCTCACCCCCGAAGCAACCTTAGTTGCCTGAGCCATCGAATCCAGAGAAGCCCCACAGCTTCCCAAGGAGAATGTAGATATCACTTTATGGCAAGTTTGAGACAGATTCAGAGTCTACTAAAGTCTGAGAAGACTTCCAAGCCTTGGACCTAACTAGGCTGATATCCTGCTTTATCCTCCAGCTTGACCATTGCTCGTACTGACTGCCTCCTTCCAGCTCTTAACCTCTGTGTAGCTTTCTCCAAGTTCTTATCATATGCTGTGGCTAGAGATTAAAGTGACACAACTGATTTATATAGGGATGGAAGAACAGAACAGGAACAAGTGCTGTTACCACAATTTGTGTACCAGTAGGTGCCAGGGTAACAAAATCTTGCAGGAGACACAGAATGTTGAACAGACAGGTCAGGCCCTTGAGGAGCAGTTACACTGAGATTTTGAAACCTCACACACTTGCTCTCAATAGTCATCCTCTACTTATTTTAGAGAAAGACAGGCATCAAACACAAATTTGCACATTAAAGTATGATCTCTGCAACAGCCATGGCAACAAAATACAGTTTAATGCCTCCATTCAAGTTGTTTTTTTGTTTTATTTTTATTTTTTAATATACATGCTAAGGAGCAGTTCCAGAGAGGCAGCTGAACTCAGAGATCGATTCCTCTCCCCCCTTCAAATTCCAGGAGTGTTAAATTGACCTTGCATTCTCCTCTGCTTGCTTGCTAATTAGAGTTTAACAAGTGGTGCTTCTAGCCCTTCAGAGCACATCCAGAACTGAAAGTGATGCAAATGCGAACTGATAGGATCAGAGAGCTTTACCCTGCCATCGTTTTCTACACAAATCCAGATGGGACATCAACAGGAATTTTGCAGACAGAGGATGGCCCAAAGCCAAAATGAAAGCAGCCCTAATAAATCTGACTGTGGTCGTGGTTCTGTTCCACTTCCATCATTCCTGAGTTTTAAAATATTACAGCAATTCCCATCTGGGGCAAGACCCAGAATGTAATTTCATTCTCTTCTAGTGCCTTCAGCTGACAAAGTTGTCAACAGGCAAGTCTCAGTCAGTAAAACCAGCATGGCTTCAGTAAGCCAGGAACATTTAAATCTTCAGAGATAAACAATGTGTTGGCAAATACAACGTAGCTTAGCATAGCTCCTAATTAAATCCACTCACCTAGGCATTGGTAGTGCGATATATTACCGGTGATTTTTCTGGGAAGAAAGCAGAGCACTCTAAAAACTCCCACCGATCCTGATTTTCTGCTCCGAGTGGATTTGCAAAGTCGTATTTGGAATTCACCTACCTTGTCTTGCAATATCCATGTGGACTATTCGTAGAGGTATCATTTGAACTAAGATTTTTGGGGATTTGTTTTAAATTTATATTTTTCAAAGCCAAAAAGCATCCAGAAATGTTTCAGTAACGCCCCAAAGGCTGCTCAGAATATAGCCAAGCAACTACGAGCTCACGTAACTTGATTTGTGCCTTGCACTACTACAACAGCACTGCTAATCCAAGATGATGCACAGCTATCAAAGGGATGCTCAGAAAGCACCACAGTATTTCAAAAATCAGGTACTACCAGCTCTTCACATTATGCAATTTGTGTGCTGTTATCACCAATATCCTTTTATGCTTAGTGAAGGGAAAGGAAAAGGCAGTGCTGTAGAACAATCTTCTCATCTCAAGAAGAGAAGAAAATCACCTGGGATGCAACATGCTGGTCACTGCATAGACTCCAGTGAACAGGAGGACCTAGATCCAAGGGAAAATTCCCAAAGCTTCAGCAGTTGCCCAATCAATCAGTCCTACAGTTCTCTCCTTCCTAAGCTGTAGCATACACCTGCTGGTAGTTCCAGCTGGTTTTTAGCACTGAAGGACCATTTCTCAAAAGCACTGAAAAAAAAACCCAGCCAGCCCTTATTGCTAACACAGCCCCAGAGGTGCACAAGAACCATTTGCAAGTCTGACACAGGTTTCTACAGCAACCTGCTTTCGCCTTGGCGTTCAACTCAGACTGCTCTAGAGCACTCCGGTCTGCATTGTAAAAGGGAAATAACTATTTCTCGTACTGAAAATGGATTTCACATATACACACCCCACAGGACAGGGGGATGAAAATAAGCATGTCTGGAGCCCATTGCTGCTGCAGTGAGCCTCCAAAAATACAAACTTGACCCTCAGGAAAAGCCCAAAGGGAAGATGGTTGGTTCTCTCCATATCCACAGTGACCAGAACAGATGCTATTTCCAACTTCTATTGCTGAATTCAGAGACAACTTTTCCCCTTACCACACATATTGCTGCAGTCACAGTTTCCTTCCACTTCCCTTCTCAAGCGTGTTACGCTGTTCTGCTCTCCTCCTGCAAGCATAAGAAGTCTGCTACAGTGCTTTGAGTTCAAGTACTGAAATGGAAAACTGGGAAATACTGGAAATCTGAGAGGTATCAGTGAAGTGCTGCTACTACTTACCTACAGTGAAGGTAGATAAATTCTATTTTTTTGTTCCCACCCTCAGGAGCAGCAAACTTGCATCTGAGATCGAGGAGGATGAGGGGGGGGAGGAAGGAAGAGAAGGAGGAAACATGCAGCCCACCCACCAAAGAGATTGCCCCCAGAGTTAGCATCACATAGCTTACTGCAGAAACAATCAAGTGAGGAAGCAAGGTTAATATTTTAATTAAAGCAATAAATCATCAGTCTTCTCTTGTTTGATGTAATGGCTTGCCTGAAATTCTCATTTGCAATATTTTTGCCATATCAGAATACGGACCTGCTCACTTGGCAGTGATACTGTGTTCAGCAAACACTCATTCATTCCCCCTTCAACACACAGAAAGAACCCATCTCTAACGCCTTGCCATCTCATCGTGTCCTCAAAACTAGCAAGTAGAGAAAAACAAAGACAGACAGGATGGAGCAGACCTGTGCAACCAGAGCAACCCACTTTGGCTCATGTTTTTAAAAATAGCTTTCAAGTCACACCACATTTTTTTTGTTTCATTTAAACCAGCACGCTCAGACTTGTCTCAAACACTTTCCTGCTCTTCTCCCATTCACATCTATGGAAATGTTACCTTCAGTTTAATCAGAAGAGGAAAATCATTCTTATCTCAGTCACCTTCTTGCGGGAAGGAATCAAAATGGATAGCTTGTGTAGGTATCACTATGCATCTGTAAAGCCACCCTACAGCAGTACCTTTTCAAACCTTGTCCATGCTGCAGTCAGAAATGACTTCACTACATTTCTAGGACCTAACCACCTCCTCATGTCAATGAAGTTCTCATCAGCTGATGATTAGGAGAATAAAATCATGGCTACAGCTCTCAACAGCCAATCTTGTAGCACACCAAATCTTCAGCATTACGAAACCCATGGCCTCAGCCTCCAGAAGTGAGCTGCCAGCACCTCACCCCTTAACACTGAGATGGCAACACAAGGTCTGAGAACCCTATTCCAGCCTCTCCCACTTCCCAAGGGTTCTAAAATTCAGCCCTCGAGTGCTTGCACAGGTGTCTTGCTGGGGTGGAGATTTGCAGTCAGCCCCATCCACACCAACAGAGCCATTCTTGATTTGCACTGGTGCAGCTGAGGACACCTGTACTCCTCAATGGGTTTCTCTCTTCTGTACACCCTACCACCACTTGTGCACACAAAGCTCTGTCAGCCTTCAGGCAATTCCCAGAACAAACAGGCTGGTTTCTATTTTCAGCAGGAGTCATTGCCATTGACTGGACTGGCGTTCAAGGCGATATTTTTCATATGGTTTTTCCAAATCCCAAGTACAGGGGAAAAAAAGAAAGACATTATCTACTACATAACTTGTTAAAACTGGTGTGCCAGGTCTTAAATTCAAAAGAGTTGCATTCTATCCCAGATACTTTGCTTAGAGCTCTTCCAATTTGACCTATGCAGTCAACAGCGCCTGAGTAACCATAGCAGCATATTTGAACAATGCCAAATACTTGTGAACAGACGCCGGAAAACTCAGAAGTGGAACAAAGTGCCAATCTCTGTGAGAAGCAGAAGAGCCGCTACCAAAAGCGGTGGAGCTGCTGACAAACCAGCAGTTAGAGCTGCTCTTTGCCAAGGTCACAACAGGTGAGCAGAGTGCTAACCCATCTCACAACTAAGATATCCAATATACAGAAGTAGAATTGGAAACCAAACCAGCTCTGCGTTGTTTGGAGCCACCACCATATTCACCTGGAAAGCTTTGATCAGTTCCTTGGAAGAGCTCTGTAGGTGCCAGCTATCCCCAAAAGTCCCAAGAACATCACACTGACTGTTGTTTTCCAGTTATATTAAATGATAGGTAAGGCAGAGAGGTATTTACCTACTGCATCTATCCCTGGAGCTGGCTTCTAAGCTCCAAGACCTTGAAAGCATTGAAAAAGCTAATTAAAGCATTCTCATAAATAATTTGATCTCTTAGGAGGAGATGTACTCCCTACACAGTAAGTAACAGCTTTCTGTAATGGAAAAAAAAAGATCATTTGCCAATGCAGATCTGTATTTTATTACAAGTGTTTATCAACCATTTATAATTGGTCATAAGGATAGGAAAAAAAAATATTAGGTAATATAAAAAGAGAATCTCTAATCTAAAATAGAGCACCTTCCTGCAAACCGCTTCATCACTGCAAAGCAAAGCTACGTCTGTGCTGCTTTGCCAGTCACAAATATCTCCCCAGAGAAATCTCACAGTAAATTAAGAGCCAGAGCACACAGCTCCTCCCAGGAGCTCTCTGCTGCTGCTGGGACAGGAGGAGGATGTGTGGGACAGCCTCTGCCCAGCACTGAGCCAGCAATAAGGCTGCTGCCCGCTCTGAGCCCTCCATGGTAGCGGAGAAAAGCAACTGCGTGCTGCTACAGGCAAAGAGGAGCTGTGTCTGAGACCACAGCACGGCAGGCCTCTCTCTGCAAAGAGGCAGCAATCAGCAAGCACCACGGTCAAACAGAAAGTTCTAAATCACCTGCATGCCCAGCGCTGTTACCCAGGAGGCTTTAACATACTCTTTTTAGCACGAGGATGTTCTTTAAATGGTTTCCTTTTCTCCATTGGGATCAGGAGGGCAACTTTTTTATTGAGGAGACAAGCCTGGGTGACCAGCCCCACTGCTACGGAGTAATGATTTCAAGCTGACCATAGAATGTTTTCTATTTTTTTGTTTTAAATACAAAGTAAAAGGCTTCTAGTACCTTAAAAAAACACCTTCTAAGAAATACTCATTCAGTCACCTTTCTCAATTTCTAACCATTAATCTTAGCAAGCCCTACAGAACAAATGGTGGGCACAGCTTAGCGCTCTAAAAAGCACAGCAAAGAATTGCAAAAACATCTGTTACTCTGAAAGAAAAGCACACGCCATTCCAGCGATGCCAGAGGCCCAACCCTGCAGGAGGAGCTCTGCTCCCTGCAGCCCACACAAGCTGGCCTGCAGTAATGGGATCAGTCGGGCTGTGGCACAGTGCTGCTCTGCACCCTTCGTGGCACAGCCCCGGGCAGGAGCCGGGCTGCTGGGACAGGTGGGTGCTGTGAAACCCCAGAGCTCCCGTAGTGCACAAAGCAAAGCCCTCCCAGCAGCATGAAGCACCAGGGAGCATCAGTCTGCAAAGCGCAGCCCTCACTCAGCCCAGCCCTCCTGCTGAGGAGGAAACGGACCTCCGAATGCCTGGTGCAAATGTACGCTTTCCTAAGTGCAGGCTTTCAGAAGTGCTCATAGCCAGGGGTGCAATTAATTTCATTCTTTCCAAAAGATTTTCAGCTCTGAAAAACTCATGCATTATTTAAGCCTCACAGCTAAACTACCAACGTTACCAAGGTCCGGTTTTCCTCTTTACACACAGGATAAAAAGAAGAGTTCTGGTGAAAGATCTATACAAAAAGTCCCCTACAACCTGCAAAACCCACAGGTTCCACAGAGCCCTTCCATTCCTGCAGTGCCTTTGATGGCACTCTCTCCATTAGCGGATCTCCAGTCAGTGGCAACCCTTGCTGCGCCTGCTCTCAGGTTCCTACAGCAGCATCAAGGGAACATGATTAGTGGCCAGCACCTCTGCCAGGCTGTCGTCTTCTGTATCTGCACTCTCCTGCAAGATCCAGGCTTCCCTGGACGATGATGCCATAGAGAAAGGCTGACCTCCTCTTCAAGCTTGAAAGCCGATAGTAACTACATAGTAACCGGCTGAAAACTCCTCACACATAAAGACAGGTGCCATCAGAGAACCAGAAACAAACCCAAACCGTAGTGGTACGACCAGATTTTGCAGAGCAATGGTTATCCTGGCTGAGGAAGTGCCACCTTCAGGCACCCAACCCAGTGCAGCCGCTTCACCACCGGCCCACAGCTCACCTCAGGAAACGCCCCGAGCAAAAACAGCTCTCAGGGACAAAACAGACTCAGCTGCTCCTTTGTGATCGCACATATTCGACCACTGTAGAAATGTGCACAAAAACAGGGGCAAAGCTTCACTGGTACGAATTGTTGTTGTCTTCCTTGCCCTCCTGAGACCTAAACTAAGGATTTAATGAGCAAGGGCAGCGCAGGAACCACCATCCACACAAAGGAGCTGCCTCCCTCTCACAGCCGAGGTCCTCCTTCCCTCCTCAACTCTCAGCCCTAGACAGACAGCAAGTGTGCAGCCAGACAAACTGCAAACATACAACACGATCTGCTCTTTTTAACGGCCAACCAGCCAAACAAACAAGCAAACAAACAAAAAAAACCAAGCATCTTCAAAGGAACGTATCCAAATCCTCCATCCTTTGTCACTCAGCAACCATTAAATCCATACAAGCAATAGTGCAGCACAGAAACCAGCTGACCAGCAGCCACTCCTGCCTTGCAGCCAGGCTGGCTGGCTCACAGCCCCCAGGATGCTGACCTCTCAGGGTCACGCACACCGCTCTCAGGAATCTCAGTCTGTTTTCAAAGAGAAATAGATTTTCTAGAAATCAGCATTACCACGCGTTCCAGGTGCTCTAGCTGTCACTCAGCTTTTCTTAAGTTATTACTTCTGTGTATTCAGAGCAGTTTGGGAATGAAGGTTGTCTTGTCACCTCCACGCTCCATAGACAACACAACTACTGGAACATGGCAATACTTACTCCAGTTTTGCCACCTGCTTATAAATGCCTACAAACCATGTGATCCCCAGAACATGGAGCAGCAGAGTAATTGCAATAGATTTCCATTGCAAGATAAATAATCAAAAAAATATCTCTTTACTTCTGTGTAATGAAACGCTAATATTGCATCAAAGGTGAAGATAAATACGTATATATATTAGAAAGATTTCTCAGTTGAATACACACTGCCCAGCTTTAGCTTTTACTAAAGAGTCAGCACCTATAAAAAAAAAAACAGAACCACAAAACCCTGCCTTCAAATCCCCACCATCTCAGTTATGTAATCAGTCAGACAACAACACGGGACTAAGTTGCTTATCTTTAGCAGAAAAGATCCATCTGAGCTCCGGGTCAGGTTGTAACAGGATGAATGTCCCCACACGCCCTCTCACCCAAACACCTTGACGTACCTTGGAAGAAAGCAACTATTTTTAGCACTGATTTCCACATCCAAGAGAAGCTCTGTTACACTCCCCTGTGCCCAGGTCCTCGCATGGCCTACCCAGCACAGGCAGGGCAGGATGCAGAAGCTCATGGCCAGCTGTGCTCACCGCTCCCCACCCAGCAATCACTGCTCACAAACACCCCCAGCCAGCTGGGGTTACCAGGTGTTTGCTGTTAGCCAGTCCCAAAAGCAGACCTAACATCGGGAGTGGGTCTGAATAACCCTCCAAAAAAAGATGAGCACAGCCAACCGTGCTTATGTGTGCAAAAGTGCAAAAACCCTCTGCTAGCAAATAAATCCCAACACTGAAGCAGTGTTAATGACAAAGCACTTCCACCTGCAGGCTCCCAGCCATGCAGGAAAACCTCCACGACAATTTCACCAGCGTTGCACCCTTTCAAGAGCAGAAGAGAATCTGCAAAAAGCCATTCCCTGAGAGGGCAGCCCTCAGTATGTGCAAAGCCAGACTTCAGTTCTGTCGGTTCTGAAGAACAAAATAATCACCAAGACCGGTGGACTGACAGGGAGACCGATGTCGGCAGGGAGGCCAATGCCAGTGCTGGCCCATAAGATGGTGTCAGGAGATGAGAACAGAACAAAACGTTGCACTATCCCTGCCTTTGGGACATAAAGCGTTGGGACACGGCGGTGTGTTGGTCTTGTGGGGGCAGGAAATGCCAGCACTGGTGTGGGGACTTGTTTTTTAAACCAATCCAAATGAGACCTTTGAAACCTGAAGGTGTAAATGCTCCACAGAACCCGCAGGCTCTCCCTGCCTGGCAGCACTGCGGCTGCAGCCGGTTGCTCTGAGACTGAGCACCCTCAGCTCGTTCAGCCACCCAGCAGAGCACGGT